>NW_022900926.1:17399589-17548268 GCF_012274545.1 Fukomys damarensis | reverse complement strand
GTGAGGCCGCCGTGTAGGTCTCACCTTGGCCCCAGCCCCGCGCCTCCCGCCCTCCTTCCTCCCTCGCCCAGGGCGTCGGTGACGGACTCCAGCCGCTTTGGCAGAATAAACCGGTTTGTCTTCACTTCGCCCCTCGAGGCGCCCAGGAGCATTGCCAGTCCGAGCCTGACAAGTGTGTGCGGCTTTCTCTTTCCCCCCCGCGAGAGGTGAACCTCCTGCCGGGGCGGTGTAGAGCGTAATAAAAAGGGCAGGGCTTCCAGAATGGGGAAAGCGTGTTTTCGATTCAAATGAAGTAAGGAGTAACAGGAGTCGCCGCTCAGTCCAGGACGCTGGCCCTGGCCAAACGAGCGCTCTCCGGGGACCAACACCGTGGAAGGTACTGGTATGCCGCGAAAATGTTGACTTTGCACATTGTCACCGTTGCTGTAGAGATGTTCTTGGATCGCTGGGTTGTTTTAGTGGTGTTTTCTTTTCTTTTTATTAACTCCCCCTCTTTATTTTCAAGAGGGCAGAAAACATTCTCAGTGTACTTGGTAGATGAAAAAGTAACTAAGGAATATGCCATTGTACGTGATATGGGGACTGCTTGTAGGATTCGGGGGTGGAGGTGGAGAAGGGCATGCTGCAAGGGTGAGAGAAACCAAAAATGTTTTGCTTCTGTGGAATTGTCATCCAAGTGGTGAGGTGCCTCACGGTGACCCAGGGAAGAGGGTGGCTGAACATCCCCTGGCCTTCCAGAATGGAAAAAAGAAGATTGCTCTCAGAAGAGCCAAGTGTATTTTTGTGGCCAACTTAGCAGTTCCTTTTTCTTGTAATGTATAATTTTCCCTCTGGAGTTTTATTTATTCTTGGGCAGACACACTGACAGATATTTTACCCACTTCCACTACTTAGTGTACAAGTTTTTAGAAATTGATACGGACCCCTCCTCCCCCAAGTTCTTGTTTCTACCTGAATTTCCTCTTTTAGTTTAATATCTTGGGGAAAGACCTGCCCCTTAAGGCTTTTTTTTTTCCATTTCATTTCATTTTCCTTTCCTTTCACTGTCCAACGCCCCACCCCCATTTTTAAACTAGGGGAAAGAGGTGCCCACAAGGCCAGCATTCCACAGTTGTCTTCTTGGTAGTGTGCAGTGCAATAGAATTGAACCACTTATTTTTATTAGTTATTCCACACCTGTGAGTTTTAAAGTTTCACCTATGCCAGTGGAATCCGCAAGGTATAACTTGAAAGAATTTATTTTGGGTTGTAGCCAATAGTCTAATAGAAGACTGGTTCCTGTATGTAGGCAACATACTTGAATGAATGAATTTGTTTCAACTTTTTCCTAAAAATAAACTAGGGGTTTAAACTGCAGATATTTATCCAGCTTCTTTTGAGCCTTCCTAGGTATTGATCTCTCATGGGAAAAAAGCTTTTACATTTAAAATTTTTTAAATATGGATATCAGTTTTAAAAATGAAGGATGTGAGACTGATCAGTGGGTATAATAAAAGAATTCTGATAATGAAATTCAGTTTTATAATCCACTTAAATTCTATATGTTTAAGAAAATCAGGTCTTTATAGAGTGCAAGTGTGGATATTTAATCATACTGGGTTTAATATCTAGATTTACGTTCCTTTATTGGCCTATTTTGAGTGAAAAGGTTTCCATGTCTTTCTAGATTGTAACTTTTTCCTTTTGTGGTTTGCACTTCATATGGAATAATTCAAGATCCTTTTAAGATCTTTGTTCTGATCCTCTTTAGATATTGTCATGTTAAAATATTTGGAAATAATGCTGGTCTTTCCAAGGTAACTACTTCTGCTATCTTGTTGAAAATTTCTAACACAGGGAACTAAACTATAATATCTTTTTTAATTTTAATACATTCAAGTACAAAAACTATTTTGCCTGTTCCTTATGAAGAAAGAATATTCTTATGCTCAGGTCCTGAAATTCTAGACTTTATAAATATAAATATATTTAGGAGTTTCAGTGACTATGTGTTTCTCATGCCCTAAGAAATTTAATAGAATTAGCAAGACTTGCATTAACTGGTCTCAGCTGCATGAAGCCACTGTTCCCTTTACGGCTTATATAAATTACATGACATTGTGCTTTTCCGATGTGAATGGTGAATGAGACTATTGTCCGCTGGCTTATGGGAAATATTAGAAGCCTGTAGTTTTACTGCCTAATGTCACTCTCATTTCTGGAAATAACGATTTGAGAGAGATTCTACTTATATATCAAACATAAACTGAGAACCACTTCTTTAAACCTGACCATTTTTAGAACTGCCTGTATGTCTTAACGAGTTTACATTTCTGGTAGTCTAGAGACTGTTTAGAATTTAGGCTAAATAGAAGAAAACTGTTCAATGTGTGTGGTATACATGGCAAGAACGGTATCTTTCCATTTCATTTCTAATTTGGTGACATCATTACATTGTATAATAGGACATTAAGATGTGTACTGATTAGGATGACATTTAAGGACTCTGTCTTTCGCATCTGAAGGGCAGTAGAAGTTGAATATGACTACCTGAGTATAATCTTACTTTCCTTTGTAAGCATTGCTCAGAATTGAATTATTTGGAAGTCCTTAACAACTTCAAGGTTAACTTACTTAAAAGAGAACAAATATGACAAAAGCATAACATATTTAGTTTACAGTTGGCTAAAAAAAATCACAAATCGGAAAGAAAAATGTTTTGTGCAAATGACTTGAACATGCCAACCCAAATAAAGGAAATCCAAATAAGGTTCTACTTTTATCAAACTGATAATGATTAAAGCAGTATTATTTAACTGTGATGACAGTATCACTAAGTAAAAACACTGATACGTTACAGTATAAATTGTGTGTTTAATATTTTTAGAAATCCTTTTTAAACTTTCAAAAAGACTCAGAGCATAAAAAGAATACAAAAACACTTGTATATCCTCTACAGAATCACTTATGATAAATATGGACCCCATTTTTAAAATAATCATTCCCCTTTTCCTACACCCACCACCCACCCACCCACACAAGTATTTTTCTGAATCATCTGAGAGTAAGTGGCATAATCAGGGCTTCAGGGGTTGTTTTTAATTGAAAATTTTAAGATATTTGTATTTTCAAATATGGATTTTTTTTGGGGGGTACCAGGGATCGAACTCGGGTCCTTGTGTTTGCAAGGCAGGTGCTGGAACCACTGAGCTGTATCCCCCAGCCCCTGTATTTTCAAATATAGTTTTAAAACATGTAAAAGATGATACATACCCTTTATCATTTTCCCCACTGGAAACATTTTGTGAAACTGTAGTATAAAATAAAAACCAAAATGTTAATATCATCTATTTTTTCTTTTTCCAATTTCCTCAGATTTAGGTGTATCCATTTTTGTGTGCACATATACATAATTCCCAAGACTTTTTATCTCACTTGTGGTATAAACCAGTTGTGCATGTTTCTGTTCAAATAAGGTTTAAGATTTGTGAAATCTTAGTTTTAAGAATAAATCCACCTTTTAAAGTGGGGGCAAACCCAATTTAATCAAAGGACTTAAACTGACTGATGGAATTGAATTTTCTTTTTAAATACATCATTTAGGCTAAAGAACATGATTATTAACCAGAAGAAGAAATACTAGTATGAGCAGATTTAAATAAACAAGTTACTGTTCTTTTTTACTCTGGAAGAGTTAAGGTATTTTCTCAGCCACTCCTCAACTGCCTTCATGAAGAGAATGGCCAAAGCAACACAACTGGGATAAGGGCAAGAAAGCGAATTCTATTTCTGATATTACTGCAATTAGTACCATATCCCTTTCTCCACGCATTGCAAAATGTCTCCATCAGTTTCTCTTTAAATGTGACTTTGGGGAACTCCTAGGAGTAGAGAGATGGAAGATAGTAGGGTTTTGTTTTTTTTAGCTTATTTTAGTTATGAATTTGGATAAAATCATGCCTTCCAGGTCCCATATCCATGTTACAGCAATCCAGAAGGGTCACATTTTAAGGCTTCCTGAAACAGGACTCATTTAGTGGTAGCAGCTTGGTTCTCAAATAGTAGCTTGATTTTCAAAGAGGACAGCTCCATCGAAAGTGGCACAATGTGATCTTAGGCAAATTGTTTATCGTCTTAGTCTTCGCACCTGTGAGATGATGGGTTTTACGGCTTTCAGAGGCATTTTCAGATCATCCAAATCTATGATTTTTTTACTTAAAATATGTTCCTGCTCCCGTCAATAGAACTGTGAGACCACAGTCAAAGTGGTACAACGCTGTAGTGTTTTTTGTAATCCCTCCTTAGAACCTTAGTAACCCCGTTTGGGATTTTCCACTCTTGTGAGAAAGCTGTTTAAATCTCAGGGTTGTGTCTTTACTAAGTGATCCCCTGAGAAGATACACTCAGTGCTTTCCTTCCGCTGTTCTATTCTTAATTTATTTGTTTCTATTCTTCAGTAAACAGTAAAGTGGATGAAAGTTGGCATGTCATATGGTTTGTGTTTGGTTACAAGTGCTTACACTGCCCTGGGCTCCTTTTCTGTCTGAAATGATGGAGTCTAGAGCCCTAGAGTGCATCAAACCATCGTCATCATTTGCAGCTCTTGCCTGATAAGACAGCAGGCAGCTTGGGTAAACAACTTTAGGATTGGATATGGAGTCCCAAAATGTCAGCACCCTTTTTAGCAAAGAAGCTGCGTGAGCAAGGGGAAAGGAACAGTATCAAGTGCAGCCACGTAAAGAGAGGGATTACTTTTAGACATGTATGACCTTAAGAGCACATATTCATAAAGGAAATTATCATGTGCCTCAAAGAGAAATAAGCTAGGAGTTCCCTCCGGGCTGATGTTTGCTTCATTTAACATCTGTAAGACTGGAGGCCAGGTTTGATTTGTCTCCCCTTTTATTTTACTGGGCCTCAGATTCTTCCTCTGCTAGAATGAGGTTAAGCTTTGATTTGTCTCTATTTCTATATATCCCCACCCCACCTAATGTCATTTACTGATTTCAGTTACTTGTTCAGTAGTTGTTTAAAAATATCAATATCTATTGATACATGTAAAGGTTTTTGACTTTTTTTGGACTGTTAATGCTTCAGTACTTAATTTTAGTAAAAGAGCTTCAGGAATATATTTTTATTTAAGTATTCTCAGGTGTAAACATGATAACATTTCATTTCTTCAAGTCTATTTTCTAAGAAGTTTTATCAGAGATTGAACATCCTCCTGCTTATATATATATATATATATATATGGTTCTTTTGTCTTTGTACACTGCTCATTCATCTCCAGCATGAACGGAGAACACCTTATTCATCCAGCCTCAATAGGAAACAGGCCCTTACTTCCAAATAAGAGAATTTTTTATGTGACAGAGCCTACCCTTGCAAAAGCCCTTATAAAGTGCTATGAGTTGTTACCTCTTGTTGTATTTGTTGGATAATAAGCTGTCTACAAAAAAAGAAAGATTTAGTGTTTAAGTACCTGCACCTTAAACCTTACAGTTAATAGAGGAACCAGTATGTAAGTCTGTGCCATTCTAGAATCTACATCCATTGTTATTGTTATTTATTTATGCCTCTCATAATTAGTGCGTGCTTTTAGCTTCAAATATTTTGGATGAATGTATTAAAAGGCATACTTTCCATACAAAAAATACTCTCCTAATAATACTCTTTTGGTCCTAGTTTAGAATTTCCAACAGGAGAGCTTCTTGTTGCTGGAACTTTTAGCTTGGTGACTACAAAAGCATAACATCAGCTTCAGACACTACTTGGAATCTCTAATCATAGCTGACATGAGTAGCTTATTTCATTTTTGTTGTCAGGTACTCTCAGAAATGGCATAAAGCCAATTGATTGGTGTTGGCACATGAGATTAAGCCCATTGTGCATTCTTGCTTAAGTCTTTTCCTTTGACTTCACTGTGGACAGAGTAACCACACTCACACTAGAATGTCTGTGGTGATAGTAGCAATAATGACAGCTAATATTTACTGAACACTTGTGGAGTGGCAGGTACATTATCTCAGTGGATCATCTTCCTAACTCTACAGGCGAAGTTCATTGCAGTTCATTATTTTACACCTGAGCAGTAGGAAGCACAGTGTGATCAAGTCAGTTTCCTCAGGGTTGCTTAGTTCCTAAGTAACAAATCCAGGCCTGTCTGACACAACGCTTGTCCTCTTTTCTCTGAGGTAGTCTTATCACAGCGAGAGAAAGATTAAAAATGCAGTCTTGAGACAAGGGCAGGAATCACTTGTTATCTGCTTTACTCATTTGAGTATTTCTCTTCCTGCTCTTCTGGTTTAGCGTTCCACATGTATCCAAGTAAGCAAACTTTAGATTTTAAGAAAGGCAGTACTGTGATTAGTTACCCTTGGTGTTAGCGATGAAATGACTCAGAGTCACCCTTGTAGGCAAGCTATCGTTATGAGAGCTGGAAATTTCTCCCTGCTACCTCGCTATGTACTGCCTCAGTCTCTGGTGCTTGCTACTCATTTTTGGTCCCCTTAGGCTTCTGGCTTTTATATTTGCTGCTTCCTTCATGGGCTTGCTTCATTTGAGGTTGCTGGGACAGTTACATATATCACACAGTTTTGAGGCAAGAAAATATGGATGTTCTTTTCTAAATATTAAATATAACTTTTTTGTTTAAAGATGAGTTCATTGTGCATAGGATTATTTGAGAGTTTTTAAGGTATCCCCACCCCACCTAATGTTGTTTACTGGTTTCAGTTACTTGTTCAGTAGTTGTTTAATAACATCATTATCTATTGTTACATAGAAAGGTTTGGACATTTTTTGGAATGTTAATGCTTCAGTACTTCATTTTAGTGAAAGAGCTTCAGAAATATATTTTTATTTAAGAGTTCCCAGGTGTAAAGCGGCAAATGCTGTAACATGAGAACATTTCTTCAAGTCTACATTTCTAAGAAGTTTTATCGGAGAGTGATATAAACATCCTTCTGCTCCCCAGATCGGAGTGTTTCTTGTGAGGCTGAAGCTGAAGTTGCTTTATTTTTTAAATAAACCTTGTTTTTTGTTGAATTGCCTTGAGTATTAACCCATTACTCACGAAGAAACTGCCTAGGGAGTATATTCTGATAAGGAAGGGGCCACAGAGTAGCAAAGAGAATGCATGCTTTTGTTTTTCTCTTTGCATTTCCATCCTCAGCAGCAGTTGTAGCTGTCAGTGGAAGGGCACTTGTCTAGCCTGTAGCCTGCCCTAGCTAGGCTCCATCTCCAGTACTACAAGAGACAAAAGGCGGGCAAAGGTCTCTATTTTCCAGTCCCTCCTGGGAACATTACCCTTCTGCGTTGTTTGTCATCATGTTTTACTGAACACCGAGTGTGCTGAATTTGAATTTCTTTCCTTTCAGGACGCTTCATTCAGGTAGAATGTGGAGCTGCCATTGGAAATGGAAGCCAAGCACTCTTCTGTTCTTATTTGTTCTGTGTTTCATGTATGTTCCTCTCTCAGGTAAGAGTCTTTTTCTTTGATAACCCAAATTTAATAATGACTTCATTATCTTCAATGGGAGTGCTCTACTTATTTAAGTTAATTCCCCTACCCCTTACTATATTTGTCTGTCTTTGGTCTCTATGCTCTGAATTCTACATGAATACGGTCACTTTGATCATTATTTTACTTTCTAATGAGTTTATTTCTTTAATCTTTGCTGTCTTTCTTCTCAATTTACTTATGTATGTATGTATTTAGCCCATATTGAGTGCTGAGATAACTATATAACTGACATTGAAAAAGTACGAGCTGTTTCCTCTACTCTTGAATAAATAAATATACAGCACTTAGTTCTCTTTTCATGTTTTCCTATAATTATTATGGGAAATACAGACTTAGCTATTTTCATTCATTCTGATGTTATAACCATCTTAAAAAATCAAATAGGAATTTGAAATTATGCTTTTTGGGTTACAGTTTATTTAGTTTATCTGGTAGGGGAAATTTAACTTTTAATTACAGCATCTTTGATTAAAATATGTTTTTAAGTGGCATTTTTCTGATATTTGAAATAAGATCCTTTGGCTGGAGAAAAGTAAATTTTCTGTAAGCAGATAATTATATAAATAAGCTAGTGAGATGGAGGAATGGGCTTGATGTTTACAAGAGAACTGTTTCCTCATTTTTTTCTCTCACTGAGAAAATCGCATTTCTCCTATCTTGTCCTTCTTACTCTTTATTTTCTCCTGCCTTATTTCTTCAGTTTATTTTCTTTTACAATAAATCTGCAGTGTCAATTAAGAAAACTTATTCTTGAAGTCGTATGTACTTATCACATGGGATTTAATTAAGATTTATAAATTCCATATTTATAATTCGTCTGCTATTATAATTGAGGCACTTAAAGAATCATGGGAATAGATTATTTGCTGGAATTGCTTCCTCATAGATCAAGAAATTCAACTTGTGTTGATATGTAAGAGCTTTATTCCAAGCTACCAAGTGTTTTAAGAGTTTCAGATACTTACTTGTGAAATCAGACATTTATTTATTAAAAGTCTCAAAGCAAAATTGTATACATATATGTTAGAGTATCATTATAATGTAACTGTTTTGCTCCTAAGTCATTGCTAGAAAAAGAAAGATATTTGTAAAGACAACTGAAAGCTAAGGATAGAGGGAGTTTTATGATGCATAGCATTGAGCTTTTTAACTTTTAACTTTCAGAGTGGTCCTTCAAGAACCAGTCATATGGTGTAAGAAAAAACCATGAAATGGAAATGAGTCGAAGCCTATTTACTTTTTTGTTAGGTCAGGGCTTTGTAAATGTTCGATATTTCTTCAAACCTCAAATTGTATTTCAAGATGTCAGCATTTTAAGCGATAGATGTATTTCCCTGTGTTTTCAGTCCTTTGAATAACTGAAATGAATCATGATTTTAGGCATAAAAGAGGAATACCCCAGGCTGAGGTAAAAGAAGCCCCCCCCAAGGTATAGAATATATGAAAATGCTCATCTCACAGATGTGAAAATTAGAACTTAAATTTGCTAAATTACTGTCTTACCCAAGATTTTCTTTCATTGTCCAGTTTTTTTGTGTGTGCCATCTAATAAGGTTTTATGACAGTTTGCTGTGTTCACTGATGAAGCCAAGATGTTTTGCATCTGAAGTTCACTACCTATGACTCACTTAAAATGCTACTACCTCACACATGAATGAATGAACTCCCCAAACTATTTCAGAGGTTATTAGCATTTTAATATAAAATTCTTACTTCTTACAGTAACTCAGCAAATGAGTTCCTTCAAATCAACTCACAAACCACTTAAAATAATACCTACTGTAACTTTAGATATATTTATTTTTCGAAGTCTTGTCTCTTCCATGAATCAAAGTTTAATGTTATATATGAGAAGAGTCCATAGTGTGGAACTGTGATGTACTATCTCCTTATACTTACCCTGAGTTTCTTTACTTCTCTCAATGGCTCTTACTCTAAGCAGGGACTTTAAATGGCATCTTCATACTCATTTTCTCCAAATCTTTATCTTGGGTTTCATTTCCATTCTGGACCTTAGTGAATCACCTGTCCAGTTGCTGATCTTCACTAGCCTTAGATAGCTAGTAGGCCTCCACTTCACTTGTACAAACAGTACTCTTGGTTCCTTCCTCCTTGCTCCAAATTTCCTTCCTCAGTCTTTACAACCCATTGTACATCCTTCTGTCCACTCTTACCCTCACTGCTTTCTAGACGCATTGACCTTTTGATTCCTTAGCATGCCCTCTTGGTATCCTCTCTTCCCTAATCTAAGCATACCTTTCTCCCTAAGAACATGCCTGGTTATTTTTGGCACTCTGATCTCGCTTTAATTATTGCTATCTCAGATGTTCCCTCCTATTCTACAGTTCAAATGAGCCCCATTCATTCCATATCATATAACGCTTATGCTCTTAATTCTTAATTTAACTGTGACAGCTAGGTTGGAAAACCTTTTTTAATAAGATTGACACTTAGCTCAGAGGATTATAAGTTAAACTCATAATTTAATTCTGAAAGCATTCATAATTCATATAATAGAATTAAAATATTAAGTCTCCTACAGAGTAACTTAACATTGCACTATCATGGAATATTTGTAAAGCAAATAATTTACAAGGAACGTTTCTGCTTTTCAGGATTTTAGAAGCAATGTAGGAAATATAACTCATTGTCTATGACAAGGGATAAATGTAACTTTTAACAAGATATGCAAGGGCTGGACATGCAGTTCACTGCTAGAATACTTGCTTAGCATGCTTGAGGCCCTGGGTTTGATTTCCAGAACCACAAAACCACAATAAAAGGCCAGTGACGAAATAGATTTAATATTTAAATAGGCCCCAGAGAAATGCAAATTAAAACCAAAATGTTATTTTTTTTCCCACTAACTTGACAACATTTAGAAAAATTGTTATCATCCCATAATCAGTGGTTGGGAAGTGGACAGCACTACACTATTGGCTCTTCCTTGTGGGAGAATAATTGAGCAACGTGTTCTAGAAATTAAGAATGTGTACACTGTCTGGTATTTCCCTCCTATAGACATCATTTCAGTAAAAATAAAGAAATACTACATACAAAGAGAAACATGTCAGTATGTTAACTATAGCATTGTAAAAGCAAGTAACTATAAAAGATTGTTTATCAACAGAGAAATGGTTACTTCAACTATTTTACATTCGTACTATGAAATACTGTGCAGCCCTTTAAAACACTGTGGTAAAATATCCACATTGGTTTAAAAAGCTGTCAATGACAATAAATGTTAAATTAAAAAGCAAACTACAGAACCATGAAGACTATTCCAGAATTGTGATAGGCTGTATTTCAAATTTGGGACTTGTTATGTATATGGTATATGTTTGTATGAAACAGCATAAACATAATAAAACATGGATTGATACACACCAGGCTTTATAAATGGGTTATTTCAGAGGTACAGTTTAGAGTAACAGTGAAGAAGACTGTGGAACTTTGTACACCTCTAAACTTTTTGCCTTGGTGCAGTGAGTGTCTATTACTTTTGAAAAATTTAAAAAAATACCTGATGAATTTCTTTAGCTATTTAAAAGAGCACATTAGAACATGGCCAGAGAAGCCTGTTGAAGTATATTGGTCTATTAATTTTTCTGTGAATAACTTAGCTCTTACTCTGGCTCTTTCTTCACTTAGTAAGACTCTAAAAGGTGCTTCAAATAATGACTTCTTTTTATGTGACATGACACTCCACAACTCTGAAGATGAATGAGGACTTCTCAAGCAGGCAGAAGTTATGGCTTCAAGGAAAATGAGAAACAAACAGCCCAGAGCCAATGAATTCCTAAGCAACCAGGAGCCTGTTTCCACACAGATAGCCTTAGTCATGGGCTCTGAGGGAGGAGCCTCTTTTCTCTCTTGAAAATCAGTTATCTCAGCAGATTGTTTTGAGGCTCAGTGCTTTTCTAATATGTCTGAGACATCCACGGCTAGAAGGGGAAATGGATTTGAAAGTACAATGTACCCTCAGCAGGGTGCTTTTAGCCCAGAGTGTAGCATAAGTCTAGAAAGCAGGTGACTGGACTTTAAGAATCTTGTGGGGTTTTTGTTTGTTTTTCTGTTCATTTTTCCCTTGATCATAAACAGCAGTTATAACCTACTATTGATTACATTGCAGTCTGCATTCAAACACTAGATATTTGTACACATTTTTATATTTGATCAAAAGACTTCCAAATGTCCAGAAAAATTATCCTTTTAAACATCTTCAAAATTTTAAAGCCATCTTAGTATTAATGTGTACTTCAAATAAATAAATGTATCCGAAAGATCACAGTTAAGGCTTTGTGCAAAGTATTCTGCAGACAATGTAAACATGTGCCAATACAAAGTAAAATTTGAAAAAATACTTGCAGCACAGATGTACTGATAATATGAAAAGAATTAGGTTGTACATATTAAATGTTTGAATTGAAAAATAAATGTGTAGGCTAGGGATTTAGCTCAGTGGTTCCACCGCCTGCCTCGCAAGTCAAGGTCCTGAGTTCAGTCCCCAGTACCCGCCCCCAAAAATGAAATAAATAAATAAATAAATATATGCGTGTCTGCATGTATGTGTTTAAATCAGGGTCAAAATGCTCCAAGTTACTGTCTATAGCTTTTTCCGTTCCAGACTTCAGGATAAACAAATAAAGCCTAGACAGTTTTACATGGATGTTTTGGGGGGCTTTTTCTCAGTAATTTCCTTCATATACCATGGATGATCTGAATTTGATAAAGTTAAATATGAAGTCCTACTTGAGTAGTTATAAAGTCGATACTTTCAACGTAGGTAGGAGTGACTTCACGTTCACACCTCAGTGACTACTATGAACAGGTCATGACCCAGCGTGGTGGGGACACTAATGAGACGGACACCACTTAAAGGATATTAGGAAATGAAGGGTTTCAACAGAGTCTTCTTTTCCCTGGCCAGATCAACTTGACTCCAGGCATAGCTGTCCTAATTTAGGGAGAACTGATGATCAGTGACTATCTAGACCAGGCTGATTAGGATGGTAATGAGTCTACAGCAATTCAAAGAATGTTTCAGAGCAGTCTCTATCTTTTCTAAGCTATGAGTTATAGTTTTTTGGACCTGAGACTGTAGATGCCTTTCGTTTGTGTCAGCCACCATATTTTGCTCTTATTCATCAAATTTTAAAAGTTAAAAACTACATAGTAATAATAAAGATAGTAACAATGCCAATAATAGTAATAATACTAATACTAATAAACCGATTGAAAGAAAAGGCACTTTTACTTTGGAGGAGTGAAGTCAGTAGGAATAAGATTGGATTTTAGATACAAAAAGAGTGGTCATTTTGAAGTGCCAACAGATTCTGAAGAGCTAAGCCAGGACCAGTGAGATGATGTTAGTAAGTACCAAAGAGCTGTCCTTGTGGTTGGTTGTTCAAAAATACAACCAGCTCCCCTTCATATTCCCTGTCATTGGCATTTGGTACATGAAGGAATCTCAGATTGAGAAGGGTTTTATATTAGAAACCTTGAAGACTTTCTCAGCCTACGATTAATCACAGAGAGTGGGTATGTTGCACAGTCTGGTTTTTAAATGAATGCAGAGTTTTGCTTGTTTTCCTTCAAGTTTCTTCTGTGTATAATTCTTTTCAGTTTTAGCAGCTAATTTTTTTATAGTCAGCTAGGCCTAGAGATGGAACAGGTGACTTTCTTGGACAAAATAAAGTGGGAAACTCTGGACTCTGAAAGATAAATACCAACTCAGAGACTTTGGCAGGTACAAATTTTTACACACTTTTCAAACTACTAGTTGTTTAAGAAGTGTTTTGTTTTTTTTTTCCCAGCAAGTAGAATGTGTGGCACTGTTCTTACTAAAGTTGTAATACTGTACTATTCAGTGAATAAAGAATGTGGAAAAGAACTAAGTAGAGAAGAGAAGAGAGGCAGGGAGGGGAGGGAGGGGAAGGGAGAAGAGGAGAGGAGAGTGTATTCCAGATTTAATGAGTAAAATATATTTTGCAGGGTGAGGTAGCAGAAAGAGAAGAGTTAGATGAGAAAATACATTAATCCCACAATGAGTATGAAGTCATAAATACCCTTTCCCCTCCACTGAACTAAGATAGTTAAATACCTGAAGAGAAAACAAGGTCTTTTCCAGCACATAGGTGGTGACTGCTATCAGTCCAGATCAACCTTCTTAACCATCTCCTAAAAAAACATTCTCCGAGAGGAATAAAAGGGCCTAATGGGAACTATATTAATGTGAACATTCTATCATTAAGACCATCTTGGTATTTAAAAACTATAAAAATATTTAGTCATTTAACCTTTTCAATCTTTTGAGTGAACTTGTGTCTCAGAAAAATAGTTTGAATTATGATGTGTTTCATGTCAAAAAATCTTGGTTTGTAGTCATTCCCAGACTGGACTAGAAATTGTGGTTTAGAGATGATATGCTTTTTAAAAATTAAAAAAATTTTTCTTTAAGAAGTCAACTTTTAGAAATAAAAAATGATGCATCTCTCTAATATATTCTGCTCCAAGCTTGGTGCTGTTGGTTCAGATAAAGAGAGAAAGTGTCACTACTGCAGCCCCAGATGATAGATGGTATTAGTCTGTTAAAAAAAATCAGGCTCCTTTCTTTATGTCTTGCTAGACACTATTACTGGTTTCAGAGGGGCCACAAGAATAAGTAAAGAAGAATCCTTTTAGAAGATGTTTACCTAGTTGAAACTTTAAAGAGTACTATTAAAATAATACAGATCTGGAAAGGGAAAAACTCTGAATAGGAATATTAATCACTGCTCTTATACACAACCACAATTCCTTCCTTTTGTAGATTCCTTTATTTGTTTTATATCTTAAATATTGTCCAGAAATACAGTGTCATGTACAAGTGATATCAGCCCCTCCTGAGTACAAGTAATAGTTTTGCTGGGTTACTGGCCTTATTGAACAGAATTTTAAGGCAGAAGACGAATGTTTCAGATCACAGTGATTTCAGTGGCCACATTAATGGTGCTTTCGGGAGTAAAGAGAGACTTTTGAGATAATTTGCCCGCCTTTCCAGTATTTGTTTTTTTGGGGGGGCGCTGAGCTCCGAGTATGCGGGCTCAGTTCTTAGAAATGTACCCTAGCTGCTTCCTGAATTCTTTCAGTCAGATTGTGCCATGCTGGCTTTTCAGAGGACAATATTAGCTTGTTATTCAGACTGCTAATCTTATCTTTCTTTAGAATGATAACCTGAAAATATGCTACTTGTGGGAAACTCATGCCCACAAAATTTCTATTTCAATACAGATGAAGATCTAGAATTTTAACAAACTATATTATTTGTGATTTTTGTGTAAGAGCCTTTGCTAAATTGATGTAGGACTCTGTCTTCCTGTTTGGCCCATTCTGATGCCACAGTAGGTGTTTGGTTAGATTCTTATAACTTCTTATTGCCTGATTAGAGAAGTGTGCCTCCTTTGTAACCATTTAAGAAAAGAGTCCTCTTTAAGCTATTTTTTTTGTGTGTACAAGAGACTGTTTGCAAACAGATGAATAGATTGTGCCATCACAGAAGATATGTTCAATAAACACGTAGTGGATGAATTGGGTTGCTTTCCAAGCTGCCACACTGCAACTTTGGATTTCTCTTAGTAGAGGAGGCATTCTTAGTTGGAGCTTCTTCTTAGTCCTGCTATTATTAAGCTATGTGCAACATTTGTGCAAACATGGTTTTACATAAGGGGTTACAGAGAATGCAGAGATGGTGCTGCTACTCTAAGATATGTTTCAAAGCTAAGGACTATGTCATAGTAACATCAAAATATTTGAGCAGTTCATACATATTTATGTATGTGTCTGTTGTCTGCCTGTCTGCATGTCTATCACTATTTCTCTGGACATGCAAAACTAAGTCTTAACTTTATTGGGAGACTGACACAAGACAAAATATTGGATGCCAGGTGATATGTCGTTTAGAAGAATTGTAAACTTGACATCAAGTAGTTACAGAAGAGACTCTTAAGACGGTTTTCATGGAAGAAAAAAATGTTACATATCTTCTAGTAGACGTCATGAAGAAAATATTTGAAAACTGATATACTTCATCATTGATCATTTTAATAGATCTCTCTACAGTTGTAAAAGTGTTGCAACAGTGAGAGTGGTTCGTACCCAGTGAGTATCAGTCCTGATAATATCAGAAAGTGAGAATGGGTATGGGAATAAAGAGTCTGAATCAGGCAGAGAACGGGGCAAAGACAAGGGCAAATTCGTGGATACTTTGAAAATGATTTTGTAGAAACATGAGTACTTCTTACAAGTCCCATAAAGGGTGTATGCAGAAAAAGGCATAAAGCCAGACAAATAAGTGGGAAGCCAGACTGGAGGGACATGCAAGTGTATTCTTGCAAGATGGATACCAGAAAGTGGGTACTCAGCAAGTGGACACTGCTGAAATTGAGTATCAAGTAGGAGAGGTGGACACATCTCCACCAGTTATGTTGCAGTAAGATACGTGCGGTTTAAGACAGATGCTGAAGGGCACAGGCATTAACAACTTCCTTGAAGGCAACAAAGTTAGGTTATCCACTGGCAGAATTGTTTTATTTATTGAATTTGCCTTTTTTGTTTTTCTCTGTTGTGCTGTTGTTCTTCAGAAGTAGCAGCCTTAGTTTCCTCATTGATGACCGGCCTTGATATTCATGTAGAAGCACGATACAGCAGTAGGCATTCAGGCACCTTTGATGTCATCTTGATTGCTCAAATCTACATTCCTTTGTGACTAAGGGTTGCTGAATCTGGATCAGAAGTTTCTTCTTTGTAACTACTGCCTCTGAGACTCTCATTTCCATGGGGGGTGAAATGAGGTCCTTGAAAGAGGTCCTAAGTTACCTCCTCCACTCAGTGTTTACTAGGAGCTGTGGTTGCAATCCTGCTCCTGCCCTGATTGAGTTCCCTGGAAGGTTCTCATTGCCCACAGGATGGAGTCCATGTCCTTAACACACATATTCTAGAGGCTTGCCAACTCTGTAATGTCAGGTCCTGCTGAATAACAGGGCGAGACATAGTGAATGTTTGTAGAAAATGAGGAATTGATGTGTTTTTTGCCATTCAGTTATTTAAGAGAAGAAACTTGTGTTTAGCTCAGGTGAGTGTTGATTTTTAAAAAACAAATGTCAATCCTCCTGTCCTTGTGAAAAAACAGCTATTTAAGGAAAGGAATTTAATGAAACTTTGTTATAGGTATTTTTTTGTGTATGTGCCAAAAGAAGATAGTGATCACCATGAGCACAGTGTTTAGAATGTGATCCTTTTAACATTTTTGCTTGCTCCAAGAGCAGAGCTTCCTGGGGACATACTGTTACGTTGTTGTTTGTTCTAAGCAGATCGTATTGCTCATGGAATGTATACTTTTTTAAAAAAATTTTCGTTGCAAATGGTGAAAAATGTGATAACTTTCCCTACTCCCTTTGGCAATCTTTTTTCCACAGTTATTCCCATGATGTCTGCCTTACCTGGTTCACACATATTCAGGTCTTTTCAATACAAAAAAAAAACCTTTCCCTTAACTCCTTTGTTCTTTTAGCCTTTCATTTTCACTTTTGTTCTCTCATTTCATAATATTTTGAAGAATGTTGGAGTTTTTACTTTCTTGCCCTTAAAAAGAGTATTTTGTTGTTGAGATGCATTAGAGAGTGTTGATTTTATGTGTACGAATAATAGTTTGTTGAAACTCTAAAGAACTCCCAAGTATTTGAACCTCTCCAAAGTTTGTTTTTCTTTTTTAATTAAAACAATGTAAGTAGTTAGAGAGAGCATAGTGGCTGTGGTAATATTTATTATAATGGAACCAAAATTGACTTTTTTCATAGAAAATCTGACATCATGAAATTGTATCACAAAACAAGGTGACTACTTTTGAATTGTTTATTTATACATTTAACTTTGAAAGCATATAACTTTTGCATAAAGTTTTTCATAATACTCAAATTGCTCCGTTAGATAACCTATGACATACCAACTTACATGATATCTTTTCCTCCCCTATTTTAATGAGTTTTATAACTTGATTTGTGATTGGTTCCTTTTCCCAATCTTTTTTCTTTTCATTGGAGCAATTTTCAGTATTCCCAATATCTTTTATATGTTCTGCAGGATAGTTATTAAGACATTGATTTCAAAGTGGTTGATTCAAATGAAATTGAGAGAAAGATTTATTAGATTCTCTGTCCAATGTGATATCTGGTATTACTTACAATAGCTTTTTGATTAATGACATGGATCACTTCATGATGAAAAAATGCTCCAAGAAATATGGCATTAGGCAATTTTGTCACAGTTTGAATAGCACAGAATGTACTTATACGAACTAAGATGCTGTGACCATGATATATATAATTATCACTTGATGATATAATTTAGTGGGACTACGATTGTATGTGTAGTATGTTGTGGGCTGAAATGTGGCTCATCATTGTATATATGAAAACACCTTGAGCTGTGAACTTTGGCCAAATTTAAAACACCTATTTATGGGATATAAAATACACAAAATATAAAAATTTAGCGCTGCAATTCATAATGCATTTTTAGGTCAGAAAACATAGTTTAATATGTTTTATAAAAACTAACTTGGAAGTCTTTAGTTTTTAGGACAGAGTATATGAACTGAGCCCGTTTCATTCATGTGGCAGCAAAAAACTGGATTTGAAATCTATTGATAAAATTATTATTTATAGTACTCTCTTTATATTTTAAGTTTTGAAATCCTAGCCAGGAAACATATTTTGGGATCTTTCAGGTTAAAAATAAAAGTGAACCTATGTTTCTGAAGAGAGAAATGCCTTTGAGAAATAAATTTTTATAAGTGTAAACCAGTTGGACTTTATTGAAACTCAAACTGCATGCATCAAGTATCAAGGGAATTTTTATACATCTAAGCTAATGATGACAGTGAAATTGTTGCTTTGAGTGCCAGTAACCTCACTAACTCAGCTCTGAGTAACTTGATAAATTGGGAACTAAGTTGAAAGTCTGGCTCTGAAATGAAATTTTGCCAAAATGTTCTTTTACAATCGGAAATACTTTTTCAATATACACTGAGGTTTCGTTAGAACACAATACACATGGTAGAAACTGTGCCTGATTATTCACCTTCTGTTCTTGGCAAGATTAGGCAGAGAGGGGATGGAAGTAATATGGGGTACTAGCTGATTTGATTCTTGTTTTTTTGACTACAGCAACAGAGCAATTTTCCTGCTATCTCTATTTTGGATATCTCCTTTTTCATCCCATCATTATATTTCCAAGGATAAGCAAATATTTATGATTGCATTAAAATCTAAAAATGAGTGCATAGGGATAATAGTTTTAAATTTTCTGTGTATATACATGCTCATTTATTTTGTTTATAATATTTCCTAATTCTAGTGTTTAAATTTTTATAAGAAAACAATTTTAAATAGTGATAATTTTGTCATGAAAATTAGAAATGCTATTATATATCCACACATTTTGATAACTTGTGTTTTAGTTACTTTCCTTATTGCTGAGACAAAAAACACAACACCCAAAATTAAAGGAGGAAAAGTTTTTTTCAGCTCATAGTTCATACAGGTTTCAGTTCATAGTTGGCTGCCTCCAAGTCAGGGTGGCATGTCAGAGGGGCATCGCAGTAGAAAAACAGTTCATAGCAGGGAGAAGGCAGCAAGGGAGCAAGCAGCAATCAAAAAGAGATGATCTCTTTCTGTCCCTTATATCCTATCCAGGCTACCTATGCTTAGGGCAGGTAGCACTGACACCCAGCAAGGGGCAGCCTTAATCTTAGTATTGCATCGTATCCTTGAGAATCACACACTCTAGATCCAGCCACCAAATATCCCCACCAGTGACCACATGAGCCTTTGGGGGGACATCTACATACAAGCCATAACAAATTGAAAAGACTAAATATTACTCGTGATGGTTTACATTACAGGTACAAGTGAAAAATGGTACAACGATGTAGAAATTAATGAAATGAGTTATTATCAAGTTATAAGAACACAGGCATGCATTGATATTATTGGTACTTACCCAAATGAAATAAAAACAATTGTGCACAAAAAACTTCTATGAAAATTTCATTACACTGTTATTCATATAATAGCTCGAAGCCAAAGAAAATGCAAAATATTGGTCAATGTGTAGGGGAATAAACAGATTTTGATATATTTATAAATAGACTATTACTCTGCAAAAGTGGAATGAACTACTAATTCATGCAACAATATGAATTGGAGAACTCTAAAATATATTGAACGAAGGAAGGGATATAGAGTATATACTTTCTGATTCTATTATATGGATTTAGGGAATAGTTACATGAAGCCATACTTATAAGAATTAGAGCATTTGTAGCCTTTAGGGAACAAATAACTGGAAGGCAACAAAGATATGCTGAGCTGATGAAAATATTCCAAATTGTGATTGAGATACAATGAGGATATATATTCGTCAAAGCACATCAATCTGTGCAATTTATAGTATACAATATAATTATTTAAAATCTCATAGAATTTAAAAATATGGAAAATAGCCTCAGGACACAAGCAATATAATTCCAGTGTCACTAGAATTCTGAAAAGTTTACTTGCTATATTTGCTGGAACATTTTTCACCTGCTAAATAGTTTACTCTATTTGTATTAATGTATTTAATTAGGTATTTTAATTGGTTAGGAATTTGGGAAGATGGTAGAGAACACCCTTTCACAAAGTCTGTTATCTTCACCTAGCTAAAGTTTAAGAATCCATCTCACTTTTCCCTGGTTTCTGATCATGTTCAGAATTCAGGTTACTATACCTCTTCCCAGCAGCTCCTTTCCTTGAGAGCTTCTTTCTTCCACTGAGTGAAAACTAATGCGGCAACCAGCATGTCTTTTTTCTTTTAGTTATATTTTCATACATATATTGGAATTTGTTTCTAAATACGTACATTTGGGAGGCTTACTGATATTTTTGGCTTTAATAAAATTAATGATTAAAAAATGAATGGCCTAGGAAAACTCACTCCATTTGTAGTTATTCTTTGTCTTTGGCTTTCTGATTACTTGGTTTACATTAACAGAGTCATTTATCATTTACTAGCTATAAAATGATTTACCCTCATTGAAGAGCTCATGATGTTTGTGAAAAAACTCCACAAATCTCTATGTAAATTAGATTTAGATTACTCAGCAAATAGCCTGAACTAGAAAGCAAATTCCAATCAATACTTGAAAATTCTGGTCTAGAATAGTCTTAACATCTGATGAGTGTTTTCTGGGGGTTTATTTGTTCTGCTCTGTTAGTAGAGTTACTTGGGTTGAAAGCATCAATCAAGACCATCTCATTTCTGAAGAAGCACCTGGCATGACCATCCCTCTGAAAAAGGTCATTTTTTTTTTAACCTATGAAGAGTGTAATTAGACTGGGCTATTGATTGAAGTGAAATAATAGGACCCTTAATCATCAGCTGTTAATATTTAGATCCCAGGTGATTCACAAGTAACAGAGAATGTGATTTAACTTTTACATCTGAATCTGATCCTTGTGAATTTTATACAAGTTTAAAATTTAGCTAATTAAGCATATATTTTGCTGTGTAGTACCTGTGATAATAGAACATTGACATGGGCTTTAGCCATTGAACAGATAACATTTTACTTTCTTAGAAATCTGTTATTAAGATCCCGATGGTACCTTAGAATCAAGTCTATATGGCAGTAGGAGAGAGGAAATTTTATGGGTCTCTCATCTTGTGAAACTGCTGTGTTTTGCTTTGAGCTCCAGCAATGACTTGAAAAATACTACAAGACAGAAAACCAGAGTAAATGTGTTGCTCATCTCACGTTCTTCCGTTCTCTGAAAGATCAGAATATTGTTGTTAGCTCTCCCAAGTCTGAAAATAGTTGAAAGCATTTTTTCCCGCTTTCATTGTTGCCTCCAGTGGAAAGAGAAATACTGTACTTATTAACTCCGCACGGCTGGAGCCAGGGACCCCTACCATTGCATCTACACTCCATATTCAAGCTTCTGTTTATTTGCTAATCATTGGATGTAGAGTTTAGTTCTTTATTTTGAGGATAGGTGTGCTTTATTGGAGCTCAGCCTTGTCTTTTGTGCATAAATCATGTCTCTAATGCATCACCGGTGAGATTTAAAATTTTAATTCCATAACATGGAGATTGTGAAATCATCTAAATGCAGAATCCTTAATTTTAAGATTCTTACCACCACTCATAAAAAGTTGTTTTACCTGTACTTAATGAACAGCTACTTTCTTCATCTTTCTAAACAAATACATTAGCCATTCAGGTAAGCTCTCCAAGAATCATATGTCTTTTCACTTTTATATTTTTATAGTTCATGTTTATATAACTTTTATAACCATAATGTGAACTAAACAAAAAAAATTAATTTGAGAACAAACCATGCAATAAGCATATATCTCACATTCAGTATATTTTATGGGAAAGCCATGAGAATACATTAATCCAGAAAAATCAGTTAATTACAGGTGCAAGGACCTAAAGTCCTTTTCAATCTCAGCTTCTTTTCCCCTGGACTCAGTGTTAATAACATCACCATTTTCCTCCACCCAGAATCAACATTTCAAAGATTATCCTTTGTAACTCCTCTTTGGCAGCACCTCTCTGATAGTTAGCTAATCCACTGCTAATTGTGGAAGCCATCTTTTGCTGACCTGTGGTGTCGAATGCTTTCATTCTAATACAGGCCCTCACTGGCTCTTGCATCAACATTTGTAATAATAGAAAATGACGTTCTTGACTCCTGTCTTTCTCTGCAATCTATTAAGAAAAATCTTTCATCTAAAAATTTCTTAAAATGTGATTTTCTAGGTAACTTTGAAGCGTTTTCAGTTGCTCAAGTAATTATGGCACTTATTGATTGATGTTTGAGGTTCTTTACCATATGTCTTCAACCAGTATTTTCTAAACTATATGCACTATTACTTCATATATAGCCTAAGATATTAGAAAGCATTATTTTCTCTGACATTCCATGTGCATTCCTGCCTTCTTTTTTTTTTTCTCATTGAGTTTATTGGTACATTCTAGGTATACAGTACAATTACATTCATCATTGGGATCTTGTACCTTTACATGACAGGTCTTGGTTCTCATTTTTTCCCCTTGTCCCTGTCCTCCCTTCACCCCCTCCTCCCTTCCCTATTTACAAATACTTTATTTCCATTTTTTCATTTTCTCATACTTTTTTCTTTTCCCTTATTTCCTTTCCCCTACCCTTCCCACTTCCCCTACACCTTTAGCCCTTTTCTTCTTATTCCATGTCACTTATTCAATTCTTTCTTTGCTACCTAAGAAAGGGCTTCCTCATCTCAACTTATCAAATGTTTCTTCATGCAGGAGGCATTTAAAATAAGGATAGAAAGTTCCTGTGCCACTGAAGATTTATTCATAATGTCTTTTCCTATACCAGTATCTTCAAGAGTTCTACCTAATTTATTTTCCAGTAAATTTAGTGTTTGCATTTTGATATTTAGATCTTTGATCCACTAGGATTTTACTTTAGTGCATGGTGAAAGATAGGGGTCTGGTTTTAATCTTTGGCAAGTTGAAAGCCAGTTTTTCTGACATCATATATTAAACAGGCTATCTTTCCTCCAGTGAGGATGGTTGGCTCCTCTGTCAAAGATGAGGTAGCTGACTATGTCTGGAGTTGTTTCTGCATCTTCTAATATATTCCACGGATCCTTCGATCTGTTTCTTTGCCAGTACCATGCTATTTTTCTCTTCCCCACCCAGTACCATGCTATTTTAAACACAGTGGCTTTGTAGCATAGTTTCAAGCTGGGGATTGTGATACCACCTGCCATATCTCTGTTGCCTAGAATGGCTTCTGTTATTCTAGGTCTCTTCTGGTTCCAAACGAATTTTTGGATTGTTTTCTCTAGTTCTGTGCAATATACTCTTGGGATTTCAGTAGGGATTACATTGAATCTGTATAGCAGTTTTGGAAGTATGGCCATTTTTACTATATTGATTCTTCCTTCCTAGGAGCAAAAGGATGTCTTTCCATTTTCTTCTATCTGTGCTATCTCTTTTTTCAGAGTGCTATAGTTTTCAGTCTAGAGGTCTTTTGTCTCCTTCATTAGACTTGATTCCTAGGTATGTCATTTTTTTGGATGTTATTGTGAAAGGAATTGTTTTTCTAATTTCTCTCTCAGCAAGTCTGTTATTTGTGTACAAGAAGGCTATTGATTTTTGAGTGCTGACCTTGTATTCAGCCACTCTACTGAATCTGTCAATTAAATCTGGAAATCTTTTGACAGAGGTTTTTGGGTCTTCTATGTAGAGTATCATATCATCAACAAATAATGACATTTTAATTTCTCCTTTACTATCTTTATTCCTTTTATTTCTTTCTCTTGCCTATTTGCTGTGGCTAATGTTTCCAAAACTATATTGAACAGGAGTGTGATAATGGAACCCTTGTCTTGTTTCTGTATTAGCATTAAGGTTTTCAGTTTTTGACCGTTTAGTATGATGTGGGCTGCTGGTTTTTCATAGATAGCCTTTATCAGGTTGCGATAAAGACCATCTATTCCAACTTTTTGCTGCATTTTTATCATGAATGGGTGTTGAATTTTGTCGAATGCTTTTTCTGTATCTATAGAGATGGTCGTATGGTTTTTGTCTTTAACTCTGTTAATATAGTGTATTACATTTATTGATTTACATATGTTGAACCCTACCTAGAATATATAAAGAACTCAAGGTCTGGGGATTTAGCTCAGTGGTTCTGCTGCCTCCCTCACAAGCACAAGGAACCAAGTTCAATCCCTGGTACCAAAAACAAAACAAAACAAAAAGAACTCAAAAAAAATCAGACTCCCCAAATATAATGACCTGATTCAAAAAAGGGCATCTGAAATTAACAGTCATTTCTCAGACAAAGAAGTAAAAGCAGCACATAAATATATGAAAAAAATGTTCAACATCACTGGTCATTCGTGTGATGCAGGTGCAATAACATTGAGATTACCCCAGAAAGAATGGCTGCTTATCAAGATATCAGCCAATAACAAATGTGGGGAGAAAGGAGCCCTTCTCCATTGTTGGTGGGAGTGCAGACTGGTGTAACCACTATGGAAGTCAATATGGAGATACCTCAAAGAAGTAGGATTAGAGGGCCCATTTGACCCAGCCATCCCTCTGCTGGGTATCTTTCCAAAAGAATTAAAGGGATCATATCACAGTGATATATGTACACCTGTGTTCATAGCGGCACAGTTTGTAATAGCTAAAACTTGGAAACAACCCAAATGCCCATCAGTTGGAGACTGGATAAAGACGATGTAGTTTTTCTATAAAATGGAGTACTACTCCCCCATGAAGAATGAGAAATTAGATTCATTTATAGCTAAATGGATGCATATTGAGGCTGTACTCTTAAGTGAAATAAATAGGACACACTTGAGTAAATACTGCATAGATTCTCTGGTATGAAAAATGAAAAGTGTAAATAAGGTTCAAATGATATAACTGATAGTGTGAAAAAGGAAGAAAATGGCTAAAGGAGAAGTGAGAAGGGGGGGAAGGAAATAAGGGAAAAGAAAAAATGTGTGAAAAGGAAAAATGGAAACAAAGTCTTTGTAAATAGGGAAGGGTGAAGCGGGTGAAGGGAGGCAGGGGTATGGGGAAAAATAAGAACCAAGATATATCATGTAAAGGTACAAGATCCCAATGCTAAATGTAACTGTATTGTTCCCTTTAAATATACCAATAAACTTAATGGGGGAAAAATAAGGATAGAAAGATAGGTAATTTTTCCTTCTTTAGTTTTCTGTATGTGTATAGTCTTGTAACTACTGTAAAATAGTGTTTTAAAAGTAGAAACGGAGTAGCAAAGTATTTTCCAAATCACCAATTTTTCTGTCTTTCCTTTGGAATTCTTGAAGTTTGTACTTGTTCTATGTTCTGTTGCAACACTGTGTTTTATTACCATTCGTATATTTATATTGTCTTTTTATTGATTACTAGTGTTTAAAGTAGATGGCGTGTTTATAGTTTGCTTTTTTGTTGTTTTTTTTTTTTTGCACAAAACTAAGAAAACAGAAGTAGTGCAGTCAGAATAAATTAAAACGCAGTAGTCACTAAAGAGAGACACTTGTGATTAGAGTAACCCAGCTAGTCCATAGGTTTGATGCAAAGGACGGAAGAACTTTCTTGTGAGCGAATGCAACGTGGCGTTTTTAGTTATATTTGGGAACAGATTTACTTGAATTATTTAAAGTGCTCTAAATTCTGGTAGATTATTCTGGATTTAAATAATTTCTTCTCTGTTGATGTATACAATTGCCTGTTTCCACAGAGGATTGGTCCCAGGATGCCTGTGAGCATCAGATTTTGCAGATATTGGCATTCCTTTTATAAGCTAGCATTCCATTTTTATATCCACACCCACCTGTATACTTTAAGTCATCTCTGGATTACTTCCTGTACTTAATATACTATAAATGTCTTATAAATAATTGTGCTGTGCTCTTTAGGGAATAATGACAATAAGTAATGCCTGTACATCTCCAATACTGGTACAGTTATATTTCCTGAATATTTTTGATCCATGGAGGGGCAATTATACCAAAAATTATGTAGGACCTATGGAAAACCTCCCAAGCAGTTGATTACATCAGAATCCTGGACTTCAGACACCATGTCTAAAAGGTCTTCAAGTTTATTTATTTCTTGCCATTTCTTGGCTTCATAATCCCTATGGTATTTATGTTATTTGTTTCTCGCGTATCTCCCTGGGAGCCACCTTATTCCCCCTTTTCTGGGAGAGGAAATGACTGGAATTTCCCCTCAGATCCACCTTCATGCTATTTTGATCTCCCAAAAGTCTCAGAGCTTAGAAGAATCTTGGGCTGAGCCTCCAAAGTGTTAAGTGCATTGGGATTTGGGACTGCTATTAATTTGATTTATCTATGTTATGAGTTGGACTGTGATCTTAACTGAACTGTATGTCATTTCCAAGGGGAAAACATTCTAAAATCCAAACTAACCTAGAACCTATTACTTGCACCATAATGTATGATATCTTTAACTTGTGATTTTTGACTCATTAAAATCCAAATATTTCTAAATCTAGTACTTTCATCCTTTATTCCTTAACATTAAACAAAAATATCTTTAGTTATATTCAGTGAATTATTTAGAAACATAATATGTTAGTGATGTGAATATTTATTACTTTATTACTTTATCTCATATGCTTCCCATATAAATGAGTTCTTTTAGATTTAAAAAAGAAATTATCTTTATTATAATTAGTAGATTTATAATACTGAAAAATAAATATTTGACTTTTCAAAATAGTTCAACGTATGGCCGGGGATTTAGCTCAGTAGCACGATGCCTGCCTCGCTGTGTAAGGTCCTGAGTTCTATCCCTGTTACCATAGCAAATAAAAATAGTTCAGCACAGCCTATTCATTCAGGAAGTTAATTTTGATCAATTACTGGGAGGTGTATCTATGAAAATAATTTGACAGAAGTGAAGACTTAATATATGAAGATATTCATTTAATATGTATGGTAGAAAAAATAAAGACTACATAAATTCCATTAATGCAGAGTAATTTTATGAATATTGGCAAAAAATACAATGTATACACTCATTATAGAATTATAATGTAGAGATGCAGGTTCAGTATAATAAACATAATATACATATTAAATATTAGTTATCTTTGTAGAATACAAGTGTATATAGATGATTAGGGGTAGTATGTAGACATGAAAACTGATTTAAGAGAACCTGAGGTGGTTGCTTAATGTGTAGAAGACTCTAGGTTTGGTCAGCAGTGAAGAAAATAAAAAGAAGTAAAAGAATTAAAAATAATAGCTTTAGAAATGTGTTTTCAAAATAATTCTGCTTGATTTTAAACAGATTGCTTAAATAACAATGCAGGCAGATTTAAAGCAGGGCATCAAGGCAAAGAAAACGTTTTCTTTTTCCTCTGCTCACCCTGCTAATAAAGAAAGTTATCCTTAAAAAGTGCTTCACCCTGTGTTGCCCTTTCTCATCATTGCTACAAATCATGAATTTTCAAATCTCCCTTACAGAAAGAAAGGGGAGTTAGAACATATCCAGATAGTAGAAATATAATTGGCCTTTCTTATTGTGCCTAATAATTTACAATACTCAGTGTGATCATAATATTTCAGATTTTTTTTTACTGGACTATAGTTCAAGATGGGTGTCACGCTGAAGGCTGTCTCCTTGCACAGAACAGAGTTGTTTTGTTCTTATGTACCCCGACTGCTCACTGTTCTTTTAAATTAATGGTGCAAGAACAAACTCATTCTATGAGACTGAGATCATCTGTTATCAAAACTCCATTATTAGGTGGGGACAGAGACCTCATGTCTGAAGTGATCACAGAAGCATCTGTAAAAGGGCCATACGGTCCAGTAAGTGCTCAGGGTGTGCGTGCGTGTGTGTGTGTGTGTGTGTGTGTGTGTGTGTGTGTGTGTGTGGAGAGAGAGAGAAGGGTGGTTAGTGGGCTGTGAACCCTCTTTGTAGACTTATGGGATTTGTATGATACATTTGCTTTTAATTTGAAAGTCTTTTTTGCTTTAAGAATCCTTTTGAGATTAATGGACATAGATCATTCTTTCAGAAACTGATAGTATCCACAACAATCTTAGTACATTATTTAATGATTTGATACCAAAACACGGGTATTGTGAAAGTATAATTTCTCATCTTGGCCTGATTATGAAACACTAGTTACCCATCTTGCTCTAATACTTTTGGGGGGTATTAGTGATTTTAAGTTGTTTTCAGATGTATTACTTTCATCATTGGGATAGTATGTGTTTTCTAAAAATGTTTTAATTTTTGACGCCTCATAAAGTAAAGGATGAGGCACATGAACCATAGCATCAACTACAGCAATGACAGGCAAAAGGAGAAAAAGAGGAATTTCTTTTCTTTTTTTTTAAAAAAAATAAGTCTCTGAGGACTGGAAGGAAGGAAAGTACTGTAACGGTTACTTCCTACATGAATCGTAAAACCCTTCCATTCTACCTTACCCAACTGAGTCCTCCTTTCAGAGCGGAAAGTATTATTTCTGAACCTAATATGAAAACCAGTGCAAAAAGCAGATTTTAATTAACACATAGAAGAAACTTCTAAGGCTGAACAAGGATTCTCAGTTCAGTTTAAGGATAAGTTATTGATATGTGTAGAGACTCTGTATAAACTTTTCCATAATTATGTACCCCCAGGACCCGTACCTGGCAATAAGTGCTAGTGACTTCTTACCCATTGTTTCTCATTCTCTTCTTTCTCTGCGAGATAATTATGTAACTGGTCTTTCTCTATTGCTCAGTGGTCAGCTATTTCTATACAGGGTAAGCCCTTTACCAATTTCCTACTAAATTTTCTTTCATTTTCTTCTCCAGCTCTTCAGGAAATTTATGAGTTTAAATATCTAGTCATGACTCATTACTGATCAATAATTCTAAATGAATATAAAACATTTTTGAAAGAAAACAAGGGTTTTACTTTTTGAAATAGAGTCAGACTTCGAATGACAGTGATGCTACATTATTTTGTGTATTACTCTTAAATGTATGTAATACTTTTATTCTTTACCTCAATAGATGCTTACAACAATGTCCTCCCCCAAAGGTAAGGGGAATATTTTCCTGAGTTACAGATGCAATGCTGAATTTAGGAATTGTTAAATGATAACAATATAGATGGAAACCAGAATGCAGCTCTTCTGACTTCCAGTTCCTGGTCATTGCCTTTCACTTTACAGTAGAGGTAAATGTCAAAAGGGCCCAGCAGTATCAACTCCAGGCTATAAAGCTTCAGATACTGTACTGTGCTTATTCTTCACTGATTACATTTCCTCAAGGTGGATAACCAAGGCCAAGAGTTTTCTAAACCTAATATTCAGTAATTGTATTCCACAAAATTTCTTGCACTGCCTTTTAATTATAAATATTATGTTATACCTGTATTTTTTAAATTGTGGTATGTCTTTGGACCAGTAGTGTACTGTCCCTGAGGATTTAGTAGAAATGCACATTTTGGGTCCCATCCCAGATCTACCAAGTCAGAAACTCTAGGGTGCAGCCCATCCCTGTGTGTTCACCGGTGCCTCCTGGTAGCTTGATGCAGGCTGGAGAATTGATGTTTTAATCTCTGAATCACTGCAATTGAAATTCCTGTTCGTTATAGTTAATTGTTTTCCCTGAGGTCCTAAGGAGCCTTTCTACCATTTACAATATTATTCTTAAATTTTATTTTATTAGTGCATGTTTATAGTACATGAAGCCTGCATTCATTTTAGGGAATAGGTACATACACTTAGCATATCTTGATTCTTTTTATTCCCCTTCCCATTTTCACTATCATTACTATGATGATTGCTATTATTTTAGTTCAGTTTGTGCCATACCATTTACATTCACTGTGGGTGTTCATTTCTGCATAGGTTGCATGAGCTGGTAGAAAGTAATGGCTCAGTGGCCTCTGAAGACCAACTGTGAGTTGGAATACTGGTTTATTACTTACAAGTTTTATGGGCTTGGCAAAAAATACTTCTCTGAAACAAAGTTATGATAGTTTCAACCTCCAGGGATTTCATTATGTGATAATTAAATAAGGTAATCAGTATAAAGATTTTAGCTGTCTGACCCCATAGAAAGCATCTATAAAATGTTAGACATAATTGTCATCATTCTTCAGCACAGTGATTTGCAAAGTGAATAACTAAGTAAATATTGTTTTGGAAAATGGTGTTTTAAGTTTTAACCGAGAACCTTAAAGATGAAGTTTTGGAGGAAACATCTGGTTTAGAATACTTTCCAGGTGGACTGTCCATAGCTGATTATCGGGTCTTTTTCCTTTTTAGAGGTTTGGAGGTTGTTTTCAATTTTACCTTAATAAATAATTTATTAATAACTGACAGTAGGGCTGAGGGGTTAGCTCAGTGGCACAGTACCTGCCTGTTAAGAGCAAAGTCCTGAGTTTATTTCTGGTAGCAGAAAAAAAAATTGTACATTACAAATAACTGACAGTAGCAATAACAAAGTTGTTCATGTTAAAGAAAATCCTTGAAAGTGATTTTCCTGCTGTTCTCTAAAAATTTCTACTTTAGAAAGAGAAGGAAATAATATTTAAATTTTAGTCATCCACAACCTTTTGCATCTACTCTTTTTGAACTATGGAATTACCACAATCCTCCGGGTGAAAAATTCTCACAAAGTGAATTTCGTATACACCTTGTAGCATCTCCTCTTTCCTTCAGTGAACAATCTCGTTTGCAGAGAAAGCTCCCTTCATTGAATCATTGCTTATTTGTGATTCACACAAAGGGTAAATGAAAGCACCTGTAACTGGTGAATAGGTGTTTTTACACTGAAGGTTTGTTTTTCATTTGAACTCGGGGGTTCAGAAACTTCAGTAGCCAAGACGTAGCCAATTACTCCGTAAGAATTCCTGTTGTTCTAAGATTATGGAAGTGCAGTGCGGTGACAGTCGTCATGTGTCTGCCTCCTACCCTAGGAGGAGCTGCACTCTTCACTCCAGCCCAGAAACGGAAGCTGTTTGCTCCTTTATTTCAGTGCTTACTAGGCTCTGGCGAGAGGGAAATGAAAACATGTTCTGCTGGAAGACATTTTTATTTGCCGCTGCAGTTACTTAAAAGCAGAACAACAGGATAGAAGAAAGGTTAAGGTTTAAGCCAAAAAGGCTTTATGCAAGTTGGAAAGATGTGGGTGTAAATGTGGTAATGTCATTCATTAATCACAAAAACCATATTAAGAAAAGGGCTTCCCTTAACCCTCCATGTAATATACTAGGTCACTAGATCCATTTTTGGTTTCAGAGATTTCTGTTCTCTGTTCAGAATTATGAAACCGATGACGTTTTACTGATTTACTGTCTTGTCTTTCCCTTCAAGAAAGTTTGCTTGAGAAGAAGACATAGGTGATTTACTACAGCCTTGTAGTATTGAATACATTTAATGGGCTGAATGTTGAAAATATTTTATATGCCATTTTCTCTAAGGGTTACTAATTCGAGCTTTTGAAGAGGAGGAATTTACAGCTTGCTCTTTCCATTTTCAATCTTAGAGTATAAAAACATGCTCTTTCCAGCTTGAAAAAGCATTTTCAAATTAGTATATATCAGAGGAACTATAGCTCTGGGTTTCAGAATTCTTGCCCATGTAAAAAACTCACAAGTGTTTTCAAAAAAGGCTTAATGTATATAACTAGGCTGCATAAATGGCTTTGCTGTGGGATATCAAAGCAGGACTTGTCTTTGCCTAGAAATTGGAGTTGAGACCAGAAATGGCTGTAACATATTCTATAGGAGATAGCAGGGTGTTCAGCAGAAAAGAGAGAAAAAGAAAAACTGTCACTCTCGAGTGTTTAAATTGTCTTGGACATTCTAGTGTTTTCTTCTAAGGTCCAACCTTTGCCATCTAGAATGTCTACTCCTCAGGAGACAGATCTGCTGGCTCTGCTTTTGTCTTCTGTCACTGTCCTCCCCCCTCAAATCTTATGGCCCCTTTAAAGTGTGTAGTTCAAAGAAATCCCCCAGTGAAAAGAGCTGTGTCTTTTTAGGCCCAGTGAAACATGTCCTTACAGCCCATGGGCTTTGTGCAAGCTTTTCTGTGATCTCATCTTGCAGAGTCAGAAATGAAAAGAGACCCTTATGTTCTGTGTTTGCTAGTATAATCATCATGCTGTATGACGAAAACTCCAAGGGAATCCAAAAAGACATGGCACTCTGGAAATAATGCTAAAATAAAATCTTTTCGAAATGTTGTCAACTTGATATTCTTTTGTTTTTCCTTGATGAGCATAGTCATGAAAACAGTAGTACTTACAGAATTTGGATTGTTATTTTCTTAATTTTTAAAAAAGCAACTATTGATTAGTGTCATTATAAATGAAACAAAATAGTTGAAAACTATTTCCCCTCCTTTTTTCTGAAGTACTGCTTTGATTTTCATATTATTCCTGACTAAGTAGGAAAATATGTGCCTCTGACCCCTCCCCATGAACTGATCATCTTAATTCAAATTGTGGAATTTGGCATATTTTCATGTTAATCTTGGGTCTAGTTGTTAGGCCAATGTTTAATGAGATGTAAAGAAATGTTACTTCCAAAAAGGTGCCTGTATTTTTGTAACTCAGTGCTATATTTATATCAGTATTCATTGCTTTAGAATGGGAAATTAAATAATCATCTTTAGAATAAAGTATCCAATCTAAAACATACCATTGGTATTCAGAAAAGAAAAAAGTATTTAGAAATATAGATTTCATATAGGTTTCTTTTTAAAGTATTAGTATCACCGTATGTGTAGCCTCCCATCATTGATTAAAATAACTTTATCTCTCTAGCACATAAGACCCTCCCATTCTTTTTTTAAATTGAGTTTATTGGCACATTTTAGGTATACAGGAGAGTTACATTCATCATTGGGATCTTGTACCTTTACATGACAGATGCTCCCATTCTTATGAAAAATTTAAATACTGACTTTTGCAGCGGAAGTTGTATTTGCCAGCAGACATGAGTAATTTGAATGTCCTAGATTATTAGAGATATCTCTTCTAATTCAATTTATAAGGAAACATAATTGTATGTAATTATTAGACGCCATACATAGACAATGAAATTTTTTTATTTCTACTAAAAGGAAATTTTATAAGCTATTGACTTGATGACCTTAATTGGCTCTGTTTTCCACTAAAACAGAATGTTTTTAAACAGAACTTTTTGTGAAGGAAGTCTGGGTTAAGCAGAGTTGACATTCTGCTGGCTCAGATAATGAGCCACCTCATTCCAAGGAATTTTCTCTAGGAAATGATTTCCTTTCCTTATAAATCTTACTGTGGGGGTTGGTCATCATGTGGACATTTAACATTGTTATTTATCAAGTCAAGAACGGTAGCTTTTGCAAGAGAGATAAAAGTTAGAAGATTATGTTCGCTGTACACACCGCTATTTTTGTTTATTTTGGTGTTTTTAAGTTAGTGAGAAAATCCTTGTGCCTCCACTCTTTCCAAGAAACAAAAGAAGGATCATGGCAGGAATGGCAGCCCAGAAGTTCCTGAATCTTCCTTGGAAGGGCTTCAGTCCAGAGGCTTGGAAAATAAAATAGAGGGCAGTATATTGTGCTGCTAGGTATCGTCCTAGCCTCCCTACACAGGGAAGTGAGTGTAAATGCAGCATGGCTCTTAACGTTACTGACCGAGAGGCATTTGGGGTAAAGCTGGAGAGTGGAGATGGTCACTGTGTAGACCATCCAGTTGAAAAGTATGATCCTGCCATGTGCTTCATATTTCAGAGCAAAGAGAATATATAAAACTTGACTGTGATAAGGTTTACTTTGTCAATTATTCAGCATCTCAGAAATCAAACCCACCCAGGGAACAAATTTGGACAGAATGGAAAACCCAGGTGGTTAGGAAAGACTACTGTGTGGTAATGCATTCATTTTAATTCATCACCAAGCATATTTGGTATTTTGCTAATGCTCTATCTCCTCTGTATCATTTTACTGTTCCTTAAGTGTTCTCATTTGTCATTCGAATCATAGACCTTGAGTATCAGCTACTTTGTCTTCCTCACCTTAGTGTTTGGAGTACTGAGGAGTGGATTGTGGGTTCAGGCAGACTGGAAGTATGATCTCACCTTCATCACTTTTAAACTGCAAGCTCTAGGAATTTGGAAACATTACTTAATGTTCTCATGTTTTGAGGATGGAGCCAATAACACATGTCACACGGTGGTGAGCCTGAAACAATACAATAGATGTCTCCAGGGCATTGCAGTTTATTATTGTTGAGAGAAGGAGAAATTGAGAAGTGAATTGAAGTGAGGAAATTGAGGAGTTAATTGATTTTCCTGTCATCACACTAGGACAGTGTCAAGGAAGGGCAGCAGGTCAGGCCTCTGTCTCTGGTCTTGTGTCCCTGTCTATGTTGTCGTATTAATTCAAGTGGATTTGGTGAATAATATCTTTGATAAGGGATGGAGTTTGAGTGAACAAATGGTGCTTCGTACATGTAAGCTGGTATTAATAATATCAGAATGTCAACTGGGGAAGGAAAGGGAGTTTTCCAGTACTTTGTGTTGAATGGGTTTGTATGGCTGCTCTGTGGAATTTTCAGGATGTTTCCAAGGTGAGATCCGTGGCATGACAGTTCATCCTGAAATTTTGAAAAGATTATTATTAAAGGAAATGCAAAATGTCTAGACAAAAGTTAGAGGAAATGATTCAGGAAGGAAGCTAGAAAGAATATTAACATTTCATGTAAGAAGCAGGAAATCAAAACAGTCACTTTAGTTTAAAGAAGAAAATGATTAAGAAAAGGAAAGGAAAAGCAAAACTGTTGCATATTGCCCAGTGCAATAGATATAAGATACATATTACCCTTGTTAGTAGCTAGAGTTTAGACTATCTCTGCCACCCTATATCCTATAAAACCTACAGCAGATTTGCACACATTGGCAGACTATAGGAGTCCTGTTATTAACTTTCCAGAAATAAGAGAAGCAGTGTTTGTAGAACTAGGACTGAGAGTAAAGAGGAAAAGTTACAGAAAGTTATATTTTGTTCAGAATAAGAAAAATCTTAAGAAGAGCTCTGGACAGTGAAATTTTCTGTTCCCCAAAGTAATAGTTTTCCTCTCAGGAGATGATCAGGTGGTAGATAGAAAACTGTGCAAAATGTCATAAAGGAGTTCCAGCATTGGGTTAGATTTTGAATCGGAGATTCAAGATGCCAAGATTTTATGGTTCCATGACTATTTTGGTTATACCTTATTTCTCTTTCATATTCAGAGTTGTGTTTTTCCTCTAATATACACAGGTCAGGACTTGAGTTTATGAAATAAGATTAACTGTGGTGATCTTTTAAAAATGAAACCACTGTAATGTATGCTAGAAAGAAAATAACCAAGATAATGGTATTTTAAAAAGTCATATTGTATGAAACCATGGGAGTGATTATAAATCTCAGCAGAATGAATACAAATGATTAGTACTGATGCAAAGACATCTGGGAAAGAGTTTATCTGGGAAAGAGTTTACCTGTTACATTTAGCATAATCCGAGCAGAGGAAAGCGTGCATAAAGAATACAGTGGTAGGAAAGAGGAAACAATATGTATAAAGGCAAATGTTCCTCTTTGGTATAGCTAACTGTAATATAGTATAAAAAAAAGTCAAATAATGGAGGAGCTTGAAGTTACAGGTTAAAAGTTTGTCCATTGGTTGACACCTGACAGCTTTTGATAATTTTTTTTAAGTAGAAGTTATTATGAGCTGAGCATTATTATATAAATATTGAATTGGCCTTGATGGGGAAGAAGGTTAGAAAGATTAGACAAGTATAAAACACCTGGATGAGAAAAGATGGCAGGCCAGAACCTAAGGGCTGCCAAGCACACTGTAGAAGGAGAGAAAGCCTTTTGGGGAGAGAAGTAAGAGTTCAGCTACTGGGAGGAGAGAGTGGGCTTTCTCTGAAATGGAAAACTTCTGAGGAGGAAAGGCTTTGGAGGCCCCCACGGGAAAGCAAATTGTCCCTTTCACTGTGGCTCCACATGCAGCCCTGGTGCATGGACCTGATGTCAGGAGTGAAGATTTGAGAATTATTTCCATGGAGAATCACAAAATTTGTTGAAATTCCACAGAGAAAGACTGGAGAAAAAGTAATGGGATTTCTGAGCCTGGACTGTAGGAAACAAAAAGTTAGGGAAAAATAAGTAAAAAGCAAACAGAGAAGGCAGTAATAAAAGAATCCTTCTGCAGCCTGCTGGTTCACATGTATAATCCCAGTCCTGAGGCAGGCTGGAGCAGGAGGATCACATGGCTGAGTCCCACCTGCAAAATTTGGGGAGACCCTTCTCAAATTTTTAAAAAAATAAAACAGGACTGGATAACAGGGACATTAAGGAAATAAAGCATGCTCATATAAAAGCAATATGGAAGCATTCAGAAAGTTAAATTAGAAAAATTTGGACCTCAGCAGCAGACCAGAGGGAGGCAGAAATGCCCAGAGTTAGCCTGCAGCTCTCTCCTTTCTCACCCTCCCCAGCACCTATGGCCTCCTGGATGTGCTGGTACCTGGATTCACAACACAGAAGCACAGGGGAGTCATAAAGGCCATTGTCCTGAGCTCTAGCCTACATTTCTAATTTAATTCACACAGTTAAAGATGACAGATTAATAACTACCACAAATTATCATTTTCTAAGCTGTGCTTGATGTGTTGCTGATTGTATCACTTGTGCTAAAATGTTGTGATTGATGTAATCAGTTGTCCTTACTGGTATAATGAAAAAGATTGCCTGAGTCATTGGAGACTCAAAACCTAAAGACATACTATAACAAGAAGATCAAAGTATTAACCCAGGCATCAAATGAAGGACAGTACCAACAACAAAAATAGAAATGGGAAGATATTCAAACAAGGCTCAAGCACAAACATGGACTTCCAGCTTACCAAGGGCAAATTCTGTGGGAAATGAGGTGGAAAAGTCTTGATAATCAGCCACCTTGCACACTCTGAACTGATAGCACAGGAAGTAACAAAACAGATGAATGAGACTCTAGAAAAATTCAAAACAGAAATAGTTTGCCAGATTACTACAGAGGTGGTGAGAATGAACAACATAATTAGAGACTCTAGAATAGAAACAGATAAAAAATACATGAGCTCAGGACCATGATAGAAGCCATGAATGCCCAGCATAGGAAAGAAATGAAAACCATGAATGCCCAACATAGGAAAGAAATGGAATCCATGAAACAGATTCAAACAGATGACCAGGAGATTAAAAACTCTGTTGAAAGTTTACATAACAAACTGAGCCAATCTAATGACAGGATATCAGATATAGAAGACAGGATGGAGATCAGTGACCATGGAAAGAAGAATCACTTAAAAATAGTAAGAGAATATGAGAAATCAATCCAACAGCCCCTACACAAAGAAGAATATAAACTGATAGGAGTCCATGAAAAAGCAGGAAAACATACAAATGACATAAAAACCACTTCACAGAATTAATGATGGAAAACTTCCCAAACAGAGCAAAAGAATTTGACATACAGATAAGTAAGGCATATAGGACTCCAACTAGCCATGATTAAAAAAAAAAAAATCTACACATAGACATATGATAATCAAGATCCCAGAAACCCAACAAAAGAACAAAATACTATAAGCAGTTAGATAAAATAAACAAATTACATGCAAAGGAAAGCCTATCAGAGTAACAGCAGACTTTTCAACACAAACTCTCAAGTCAAAGAGAGCCTGGAGTGAGGTATTGCAAGTCCTAAAGAAAGCAACCTCCAACCTGATTGATGTAGCCTGCAAAACTATCTTTAAAAATTGATGGAGAAATAAGATACTTCCATGAAAAAGAACAACTGGGAAAGTTCATGAATACCAAACCAGCACTCCAAACAATTCTAAATAATATCCTAGAAAAAGGCAATGAAGATCACAACTCCATGAGGCCCAACAGAGCAAATCCAGCAGGCAAGGCAAGAGATTAAAGAGAGAGAGGGAAAATTAAAAAGAGTTAACAACAGTATAATAGCAATGCTGATAAGTCAGTACATATCAGTTGTAACTATCAATGTCAGTGACCTCAATTCACCAATCAAAAGAAATCAACTGGCAAAATGGATTAAGAAACAAAATCCAACAACATGCTGTATATGAGAAACCCACTTAACTGGCAAAGAAATTTATAGACTGAAAGTACAAGGATGGAAAACAGTTCTCCATGCAACAGAAACCCAGAAAAAGCAGGGGTAGCTATCTTATTTACAGACAAAGTGAAATTGAAACCAAAACTAATTAATAGGGACAAAGAAGGTCACTACATCCTTGTAAATGGAACAGTCCAAGAGGTAGAGGCAACAATCATAAATATATATGCACCAAATACTAATTCCCCCAACTATACAAAACAAATATTAGGGGACATTAAAAAAACAAATAAGCACTAATACAGTTGTAGTGGGGAACCTAAATACACACTGTCACAAATAGGTCATCTAGACAAAAAATCAACAATGAAATATTAGAACTAAACCAAGCTTTTGAACAAATGGAATTAACAGAGGTCTACAGAATGTTCCACCCCACAAAATCAGAATATAAATCCTTTTCGGTTGCACATGGGTCATTCTCCAAAATAGACCACATAGTAGCTCATAGAACATGTTTAAGTAAATGCAAAGGAGTTGAAGTTATTCCATGTATATTATCAGACCATAGTGCAATTAAAATCAAGATCAATAGCAAAAGAAACCACAAGAACTTCACAAACACATGGAAATTGAATAACAGCCTCCTGGACAACCAATGGGAAATTAAAGAAGAAATTAGACAGGTTTTACAAATAAATGATAATGCCAGTACAACATACAGGAAACTATGGGACAAAATGAAAGCAGTTCTAGACAGAAATTTATAGCAGTGAATGCCCACACTGGGAAAACAGAGCAAGCTCAAATAAACAACCTAATGCTAAATCTTAAGCTTCTAGAAGAAGAAGAGCAAGAAATCCAAAGCTCATACAAGGAAGGAAATTATAAAGATCAGAACAAAAAGCAATGCAATGGAGACTAAGAGAATGTTACAAAAAAAATCAATGAATCAAAGAGTTGGTTTTCTAAAGAATAAATAAAATTGATAAACCCTTAACCAATGTTATAAAAAAAGTGGGGGGGGAGAAAAGGCTCAAATCCATTCATTTGGGAATGAAAAAGGTGAAGTCACAACAGATCCAGCAGAGATCCAGAGGATCATCAATACCTACTTTGAAAATCTGTGCTCTAATAAAATTGAAAACACAAGAAATGGACAGATTTCTAGATACATATGAATTACTAAAGTTGAATGAAGAAGATATAAAAATTAGAATCATCAGAAATGCAATCAGTAAAGTTGAAAATGTAATTTAAAATTCAGCAACAAAGAAAAGTTCAGGTCCTGATGGATTCACTGCTGAATTCTACAAAACATTTAGAGAAGAGCTACTGCCAGTACTCTTCAGACTTTTCAATGAAATTGAAAGGGAAGCAATACTTCCAAATTCATTTCCGGAAGCAAGTGCTACTTTGATTCCAAAACCAGGGAAAGAGAACTACAGGCCAATCTCCATAATGAACATAGATGTAAAAATCCTCAATAAGATATTGGCAAACAGAATGCAGAGGGTCATCAAGAAGATCATACAACCTGACCAAGTTGGAGTTATCTGAGGAATGCAAGGATGGTTCAATTTACTTAAATCAATAAATGTAATACACTATATTAACAGAGTCAAAGACAAAAACCATACAATTATCTCTATGGATGCAGAAAAAGCATTTGACAAAATTCAACACCCTTTCATGATGAAAATCTATAGAAAATTAGAATAGATGGCCTTTATCTCAACGTGATGAAGGCTATCTATGAAAAACCAATAGCCAGAATCATATTAAGTGGTCAAAAACTGAAAACCTTCATGATAGCAGAGGATACAAGAAAATGGAAAGGCATCCCTTGCTCCTGGGTAGGAAGAATCAACATAGTGCAAATGGCCATACTTCCAAAACTGCTATACAGATTCAATGCAATCCCTATTGAAATCCCAAGAATATACTGCACAGAACTGGAGAAAACAATTCAGAAATTCATTTGGAATCAGAAGAGACCTAGAAGAGCAAAAGTCATTCTAGGCAATAGAGACATGGCAGGTGGTATCACAATTCCCAGCTTGAAACTATACTACAAAGCCACTGGGTTTAAAATAGCATGGTACTGGCAAAGAAACAAACTGAAGGATCTGTGGAATAGATTAGAAGATGCAGAAACAACTCCAGACATAGTCAGCTACCTCATCTTCAACAGGGGAGCCAACCATCCTCACTGGAGGAAAGATAGCCTATTTAATAAATGGTGTTGGAAAAACCGGCTTTCGACTTGCCAAAGACTAAAACTAGACCCCATATCATTCACCATACACTAAACTAAAATTGAAGTTGATTGAAGATCTAAATATTAAAAGAGAAACACTAAACTTGTTGGAAGATAAGCTAGGTAGAACTCCTAGACCCCATATCATTCACCATACACTAAACTAAAATTGAAGTTAATTGAAGATCTAAATATTAAAAGAGAAACACTAAACTTGTTGGAAGATAAGCTAGGTAGAACTGTTGAAGACATTGGCATAGGAAAAGACTTTATGAACAACTAACACAAACAATCAACAAGTGGGACCTCATCTTTTTAAAAAGCTTCTGCACTGCAAGAGAAACTACCAATACAGCCAAGAGACAGCCTACAATGTGGAAAACAAAATTTAACAGCTGTTTCTCAGACAAATGTCTACTATCTAGAATATATAAAGAACTGAAAAAAATCAGGCCCTCCAAATACAAAGACTCAATTCAAACATGAGCATCTGAAATAAATAGACGTTTCTCAGACAAAGAAGTAAAAGCAACAAATATATGAAAAAATGTTCAACATCACTGATCATTCAAGAGATGCAGATGAAAACAACACTGCGATTACCCCAGAAAGAATGGCTGCTATCAAGAAATCAACCAATAACAAATGCTGGTGGGGTTGTGGGTAGAAAGGAACCCTTATTCTTTGTTGGTGGGAATGCAGACTGGTGCAACTACTATGGAAATCAATATGGAGATACCTTACACAACTAGGATTAGAAGTCCAATTTGACCCAGCTATCCCTCTGCTGAGTATCTTCCCAAAAGAATTAAAAGAATCATATCACAGCAAAATATGCTCACCCATGTTTATAGCATCATAGTTTGTAATAGCTATAACTTGGCAATAGCCCAATTTCCCATCAACTGGAGACTGGATAAAGATGTGGTTTTTCTATAAAATGGAGTACTACTCAGCCATAAAGAATAAGAAACTGGAGACATTTATAGCTAAGTGGATGCACATTGAGGACAAACTCTTAAGTGAAATTAATAGGACACATGTGTAAATGCCATATAGTTTCTCTGGTGTGATAAGCTAAAATTGTAACTAAGTGTCCAAATGTATAGTTGATATTTTGTAATAGGAAGAAAAGGTCTAAAGGTATTGGGCAAATGGGAGGGGTAGGGGAAATGTAAAAAAAGAAAGAGAAAAAAGAAAAAAGTGGAAACAAAATCTTTGTAAATAGGGAAGGGTAGAGGCGGGAAGGGAAGTTAGGGGAATGGGGAAAAAATAAGAACTAAGATACATCATGTGAAGATCCCAATCAGGAGTGTATCTATATTGTATATCTAAAATATACCCATAAATATTCAGTTTATAGGAAAAAATGACTGGTTGTTGCTAAGTGTAAAGGCCCTGGGTTCAACAATAATAAAAAAAAAGGATACTTACCGAATAAGGAAAAAAAACAAGACATAGTATATATTAAAATCTGAGAAAGAAGAGAATGTCAAGAAAATGTGCTCAGGGACCCTCTCCATAGGCTAAAGGTCCGCAGGATGTAAAAATCTGGGAAGGAAGTCTCCATGGAGAATATTAGCCACTGTTTAGGAGGTCCAGAACTGGGGGTCACTATGTAATTTATAAATGTGCAAGCACAAGTAGCAGCAAAATGACCAGTCAATCTTCTGTCCATCTGTCCTTCTGTCCCTCTGTCCCCCTCTCCCTCTTTCCCTGGGTGAGAGCACACACTCCTGTGCTACATGTACAGTGCTTCCCCCGTGTGGCAGTTTACACCTCTCAGGGACAAGGACTCAGTATTAGAGGCTGAGCCTCTAATTCTCCATTGGAACGCGGTGTTACTGTTCATTTCCTTTCTTGTGGAAAAGTAGGTGATTAAAGCTTCTAGTCCTCTCTGGAATGCCTTCATAGGTGCATGGTCCTTGCTGTAAGATTGACCTTTGGCCTGAATAGTAGTGCAGAAAGGAAAAAAAAAAAAGCCCTGATCCAGCTGGTTTCACCATGTGTATACATGTTAGACCATACTGGGGTAGTATTTAAAGATTTGTTTCTTTATGGTTTACTGTATGGGATCATGAACATCACTGTGGTCCTTTATTCAAATAGTGTATTTAGTAGCAGCAACTATAAGTTGTGCTACTCAAATTCAGCGATTGTACTACTATGAATTAACAGCTACCCCATACAACATATATCACATTACATATATATTATAATTATGATATATATAACTAAATGCATACACAATGAAATCTATTGTCTATTTTATGATAACCTTCTTAGAGGGTTGGTATCACTGTCCCTATACAGATGAACAACTGAGCTTGTAAGAGAACTTTGAAGTGCCAGGCTCAGATGGATGTAAGAAATGAGCCGAGAACTGGCCCTGGGGCAGATTGCGTTAAACCGAGTTCCTGTTCCCTTATCAGGGAGGTAACAAGACTGATGAAGGACTTCAATGCCAAGGTGTGAAAGTGAGGGAGCTGATCTGTAAGGGAGCCAGGCAGGGGGCTGCTTCTGCACCTAAGATGCAGAGTCCTTTCCACCACAAGGTGCTGACAGGTGCATTGTTGTCTCTTGCTGAATACATTTCAGCGAGCACCCAATCCAGTTTTCTTGCTTGAAATTTCTTGCATTAGCATTCTTTAGAAAAACATGCTAGCATTTTATTATACTATTCTGTGCCAAGAATTTCACATCATCTGGCACTCACTTCGAGTTTAGGACTATGTGTTACCGAACACACAGGGTGAACAAAGCATTCCTACCAATAGGTGTTGTCAGAGTTTAAGAAGAATTTTATTTTGTGTCTTTTGGAAGTTAAAATTAAAACAATTGTTTGGAAGTCACTTTTAGTCTTCTGTGGACTTTTTGTGAATGATGCAGTGAAAGTTTGTGAGCTGTTGAATGCAGTGATTTAAACTTGAAACTAAACATATCAAAAAAATGGCAACTTGGTATTTTATGGGGAAAGTTCTTTTTTCTTCTGATCATTCCTCCTTGTGAAGGTAGCTTCAGCCTCACTTTATTCCTGGGGAATTTAGATGTCTGTCTGTTCACTTACAGAAAGCCTGCCTCTGCCCTCCTCTGTGTGAGGCCACTGCCTACTCGAAAGAGGAGGCCTTATGCATTCCTGTGCATTTCTGCAGGATCATCCCCAGATATGGGTGGGCAGGTGGTGGTAGGGGAGTTGTTTCAAATGTTGGTTGCTGTCAGTGTACCTCCATAAACCTGGCTTTGCAGTCACTTACTAAATCCAGCTCTATCAGGAATCACAGTAATATTGTAACCTCCAAGCTTTTTTTATTTCCCAACTATCCTAATGTTGATGAGAAAGAATGAGTCCCCACGGGGAGCCATATAGACATATATGGAATATGTGAATGAAATGGAGAGTAGTTAACTTCTGATCGTTTTATGTACGTATTGACACTGCTTTTAAATATACTTAGGATTGGGCTGGAGATTTAGCTCAGTGGTTCAGCCACCTGCCTTGCAAATGCAAGGACCCATGTTCCATCCTTGGTACCAAAAATTAAAATTAAAACATATACTTAGGATGAAAATGCACATGTCTCATGATAAAAATATTTATTATGCCCTTTAGCTTTGATAATGATAAATAAAGAACATGCCTGTGAATTTAATGATTTTAAAGTTCATCTCTTTGAGAACAGGTAATTTCTTTTTAAATGTTAGTTCTAGCTGGCCACGGTGGTTTATGTCTGTAATCCCAGCACTCTGGGAGACTGAGGATTGACAAATCAAAGTTTGAGCCCAGCTTGGGCAATTTAGTGACCCTATCTCAAAATTAAAAAAAAAAAAAAAAAAAAACTGGGTTTAATTTCCTGTTCACAAAAACATAAATAAATTAATAAAATAAACTAAAATCTCTAAGAGTATTATATTCCATAAAATTTAACACAGCAAATATTTGATGTCTAAATGACAGCTAATAGCATTACATTGATAGATCAAATTGATTTTAAACATGAAACTATAAATATGACCAAATTTATTTTTCTTGATAACATTTTTATACAGTCACCAGCAAAAATTTTACTAAGTACCATGTAATAAGTAGTGATAATATAGTTATTATTATACTATAGTAATAAGTAGTGATAATATAGTTATTTATAATTTATAATCCTATCATAATCTAAAAGAAGTTGAGTAGGGTATAACTTTCACTTTTGTCAGATTGAACCATTTTAAATATATTCTCTCATGATATAGTATTATCTTTCTATCTCTGTCCATTCACCACCTCCACTTTCACCCTCTGCAAAAAACTTTGAAACAATCAAGTTATAAATTTATTTGTTTAATAGCTAATCATTCCAAACTTCATCAAATCTTTTCTTAACTCCCCACCAACACTCTACATTTCACTGGAAATCATTGACACTCTGTTAATTCTCTAAATTAGCATAAGAACTTTTCATCTATATATTCTCAAATATTCGCATGCTGGATAGTTATCAATTTTTAACCTGCCTTAGCTAGCTGCAGTATAAATCTTAGATATCAGTTTATATACTTTAATGATTCTCCATATTTCTGAATGAAGGTCACTTGTTAGAATCTGATGTTCTCTGCACAAAATTATATAATCAGTTCCCAAAGCTTAATAGACCACTCAAGACAGCAATGAAGGGCCAGGCGAGAATCTTATGTACTCTACTGACTGACTGCTGGCCACAGGAGTCTCACAACAATGTGAATGCCTCTAGAGAAGTTTCAGACCAGGAAACAGTAAAAATTGGCACACGGCATTGCAATTATGAATTTGATTTAGACTATCAAGTATACTTCAATCAGGGCTGATCTCAGAGCTTTCCAGAAACCACACTAAAATTGGAACCCCTCCCTTCTCTCTCAGTGCCAAGAATGAGTATTGAAATTCTGGCCATTTCTTTTCCTCTAGTTCTGTTTCGCTTGAGTACTCAGATTTGTTCTTAGGCAGTACTGACAATGTATGCTAAAAAGCATGAGCTCTGTGCGGTAACAAAAGCTGTGTGTGTTCTGTCACAGTTGGTGATGAAGAACAGGCCCTCTTCAGGATTATCCATACTTCCAGAATGTTTTTGACCTCAAGGATTATTATGTGTCTTACTAGAAGTTACAGAATAAAAACCATTGTGAAATTACTCACTAAATCTTTTCATTGCAACTGTCTGCATTTAGTGCCAGATAATTGTTTTGGAATTGCCTTACATCACAGAAACTTTAGAAACCCGGTGATTTTTTTCCCCCTTTTATTCTAGTGCACTGCTCTTCAACATAATAGGATAAGTATTCCCTTCTGTGTTCTGTTGTTATGCATGTGTATTGCAGGTGTGGTTAGCTTTGGAAATACAGTCTTCTGATCCACAAATAGAAAAGCTTTCAAATAACAGATGCAGAGTTAAGTAGTGCTAGGCTACCCTTGTTTAATAAATTCATTCTTGTTTTCTCTTATTGATGAAGAATATTGCATCCTACAGTCACATTTATAGAGACCAGCCTGTCCCTCGTAAGTGACTTTACATCTGTAGAAAGAGGCATATTAGAATGGGAGTTAGATTAACAAATGCTGCGATGTTGACATGCCAACAACCGTAAGTTATTTTGCAAAGGATAACATGAATGCAGATGTATTATCAGAATAAGTACCCATTTATAGCAACTTGTACATTGCCAAATGTATATGAATTATTAAATACACGCTTTCCTGGTTAAGAATAACCTTGTGTTTATTCAATTTCAAGGGTGTGTGTTTAATTTAGTATAGGATGATAAGACCTTTTGTAAGAGTAAGTGCTCAGATAGGTATGTATGTGCACACAGTCATAGAGCATTAAGGTTGCATACATACATTGTGCAAATGTGTTTAAAACTTGGATGTACTCAGGAAACAATCAAATAAATATGTGCTTATTTTGCAGTAAAGAATGAATTAGAAAGATAAAGAGGTTTTCATTCTCACTATTCTCTGAAACCCTTTGAGTACAGGGTGCCCTTCCCTCCCCATTCCAAGTAAAATCAGAGAAATCTTCAACTCTTGATCAGTGAAATTGTTGAACCACAACTGACTTTTACAAACTCTGGGGGATTTATATGAAATCTGCGGTATATGTTTGTGTTATTACTAAAGGCTCTGAGAATAGTCTCATAGGTAAATGAAATGGAGTACTGCCCTCCTACATCAAATCTTGGACTTCATGATGTTGAGGCATTGCTTATATTGTAACATTTCTAGTATGTTCAGAAACAAGTAGTCTCATAAAATCCAGGGGAAAGAATTGTTTCAAGCAGCCATCTAGAAAGATATCTTTAAAAAATTCAAAAGGGATTTGATAAGAGGGTAAGCATCTTGTTAATAGACACTGAGGGTAAAAAGTGTCTTCAAAATGGAAAATTACATAACAAAAATAGACTTGTGCACCTGAATACTGAGTAATGATATTTCTGGAGTGATGGGAAGGGAGGTATTTTGTATGAAGACCTTAAGAGAGGAGGTTCGGAAGCTGGACTCCTTGAGTTTGGGTGCCTCTTCCTCCACTCTGTGCTTTGTAGCTTGCAAGTTACTTAATTCTCTGCATACCTCAGATTTATTAGCTGTTCACTGGGTTATTTGTACTCCTGTCTCTGGGGGCTGCCTAACATATTGGACAAACAGTACGTTGGGAAATAATGATCTTGGTTTGTTGCTTATGTAGAAATATTTTCATGAATGGAGAGCTGATTGGTGAGCCAGAATCTAATCACAGCTATGCCATTATCTGTGTCTTTGTGCACAAATTGCATCCTTCTCCCTTTCCTTATAAATTAAAAAATGTAGACCATATGCTTTCTAAATCTTTTCCAAGTAAAATTCTTTCACTTTATGAGTATTTTCACCAGCGAATAACAATTTTAAAAATGGGTCCATCTGAAATTTTTCTAACTAGAATGTCCTCTTCCATCGTTTTGTAGAATAAATGTGAAAAGTGGAACCTGGAATGAGTTCTGTGCTAAAATGCTAACCCATTAGGACTAATCTGGGAAACACACTATCAGTGCATTTCACCTCCTAAAATGTGTGCAGTTGTGGTTTTTGGTGACTCACCAAGATATGTAGCCACTGCGAAGAGGACTCATGTGCAAAGAGGGAATGGAATGGACTGGAGGGCAAGCAGGGCAGAGGGAGTACTGGAGAGATGTACCAAGTGAAAACAGGAACACTTAAAAGTGAGTGGAAAAAAATCTCTGGAGGCTGGAGAAAATGGTTGAGAGGAAAAACACAAGAAATTAAGTTTATCTCAGAGATTTATTCCAAAAAATCACACTCCAGAGGAGATACATGATGTGTTTTCAATCCATACTTATGATGCAGTGGTGATTATTACTCAAATGGGAGATTTTAATATAGTCAGCAATCAAAGTTAAGTGATATTTTTCTGTTCCCAGGAACATATTCTGTTCTGATAAAAGGAATTTTAGCAGATATGATCCCTGACATTAACTTTAAAAAAGTTATGAAACTTTAAATTTTCAGGGCATTCTTACTGATATTATACCATCTAAATAAAACATATACAAGTTTGAGTAATTAGCTATTTCAGTTCTGTTTTACTGTGATCAAAATTACAGAGGCCCCTTCTCACCAGCATCAGGGCTTTGGGCTAACTCTCTCCCCGCAGCCACTAAGCAGCTTTTTCACCTCTGGAGTCCCCTCCCAAATCTTGGACCAAAAGAAAATAAAGCCTTTTGCAGAAAATAAAAATTACAGAGGTCCAAGGCTGACAGTAGTGTCATTGCCCTTGCTCCTGTGATTCTTGTTTAGTTTTGCTAACCACCTAACAAATTATTTAAAATTATGAGAATTATGCAACATTCCAAATCACCGTCAAAAGTAAACAAAATCAGTTTCATTAGTAATTATCTAGCATAATGATTGTCTCCAGGAGGTTATGTGTATTCAGCTAATTAAAGGAGAAAAATAAAGGAAATGTTTTTATTTTAAAATATATTTAGATAACTAGATCTAACTAGATAACTAGATGCTAAGAATATAGCTGAAATCTCTTCTGATTTGCTTGTGTTACCATTACTTTTTATACCAACATGAATTTCAGATATACATTAATTAATAGATTCTTACTAAACTGGGAAAATATAAATTTATTAAAATATATTTTTATTCCCTACAAAATTAGGTATATGTTTTTGAAAAATATATCAAATATATTTATTTCTTTTCCTGTTTTTTTACTTAGTAATTTTAATGTTATCTAAATAAATACCTTTGTGTTCATGAAAAATCTAAATGTATGTGGTTACTTGAGGTTAAAAAAAAAATCACTTTGAAGGAAGATGATAGATTAGTTTAAAAAAAAAAACTCAGCACTGGGAAGTGCTGAATTATCTTTAAGCTAATCAATAATAAATTCTTTTTACAATAACATTCATAAAAACATTTAAATTTAAAATGTGTGGGAATATAATCTTTAACAAAATACTTATTTTAAATTATGTCTTATCATGATTTCATTTAGTATAATGCTGTGAGATGTGAAAAGATAAATAGTATTTGGAAATATATATATATAAATATATAAAGTAATACAGTTATACGTTTTAAAAATTTTAGATTTTAAATTGGAGCAAAAAAGTAGTATCATTATTTTAGTTACCATTAGAGAGGAGTACACGAGTCAACCAAAATTGTAAAATACATTTAGTTTTCAAGCCTAAGAACATTAAGTCATCCATAACTTGTAGATGAACCAATATGGCAAAAAGAAATCAAGACTTTAAAAAATTGTCACAAGAATCGAGGCATAAAGATATTTCCTTTGAGCAGTAGCTACAGTTCCCACTGAATTTTCTTTCCCTTGGAAGACTGAAAGAAAAGAGAAGCCAGAAAGATCCAGCTCACATGCTAATGCATGAGCTAATATTCTAGATTTATTTCTCTGTGAAATGTGCAAAAAAATCTATTTCTAGATGGCGTAACTGATTGTTTTGTTTCCAAAGTATTAATGATAAGAAAAATATTACTCGATATTGTAAAACAAATAATTACTTGGGAAAACCCTACTTAATAAGTTGATACTCAGTATAAATTTTTCTTCATTCTATAATTTTGTAATCAAAGGAAATTTGTGTAGTCAAAAGGAATGCTTTGTTAATATACATTGATTATTTCAAAAACTTTAACACATCACAGAGCTATTCTAGGTTGTACCTACTATGTTTTAACTGCACATACATAAATATCCCAACCTTTAAGAAAGTGTGACATGACCGATCCTTCGAATATGTTCAGAATTAATTTGACAATTTCTTACATACATATTTTAACAAAAACTATGTTGAAAAATATTCAGAGACTTCTAATTACCAGGGCATCTGAAGTTAAATTTCTGAGGCCAGGAAGTCCTAAAATAAGTTGGAACGAACTGGTTAAAAGATGTTTTCATCACACAGGTGACACTACATGATGTATTAACATACTTCCTCCTCTGAAAAATGTTTAAACTAACTGCTTGCCTTAAAAGCATGAAGAAAAAGCTTCTGCTTCCATTGTGTTTGATGACAGTTTCAGGGACACATACTACTGGTAACATTTTTAACACAGTGATGCTCAGTATGAGTCTAGAATCCTAGTTGCCAAGTTGTCTTTAAGATATAATAGATTGATGACTGCAGGGATATTTGAAAACCTCTTCAGATATTGGGACCACTTGTTCCCACTTCAAATAATTCCAAACACCCAAGTTTGGAACATACAAAGAGTGAGTTGAGGATCCGAAGAAAAGGAATTTCAGTCTGCCTGATAAAGAGTGGAATAATGGGTCATTCAATAATTGGATTGTAAAATATTCTTTATTATGAAGATCACAAGAGACTGAAAAACATTTATTTTGGATTTTAAGGTTTTGCATGACTGAACAGTTTTCAAAAGAAACAAAAAAGTTAAAAAAATGGGCTAGAGATTCATTGATGATTTAATAGTTTTTTTTTCAGCTTTAATTGAGTTTATTGGTATATTTTAGGGATACAGTGCAGTTACATTCATTGTTGGGATCTTGTACCTCTACATGACAAGTCTTGATTCTCATTTTTTCCCCTTACCTCTGCCCTCCCTTAATAGTATTTTTAATGTCAAAATGTAATCTTCTGATCTTTCTTTCATTTTCAATGAGGCAACAGCATAAGGGAAAATGTAAGAAACTTGAAAATATTATCTTTGTATCTTTGGCAATCACACTGAACATTACGCTTACATTTGTTGGCTGATCCCTACGAAAATAGTATATAGGTGAAAATACTGAATCAAAGTTTAGTTAGTAAATATAAAGTTAAACACTATAGTAAGAGTCTTGCCTTTGGTTCAGAAGTTCTTTTCACATCATGTTCAACTATGCTGGATTCAAAAATAGCCTTTTTGGTTTACATATCAGTTAAATTCATGAATTTTTAGTGGGTGTTTCTGACATGCACAAGGGAAGGCAGCAGAATATCATAAATATTAGCCCCCCCCTCCCAACAGCATGCTCTGTGCTCTCTAAGATGGTTTATTTGATGGTTCATGTACATTTATAATTAAATCATTTCATCAACTAAAAATGCATTTCCCAGTGGCAACATGGCTAATAGTCTGAGGCGAAAGTATACCAAACTAAAAAGGGAAAATTTTGTTTCGTTCCTTGTATGACTAAAGTCTGTCTCAACCATCAAATTTGTAACTGTTAAGCATGCTTTAATTTGCAGCAGAATTCGCTCATTATATTAATCCATTGAATTGGTTGTTATGTTTGAATTCTGTGCTCACACAAAGAAAGTTATTTTTTAGAAAGACATATCAGAAGACGCTTTTGATTTGGGGATGTTGTTCTAGGTCTGTTTTGTTATTAATAATCCCCCTACACATCATGTGTGATCAGGAGACACCTCCACTGTGTCTGCTGTGCAGGATCAGGATGCGGTAGGATGAAAAACTGTTTCAAAAGGGGAGCTTACTAAAGGCTGTTTCTTTTGTGGGTGAACTGGAAACAGTATAAATCCTACTGTCCAAGTGGGGCTATTCGTTAAACATAGAATCATCTAAATTATTTCACCTTATTTGTTTGTCTATTATTCACTTGTTTATGAATTCTTAGGGTCAGGGCCATGCTTTCTACTAGGCATTACCTTTGATGGTACAGTAGGAAATGAGCTGTAGGCCCGGTGCTCATGGACCTCCAGTTTAAGAGGGAAGAGCGATGTTGAACAAGTAACTGAAATTTAAAAATCCCTTTGGCAACATATATACTAAAATAGAAATGACACAGAAGATTAGCCTGGCCTCTGTGCAAGGAAGATGCTCAAATTTTTGAAGTATTCAAAATTTTTGAGTTATTTGTAGGAAAATGGATGGATCTTGAGACTATAATACTTAGTGAAATAAATCAGACATAGAAAGTTATATATCACATGGTTTCTGTAATATGAAAGACTTCAAATATAAATAATTTAAAGAGCAAAATGAAACATGTTAGGAAAGAGGGGAGGACCATCTGTGGAGATGGGAGAGGGATTTGGAGGGGAAGGGAGAGGAGAGGTTGGGGGTCATAACATGATCTGGATGCAGTATGTGTATGTGTTCATCCCCTAAGATGAATGTCATCGCTGTGTGTCACAACCCTATATTAATAAAACAAGCTTAAAAGGAACATTTAGTTACAAATCAAAGAAGATACAAAATTCTTGTAGTTAGAGCTGACATTCTATTGATTTTAGTTGCCTACCATCCTAGCTCACACTTCCTCTGGTTGGTCAAGGGCCAGGTTATAAGTTGTTAAATATTTTTAGTCTTAATCTTGTTTGCATCATGGTGATAGGGCTGTCTCTACTTGGAAACTATATATTAAAGTAAGAAAATTTGTTGACATAGAATGAATAATATCTGTCAGAAGAACCAGAAGAGTAGAGCAAATGTCCCCACCTGTGTAGAAAATTAAACAATGACTGTAGCATGAATCAGGGGACCATGATTCATCCAGTGTTTAATCCTGTCCAACCCAATGAATGATGTGTATCCATCTGATGAAAGGTTTGATCTTATCAATGGCATAAGAGCTCTGAATCAGCTGCTATAGTTTTGATGGTCCAGAACGGTAACTAGATGTATATTGCTCTAGAGCTTTTCTTAGACTTCCCTTTTATTATACTCTCTATTTCTCCACATTCAATATGATAGCAGTCAACTCTTCTCAGAAAGAATCTTTTTCTAAGAAGGCTATGTCTTAGTATTGATGCAAAAATTTTTAAATTTGACTCTCTTAAAGAACAATCAGATTTTTTAGTTCCCAAGGCACTCCTCAGCATAGTTACCTAGGACTGACGAGGGTTTTTACTTGGACAAAGTAGATGAATACTCATGTTTTTTCTGGCCAACAGATTTAAAACCTAAACATAAAGGTTTATTTTTCATAAATATGTTTTGAATTTGACCTTCACAGGGAACATTCAAAGTTTTGTAATCAGTGAGGTTTCAGGTACCTCTTTACAGAGAGCTACTGTGATTATGTTTTTGTGGTTGGATTTTTCTGAGCCCATTAGCTACATGGTAATGGAGAGGTGGAATTAAGGTTTTGAAAATCATCACACCACCCGCTTACCAGAAATTCAATAAAAAACAAACATGAGTGCTATGCTAGGTTTATGTTCTGGTAGAGTACATTTTTAAATTGGTGCTTGTTAAGCACCTCCAGAGGATACTTCAAAAAGAATATGAATAATTCAATTTTGATGTATTGCACCTTTTTATAATTATACTCAGTATCAAATGTTTCCAACAATGAATGTTATTATATTTATACCTTAAATGTACCAATAAAACTAATTTTAAAAAGAGCAAATATAGGAAGCAAAATTTAAATACACACATGAAATAGATAATTTTTCCAGAGAGACCAATATATGTTTAAATTAGTGAAATAAAGTAGATGAGTATTTTCCTGAATCCTGTTAGTATGTGTTTGAATTAATGAAGATAGGGTAGCAGGAAGATGCTGTTTTGTAATTTCCTACATTACTTAATGGTACCCCTCCTCATTTGTTCCCAATGTCATTTAAAAACTTTCAATGTGAATACAAAGTGCACTTCAGTAACTGATTTCTTTTATATGCTTCAAAAATAAATACTCATGCCTCATGAGAAAAGAAATATTTGAACATGGAGTTTCCTTTGGAGACATTAAGACTTCATAGGAAAAAAGAACTGTTTTCCTAAAAATTTCTTTAAATTCTCATGGGAGTATAGGAAATTTTGTTTATTAGTTGTTTGCTTTGATTTTTAATCTACCATGAATTAATGAATTATCACTTGCTTACATTAGAAAGTTCTGCATTTCCAAATTTCTTACAAAGACATCTGGTATCTAAATTAGTAATCTCTGACCCAGGAATTGATAGGGATTTGATTAAAACAGAGTTATTGCTTATTTTGAATACAGGGAAGGTTTTCTTGGCCTGATGCAAAAATCTGTACCACTGGGCCTAAAGAAGCTTCCAAAATGAAGGTAGCTAAACTTTGGCTAAAATTATAATATTATTTCACTTTATATCATTAAATCTGAGATATAAAATAAGTGACCCACCCAGAAGGTAGTGAATAGAACTGGAATCTACATCTTCTAGCTTTCACTTCAGCTTTTTGTTCCACTACATCACTGAAGTTTGAGTAGAGAGTTCTTTGTGGAGCATCCTTCACGTTGATTGCTTAAGTCAAGCATGACAATGCAATAACCAGATGTTGCATGCCAAGTTTCTGGTATGGTGGAATCTGTGATGAAATTAGAATACAGGAGGTTTATCAGAGACTCATCCTGGACCCACACCTGTGGGGTAGTGAAGGAAAGATAGATCAAGCAAATTAATCAGTTGGGCTGTGACACAGACACATTGAGCTTGACCTTTTCCAGCAGCTGTGGGGCTGGAATGCGCTGCCAGTTGCCTGTGAGCTTTGAGTCAGTCAGGGAGTGGAGACTGTCCTTGGAAAGGGTATAACTCTGGATGAGGTATCTCTGAAGGTGACAGCAGTCTTTTGGAGGAAGACCCAGCAGTGAACTATCACTGGCTGAGTCTCAGCAGCTGAGAGAGTACGCAAAGCATTGCAGGGTGATCTGGCTAGTGCTCCACTGCATACATTGACTACACTGTTTCAGCTATTACATAAGCCACTCTGTGTAGGGCCTCACTAACTCATAAAGTAACCACAACAAAGGAGGTGTTGTCCCTTTTTTTCTAAGGAACAAGGGTTTAGAAAGATTGAGTAATTTGCTCAAGATCACATATAAGTGGCTAGTCTGGATGATTCAAAATCTCTTGATCTCTTGATAAATCTGCTTTTTTGGGGGAGGAGATCCACCTCGGGCCCTTGCACTTGTGAGACAGGCTGTAGAACCTCTGAGCTAAATCCCCAGCCCTAAATCTCCTTCTTAAAGTAAGAGAGATCGTAAGTTTTCTGAAGAAAACTTGAGCTATGTTATCTCTAATTATTTTGTTATTAAATTTAGTCATACTTTTTCATAGAGGGCTTTATGTATTTTCTTTACTAATATCTACTAGTATTACATTAAAATAAAATAATAAAATTTGAAGACTGAATTTATTCTTATTATTAATACTGTGACCACCAATACTTCTACCACTAGAGATAAGTTTGACTTATAAGTGTTGACTAAACCACATTAGATGTGATTCCTGACTTGATGGATGAGATCACAGAAACAAAAGGATTTATGAAAATGTTATATAATCTCTGATTTCTAATCAGTAAAATGATAACATCACCTTCTTTGTCATGTGGTTATCATTTAATTTGCCTGTGGAAAGGTAATGGCTTAATACACTTTAGACACACTAAAACTTATTTTCTGTGTTTAAATTCAGTGTAAATGTAGAAATATTAGAGACTACTTATGTCAGTGAACACTGAGAGACAGAAACAATTCTCATCTTCATTCTAATTAGCAATGTCCTTTTGTTCAAGTCAATTGGTGTCTCTTCGTGTTGGTCTCTACATGTGTAAAACGAGAAGTGTACGGTAGATGAAATAAGTTTGACCAGCAGTGATATAATATCCTACTAAATGTTATCACTGATAGATGTCCAGATGGTTCAAGAAGAAATGCATAAAGTGAACAACTGACCAGAAGGACAATGGCCCTCCTGTGCTGGGAGGGTGAGAGGACCACAGCCATGGTGGTCCGTCTTCTCCATAGGGGATCCTTCTCGAACCCTTTGATACGGGTCATGTGTGCCTTACGGACAACATGTGATGAATGAGCTGGAGTGAGCCAGACACACTACATGGAATCGAATAGAATGCCATCTGAGAGTGGAATTCAGCTAAACTTTTATCATGACCAGCAGGAGGAATGAGTAACCAAAATTGATCTTTTATTTTTACCAAGTCAAAATCTTCATTATTTAAAAAATTACCAAGTATATGTTGATGTATATATTTTGAACTTCAGAATTTTTCCTTAGCTTCTGTATCTGAATGGTTGATATGTACCATGTATCATGGCAACACTAGATATTTATAAGTATACCAAACCGACATACAGCCTCACTGTAGAGAAACTATACGCTTAGAAAGCAAACACGATACATCATATGCATGTAAAAGTTCACCCCTTTTTTCTTTTAAAAGTCTGTCTTATTTTTTCAATTTGTGATATTTAATCAAGAAAAATATCTGACAAGGAACACAAGCACATAAAATTGGGTGAAACGTGCCAAGGAAAATAGTCTTAAATTTTAGAGGGTGGACCTCAAGAAATTCAGATCTCCTCTACCTCTCACCCAAATCCAAATAACCCCAAGCCTTTCTGTATGCCAGATGAAGGAAAGTCTGTAATTTTGTGTACTGGTGTTACGCTTTGCCGCAGTATGAACTCATGATTAAGTGCATCATCGTAGAGATACTACTCACTATTTGTTTTTTCTTCCCTCTACCTCCATTTTAATTGGATACAACCCAAAGTATCAAAGAGGAACCAGGCAACAAATGATTCACAGCTGAGATGTGTCCAAAACAGGTTTTGTTTTACTTCTCCGTATTTTTTGCCACCAAGTACTGATGCGGAGGAAATGTCAGCTAGGTGCAAGTCTGTTTGGGTCAAGTGCACCGCACGTATGTCCGCTAGCACAGTAGTAGAAGCCTAGCTCGTGTGTTGATCCTTGTCTGTGTCCAGCTATGGCCTCGCCCGTCCCCCCAGTCAGATGCCTCTGTCGCCCATCCAAGAACGCTCCAATAACCAATCCTGTTAAGCCAAATGTGGTGCTCCTCCTTTACCACTCCCTCTTTCAAAACTTTATAATTGCTGGCTGAATTTATTAAAAGTGGGAGCGTTCCAGAAACCTCCCCAGAGTCTGCTTGGTGATTCCGCATCTTACCCTCCCAGTCCAAGCTCCTGATCCTTGTTCCAGGAGCGGGCTCGAGGATGACAGCATAGTACCAAATGAAGTCAAGAGGGACATAATATTTTAATCTACCGTAATGATATTCTAATTATATATATAAAGACACAACCCTCTTGCAATGATTTAATTATGATTTATAGTAAATATTCTCAGTATATAATATCTCCTTCCCAATTTTTCCCTAAAATCCAAGATCATATCAGCTAAGCCTTGGCATTATCCTTTCCTTTAAAAAAAAAATCTACCAAAGATAAACTTGGGTGGTGTACCAAGAAAAGCAAAACTTATGTACTTCTTTTCATTAAAATCTCACTTAAATTAAAATTACTTTTATTAATGCTTTTGTGTCAAAAAATTCATCTGACTTACAAGACTTTTTACCTGGAGCCCTTTTATTTTATATTTATGAAAAAAAACTGTTCCCCAGGAAGAGGATATACTTCTTTTCCCATGACTTCTACATCACTAAAATCTGTACCGAAAAATCACACTTTGAATTGAAAAGCTGTACCTTGAAACAACATCATGAAGCATATTGGTAGAACTAGATAGGATATAGTGCTGCCTTTGTCCTTTACTTCAGCTGCCCAATCTAATTGTTGAATAATGTGCTTTAGAGGACAGCAGTGTCTTTCACTGAAATACTGTGCAGAAAAGTTCCAGCTAAGCCAAGTGCTATTTCCAGTCAAGTGTACAGAGGCTTTACATGCTGAAAGCAGCTGTGAAGATGTTGGAATAGGAACGGTTCAGGAGCCAGGTCAAATAGAAACTTAGGCTCATTTCCAGAATAGCTTCTATGAACTATAGGTGTTTAATTTTCAGCTCTCCTGTGAGGGCACATTTAAGTATAGCAAAGAGAAATGATAAAGTAGGCTGCCCTTTACGGTTTTACACTTCTCATAATATTTTGTAAAAAGGAATTTTGCTGTATCTGAGTTGTTAAAGATTCAATGTGATCCTTGGTTTGTCAGTTACACATTAATTCTTAAATGCAGCCATTTGTAACATTTTCTTTTTTGTTTTCGCTGAGAGCTTTGACCAGAATTTTAAGCAGTGTGAAACATGAAATTATGTTTGGTATATGACAAACAGTGACTTCAAGTTCTTTGTTTGCTTTTGAACAGTGACTACTTTTATAGAAATTCGTAAGGCATCATAAAATAATATTCATAAAAGACTCTGTTAGGGGAAGCTTTATGCCAATTTTAAACACTATTTCCTTCAGGCAAAATCATATATATGTCAACTAGTAACAATTGTATAGGCAGATGTCATTTTATTAAACTTTCAATTAACTTTGATTTGGTGAGGCTATTTTCCATAGAGAGGGTAGTTTTCTTGCTTAGAAACTAACACATTAGTCCTTCAGAAAGAAATGTGTAATATCTTGCTCATCCTACAAACTGAAAGTCAGTTGATAATATTGAAGGGAGAAGAAAGTCATTTTGATTTCATTTGGTACAGATTCAACTCAGATTTTCATAGCAAATAACTTTCAGAAAGGTCTGTTATCTAAGCATCTTCTCTATTTGTTTTCATTCATTTAAAAAAAATCAGAAAATCTTCTCATCATTTCTCATTGAGAATTAATGTCAAAATGGTCCTACCACCACAAACCCTTTCCCTGTGGAAACCAAATATGTATCTAAAGCTTTGCCTTTAGAGTGGAATTGCAAATTGCCACTACTTGAAATTTCCCTTTCAATTTTTCTGCAAGGTGCATCTCCATATATAATTTTTGCAAATTTTGGAGCTCAGTTTACCTTGTCAGCAATGTTATTGCCATGGAGAATGGGGAGACTAAAATGTGTTCTGCTTTGTGCTGACCTGGGATAATAATAACGTCCTGAGATGGTGTCTTACGGAACTTCCCTGTTTGATATTCTAAATGGGACCATGCAAGGAATCTGTATTTAATATAACATATCTTTTTCTCCCAAATAACACCACAAACCTAAATGATAATAAGGAGCATAGAAGCAGTTTTGCAGACATGGTGAATGTCAGCTCCTCCAGTAGGGCATGACACACATGCATGCAGCTGGGCCCTCCTCCACTCCCTGGGCTGGCAGCAGTGAAGTTCACCACAGCGCAAACCTCTGGGACACTGACGCGCTTCTGTTTTTAGGCCTGGGCCTCCCATTGGAACCATGCTTCACTGTTTGTCCTGCAGACCACCCAGCCCAACCACTTTTGGTGGCTTGGCCTTCCCTCGGCTCGCCTGCAGGTGTGACCTTACTCACCCACACAGCAAGTTACTCTACCATTTTCCTGAACTTCAAAAATATGGCTGGCTGAAAGAAGACAGTAAGCAAGTCGATTTTTATACTCTTCTGGAAACCTATAATTATAAAGTTCCGTGACCTCCATGAACTTTTTCAAGTGTTTTTTTCTGCAGCCTTGTGACTGATGTGGAGGACTCCTGGGGCATAGGAAAAGTAGTTGAAGTGCAGGGGATTTGAAGGCTGTCCTCATGAACACGATCTATTTGGTCCAGTATGAGGTTGGCTCCTACTTCAGCTCATTCAACCCAGTGCAACCTGAAATTGGATAAACATTTTAGCAATGGTGTGGCAAACCAAAATCCAGCCTTGAATATTAACTTCATGCAAGTAATAAACTTTTTTCTTTGTAAAGTAAGCTGGTAGGCATTGAGAGCACACTAACACAGCTATATTAAGTAGAAAGAGGGTGATTTTTCCCCCTAATGTAACCACACTCTAAATCTTCACAATCTGTCACAGCTTGCTCTATAATTCTAAGCCAGAAATATTCAAAATAGCACAATAAGTACTGTTTTCAAGATGTGCAAATTTTCTTGAGCAGTAGGAACGTACCCCAGAAGTCAGGATGTTTGCTGACCATTAGTTGTACTTGCATGAAAGCTGTACCAGCTGCCCCCTAGGGACTCAGACCTACGGCTTCAAAGTAGACAAATGAACAGCAAGCAGGCAGAGTTTCATCAATACTGAAATAGCCCCTCTTGCCTTATGAACTTGTGAACTACATATCAGGATACTCTTCTCCTTGAGGAAGCATCAGGTATCTTCATAACTCTTCTGGAAGCTTCTTTCTAGTAAAGGAAACACCTGAAGTTCTATTGTGTGAGAGAACCTAAATCTGTCACCCATCCTAGACTTTGGAACCAAAAGACCTGTTTCTTCAAAGGTGGAAAGTAGGGACTCTGTGGCTAGTGACTAGCTCAAGGTCACATAATTGGTTAATGGAAGAGCCAAGACCAGAAGCCCCTGTGGTACCACTTGTAATACGGCTAGATACTCACCTAAGCTCTTATTATTTTAACATGAAGGTAATTTTTGTCTTTTTTTCTCTCATTTGGCATAAAGCGATCACTCACTACATGCTAGTTTTTGTTATAGTTATTACTATTATGTTTATTTTTCTGGCTGTGCATGCAGTTGTGTTTTATAACAATATGTTTAAATGAGTGTATTTCTGGGTGTCTTTACATTTTAAAGAAACTACCCTGAAAGGGATACTTTTAGATCTGGAAAAGATGCTGAGAATCTCTGCTTCAGCTTTGTAAGTATGTGATCCATATAATGTTTTTTTCCCACAATAATAAAAAACTTCCTATTTGCTAGATCTTTTCCCCTAGAGGAAAGTTGGAAATGAAGAAAACTTTTTAAAGTTCAGTTTCAGAGTTTGTTAACAAAATTTAATGTGATCTGTCTATTCCTCCCATATACATACTCTGCTAATATACTTGAAGTCTATGTAAAAAATTGACATACAAATATTTTGCAAAATGTTTCATTCCAGTAATGAGTTCAGACAGTTGGAGCAACAGCATATATAAACAAGCTCTTTATGCACAAAATGGAAAGTTTTACTGAAAAAAATCTTTTTAAAAAACTATATGGTGGAATTTTTAAATCATGTATTTCTTAGTACTATGATGTTTACATAAAAATGTATTCCATAAAGGCGTGAAATCATGCCAGTTGTATCTGTAATTTGTGCCAAACCTTAACTATTTAAACTGTTTCCATTTATGTACACAAACCTGAGTAAAGGCTTTTTTTATGCCCTCAAATTAAAGGCTCATTTGGAAAATTTGAGCTAACGTGTACACTTATCCCACTACTACTATCTTCTTCCAATATATTCTCCAGTTTATTGGGAAGGTAAGTTTGTAAATACAAAATTTGCTCTACCTATTAATTTTAGGTTATTCACCTGCACCGCATAGCATGGAATAAATAGGAAGCAATAACCTTCACTGCCTCTTCAAATTTATTCTGTTCCTCCCTCCCTTTCTGACCACCCTCTGTAACCATATGTAAAGACATCTAAAAGAAAACCAAACAGGAATGGCAGTAGAGGCTCAGGAAGCTGCATGAATGAATGAATGAACTGTGCTATTAAACAACGACACAATCAAAATAAAACTGAAAGGTGGCATTGTTTGAGCATCTAAAGATGAGCTAAGTTCAGTCCTAATACGGATATCTCATTAGCTGCATTCATGTGCCCAAGAAATTAGTAATGTGCAGTTTAGCCAGCAATGACATCACTGCCTTCATGAGTATTAGAACTATAGTTAACTTTTATGAGGCTAAAACATTCTCTCCTCCTGTTGGTACTATTTACTAGTATTTTTCAGAATAATGCCAGCACAAACCTGTTTTGCCCTGTGACACTGCCTAAATAATCCATATGGATTTTCTGTTACATACTCAGGTGAAATGAACATTGGGTGAGTGCTTGTTTTCTAGTCTCCTCAGTGTTTTGGGAGAGGTAATAACACATAAGATCAAAATAAGACAGATCTTTAATGCACACTAAAGCAGTCACTTTATTGCCTATCAAGAGTCAGGCTATGCCTCAAAGAATTCAGTCCTTGTGTAATTAATCAGCCCTGCCACTGTATGCTATTCTTTTTTCACAAACAAACTGTCAGCATAGCTAGCTGTCTTTTGTCTTCTTGTCATCGGTCAAATCCTCAGAGTTAGGCTGGAATGATTCTTACAGGGATCTTATTTTCCCTGCTGCTCTTGTTAATGTTTTTCAATTTTTTGACGTAGCTTTCAGAATCCTGCAAAGTCTAGTCACTTCTTCCTTTGTCTTTATTTCTTATTTCTCCCTGCTTTGCACACTATACTTTGGTCAAGCTAAACTCTTAATATTATTTGAATAATCCACATTTAATAGCACTTGAATAATCACCCCTCCTTAGCCCATGGTCTAGAACACCCTTTTCTTTTTTATACCTCCTGCCCCCGTACGTGGGTCACTTCCAAGCAGTGTTAGGTCTCAGCTTCTTTCTCATCTGTTGGGCACTGCACCGCTTCTACAAAGTCTAAACCTAGGCCGTTGTACTCAGTTACCTTCTCTATCGGGACAGTGAAGGCTTTGTATTATCATTATTCATCTGCATTTACTATGGTCTATGAATTCCACGAAATCAGGGATAGTTTCTTGTACACAATTGTATTCTCAGAACCTGGCATTATGCCAAGCACAGAGATACTTAAGACATAGTTATAGAGTGCATGGGTGTAGGATCATGGTAAGAGACAACAGGAAGCACGAACAGAGCAAACGTGCAGTGTTGTATGTGTCATTCAGAGGGCCTTACCTTAACTGGATCTGAGAGAGGATGTGGAATTAAAATATACTTTCATACTTACATTTGCGTTTTGATAGATCCTTCTGGTAGCTATGGGGAGAATGAGCTAGAGACGACAAGAGTATTGACAAGGAGACTTGTAGTGGCGTCTGTCCAAGAGAGAAGAGTGCAGTACCTTAAAATGCATGGCCATGGGAATTAGATGACAGCAAAGATTTAATCATTCATTATGTAGTAAGTGATAAGCTGTTTGGAATGATGTATAAAGGATATTCAGAATCTTAATTTGGATGACTCTAATGCTGCTAACAATTATAAAGAGGGTACAAATTATAAGAGGAATGGTGTTTGGGTTGAGGGATCTATGAGATATCCTAGTGAGGATGTCTAGCAGACATTTGCAAGAGACGGTAGGGCACATATATGGTGCCAGCATTTAGGTATAATGAAGGCTTCTGTTCACATGAGATCACTCAGATAGAATGAGTGGAGAGGAGCTGAAGAGACAGGAGAACCCCATGGAGCACTGGCCCAAGATACACTTGGTTGCGAACAACAGAACCCTACTAACCCTGGACCAGAGGAGGTAGTATGGCAGTAGGTATAATAGGGATTCTTGCCGTAGCATGCAGGAAAAACTGCCAAGAACAGCTCTTCCCATTGGTGTGAATGGACATGGAATATCTGGAACTAACGTCTCTGCTTCTCAAGGATCTGATTTGCACTCATCTTTCCTTTCACTATATTTTTCTGGTTCTGTTTCCTTGGTCAGTTTATCAGCTTCCTTTGTTTGTCAGTGGCTAAGGCAGCTGCTACCACGTCATTTTCGGAGGAAAGTATCCGTGTCTCTAACTTCAAATGCTCAATAAGAGAGACTGATTAGCCAGGCCTCCGGTTTGTTTACCCTGATTTAACTGGTACAAATACGATAGCAGAAGCTGTGAGAAGGCACACATCCTTTTGGGAGAAACTGTGTGCATAGAGATTGTGAATGTCTTCTGTACAACATTGTTATTTAAAGGAACACTTCTTAGAACCGTAGGAAATCTTAAATTGAACATTTTCTTCAGTAGATATGAGTGATTCTGTATTTCTAAAAAGCTCTGGAAGGAGACTGATCTTTCCAGTCTGAGGACCACTCTTTGAATCACAAGAATTGTAAGTAAGGCGAATGCCCAGAAAGGGCTGAAGTGACCGGAAGAGAAGGAGGGAAATGTAGGGATGATGAGCAATGAGATTTCAAGAAACGGGGTCTGTTTAGAGGCATCAAATGTTGCAGAAGGGGAGTGAGACAAATGTGGAAACCTGTGTGGAATGAATAATCTGCATGATTTTGTGAATTCTTTTCAGCAGTGCTCAGAATCCCATCAAGTAGAGACTGAGAAGATCTATATATATTTGGATTAATCCAAAGCTGGGTGTTTACAGTTGTGGAAAGGGAAATGGGAACTTAAATGAAAAGATTAGGCAGGAAGTAGAAAAGTGATAAACCATGCAGTTTCGTTTGTTTCAGATTATCTATTACCTTTAGAATGTTTTTTTTAACAGATAGAAAGACTCAACCACTTCTTAATAGAGAACAGTTTCCCATGAAAATGTCTGGGTGTGTATGCATGCACGTGTGCTTGCGTGTCTAACCCTCTAGCTCCATGACAAACTGACTCTAGGAGGACTTATAACCATTCACTTACAGGCATCTTTTGCAGTTGAGTATAAAGTTTTCTGTTGCCATGGTTGATTATGGGAAGAAATTACACATGAGCGATATTATAGAAGACAGAGATATGATTGAGGGTGTGGTACAAGTAACTGTCTACGGCGATTCAAAAAGTTGTCAGGATGAATGCTGTCTCATCAAACAATTTTCAGTTCCACATCTTGTTAGTTTTTCAGCTATGTGAGACCTGATTGAACCGATCCGAGTAAAGCAGTGCCCTTTTGAACTCATGCTTAAGTCATTGTGGTAGCTTTCTGTGCATGGTGCTTCTGAAGAATGTTCTGAGGTTGAGCCATCACAGAAGGAAATGAAACAATTATCTAGTTAACTCTGGGAACACCAGTGTTTTGGAGGAGTGTGGGAGTGAACTGATACCATTGCGCAGCTGCTGGAATTTCCAATAGGAAATTGGAGTGGCCAGTGGCTCAGGGTCTTTGAGCAGCCCTCCTCAGCACAGAAATGCTGTCTCTGCATGCAGATCTTGGAGGAGTCAGGAGGGCGGGTAGGGAAGCTCACCAAGTCTGTCACGTTAACAGAATCACAGATGTCACAGCCAGATGGCCGCCACATTCCTTGCCATTCTGAAAAATCTACCGAGTGGTCTGAAATCACTTAAATATAAATACTTGCATTCAGAAATACTCACTTTGTCCAGTTCTATACACTTTTAGTCATTTAATACTTGCAAGCTTCTGAAATCTTATTCGTAGTTTACATTTCAATGATGTTACATCTGACATCAGTCGACTTGATCTGGAGTAGTGGTGTGTGGCCTTCTTGGTCCTTTAATGATGAAAACTGGTCCTAGAATTCTCAGTTGTTGGCCCCATTTAATTTTTAGAAACCACACAGGATACTGAATGTTTTAAATTTTTTTGAGCTTTTTGTTTATTAGAGTTTAATCTTCATATATTTCCATGAATAAATAAAGTAATGATTTCAAATAGACGCAGAATAAACGGGGGACTTAGGCTAATTTTTCCAGAGATAAGTTCCACTAACCAACAAATTCATTAGTTAAAAATACACACATATTCAGATGAGAAAAATTATTTAATTTAAATGTATTCATTTAGCTCACTATTTGACACAGTGTGGAAAAAAATAGCCATTTATTGCCATCCACTGATCTATTTTGGAAGCAGCTGACATTTATTTTTGATTTGATTTATATCTTTTAGAGAGCATAGTATTTGGATTCTACAGAGAAGTACTTGCATCAGGAGAAAGCAAGAATCCTTACTTCTTAGATCAAAAAGCCCAATAGGATACTGGTGCTTAAATCTATATCCAAATGTAGTATCAGTTAGGTTTTGTTTTTCCACCACAGATTTGAGTTTTATTGAAGAATGAACTTTGGTAAAAATACATATATGCATCACTGCTAGATATTTGTAAGCACAGATGAGCACTAAGGGGGGCCTTTGGCTTGTTTGTTTAGATTACCTGAAAAGTTTGCTTTTGCTAAGTAAAGGTGAGAATAGGTTAGTGTGTCTATCTTTGAGAACATTATGAGCCACAGGCTGTGAACTGGGTAGCTTTTTAAACAAGACATTTTAATGCTGGTTTTACATGGTCTTACTCATTGGCTACTTGAATGCCAACTTTTAAAGTAGCCTTATCTCTGAGAGAGAACAAATAATTAATGGACTGGCTCATGACATTTGATTTTTCCAAATGGGCAAATCCAAAGCACTAAATTCCAGACTTGATAGTATTCTTTACTAAAATGTTTACAAATTAGTTTTCTTAAAACATACTAATGTTAGGCAAGTGACACTGTGTTTAAAAGTTGCCTGTTAAAAATGGTGTCTGAAATAGCACTTGAGCTCACCACTTTTCTTTGTGTCTTTTGTTTAATTGTGGCAATGTTTGCCCTTGAAAGATGCTAGGCTTATGCTCAGAAGAATTCCTTTGAATCTTAGTTGTACTATCGATCAGATGTGTAACTTTGATCAAATTATATAATCTGTTTTAGTCTCATCTATTTCATCAAAAAATTGGGATGGTAATAATTCCTGGAAGTTGTTGTGATATTAAGTGATATATATATACAAAAGCTGTTTGCAAACTGTGAAGCAATCCATAAATACAGCACACACAATGACACTCTGCCTAGCTCAGTATTTTATCCAGTGAAGATAGTTGCTATAATTTAGAGCACTATCTCTAAATGTAGTCCAGCTACCATAGATAAGAATCGTGTAGAATACTTGAATTTTTTTACTGCATATTACAGATGTCTTACCTGTCTATTTTCTATCCTAATGAATGCCTAAGGGAAAAAGAAATCCTACTGAGGTGGGCTGCTATTTTACTCCCCCAAATTATCGATGTGGAGATTTTATGTTATATAAGTAAAAACTGATAAAAGACAACCTTACATAGGAATAAGCATGTATCATGCTCAACTTCCAAATTGTTCTCATATTAACTTTTGAAGTCTTCCCAATAACCTCATGAGGTGGATGTGTTACTACCTCTGATATTAAGGAGGTGACACTGAGGCACAGAGAGATGAACTTATTTGTGGTTACATAGTGTTATCAGTCTAATTTAATTTTCTTGTGCCATTCATGAAGCTTTTGGTACAGAATTTGGCAGAAACAGTATCAGGGTAAAGGAAATCATGGACATGGTCTTAGGTGCCGGGAAAGGAATCTCATCATTATAAATTTATTGTGTGTAGATTATTGATTGCATTAGTTGTCTCTCCTGAGTCCGGCCAATAGTAACAGTAAGCTAAATCTCTCAGAGGCTCAGTCATCTCACTCTTGGGCTGTGAATGAACAACTGAAATAAAGAGCCCCATCCAAAGAAGCATTCCAGAGCTCATGCAGTCTTTACCCTGTTTTCAGGCTTAGAATTTGACTTGTTTCACATTTTGCACACAGTTCTCCTGTAATTTAGGCATGTTTCTACTCATTGAAGTTACTTGCTTATTGGCTCATGAATTTAAAAAATTTTACTGAGGTTCTCCCACATGCCAGGGATACCTCAGGATATTGGAAACGGGGTGGTGAATGCAGCAGGTAGGTATCTGTTGAATTTAGACTGATGAGAGAGGAGGTAAGCAAATACCGTCACAATTAAATGTCACGACTACTCTGGATAGTGCTGTGAGGGCATGGAGCACAGCACTCAGGGATGCATCCAAGAAGGCATTTGGCAAACACTTGATGATCGTAACTTCCTTTCCATTTCTGTCTTCAGTTCTCTAGAAGATGTCAGAGACTGGAGAATGGAGGGAAGGGAAGTTAGAACAAGTGGATAGCAGAATTGGCAAGGCAAATAGTGTCACACAAGGAAAGGCCGCCAGGAAAAGAGGAAGGAAAAAACCTACCTCCAGCCATGTCACATAATGCAGACTTTGAATATGTCACTCCGTCGTAGAAGAGACATATTTATTAAAAACTACCATTTTCAAGAAAAGTTACTACAGAGTCCTTTTACTAAATTTAGTAAAAAAGAGTAAGTGACACAATAAATTTAAAGTGATTCCTATTGTGTGGCTACAGTATTTTACTATCTGAGTTTGTGTTGTCAGTTTTTGGTTGTTTTTGTTTTTGTTTTTGGTACTGGGGATCGAACTCCTGTCCTTGCGCTTGTGAGGCAGGCGGTGGCACCACTGAGCTAAATCCCCAGCCCTGTGTTGGCAGTTTTATAGCAGTAAGTTTATCTATGATGTTGAATAAACAAGATTGCTGCTTTTATCAGACTTCTCTGACCTGCAGGCCGTGATCCACTTGTCCTCTTTTTTTTTAATGTTATAATAAAAAATATTTTAAAGTAAAGGAAGCTTTCCTTCTTATGTATATTAGCTATATTATAGATTTTATACGTAGCCCACAAGAACCGCTCTTTGCTCAGTGTGGTCCAGGTAAGTGCCTAAGCTGGGCACCCATGGGTGAATACGAACTGCAGACTCACCGCTGCGTGCTAGTTAGTACACCGTGCCTGCTGTCTAGTTCCAGCCGGTGGCCAGGCATGCAAAGGGAGTAATTGAAAGGACCCTAAATGTTCTTGTGAGTGAAACTGTGATAATAACCCTCCATCTTTCTGCCTCAGGGGATTCTTTGGCACAAATGCATTCAATCAATATTTATTGTGCGCCTCCTCTGCACACTGGGAATGTCGTGATCAGTGAAGGACGCTTGGCCCTTGGCCTCGTGGGCCTCGAGGCTCACTGGTGAGGCCCGCATTCATCACAGGGCATCATTTGCTGTTCCTCAGTGGGCTCTTGACTCGCTCCCTCACTTCAGGTGGATCTCTGCTCAGATGTCACCTCTGTGGAGAACTACCCAGTGTCTCCATGCATTCGTGTCCCTCTCTGTCCATACCTCGATTCACTTCGCTTCTCACCTTTTATCGCCATCTGTCGTTCTATTATTGGTCATCTCTGGGTCCAAGATTTAAATGTACACATCCTGCTTACAGAGACTGTCTTTTCCACTCATTGCTACCTACTGGTCAGAGCACGAAACAGGTACTCGGTAAACAACGAATGAATGAGTAAAAAAGAGTATCCCACAAGTATGTAACTACCATCGCAGTAAACAAATGGGACGAGTGAAAGTCCTTTGGAAACTGTAAATATTCCATGCATGCGAGGTGACGATATTTATTTAAATTCGAGAAAAAAACATAATCGGTCAAAAGAAGATTTTTTTTTTGTATTTTTACCAGTCAGTCGAAATATTTATTTCCTGATTTTCTTTCTTTTCATTTTTTTTATTTTCTCTTTCTTTATGTCTCTGTTTTATAACATAGAGCCCAAACTTTCTGGTTTTTTAACCTCCTCCTCTTCAATTTAATCACTCTCTACAGATTCCTTACGCAGGCTGGAGAACTTTCCTTAAATTCATGAGGACTCCTCCGGATTCACGTGCTCCTTGGGAATGGATGTAGCATGCAGTTGTCCTGTGCATTTTGGGAGAATTCCCATGACTTTCACTGGATTATGAGTTTATGGTTTCTCCCTCAAGTTTAAGAGTCATTTCTCTCTACAGTTTAGAGTTTTTCTTTTATTTTTTTGTGGCACCCATGGCATTTCTTTTTCTCCTCAAGCTGGTTTCATTTTCCTTTTAATGTCCATGATGGCATCTTGGTATTTTTAAATGTTTACTGTTTGACTGTCCCTAGTGTGTGATATTCTTAGTTTATTTCATGCCTTTGATCCAGCCTTTCTCTGTCTCTCTTTTGTCTGGCCAGCAGTGTCAGGATGTGCCAATTGCAGGATTGTCTTGTCCAGCTTCTCTGGGAGCTTTGCTTCTCCATGCTACCCTAATGACTACCCCAACAGCCAGGCTTGCCTATGGACCCTGCGAGCTCCCACTGGCTACATCATTCAGATCACATTTAACGACTTTGACATTGAAGAAGCTCCCAACTGCATTTATGACTCGTTATCTCTCGACAATGGAGAGAGCCAGACTAAATTTTGTGGAGCAACTGCCAAAGGCCTATCGTTTAACTCAAGTGCGAATGAGATGCATGTATCCTTTTCAAGTGACTTTAGCATCCAGAAGAAAGGATTCAATGCCAGCTACAGCAGAGGTATGTAAACCAAAAGCAGTGCCAACTTTCTGTTTTCATTTAGCATGTGCTGCAGTAAACACATGGACCAGAATGCAGAGTTATGCTCTTTTATGTGAATGTGAATGATGAAGATTAGGTGTTAAGGGTAGGATTCTGTTAATGTTCTCCGAACCTTCTCATTAGCCAAACTATAACTACCAGATTAAATATCTGGTTATAGTAAAGCTGCATTCCTTTATATTCTTTTCATGCAGAACATGTGAAAGCTTCTTGGAAAGCTAGATATTTCACTGGTAATAATTACAATTTGTAATTCTAATATCTCTCCACTGAAAATTTAAAAGACTCTTACTTAGAAATAATTTTATTTTGGACATTTACGATGTGGCTCTTTTGAAGAATATCCTAGATGACAAGTACAGAAAATCCCCACATAAATTATTTAAAAGCTATTAATAACTTAAGCTAATAAACAACTTAATTTGAGGAAAGCCCAGCTGAAGGAAATAAAACATATTATTATTAAATATGTTTTCCAAATTCTAACACATCATGACACTAAGATAAATCTTGTGCCTCTAAAACCAGTCTTAAGGAAACACAAGCCTCAAGACTGAGATTTAGTTAGGGATCTTTTTCTTCTGAACTCTTTAAGCACATGTCTTTCCTTTAAAAACAACAAAAATGGAATAATCATGATAGCTACATTATTATAAATTGTGTATTTTAGTTAAGGAGTTTTTACTGTTTGTGGTTGATGTTAAGTATAAGTACAGTTAAGTAAAACACAGATACTTTAATATTTCAAAGCAGTGTTTTAAAAGTGATAAAGTGCAGGAAATTTGTAAATAAAAAAGAAGCAGATTAGAATTCTTCACCACTCAGCTGTAACCTCTAATAAAATGTTGATAATAAATTTTTTCCAGCTTTTTTTATCTTAACAGTGCATATAGAGAACGTGAGTCCTTTTGCACAAATAGCCCTTTTAAGTGGACCTATAAACTGTTCTATATTTGAAAAGTAGATAGAAATTAATGATTCTTTTAAATTCCTTCATAGATTTTTTTACTAGAGTATTTATATTAAAACAATGAGTTAGCATAGAGAAATTCCGGTGCATATTATAATATATTCAGGCTACCATTTGCATGAAACTATCATTACTATTGTTTTTATTGTTATTGTTATCATTATTTGTGGTACTGAAGATTGAACTCAGCACCTAGCACATGCTAGGCAAGCACTCTACCACTGAGCTGTATTCCCAGCTGAAACCAGTATTAAATAGCATTTGGAGGAGAGATATTTATCTCTTAAATCAATTTTTTAATGTCTATTATATTAGCATGGGGACAAATCCATCGTCTTATTTAAGAACTTCACAGTGTCGCAGACATATCAGACTTACGTATTTTACTTCTGAATTTACCGTGCACATAATAACAGTGATCGCTTGCTGTTTGTTCTTGTAGCGTGGACACTCTGCTGTGTGGCACATTAGCTTATTCCATTCTCACTGATGTCGTTAGCAATGGGCGCCATTTATAGATGAGGAGATAGAGGCGAAGTGACAGCCCCCGGTCACACGGCTGCTCCACAGGCCGCTGAGTGGCGACGCTCCGCGGTCTCCCCTTCAGACACTCTTTTCCCCTGTTCCTCACAAAGCAGCTCCTAGGCTCAGATGTGAAGCAACCATAATTTAAAATTTCATTTTCCTTTGCCTTTTCTCTAGATTTCATCTCCCTATAGAATTCTTTTTAGCATTTGTTCCTAAACTTACCTGATGATGGGAGGAAAGAGAGGTCCACAGAGTGTCTGAAGGGAAGATGATGGTCTGGGCATGTTTGGAAAGACTGAAAGGCAATTGTTTATAAAAAAAAAATCTAAGTATTGTTTGTGTTTAGAAAATGCTTTTAAAATGACAAGTTTTAAACCTTCTTAATAGAAAAATGAAGCCTTCCTAAACCCAGATCTCTCCATAGTTACCTAAGGAATTGTGTTTGTTTGTTTTTTAATTTTTCAACTTTTAATTTCAAGGTTAAAAATATTTACCAGCTTGACTGACTGTAAGTCAAAGTTTAGGTGTGAGATGCAGTCATGTGTAGGGCTAAAATGGGTGGTATTTCTTAGCTACTATTAAAGGCATAAGACTTGGTTGTACAGAATGGACAGAGAGAGAGAGAGAGAGAGAGAGAGAGAGAGGCAGGTGAGAATGCAGGAGGTGGGTGAAAGGTCAGTGAGTACAAAGTGCACTGTGTCAGACTTTCTGCACCTCACTAGGCCCAGTTCTGGAGTTAACTTTCCTTATTTATGGTGCTGTGTTTTGTCCTAGTTGCCGTGTCCTTAAGAAATCAAAAGGTCATTTTACCCCAGACACTGGATGCTTACCAGGTGTTCGTTGCAAAAAGTGTCTCCATTCCGGAGCTGAGCGCTTTCACACTCTGCTTTGAAGCCACTCAAGCTGGAAACGAAGACGACAGCTGGACAGCTTTCTCCTACTTGGATGCATCATCCCTGCAGTGGCTTGGATTTGGAAAGGCCAGGGATGGGTACTTCCTATCCATTTCTGGCTCAAAATGCTTGCTGAACAGTGCGTTACCTACGAAGGAAAAGGAAGATATTTTCACAGAGAGCTTTGAGCAGCTCTGCATTGTTTGGAATAATTCTTTAGGCTCTGTGGGTGTCAATTTCAAAAGAAATTATGAGACTGTTCCATGCGATTCTACCATTAGTAAAGTTATCCCTGGGAATGGGAAATTGCTTTTGGGCTCCAATAAAAATGAAGTAGCCTCTCTGAAAGGAGACATTTATAACTTTAGACTTTGGAATTTTACCATGGATTTGAAAATGCTCTCCAACCTCAGCTGTAACGTGCAAGGGAATGTGGTAGACTGGCAAAATGACTTCTGGAATATCCCAACCCTGGCTCTGAAGGCTGAGAGCAACCTGAGCTGTGGTAAGTCTGGCACAAGGATTAATATTCTTTTCATTTTTTTGCACTGCTCAATAGAAATGTCAGTAAGAAATACAGAAGCACATGTATGTGTATACACAAAATATATATATATATATGTGTGTGTGTGTGTGTGTGTGTATATTAGTCATTAAAAATCTGTTTTAGCATTTAAAATCTTATACTCTCAGCCATTCACAGCATACATTTGATTACAAGCCATGGGTATTCAAAGAAAGCCTTATATCTTTCTTGTCATTCTTAAGTTTTCATTATGTCAAAAAATGTTACACAGTTCATCATTAACGATACAGCAAAATTATTAAGTCTCAAATCCAAACATGTTACCGCTAGGTTTGATACAAAATAGTAAGTTACTGTTTTTAACCAAAAAAGTGACACACTAATAGTTGATATTTATCATCCTGGAATGAAATTTCAATTGCATTTACTTAAATAAACATCCATCAACTAAGAAAAGAGTATTTAGCAAGTACTATATATCAAACTGTCCATTCTATGGAAGAATCTTTGTAATCGAGAATTACCAGTCTTTCTTTAAACTTTTCGCTATGCTAGAAAATGAACATTTTTGGTTTGTCTCAAATACTAGTCTCTCTATTCACTATTTAAGAGACTTTAAATGTGATATTATTGGAAGTGCCTAAATGCAACATATTTAGGAAAAATTATGTTAAAATAGACTTCCATTCTGTCTAATAAGAGTTATGTTCAAACAGATTTTCACAATATTCTGTCTGTACACAAGTTAATTTTGGAAATCATTTTTTGTTGCAGGATTGGTTCAAACATAAAAATGCAGAAGTTACACTGTCAATTTTAAATGTTATGTGACTAAACCAAACTAGTGATATACCATATACTTTTTCATCACAGAGATAAATGTTATTAAAGGAGGGAAGGATTATAGGTTCAAAACTCACTTGTATGTGATTTTAGAGAGAACTTCATGAAGAGTGAGTTCTCCATTCTTTGCCCAGAGTAGAATCCATTGTAGAAACCTGAGACCAGGTTTCCTGGACTTGATCCTGCCCTGTTGGCCTGGGAGGCGCCTGTCTGTTCTGTGGAGGTCACCCACTTCTCCTGAGAGTGGCCAGAGACCTCTTCGGTGGTATCATTGGAGAGACATTTTTGTGATTTGTTAGAAAGAGTTCACAACGGTGTTCCAGAAGGAGATTGTGGAGCTTTAGAAGAGCCAGTGGTATTCCATAAGATCCTCTCTGTAGGACTAGACCACAGAGAACCTTCGGGAAACCTGAAAAGTCTGTCAGTCAGCCAGGCTGCTGAGAAGGTTAAAGCATGTGTATTCAGTGTGGGACGGTGAAGAGACAGAAGAAGCAGTACATTTTCTACATTCTGGGTGACTCTTTAGGGGCCTCTTTCCATCATATTCTTCACCTTTATTAAAAAGTCACAATACAGCAACGAAAAAAAAACCAGGTTAGATATATTAGTTGTTAATGGTTAAATTATATTTAAATTGAATACTATGTGCTAGATGTCATTTTAAGCAATTTATACACATGTTTTATTAGTGCATGTTTGGAGCACATAACGTATACATTCCTTGTGGGGATTGGTTCGTGTACTAATGTATCTTCATTCCTTGTTTTAAATCCCCTTTCCAGTCCCTCCCTCCTCACTCCATCTCTTGACATCCACCCCCAGCTGCTTTTTTTTGGTACATGTTTGCCATGCATCATGTTTACATTCCTTGTATGAAACTGGTATATGTAGATAACACGTCTGAATTCCTTTTTTTCAGTCTCCATTCCTGTCTCCCCTTCTCTCCCTCCATCTTTTGATCCCTTTCTAGGAAGATCTTCCTCTTTACTTCTTAGTGTCTTTTACTTTGCTCTTTTTTGTACTTTGGGTTTTTCATATAAGAGAAACAGTATGATGTTTAGGCTTGTGCATCTGGTTTATTTCACTTACAGTTATGGTCTCAAGGTGCATCCATTTTTCTACAAATTACTCAAACTTTCCTTCTTTATGACAGAGTAGTACTCCGCTGTGTATAAATACCACATTTTCTGTATCTATTCATCTGTTGATGGGCATGTAACCTGCTTCCAAGATATAGCTATTAAGAAATGTACTGCTATAAACACAGATACCCATTTATGGCTGTAATAAGATATTTTTAGCTCTTTTGGGAACACACCTAGAAAGGGATATAGTTGAATCAAATGCAATTTCTAGTTTCAGTTTTTTTGAGGTATCTCCATACTGATTTCCAAAGTGGTTTTATTAGTTTATATTCCAACCAACTGTAGAAGAATTGCTTTTTCCCTGCAGCCTCTTCAGCATTTGTAATTATTTGGTTTCTTGATGATGGCCATTCTTTCTGGGGTAAGGTGTAATCTCAGGGTTGTTTTAATTTGCATTTTCCCAATGGCTGATTATCAACATTTCTTCCTATATTTATTGGCCATTTGTACTTCTGTGAAATATATATTCATTTCAGTTGCTCATTTTTTATTTGATATTATCCCATTCGTTGATTCTCCTTACTATTTCGTGTGCAACAGGAAATCTGTTCAACAGCGATTCTGTTCAGGAAGTCCTTGCCCATGCCTATGACTTTAAGAGTTTTATCTGTTTTATCTTCCAGCAGGTCAGGTATTTCTATTCTACCATTTATTTTTTTGATCCATCTTGATCTTAATTTAGTACATAGCAAAAGATATAGGCCTACATTCAATCTTCTGCATGTGCACTATTTATTAAAGATGCTCTCTTTCCTCCAGAATACATTATAGGCTCTTTTTTCAAGACCAAATAGTTGATTGTGCTTGGGATTGTTTCTATATCCTTGATTCTGTTCCATATTAACTCATCTCTTGTATCATTGATCCCATCAAATGGAGTCTATTTTGCAGATGAGAAATCTGGGCAGAGGAGATTAAATAACTTACCCAGCGTCACTTAATTCTAATTGAGCCAGCCTGAACTTGAACCCAGAAAGTTAGTATCAAGAGCTATGCTCACTTAACCAGTATAAATTAGACTGTCCCTCAGCATAGGTGAAATTATCAGCTGTAATGTAGTATTAGAGTTAGTGAGCTAACTGTTGCGAAGAAAGGAGCATAAAAGTCCAGAATCCAACTCTTCTGACCACCAGTATGTTCTGTGGGAAAACACTGTCTTTACAGGCTGTTAATACAATGTTCATCATAAGCAAACTTAATTAAGTTTCTTTCCTGCAGTGTTTCTTGGATACTTTAAGATATGCTGTTAAAGAGATTCTTGTACTTTCTAAGAAACTCGGTAGAGCAGAGGTTGGCAATCTGGGAGGGCCTATGACAGCCACTTGTTTTTGTAAGAAACTTCAGAGGCGCGCAGCCACACCCATTAGTTTATGTATTGTCTGTGCCTGAGACTGTGCTGTAGTAGCTACGATAGAGGTGGCACAACCTGCCATCCTAAAATATTTACTGAGTAGCCCTTCAAGGGAGAATTTGCCAACCCCTGAAACTAGTTCAAACAATTATAAAAGTCCAGTGACTGAAGCTCACACTCTGGACAACACCAGAGAAGACCCACCAGGTCTCTGAGAGCAGAGAAAGCCCTCCAGTCCCCCACTGTGTAGCCATCAGACTTTGGTGATGGTAGTAGTGGTGTGTGTGTGTATGTGTGTGTGTGTGTGTGTGTGTTTTGTCCCAAATATTTGTATTTGTCCCACATAGTGCTTTTAAAATAGACTTTGGTGATGGTAGTAGTGGTGTGTGTGTGTATGTGTGTGTGTGTGTGTGTGTTTTGTCCCAAATATTTGTATTTGTCCCACATAGTGCTTTTAAAACAATGGATTTTTCCAGCATTATAAGATCAAATTCTACTTAAGAATTATTTTTTTTTTCTTCTTCTGGAGAAGTACCAACATGACTTGGTTAGTGTTTCCTCTCGGGCAACACAACAGCGATGAGAGGTGGCGAGTCCTTTGAAGGGCTTTCTGGTTTACCTCAGCTCTCCCCACATCCTTCCACTGAGCATCCTTCTTCATCCATAGATCACCTCTGACTCTGGTAAAATCCAATTTAAGCTTCTTGCTTTACATTATTCAGGACAGGAAAGTGAAGCTGAGAAAAAAATATAAATGGTTAAGGTAGTGGGTGGACTAAATCATGTGTTTCCTGTCTCCTTATCTAGCTTAGCTCTAGGCATCCTCATATTAAAAAAAAATTAAGTGACAAAAATAGCATGTATTTCTGGTGTAAAACTTAATGTTTGACATGTGTCTCTATTGTGGGATAGCTAATGGAAGTTATGTCTGATTACCTCTTATGCTTACCATTTAAAATCTACTCTCTTAGCTGTTCTCAATATTACAAAGTTTTTGTTAACTGTAGTCACTTAGTCCTCCTTTCCAACTGTAATTTCATATCTTTTGACTTTCATTTTTCTGATCACTGTGCTTTTCACCTCCTCTCTGCTTCTGTGATTTTGACTTTTTTAGACTCATACATGTAACCAAGATCACGTAGTGTTCATATTTCCTTAAATGGTTTTTGAGGCTCCTTTTCTAAACCTTAAAATTCCCAGAATGTATCAAATGCATGCTCATGTACCTTAGTCATCTAAGTAAGTAAGTTTTCAGAATGATTTAATCAAAGGAGTAGCCCAAAATTACAGAGTCAATATATTTGAATCCCCAACTTTTACATCAGTATTCTTGACATTCCAAGATGATGCCGAATACCTCCACTGGGTGCACTCGGATGTCCTGGACTGTGTGTCAGCAATGATGGTGGGAGAGGGAATTTCCTGCTGCTTAATCATCAGCTTTGGGAGTTGGAGACTCCAAGTCACTTTTTAACTGACCGGAAATACCTGTCCTAGAGATTATATCTAGGCTTGTTAGCAAAGCAAAACTTCAATAAGTAGAAAAAAAGTGTGTTCTATTAACATTTTAGCATTTCATTTTTTCCAGATAATATTGTGATTATCTTGCTGTTTGTGGCTGTCTTGATTTCCAGCAAACTAATGATCAGTACAGTAACCAATGGGAAAATAGGATCTCATTCCTGGCATTCCACTGGACTAGCTCATATTAATAATGTCTATTACATACAAGCTATTCCATGGTCAACTTGATATAGAAAATAAATATGTTTTCCAATGGTGCATCACCAGATAAATCACAGTATAAAAGAAAAACAAACAGAATGGGAAATACCTAATATTTAAATATCCCGTCACTTGTTTCACATATCAAATATTGTCGTTTTAGATAAACATATTATTAATGAGTGCTTCAAGAATTTCACCAATGGAAATTTTTGTTTCTATACCTTTCCAAGCATATTTGGGGAATATACATGAATTGAGAAATTTTTGGCAGGCTTCTTTAAACAAGGTTAATCCTTTCAGGATTTTCTAGAAATATGTCTTATTTAGCAATAATTATTTCTCGTGTTGTAGCATCTTTATTTTTCCTAGAACAAATTTTTAAACATGCTCAGTTTTATGACCTTCAAGAAGAAGTAATTTCCTCAGTTCTCTCTTTAATTATAGGTCCAAGTATTTGCCCATGTTAAGATTCAAGTTTAGATACTGGCTAATGTCCATCAATTTTCACAAAGAACAGACAGTGCTTTCTCCAGAAGTTTTATTTATTTTACTGATTGCTGCTCTTTCCTGAGGAGTGGTACAGTATAACTCAGTGAATACTCCAAGTTCAAACAAATTATATTTATTTAATGAGCTTATTTTACGCACTTCCATCTACTAGACATTATGGGTGTAGAGATAAGACACAAGTAATAAAGGGCCAGGGATTTGGCTCAGTACTTTTGCTGCCTGCCTGACAAGCACAAGGGCCAGAGTTCGATCCCCAGTACAAAAAAAAAAAGCAATAAGTACCCAAATTTACTGTCCTTCTTTTCTGGAAATAATCTGAATTTTTACAGACTTGTGTTTTCATCTCCATAATTTTCTACCTAGTTGCTAACTTTATCAACTTTGGGATTCCCACCGTTTAACAGTTGTTACAGTTTTGTCCATCACAGTTGTAAAGTTCTAATTCAGTATTGGCTTCATCCTTCTGCCCCTAGCAAATTATTGAGTTTGGCATTTTTAGGTCATAAAATCATGTTTAAATAAAATTAAGATAAAATCACTTTATAAAGGACTTTATTCTTTGAGGATATTCGAACTTTTTGAGAGTAGATTTCCAGATAATTGTATTTTAAATTATTTATTTATGAAAAGTTATAAAATTAATCTTACTAACAACTGCACAGAAAATATGTAAGATTTTCTTTTTTAATTTTGCTTAGTGCAGCTTACTGTTAGGATTTACTCCATTATTTGGTTTATGAAGGGGTGGGTGAGAGTATCTGTTGGCTCCTCAAGTTGTTTTACCCAAATTGTGTAAATATCTAGTGACTCATTTAAGCAGCATGGCTTGGGGAGAACAAGATAGAGAAGAAAGATTAGAGGTGTGTAGCTTTTTCACCTACTGCCCATTTTCAGTGATTACATTTCTTTCAAGAAAATTTGAGTCCAACTTTCGCCATTAAGTAAATACCTTTAAAGACCGTCGAGTAGCCTCAAAAAATCAGGGGACATTCACAGATCACATTCAAAAAACAGTTAGGGGTAAATATTATTGTATCCTCGAGGGAGAATTTTCTCTTCTCCTGTTGTCCACATTTATAAATCTGTCAACCTGAGACAATCAGTTGTGACATTGTCTTTTTTATACAGATGTGCTGAAATTGGAACTGGGAAGAAAGAAAAAGATGCATAAGTAACCTATATGCAGCTTTTGGGGTGGGTCTCACTGGCTTGTCCAGGCAGGCTGTGGATTCCTGGGCTCAAGCAGTTCTCAGACTCCACCCCGCCGAGTAGCTGGGTTTATAGGTATGCACCAGCACGCCTGGCTGTTTATAATTTTTTATATTTCATGTATTTCTTTCCATAGTTTGGTATATTTGTAATATAAGGTTTCATTTATCAGTTTTCCTTCCAGTTAAATTTGTCACTTGTTTTTATAACATTTTCACTAAAGCAGCCCTCAACTTGACATTGCTTGATAGGATCATCAGTTCATTATTTTTAAAGAAATATCATTATGCTAAACTAGAAGTTCCCCAGAAAGTACAACTCATCAAAATATTGAGAAACAAATGTTACAATTTCCCATGCTATATACTAATATTTATACTTCTTACTCCATAATATCTGATAAAAATGTTCAAGAAAATTGTCAAAGATCTTGTTCTAAGTCATAGCTCTTCTGATTTTCTTTCCTTATTTCCACGTCTAAACTCTTTAGCCTTCTCACTCCAGTGGAAATGTGGTTATCCAAAGGACTTGTTTCCCACATCATTGCCCCCTTATCTCTCTTTGTCTTCCAGTGATACTGTATCAGTTCCAGAAGCGGCCTAAAAGAGCCTTTGACTGCCAAATTGTGTGTAACTTGAGAACAACAGGAACTCTATCCGAGGTCCTCCTCTGTTGCCTCCTATAGTGACTGAGATGTCATTGGCCACTGGGGCTTAAAGGCTTTTTAGTTTTCAGAAATCTCTAAATAGCAGTGCCTATAGAAGAAGGAAGGTCCTGGAAATGTGGGTCTACGTTGGGATGGGAAGGAATAAAGGGCACAAAGCTTTCAAAATAAAATTCCTCCTTTATGCTGTCTCAGCTTCTGCCTCTTCTGCACATGCTCTTTGTCCAGAGTACACTAAGTTTTCAGTCTTTAAAACCCCCCTTCCTATCTCTGCTTCCTTCTAAAGCCAGGCTTCCTCTTCTTGTGTTCACTCCTCAAATGTTGGCAGTCTAGATTTCATCATTCCCATGCAACTGAAACTAATTTCTTTGGTGTCATATCAGAAGTCCAATGCATTCAAGGTGTAGGCACCGTAAAAGCATAATGTTAAATAAGATAAATCAGATATACAAGCTTAAATTTGGTTTCTCTCATTTGATTAATCCAAAGCACAAACAAATATAAAACTGATGAAGGCAACAGAGAGAGATTTTTTGCAGATGGGATCGGACCAACAGACGGAAGGTTGGTGAAGGGGACATATAAAGGTTTAGGATGTGCTTTGTTTGTTTATCGGCTATCCACAGTAAATATAATCTTTATATGTCATGAACATGAGCTAAACAATAATGATGATGATGAAAATAGGGAAAAGGGCTCTAGAGACATAGTGATGGAAGAGGGTAAGCAGGGAAAAGGAGTTAAAAGAATCAAGCTATGTGAAGTACAGGTACCCACTCTCTAAGGTTAAGTGTAAGCATCATGTACTCCAAACGTGCACTAATAGAAACTCTTTAAAAGTCCAATGCAGATTTAAAGGTCTTCTCAGTCTTTGTCACTCTTAACTTTTTTGTTTACCTGATATTGCCACATTCTTCATTAAACTTTCTTCAGTGTAATTCTGTGAAATCAACTTCTACAAAAGCTGTTTTTACCTGCTGAAATCTGTACTTCCAAAACCTAAATTTAGGAATATCTATGGCTGTGTTCAGTTCTAAAATCATGACCCAGGCTCTGGAGATCCCAGACACACCAATAGCTTGTAGGGTAGACCTCTTACAAAGCACGTAAAACTTCCATTGTATCCTGATGACAGAGAGGCACTTCTTTCTATTACTAGACTTTTATCCTGCTCATCTAAATTTTCACTCCTCATGTCCTATATCCTTTTGTGAGATCATTACATACCAACAGCTCTACCATTTTTATTCCTATAAGTAGTTACATCATATAATTCTTATTTTCAGATTTCTTCTACCCATTTCTTCCTGTCCATCCTCATTGTACTCATGTTGTAAAATCCTAATTACTAGTATTACTCCTGCTTCTTAAACCTCCCTCTTTTGGTTTTAGAACCTCAAAAATGATTGTTGGCAAATTTAGATCTAACTTTCTCACCTACCCCCTTTTGCTTATTTTCACATTGCCTTTAAGAAAGAGTTTTGAATTTTAGTAGTCATTAATAATGCATTTGGTAACTTATTCAGTAAATCTTGAGCACATACCTACTGAGTGTGGGGTCATTCATTGGGAGGAAGACATAGGGTCTTGATGCTCATGGTGTTTGCATGTTACAAGGTCCTCTACAAACTGCTGATGACTTACATATCTGATCTTCCTGTGGTTTCCAGTGTCAAGCTACGTGAGTTACCAGACCTCTTTAGCTCCCCTTAGTTTTTGTTCAAGAAATTCTTTCTGCTAGCCCCAGATCTCTTAAAATCTCATATGCCTCCCGGGACTCCTTTGTAATGATTTTCCTATTCGCTCTTCTCAATAAGTTGCTGTCACACCCTCCTTTGGATGACTACCACAATCATTGCACTTTCCTTAGCACTTAGAGTGGTGAAGCCGGCTTATGCTCATTCCTCTCTGAGAATAGCCATGTCACATGAGGCATTGCTCGTGCCATTGTTCTTGCCACATATCATAGGCAATGAGTCAACACTGGTTGCATTAACATCCAGAAGTCTGGTGCCCAAGGTGATCAGGAATGTAGAAACAGTCTCTTGAGATGATGTTAAACTGTTGGGATGTTTTCTCCTATGTACACCGTTTACCTAATTAGACATGTTTTGTGAGCTCATGCACCTGCCCTGGATTTTCCCGTGGGAATATTGGGGGAAAGTTTAAACATTAGAATGAAATCACAGTCGTATAAATGTTGTTTAAATATTAAATATATATGTATTTTATATATCTTTATATTTATTTACACACACATATGTTGTATATATATTTTACTTACTCTTGTTTCTCTATAAAATCCACTATGCTGTTAGTAAGTTTAGCCCATCAACCTGCTGGTGAAAATCTTAATTGAAAGATTTACTACAACAGAGAAAATCTGCTTCTACAGAAAATTTTGAAACTTGTTTCCTAAGGAATTTTTTTTTTATTTCAAGTGAAAAACTTGAAATAAAAAAAGAAACAAGACTGACTTGAAGTCACAAAAATATATTTCTGTAATTGCAAATAGCAGAACTGTGCTAGTGTCCATGAACCAAAAATACACATTTTGGGAATGACTCATAGTACCCAAGTGCACTTTGAAACTTCTCTTTGATGTCTGTATTATTTCATTTGTATGAATTTCCACAAGAGCCTTCCAATTAATTATGCCAAAGAGCCATGCACTTTTCACACAAACTTTGAGGGCCAGTAGCATTTATTTTCGTTTCACGCATGGCCATCTGCTAAAATCAGGTCAAGACTTTGAGAGCAACGTAAGTGTATCTTGATTTTACACTTGAGAAAGGTAAGACACAGTAACCCTCAGAGACTGCTGATGTTGGATATCATTGGTGGGCTTTCCTGGGGCTGTTCCTGCTCCATCAGCCATATGATTTATGATGTTTCTTTTTGGGTGATACCAATAAATCACAAATCAAACTTGTGCCTTCCCTCTGTGTTGTTCAAGGTTCCTACCTGGTCCCGCTGCCGGCAGCAGAACTAGCCAACTGTGCAGAACTGGGGACCCTCTGTCAAGGTAGGGAGCCAGTACCACCCTCTGCAGTCTTTTCTCTGCCTTCTTGCTGTGTTGAGAGATGTAGTTATCATTGCTTTGATGTTTATCTTAATTTGCACTTGGAAAGTCAAAGCCCAGCAAAACAGAAGACTTTCTGGCTTTTAGTTGTGTGAGTGCACCGTGTAAAGAAAGAATGCATTCACACACTGGATGACTGCATCAAGCACCCAGTTTTTGAAAATGTGAATGAGTGATTATGTTATTAAACAAGGAATTATTTTGGTTTCCTTCTTCTGTTTCTTCTCAAGAATGTTGCGAAGGTCCAATATTTTGAAGGAGTATTTGTGTCTATAAAACAAACGGAAAAATAAATTGAATATTTAGTTAAGTTTAAGAAAAGGGCAGCTTATGATAACTTAATATAAATGTATATCTATAATTTTTAAGTCTTCAGATAAAATGGTTATACTAAGCTAATGTTAAGATAACTATGCTAAGAATTTTACTTAATAACTATATCATGGTAAATACTCAGTTATCTATTGTTTACTAAATAACTGCATTCTAAATAATACATAGTCATAGAAGTTTTAAGATAAAAATATAGATGTGTTGCTTTCATATTTATCGTTGCACCTCCTAATCACCCATGGTCCCTTTTCACTAGTTTGTTCTGTTAGATACTTCTGTTTGAAGTAGCATATGCTATGTGTCACATGAGAATCATGACCCTAACTTTCCTAAAAGCTGGATCTCTTATTTAGAGGATCATGGCACAAAGCTGATAGAGTTAGATGTGAGATCAAATAAATAGAAACTTATCTCCCCTTTTGTACCATTCGAGTGTGGGAGCAGGAAATGAGGGGAAGGGGAATCTCTTTGTCTTTTTCTTCCTTAGACATTGCTCAGATATTATTATCAATGAATACCCTACTAAAATTAAGTAGTTTCTTTATATGAACTCTTTGTTTTAATATAGCTGTATGATGCAGGCCAGAAATGCTTAATTTCGTTTCTTTCAAGATCTGAAAACTTTTTAAAAATATTATTTTAAAATTTTAAAATGATTAAATCTGAGATATCTACAATATTTATTCTTTGAGTCAAAGAACCAGATACCCAGCTTTTTCTTCGTTTTTTCCCCTTCTGTCCCAAATGACTAAAATTCGTAATGTGTTTTGCATTAAGATAAACGTAACATTGTTCATAAAAGAACTTTTCTAAAAAGTCTTAAAAAACAATTCCCATTTTTAAGTACTGTATGTGCGTTGGAATGGAAAATTATTTATCAATGAATGTATATTTTATACCCAGAAATTCAGTGTTTTAAAACGAGCTTTATAAAGGTAATTCTTTGTGTAATCACTCAAATATACTGTTTAAGTAACCTTTTAATTGAAGGAAATGAATAACATCATAATTGTATATATAAATGTACATCTTATATAAATGTCTTAATAAGATGAACTAGAGAAAAAATATATTTTTTTTTACTTCTTACATAGATTTTTCCAATCCCTTAGAATTTTAAAAATAATTCATAAGGGTTTGGTCTTTGAGAATTTTTGAAGTATCGAAAACGTAACTATGTCTTAATACATTGAAAATATCTCTCCTATAATGGTTGTTCTTGTGGAATAATTTTTATCCATCAATGTCTAGTGAAATTATTGGGATCTTTAAATGACTGATTTAGTCGATACATTCATTCCCTTGTTTTTCCTTACATTTATTTTCTTCTGAGACTTAATTTCTCTAATTTTAGTGGATCAAGCAAACTGGTTTAATTTAGATAATATCCAAGGTTTAGGTCTATATTCAGACAACCTCCTTTAACTTTCTCTTTTTCAAATGCAGGAAATGAGTTTTGCAAAGGTTTAGTGATTTTCTGTCTGATTGGCAACTTTCTCCTGGCAGAGTTAGGGTCTAGAATCGAAATATCCTTTGTTCAGTCACTTTGTGCCAGTTGCAGACCCTCATGCTGTTTGGCACTAATGACTATGGGAATTGATTCTCAGTGTGCCACGGAAAGCAGTGCTTCATTTTACATATTATAACCTCGGAGTTCTTTGTAATTAGTAGCAAGAAATAGTTTCCATGCCTCCTCTATGTATTTCCATGCATTAATTATAAATTGCTTATCCATATTAACTGTCATGTGCTCCTTGCAAAATGACATCTTTCTCATCTTTGTTGCCAGCAACTGTAAGCTCTACTAGTACTACACCACCCACTGTCACCACTAACATGCCTGTTACTAATAGAATCGATAAACAAAAGAATGGTAAGAAATCATTACTTTTCTATTTGTGATATGTGTAACATAATAAAAAGTTGTATTCTAAGGTTGCAAATGTCTAATGTTCCAGCAACATTTCTGTTTTTGAAGGTAAATTGGTGCATTTGTATTGTTACAAAGCTAATAAATAAGTATCATGTGTATACATTCACATTTGTAATGACCAGAGGAATTAATATATTTTCAGTAGTTTTGATCTGCACTTTTAGCGAAAGAGTCTTTCAAAGGAAGTTTTAAGAGAAAGATATTAAGCTTAAAGGAAATAATTTCCATTACAATAGAGAACTGATAAAGAAACCCTGTTCTTTCTACAGTATATTATATATTTCCAGATTATTCTATTCAGGGAAACTGGTTTTTTCAAAGGATTTTATAATTTCAAAAAACTAAATTTAGTAGTTTAATTTTTCATGGATGTTAACTTTATATTGAAATATTAGTGACATTTAAATGGTTTGTTTTTGTTGAAGAAGAATAATGGTTAGAATATTATTATAGTTAAATCATATCTTTTCTTGGCAGTGCTAGCACCTAAACATTGTAGACAAATGCCCTACCACTAAACTGTACTCCCAGCCCCAATCAGTTTTGGTTTAATAAAATTCAAGTCACTTCCAGTAATTTCCCTTTAATATTAGGTCTAATTTGCAAATGCAGTAGTTATATAAAGTTAAGAAATGAGCAGAGGAAAAACCAGGTGAATTGAATTCTTATTTAATCTGCTACCCACATGGATTACTCACACAATCTTTTGAAAATTTAGAGCTAGTGATTTTAGTTAGTGATAAAGAGAAATTCCAATTAGGTGACACACCATTGCCTTAAAATACAGTGATATTCTGAAATATGAGATAGTGGAAACCTCAGTCCTTTAGCTCGTGAGTCCAAGACATCTGTATTATATCACCAGGAATCCAAAACTGAGAGAAGAGAAACTCACATAGTTCATTTTTTCTTTCGGCTTCAAGGGTTACATCAACTTCCTCTGTAAGGACATTCAAATTGGAAATATGGAATATTTTACATGAAACATAGATATAAGTTTCGTTAGGCTTATAAAGCCATCAATTCAGGGAAGTGTTTATGGTTATTCTGCTAGTTACACCAAGGAGATTTATGATGGAACAAAAATTCCAGCAACCTCCAAGAAAGCAGCAGCAGCTGAAGTTTCCAGTGCATATTTCACATGGACTCCTGCCAGCAGATGGGAATATTATAATTCTAAGTATTTCACTCTTTGTGTGAACATACAAAGAGCCTCTGTGGTGTTTGTCCTCCAAGACTGGCATACCCTCTACGGCCCAAGAACATTAATATGGTGCTTGAGAGTCCTCGACTTGGTAGAGTAGGGCTGTGTTCACTCAGTCATGTCATTTCTAACATTCTTGAAGGGAGCCTTGTTCAGTCCATCTCTTTCTGCGTCATGACCTTCTTTGGGGTTTCAACAAAGCAAGCAAATGTTAGAATCAGCTCAGATGGTCTGTGTTGACCACTTAATGAAAAAGAATTTAATTCAGATGATTTTGATCAAAATATAATCTTAGCGTTTAAAAATATTCAAAACTCCTGTGATAAACATAAACTCATAATTACGTGTTCAAATTTGTGCATGATTTGTACCATATCCTCGAATCCCCTATTGTTTTTACTTTGTCTTTTTCTAAATTGACTCACTTTTTTTTTACTCATATTTGTATTTATTTGGGGAAATTAAATTCTTTATTGTAAAATGAACTTTTTACTTGCTGTAAAATAGAAATGAAAAGAATATAATGTGCAAATAAGTATAATGTAAATAATATTTCTGAATTCTCTGTGTATTTCCTTAGCTTTTCACATCACAGAATTGAATGATCCTGTTATCTTTTTTAAAAGAAATGCCAGAGATGAATGATACTAAAATAAGAATTTTAATTTTTATTGATGTAAGCAAATTTGAAATAATCATAAAGAGAATTACTTTTTTTTTTCTTTGTGAATAAGTGACATTTAATGTCCTGTCCTGGACTATCTAAGATCATTTACATATCATCAACACTTTCTTATGCTTTCGGAAACTGATATAGTAAACATTATCAGGCTCACAATCTGATATATTATAAAATTATACTTGGAGCACATGAGAAAGTTAACAGCTGACAAACACATTATCTTCCTTATCCTGTCCTTTTAGCTCTGAGCTTTCAGAGTTTTACTGATTTCATCAATTACAGTCTGTCAGTGAAGGGACAGGAGAGGGACTGAGATTGTTGTGTATTTCCTTATTTTATCAATGAAATTTGTTTTCATAGCTTTTGTATAATACGACCATTTTTCTATGTAAAACTCCTTTCATCTGATAGCCACAGTTATATAAAGAGAGTCTTATCTTTTAGGCTGTTCTTCATGAACAGATATTTCAGGATGTCGTGGATAATCTAACCATTCCCACAAATCATGAACTTATGTGCCTTTTCCATGACATTCCCAAGAAAGTTCCTGGACTAATTATTATTTCATTCCAAATAATATCTTCTGTGCTTGGAACAACATCCTTGTGCCACTAGATAGTAAGCTTTTATGAAGTTGGCACAGTCAATCCACATAAGGAATTAATGACATTAGTTCTTATTACTGTTCTAAAGCTGTAGTTTGCAGGTACCAGTTGTAATGTTCCTCCTTGATTCTCATGCATGTTTAGCTATTCCAATACCAAATGGACTCCCAGGATATTTGTGTGGGTCTAGCAGTCACTAGGGCTCTGTATGCCAGATAATTTAAGGAAATAGTGTGTGTTGGTGACACAGGCCATCTACTGTCGTGTCCTCATTGCCTAGCCAAGTCAAAGAAATAATCTCAACCCTACAGTAACACTCAGTTTGTATTTCAAAAGATACCCATCATTTCAAACCTGCATTTCACACCCTTGAAGATACCATAGTGTCATTTCTAAATCCTCCAAGAAACTGAAAAGAGTGGTAAGAAAGTTAAAAAAAAAGATTCATTGGCAAGACACCTAGAGAAAGGAAAACTGTTTTGACATCACATCTGTAACACCAGGCAGTGATTCTACTCTGATGTTCTGTGACTGGAAGAATTATCCAATTGGAAAGATAATATATTCTTAAATACTTATTTCAGGAAACGTCTACCAAATGTTCTTTTGACCTGAATGTTATTACAAGGACAGTCTCTGTCTCTCTGTCTCTCTCTCTCTCTCTCTCTCTCTCTCTCTCTCTCTCTCTCTCTTCTTTTTCTTCTGGTACTGGGGATTGAACTTAGGTCCTTGCATTTGTGAGGCAGGCATGGTGCCACTGAGCTAAATCCTGGCCCCGTCCATATATCTCTTGAAGTCTCTGGAACTCATGATTTTATGGGTAGTTCTTACTGAGACACCACAGAGGTTTCCATGTCTACAGAAAACTTGTTCTGCCCTGATAACAGGGAAGAGCTTGCTTCTGTGGGTCTTCACTGCGTTTCCTCCAAAGGCAGCGTTTAAACCTTAAATTAGTTTGCTGCAATCCAAACTCTTTTCAGCAGCTCCTCACTGGACATTTTATCCTTTTTTTGCTGGTTTACTCTTGGACACATCTCAAGATTGTTTATTGACCTCATTACTAACTTAAAATAACTAAGAAGTAGGCTCTGCTGAGTAGTGTTTGGCTAATTGTTTGAAATATGATATAATTCTGAGGCCTCTAGGAAAAGATTACTTCGTAATTACACACAGAACAGGTGAATCTGTAACATAAGATGTCGATGATCTGGAATATTGACATTTTATCAGCTATAAGCAGCATCATCCTAGAGAGAATGCTCCCAAGTTTGTCTCTGATATTGGATGTCTCTCTCATTTATAAAAACAATCAGCTGAAAAAAGAGGGCAGGAAAAATGTAAAATACAAAGAAACTATCTTAAGTATCTATAAACTGTCTTAAATAAAATTTCAGGGGTTTCGACTACTGATTTTTAATTTTTTTTCCCCCCTCAAAGAGAACCAATACTCCTCTTTAAATAAAAATTGCGCTTTAGGACTCCATCTAGTGGTAGGTTTTCAGATACTCTGCTGGAATCGATGAACATCCTGCAGAGCCCTAAACTGGTTCCTGAAGACCCTTGGGATCTCTTGGGCCTCCCTTCTTGAGCTTCCTCTCGGTCTTTCAGAAGTCCCGTGACTTGATATGATGAGATCCACAGGATAAGAGATTTTTTTTGTTGTTCGAATTACCATTTGTGTTATATGTTCCTCTATTGTTCATTCAAAAAGGAATATAAAGTCAAGATGATTAAAGTGCCCGAAGAGATTTAGAATTTGAAATAACCTGGTCTGCATAAATTAAATTCACCTGTCTTTGGAATTACACCAGTTTCAGGAATTTGTATTACTGTATTTGAAAATGGCCACTTCTGTCATTTGGCATGAGACTGATTCCTTTAGTGGAAAGACATTCCTTTAGTAGTGGGACTGGAATTTGCATTTTAGTATATTTGGGAGTTTCCGGAGGCTTACTTTTGTATTTTTCCCCATTGCTTCCTCACAATTTTCTTTAAATACATTCCTCAACATTATTTTAATTTATATTTCTATATCTTTTATGCATATTTTACTTCACTTAAACACTGTTTGAAGAAAGATAATTGCCAATAATAGATAATACATTTTCTTCTCTCTTTAACCAAGGTAGTTTGAGTGTATTTTTCTGATCTAGCTACTTTGAGTAAAAGGCCTGATAGCTCGCAGCTGGAGGGATTTAGCAAACCCTTGCTGGTCAGTGTATTTTTCGAGGGGAAAACAAAATCAAACTAACGATTGCCTTCCCTTCCTCAAATAAAATAGAACCTCTGTTCACAGTCCTGTTTAAATGTACCTGCAAATATTCAAGGGTTTTTTTCTTCCTATTTTGGTATAAATTTTAATGAAAAATATCTGGTGAAGCCTAACTAAGTAGTTTAGTAGAAGTAAATGTTTTTGCTGGGAAGAGAAGAAGGCAGAAGTTTGGAGGGCGGTACCCGCCTTCCCTTCTCAGTACCCCCTTGCCATCCTCTCCCTCAGCCCTTCATCCTGAATTCTTCATCATATTTATAATGGTAAACAAGCATTCCTTCCTATTGTAAGAGATCCAACTGCACATGGAAAAATTGACACTTTATGGATGGTTCATATCGGAAATCTGAAGAATCATATATTACAGAGGTCATATGCAAATGATATTTTAGGAGCAGCAAATTATAAAAGTAAACCAATTAGCAGCTGTTTCTAAAAAGTTACAAAGGTCAAAAAATTTAACATTAAATCAGCCCGGAAATGTTCTAGGCTTCTATAAAAAGTTTCACTTCACCTGCATGGAATTATGTGGTTATGAATTTATTGTTTGATATGACTATAAAACATAATTCATGGATTAATCCTATTTCCAATGGGCAGATGGAATTATGTATAGAATATCCGTAGTGATTCAAAATATCCTGCATCACCCTGAGGCCAAAGTACAGAGCAAGGTGGCAGAATGGGTAAGTGAACTTTTACAGTTGCTTTTTGGGTTGTTTGTTTTATTTTATTTTTTTTCCTCATTGCGTTTATGGGTACATTTTAGGTATACAGGACAGTTACATTCATTGTTGAGATCTTGTACCTTTACATGACAGGTCTTGGTTCTCATTTTTTCCCCTTGTCCTTGCCCTCCCTTCACCCCCCCCCCTTTGGGTTGTTTGTTTTAAACCTTTCCCTTCTGGAATCTGAAAGAGATTCTGGGTAATTGAATCTATAGATCATACTAAGGTGCAGCAGCTATTCCTTTTGGTGTCTGTGTAGATACATAATGTGCAAGGTAATGGTGTGAGTGCATAAAAGAGTACATTAGAGTAAAGAATACAAAACTGAGACTAGTAAGAAAATCATCACACAAATAGAAATAGTTTTCATTACTATAAAGTCCGTCCAAAAAAAGTCCTTATATTGTAAAGTTATGTTTTAAAGTATGTGTTTACTATTGTTGTTTGGATGTAGGACCAAAACCCAAAGAAGAAAAAATTCTCATGAAGTCTTCTGCTCAGCCTTGCCACTCGTGTATCTGGAAATCAGCATATCTGCTTGGAATCTGTTTCTTCAGAACTATTTTCTGTGCATAAAAGAAAATACACAGATTCTTATTTTCTTCCTTTTTACATTAAAACGAATATATTTTATATGCCAGTTCTAACCTTGTAATTAATTTGTTGTTGCCAGATTTGCAACCTTAGAACAGGAGAAACTTACCTTTTGTTTGTTTGTTTGTTTGTTTTGGACAGTGCAGCGTTTCATCATGTGGTTGTCTAGGCATTTATTTAATGAATCTTTTGTCAGTGGACATTTAGGTTATAATTTATTTAACCAGTATCCTGTTGTTGAACTTTATGATATTTTCTAATTTAAAAATTTTAACACTTTTCCCTTATGGAATACAACCTGTGGATTTTTTTTTGTTTTCTTTTTTTTACACCAATCTCAAAAATTTTATGTTTCTCATATTTCTAGTCTATGAGGTTTTGTACTTTTTCATAGAAAATACCAGAATAGACAGATCTTAGTACAGTTAAAACATCAGCTTTTTGTGTGAATAGTCTCTAGTGTATATATTCTGCAGTAAGAAAAGTGAATTTCCTTATGTTGTATGTGTTTGATAAATGTGTCCTGATGAGAAAACATAATCTTTTAAATCTTTTTTAAAAGTAATATTTTAAAAAACAAGTTGACCTTAGAAACAAGAGCATGCAATTAGTGCTTCTGTTACAAAATTAATGGGGAAAATAAAATTCTCTAATAGTCTTAAAGGAAATAGATTACAACTGACTTTTTAAAAAATGTTATGTAATACTGAGATACATTTAATTCTTAAGTGGAAAGCAAGCTTCACAGAACCAATGCCTTTTTGGATCCCTTTTTTTTTTTCAGTATTGTTCTTTGAAGTCAGAACTATGTCAAAGTCTGTTTAATTTTATTCTCAAGACGGTGATGTTATTAATCTTAAAAGTTAGTATCCCTAGAATTCTTTGCTAGACAAGATAGAATTTTATGTTTATGTCTTTGTACTGTTTACAACACAGTATCATTCTCATCTGAAGCTAAACTTCCTCGGATACTTTTCATTTAAGATGCAAGCTATCCATGCAGACACTTGATAAAAAGGATTATTTAAGTTGTGTCTTTTTGCATATTACAGACTGCACATATGACAGTTGGGCATCCCTAACCCATGAATTTTAAATCTGAAATGCTTCTTTCCCTTTTAACTTCCAAATGAAGGATGCTCAACCAGTAAAATCTATGAAGATACTTCAAAATTAAAAGAATCTGAAATTTGAAGTACTTCTGGCCCCAAGCATTTCAGACAAGAGAAATTAAACCTGCATTATTATTCATAATTTAAAAAGAACTTAACCTCCCCTTTAGAAGCATCTCCTAACATTTACATTTAGCTTTCCATCGCGGTGACAAAGGACCTGAAATCATCAACTGAGAAAGAGGAGAGATTTAGTTTAGCTCATAGTTTCAGAGATTTCATTCCATGCACACTTGGCCATTTGGACCTGTGGTGGCCTAGTCCATGCTAACAGGCGTGTGGCAAAAGAAACCTGTTCCCTTCACAGCCACTGGGAAGCAGAGAGAGACAGGAGTCCCAGTGTCCCTCAAGACACATTCCCAGTGAGCTAATTTCCTCTATGAGTTTCCACCACTTTCCAATAGCACTACAGGCTTAGCATGGGGGCTCTTGGGAGAGATTCCAGACGCAAACTGTAGCAAATGCTTGGGAGGAAAGCTGAACACTGGTGTGAAACAAGACCTAGAAAACCTGTGGAGTTGTTATAAAAACAGGCAACTCTCACATCAGTGAAGAAATCCTATTTTGCAATTGTAACAGACCCTATATTAGGAAAATTTATTATTTATATTGAAGAAGAATTTACTGCTTCATTAAGAAATCTGGTAGGGAGACCCGTAAAAATTGTTGAATAACTACAAGAAATTAACATTTCCAGTAGTGTTGAACTCATTTTGCACCTGTTTTTAAAGATGTAAGTTGTTAATTTATATTTTTATTACTAGTTATTTTTGAGGTGCTAATTTCTACAAAATGTGTTTTGTTGTATCTCGGTATTTGTTAAATAAAGAATAACGGGCCAGGGATTTGACTCTGGTTCCTCTGCCGGCCTTGCAAATGCAAGGGCCGGAGTTCGATCCCCGGTACCAAATAAATAAAGAATAAGGAAGGCATTCATTTTGCTAATTTTATTATAATATGACCTGTAGAGGAAATTGGAGAGTTTTCAAACAGACAGACTTGAGTTCCACTGTAGACTCTGCCAGATTATTAGATTAACTAATAGTTGGGTGACTGACAAGCTATTTAATATCTGTGGATCTCTATTTTTTTTCATAGATAAGGCAGTGGAGTTAGGGAGTGATACTTACCTTATTGACTGCTGTAAGGATTGAAAAAAATAACATTTATCAGGTTCTTAGTAAACAGTGCTTCAGTATCTGCTTACTTTATCTCTCATTGCACTGGTTTGCCAAGATTTCCCTGAGGTTTTATCCCTGAGACAAACTTACATTTGGGAGGAAAAATCTTACCTTTTTCCATTATGGTTTTCAGCTCAATTCAACTTTCCAGAATTGGAACTACACTGTTTATGTGGTTAATATCAGGTAAGTGACAGAATGAATTATTTTAAATAAAAAGTAGTGTCTTTTTAATGTTACTGTCTCTGTATAATGTACCAGAAATAAACTGTGTGTGTGCTTATGTATAACTGAATCAGTATATGTTGTAGTGTATCAAAAAATTAGAGGATAATGAAATGTAAAAAAGTTCTGTTGGTTTTTTTCTCACATCACTGTGGGCCCACCATACACCGAGGATTGTGTGTGCTTCAGTTTCAAGACCACTTTTTCTACACAGTAGGATGTCTACAGTCTGTTTGCAACCTGGCTTTTCAAAATTAATTTATACTACTTAAACTTGCCACTAAATCCCCAGAAACCAGTATTTCCAGTACTGTACCTTTTGTGTCTGTACCTTGTTTTTAGTTTTATAGTGAAAATAGTTTTTAAAGTGTTTTTCATGATGAGTAACCACCTATTCTGTGAAGTAATAACAGAAAAGGGAGGGCCAGGGATTTAGCTCAGTGGTGGTGCTGTTGCCTGCCTTGCAAGCACAAGGTCCTGAGTTTGATCCCCAATACCCACCAACTCCCCCCCCCAAAAAAAAAAAGAAAAGAAAAGAAAAAGGAAAGGGATCAGTTGGCAAGTTAAGGAAGTACGTTATTCAGCAAACTAAAGCAGCTTGTTTCTAGGGACTTCTCGCATTCTTTATCCTACTGGTATGCACTGTTAGTCCTCAAAAGGAAGCAAAAACATACAGTTGCCTGGGCTTGTGAGGGAATCAGGAACCTCAGAACACACATTTGGGAATAGTGGCCTATGATTTCCAGTCTGCCCTATCTCTTACCTCTTTTAGTTTTCTTCATAATTCAGTACACAAAGGTGTCATTGAATATATGTATTTATATTTGTAGCTTTCACCTGAGCACTGGAGAGGACAAGATTAAAGTCAAGAGAAGCATTGTGGATGATCAAAGGTAACACTAGCAAAATCATCTAAAAGTATGACATTCTTTTTCTTGCCCACTGCTTTGACAATCTGGTAGGGAAATAAAAACAATGATATAGGAGTGAAAAATTTAATCACCTAGAACATTTGAATGACTTGTTTAAGGCTAATGCATATTATTTTTTCTGGTTTTTAAAAACCCTAATAAAACAGACTGAGTAGAAGCATAAGCTTAGTGAAAAACTAATTCCGAAGTAGAGCATGTAGCAACTATGAATTATTTCTCTTGGTATTTACAGTTTACTTTACATAACCATTACCTTCTATTTGAAGTTCCAATATAACTTCAAGAAATAACATTAGAGCTAGGATTTTAGAGTGCTTGCCTGAATTCAAGGCCCTGAATACAATCTGTAGAACTGTAAAAAAAAAAACCAAAAAAAAACCTTTACGTAGACTTTATTATGTATGACAGCATCTAATAATATGGATAATAATGACAAAATGTTGATCATTTAAAGCCATCACCTGATTTTCTAAATTCTCCGTTTTAAAATTTATATCAGAGTAATAGCTTCATATAGGCAATTTAATTTATATATACAGCATACTAAAGCAGGTGGAATGTAAGGGGCAGCTGTTCAGATTATTGTAAAATGAAAATAACCTGAATTCCTAACTCCTAACTGGAAAAACGTAGTTGAATTCAGGTAGGATATTGCATGTACATAAGTAGATCCATATGTATATATATAGTGTATATACCTAGTATAGATTTTTAAATGGGTTGAAAAGCAAATGTTCTCATAAATCTTGCTGAACTTCAGTAAACAAATGTGATGAAAGAATAAGCTTCGTTTCAGGGAATATAGTTCTACTACAAGAAGATAAAAACAAAAATTTAATCTGAAATTTGACCAGAGATACCTCTCGGTATTATTTTCTACTTAACATTAAACAAAATTTTCTAAATTTAAATTGAAAGTCATAATATATATAGTAGATCAAGCCACCTGATTAGGGAAAATTGTTTTTATTTTCTGACATTATTTCTTTCCCTTATGGTCCAAAAACAAAGTAACATATTTGAATACTGTAAATGACAGGCCTTCTCTACTTAGCTGAGTGATTTCTTTTCCAGACTCACTACTGTGATACTAAGCCTTCCATAGTAGATCCAGCAGCAGCCTGGAACCCTTTGCTGGACACTCTCTCACAAGGGGCCAGTCTTCATTTGGGAATCACCCACGTGTTACATCTCTCAGCCCCCTTATATGAATTATGAGCATTGTTTTAATTATTTTACGGCCTCTCCTTTTTTTCCCATTCTCTACTGCTTTTATGCTCATTGATGAACACCTCTCATTGTTTTTCTCCAAACTGCTAGTTTCACATGTTCATTTCCCTAAACTTTCCTTTTCAATCTGATTGTGTCGTTACAGCTTTAGGTAATCCTATCATATCTTATAGCCTAGACAGGCAGGAAACTAAAGCCACCGAGACAGGTTTATTCAAATAAAGAGTGGCTGATGGTATCAACAGATAGAACTTGACTTTGTAGAACCATCAAATAGTTTCAATTTTCAGGATGAGAAAGGAAAACACAGATAAGACCCGTGAAAGTGCATGGTTATTCTTGAATGGCTAAGCTTGGGTTTGCAGTGCCATCTGTAATACATTTTTCTAATGATGTTCCCAATGTTCAAGAGAAGTAAAATATCACACACCCAGTTCTAAGTTCTCAATAACCAGAGTGACAAAGCCTATCTTCAAACAAAAGTTTAATAAAGGGATACTTTTCCATAGTCCATTTAAAAAATGACCAAGATATCACAGTTCACAAATGTATTCATATCTATTTTTGCCTTATCCTGAAATATGGTTTATATATGAACATTTAGCCACTGATCATTTTCAAGATAAATAGCTTTTCAGAGTGAATTATAATAGTAGCACAGCACTTGTCCTTGAGATACCACAAGTATTTAAAAGGGGAAAAGCAGTTCTACTTAATTTCACCTAACTTTGAATGACAAATATTTAACATAGTCTTTATTATTTTAGCACTGCAAATGTATTAGTACTCCAATTTTGATTCATAATCATAGGATTTAAAAAATAAAATATGCCACTGCCTCTCCATGAAGTAGCTTCGTGCTTTGTCCTTGTCTCTGGCATGCAGATAGTAACTGCCTCAATAATGCAATGCCTGTGTTATGTTATTCATCTCTCCTCGAACATGAAGCAAAATGAAAGTTCTTCTGCAAACCCAGAGATATCACACCCAAGGGAAAGAATTTCTCTCTTACCTGACAAGATAATGCCATTTAATTTTATCTCAGTGCTGAATTAATAATTTTGATTTCTGCTGTTGATTAAGCTATGGCTATAGTTGAACATAAAATAACATTAAATTATATAACAAAATGTTTTGACGAGGATTTTAAGATATATTTCTTTGCTTTACATAGAGATTTTAATCTCTATGTATCTTCAAAGCCAGACCTTGAAATTGTCTTTGGCAGTATGTTGACCAATCACAGACCAAATTTTGAGTGTTTATTTATAAATTTTACCATACAACACACTTCCAGATGCTTCTTAGAGATGGAAAATTATTTGTCACTCTTCTGGAGAAATTTTGCCACATTTTTAAACAGTAACAGTAATTTCAAATGTCAATTATCAATTAAAATTCTAATATTTAAAAAATTTTATTCCTTACCATAAACAAGCAGTGAATTAACAACAAATAAAACCCAGTCTTATGTGCACACTAGAATATATTATTATGTAATACATTGAATATTATCAACATCAAAAATTAAAATATTTCTGAAAACAAATAGGCTTATCTGATAAAGTTATACATGTAGTTATGTATGTAGTATCTTATACAAATCTTTTCATGCTGAGATATTTTTAGCACTGTAATTCATACAGCAGCAGGGAAAGTCCGAGAACACCTTGGTTAATCTTGTCAGTCTCAACAATTCATAGTCACCCTCCAGATTCAAGTGGCCTATTTTTCCCACCAAAAAGCAAGGAACCAGTCAACATCTCCAACGACAATTCTATATGAAATGTTCCTCTAGGTTGGCGATTTGGGCCCTTCTAGTTTACAATGCTACCGATGGTGATGTCCCCTTAGAAGGAAAAACCATTCAGCAGAAGCTTTTACAGAATAACGCTTCCCTGGATGTGGGCTTGAGGCTGTACACTGTGAATGTGAGGCAGCTGGGTAAGTGACTTCCATTTTTTTTTTTACTCTATGCATTTTATATGACTACATATTCTGCTATAACTGGACAACAAACAACAGAGATATTCTTTCTTTATGTCATTTGTCTATGTAAATGTATTTTTTCCTGATGATAAAATTTGTTGTGTTGGAGATACTGTAGCAAAAGGGTGATAATAACACCAAAATATAACACGCATATTTTGAATATAAGGGAATGGAGAAGGAAGATGAGAGTTCATATTTATTTTAGGAATATTTTATGAAATTACCAAGAATCTGAGGAAAATGCCAGAATAATGTGACCATTATTGGCTTCAACTTTAGAGACTTAAAAGAAAGTGTGTGTGTGTGTGTGTGCGTGGATATGAAAACTCCAGTAAAGTAAATCTTATAAAGGGCAATTTCTCATGGTAAAACATTTCCTTCTTTTGTATTGCTTGTCTGCATGAATACTCCAGTAAAAAATCTTATAAAGGGCAATTTCTCATGGTAAAACATTTCCTTCTTTTGTATTGCTTGTCTGCATGAATAATCCCACTGCCTTTTCAGGAAATGGCCAGATGTCTAGGGTACCATGGACCTCCAATCACTTCTCTTTTTTTGTTTTGTTTCACTTTGGTTTTGGTATCAGGAATGGAACCTAGGACCTCAACACAGCCCCAGGCCCCTCACATCTCTTCTCCCACACAGTTCTCTTCCTCAGCTCCAACCCCAGCTGTGGCACTGCTTGCCCTTCCCAACAGGAGCTTGTGTATCTCGGTGTGCTTGGTCCACCCTGCCCTTCTCTACCTCACTGTCCAGCTACCCCAAAGTCACCTTTGGCACCATGTAAATCCGTATCACCAACTCTGTGCTTCCGCTTCCTGTTGTCCAGGTCAGGTACCTGGGCCTCATACCCTCTGGAAAACGATGGTCCTGGGAGCAGGGCATAGTGGCGCACACTGTTAAGCCCACGAATCTCTTCAAAGTGGAGGCAAGAGGATTGCAAGTTTGAAACCAGCCTGGGAAACTTAGTAACTTAGCAAGGCCCCGTCTCAAAATAAAGGGACTAGGAATGGAGCACTGTGTGAAAACCCTGCGTTCAGTATTCAGTGCCGCAAACACAATACACATACAGGAAGGGAAGGGAGGGAGGGAGAGAAGGAGGGAGGGCTGGGGGGAGGGAGATGAAGACAGGAAAAGGAAAGGAAAGAATGGAAGGGAAAGGAGGAAGGGGAACATGGAAAACACAAGGGGGGAGGAAAGACGATCTTGCACATATTTATGCTCTCAACTTTTCTTTAAATTGTAATCTTCTTAGTGTGAGATCACATCTTATTTTTCTAAGGCCTTTACTTCTACCTGCGCCCAGGACCCAACACATTCCCCAGTATTTCACTGCTTGCTGAATGAATGAATCTGGATGGGAATATTTTTAAAAAGCAAATGTTCAGATATATGTGCAGCACGGTAATTGTTCTAACGTGTATTATATATCTGTAATTATCTGCTTTCTTAGAAGTCAGGAGAAAAAGCTTCAGTGCTGCCCTGAGTGTACACACAGGAGGCTGAGGCGGAGAGCAGGGACTCCGCAGGCTCTGAGCTGGGGCTCATGCCTGAGGCCAGGCGGCTTCTGTGAGGCACCCCAGCTCTCCTTCATCAGTACACACGATTAGTAGAGCTCAGAGAACTGATGAATGCAAATAATTGATAATAAAATACTTTCTTCCTAACAAAGGGCTTCTTAGGGTGTAAAAGCACAAGTGATGCCCTTTCACGCAGAAGTCTCCACAAAGAAGCAACATGACAGTCAGGCAATAGATGACCCAGGGACCTAGGGAGGACCAGTGCCATCTGTCCTCAAGGGCTGATGAACCCCAGGACAACTCTTTCTGCATACCTGGCTATTAGTTTATAGCATTTTAATTAAAGTCTATATTTTCTGCAAATGGGTGTGTGCAGAAAATTTTCTGTCATTTGGAAATGACATAAGGCTAACGTGTGACATGCTCCAGATGGGAAAGTCACTTAAATTTTCAGTTGGCGATGAAAATACTGGTTCCCAGAAGTCCTATATAACTTGCTTTTGTTCACTTCTGAAATATAAGATTATATTATGGTTGTTTATACATTGCTGTAGTTGTTGATATTTCTTAAAATACAGAATCTGAATCATTTATGTTGTACAAATTGCTCATAATGTTTCTTAACAGGAAGTAGGATGATGTGGGGGTGGAGCTGTGAGTCTAAACAGGTGGTCTTGGATTGTAGGAGCCTTCTTGCTATTTGCCCACTTCTAGGCAGGAGGTACTAGAAAAATTTCTGTACAATATGCTCACAACTCAGTGATGATAATATTAACACAATATTTTATAGGCTTTTCCCTTTTAAGAAGAATTAAATCCCATTTTTCATTTCTCAGACTTTTAAAAAATTTTCTATAGTGTTTATTTTTGGTATAAAGCTTCTTTACCAATATCTGCTCATGACTTATACGGATAAAAATGTTACATTTCATGTTTATATGTGCTCACGTACATGTGTCTTTTTATTGGGTGATGTTGTAAGATGTACTCATTTTTATTCCTGATACGTATAAAATGCATAGTATCTGAATTTTTCATAGGAAACACTGGTATTTTATTATTACATGAAATGCATGCCTAATATCAAAGATTTTCATTGTGCTGCACCGTTACTATGAAGGAATAGACTACTGTTTCCCTGTTGGTCTTCTCTGCTCGTAGGCACCTGTGTTCCGGAAGAGGAGCCCAAAGGCTTTCACTGGCCAGCTGTCCCGCCGTCTGAGCAAAGCCTCCCATGTCCTGACAAGCCAGGCTTCTCTGTTTCACGGACATGGTAACAACTTTCATTGACTTTGTCAGCCAGTAGTTCTCATGCATTGTACTGATTGGGAGGCAGGGCAACCATCTGTATGTCTAAATCTTTCCCTTCTGGGAAGTGGAGATAAGATAAGTAGGTTACCCAGACCAGCAGTGTTTTCCTCAGCACTCTGCCAAATGAGCCCTCTGCAAAGAGATTACAGAATTAGAGATGCAGCGTGGGTCCAGGGCACCTCAACTTGTATAAGGATAAGCCAGCTTTCAGCCTCAGAATACGCACCTGGAATCCCAGAACTTTCTATCTGAAGAGGAGAGGAGCAGCAAGCAGGGAATGAAAACAAAGTCAAACTTGGGGCAGTCCACGATGGACACTTTCAGGGTTTAGAAAATTTTCCCTGAAGGTCCAACAGAAACAGCAGAGGAAAAACAGTTGCAGGGACTGACTGAACAGCAAGTCTAATTCTCAGCACCCACTCTACTCCCAGTCAGGGTTTCCTTGGAGGGAATTCAGACAGGGAAATTGCCCAAGTGTACATACTTTGCATCAAGTGCTGTGCTTGACACTTGGTAGGGAGGAAAGAAAAGAGCAGTAGAGATTTGTGGACTGGAATTTGAAATTGGCCCTACCTCTTCCTGGCTGGAGACTGGAAAATTCCTTGGCTTATCAAAGTCCATTTCCTCATCTATAAGATGTATATTATAATTTACATTCCAGAATTATGTGAAATCAAAATCAGATAGCACCTGTAAATTTCTGAGCGCTGTAGTTGACCAATTATCCAGGCTAGGATACAGGGTATTGCCAGGGCTTTGTTTCTTTGTTATAGGCTATTGATTTTCTTCCAGCATCGATTTTTGGTATAAGTTTTATTTCAATGTATTACAGCTTTATTTTCAAGTGAAACTTACCTAGGTATTGAGGAAAGCCCTAAAATGTATTAATTTTGTCACTTAGGCCAAGTATTTGAAATCTCTTTTTTGTTGTTTTATAGTTACGGCAACGCATCATTAGCCTTTTGGGGACCCGTTGATATCTCCAACTGTTCAAGTAAGCAAGAAATTTCTCTTCAGTTCTAAAAGACGAAATGAAATGAATTCATAGTTTTCATCCTATGCGATGTATCTGCTATTTTAATATTAAAAATCAGGCAAATGATTGTTTCATTTAAGTTACAAAATACTTTCTGCTTTCATTCTTTCTGTTTTATTGATTCTATAGATTAAAATAGTAAGAAAATTCTAGAGAAGACTTAGAAATAATATTAAATTGCTAATTTTATCAATATTGTATAGTTTGATATTTTGGAAATAGCAAATGTACACTTATTCATTGATTCTGGGGTCACTTCTTTAGAATGATATGTGGACACCATCTCTCTGAGTAGTTTGTATCTTATCAAAGAGAGAACTTTCTATGTATAAGGACATACTGTAACCCTGTGCAGATAGGAGGTACACACAGCAACCCCATTTTCCTGGTTCAGCTCTAAGTAGCACATTATGGTTTGGATTCCTGAATGCACTTAAATGCACAGGTAAAACTATGTGTATTGTTTCTTCTGCCTTTTTAGGGGAAGCAAATGAAGTTGCCAATCAGATTTTAAATTTAACTGCTGATGGGCAGAACTTAACTTCAGCCAATATTAACACCATTGTAGAACAGGTCAAAAGAATTGTGAATAAGGAAGAAAATATTGATATAACACTCGGCTCGACTCTAATGAATATATTTTCTAATATCTTGAGCAGTTCAGATAATGACTTGCTTCAATCTTCTTCAGAGTAAGTATCTCTTTTTTCTTTTTCTGGAAGGTAAAATTTATTGGCTAAGTGTTTTTTTACATAACTCCTTTCTTATTTGAGTGCCCTGTGCCCAAATGTCATAATTCAAATTTCTGGAAAATGCCTAGATCATTCCCAAAGACATTCACAAAGTGAACTTCAAAGTTCTATTTTTTTTGAGAAATATGATTTATAAAATAATTAGAGTTGTCATGTGTATAGTCCCCCAAAAGCATAATATATTTATCGTTAGAAGAATTGTATAGGGACATGTAAAGCACAGTCATTTTAAGTGAACTATCATATGAGCTATGCCACAGACGGCCACAGTAATATGTACTTCTAAAACGAATTGCACAGGGCAGGTGAAAATGTACACATTTTTATACAATGCAATTTGTATATTTAATATGTATTTAACATATTAACAGTAAGCCATTTATGTTTTCTGTTTCCTTCTTTTCAACCACATTTTTAAATGAATATATCATATCCCTTAAATGTATGTATTGTAACCAAAATACATGCTTATATTTTTAAAAATTTATTGTAGTAGAAGCATAGTGCCATTAATCCCCCTCACACGCACCCCACCTTCAAACACACTTACCCTGTCATTGTTGCCACTTTCTGAAGCAGTTCCAGTCTGCTTCATGAGTGTTTTCATGAGATCTGATCAAAATATGGCCATTGCAGGTCCCAAGTGCCATCTAATGGAGAGGCTGGCTTGTAGAAATATTATGTTATATCCTCACCTACCTTATTCACTGGATCTAACACCATGTGACTTCTGTTTTCCCCCCAAAGTCAAGGTAACCGTGAACACTAAATGTTCTGAACTGATTCAGGACATTAAGGCAGCTGCAGCAGTGTAAATAAAGACACTCACAAAAGACGACTTCCAGACATTCTTTAGAGAGTGGCAGGAATGGTGGCATAAGTGTGCTCCAAGAGAGGGACAGTGTCTTGAGGGGAAGTGTGTTCAAGCATAGAAAACATTGTGTTGCTTAACAGTAGTATCATTGTCATCCCTTTAAGAGCTTTAAAAACAATTGATGAATTGGCCTTCAAGATAGACCTAAACAGCACCCAACGAGTGAATATTACAACTCGGAATTTGGCTCTTGGAGTATCATCCCTGAACCCAGGCACGAATGCAATTTCAAATTTTAGCATTGGTCTTCCAAGCAATAATGAATCATATTTCCAGGTAAGGAGCCAGCGCTTTTTAAAATTTTAATTAATCAGATCAATACTAACTTTCTAATCACTTAACAGTTGCTACTTAAGGAAAATGTTGGTGAAAGAAGTGACAGGCAGATCTGAACATTAGCAAAGTTTACATCAGCAACCATAAAGTGACATGGAAGCACATAGGAGTTACATTTGTAGCTAGGGAGGTGGAGAATACCTTCTACAAGAGGGGATAAGGAGCTAAGTGGTAAAGCATGGATACAGGTCGCCATATTGGGAGTGAGGAGGAACTTTATTAATGGCTCCTGGTGGGAAGAACGAGAGGGTCTTCTCTTTGCCAGTGGGTCTCAAAGTGAGCATAGACATCCTGGAAGACTTGTTAAGACTGATGGGTGGGCCTTACTCAGCTTCTCATTTCATAGGAGCTGAGTACAGCCCTGAAATTAGCACTTTGAGCAAGTTCCCAGATAAACACTGATACTTCTGGCCTAAAGATCACGCTTTGAAAACCAATGAGGTAGATGTCTTGAACATCAAGTGACAGTCAAGTTGGACAAGTAATCATGGGTTCTAAGGTAGTGCCTCCTGGGGATATCGGAATCAGACTTCAGTACGTAATGTTCAGGCACTGACTGCATACAACACAATGCTCATCTACCAGCAGCCAAACAAAATAAATGCACCATGGTTCCTGACCTGGGAGAGTGTATGTGAAGCATAGCATTTCTTTAGATGTGGGGATAGACAGCGTGAAAATAGAAAAAGTCTGGGACTAGGATCAGACAAGACCGTTTTTCTCCTTGACTAGGGTCTCTTTGGGGCAATTCTCTTTTCATGTTTTGAGAATGAAGACTCATTCGGCCTCACTCAGTCTCTTGCCAAGAGTACAAGAAAGCAAGCTCTCCTCAAGTACTGTTTCAGGAAAAATGACGTCAGAGAATATCCTCAAACTCCAGCTTTTGCTTCTTTTGCAGCAGCAATTCAGTCTCTACCATCAAACAATTACCTTTCGTCTTACCCTCCGTCTCTAGTTATTATCTTTCACTGTTTTGAATAAATCTCCATCTATGTATGATGCCACTAAATCTAATTTTCATTCTTGTAATGTGGACCGATTTGTATATTCCTCAGTTTCCCCCAGTTAGAATCCAAGCATTTACGGCTTGGTCACGTATATAAACCCCGAATTAGACCTCTGTCTTGGAGTTGCGGGGCCCGCTATGCGATGTAGCAGTGAAGGGCAAACCTGATCCAAGCTAGCTTGATACTTGAATTTTTCTTTCACTTAGAATAAGTTGTCATTACCATGTCATTGTGATTGATCTGCTAAATTATTGCTGTTTGACAGATGGATTTTGAGAGTGGACAAGTGGATTCATTGGCTTCTGTAATTTTACCTCCAAACTTACTTGAGAATTTAAGTCAAGAAGATTCTGTATTAGTTAGAAGAGCACAATTTACTTTCTTCAATAAAACTGGACTTTTCCAGGTAAGCCTTCATTACGTTATTATTTTTTAGTTGCCATTGACATTTCTTTCCTCAGGTGTAAAGAGAAAAGTTCAGATTCCTCTGAAATATGTCATAAAATATGGAAAAATTAATCTACTTCATTCCCAAGAGTAAAGCACTTTATTATTTAAATGTTCTATTCAGATAATATTCTCATTAACATAATAAAATGATTTTAAAAGTAAGTCAAACATTAAAGTTTTTTTAAGTAAGTTTTTAAAGTAAGTAAAATATTAGCCTAAAACTTATGTGATACAACTAGAAGTTGAGTTAGTAAAGAAGTAATTGTTCAGTATTCCCTTGGTTAAATATCTTATGATCCTTGGTTAGTTAAACTTTTAGAGTTAAAGAAATTGTACACCAAAGGAAAGGATTTTTTTTTTTTTTTAGTTCAGCAGGAAGCACTGTTTACATAATGAGCAGCATTCTTGGCTTTAATCAGTTTTCCCATTAGTATTTCAAGTGACCTCTGGCCCTCACACATCCGCAGAGTAGGGTGGCATTGTGCTGAGCACATATTAAAATTTTTATTGGCATTAGTTCTAGGTACTAGAAGGTCCGCTACCAGCAAACACTGGTGACCTCCAGTTGCCTTTGTGAATACAATGGCATCTAGAGCAGTTTGGCTGAGTTCTTTCTTAAAAATAACAGTTATGTATTAAATTTAAAATGCTAGCCCGTGTCAAACACCGCAACTCTGTAAAAGAAAGTTCGAAGTCTCAAGGAGGACACTAGAATTGTTTCTAATAGACCCACCCCATGAATTATGCACATTGGAAAGGCCAAATAGTTGCAGGTAAAGAAAAAGAATACCATAGAAAGAAATATATAATTCTAGAATGTTATGTGCAGATGTTTTATGCTAACATATTTGTTATTATATAAATACAATTTATTTTATATAAAACATGTTATCTATAAAGAATTTTATAGGTTTGAACACATACACCTGCATTTGTTTAATTACTATAACTTGAGACTTATAGCAATGTCACGTTAAAAAATCGTATGAAATATATGAGAGGTGTCACATAATGTGAATGATGTAGAGAAGAGGGTCCAGTGAGGAGGAGAGGCTTCTACTGTGTGAAGGATTTGACACCGCTTTTAGGGTAATGTAGTCGGGATCCGTTACTGTTTCGAGTCAGATCTTCTCCACAGCATTTTCCCTCCTCATTTGGCATCTTCCAATCAAAGTTATTATTAAGAAGCACACTTTTGTCTTTTAAACTAAATTTATAGCTGAATAAAACATTTTAAAGTCTGTATGGTACTCCCCTAACAGAACGAGCGAGACAGGAGGCTGGGTATCCCTGGCCAATTTTTTGTAGTTTTGATAGCGCTCGTCATAAAATGTAATTTAAAAAGCTGTATTTTGGATGCTGAGGTTTATTTGGAATTTAAGAAATTGTAAAGTTATGCCAAAACAACTGATTTATAAGCTGTGGGGCAGAAAGAAATTCAGAAGGTTTGACAGGAAGTACAAGTGGAAGACGAAAAAAGAACTGGCTGCAGAGAGGGCCTGTCCGTCCAAATGCGTTTGCAGCGCATTTGCTGACTGGATTTCCCGGCCCCTTATCACGGCGGGGGAATCTGCAGCTGCTGGCACGTATGCAGCCACAGAAGGTGGGACTTCGGATGGGACTTTAATAGCGGGAATTGCATTTGGGTTATAAGTAAACACATCAGGCTGTTGGCATGGATGTGAAAGATGAATTGCTTTTTATTTTTCACACCATATTTCCTTCATACTCTTCTAAAGGAAAGCTACTTCATCTGTTTTCTAGAGCAGGGAAATGATCTAATTGTTTCACAGCTTTTTATGAGTTTATATTATTTATGAGTTTGCATTGTTTCAGATGTTAAACGGCTGACATCAGTCACTACAATCAAGAATGGAGCTTTATGGACATTGCTTTATAATATTGGCTCAGAATGCTCCTTCAATGTATTTATTATAATAAGGGAAATAGCACAGCTCCTTCAGGAAAGCCAGTAATTTCATGTTATAAACAGGATGTTCTAGAATTGAAGATCTTAAGTGTAAAAACTGCTGACGGTTTGCTTATTTTGGAGCACGAAAGCAAAATAAAAGTGTATACGTCTGACTAAGGCACACTATTCATTTTTTTTTCTTTAAAAGGATGTAGGACCCCAAAGAAAAACCTTAGTGAGCTATGTGATGGCATGCAGTATTGGAAACATTACTATTAAGGATCTGAAGGATCCTGTTCAAATTAAAATCAAACATACAAGAACTCAGGTAAGAAAATAATACAAATAGAAATTGAACAGTGCAACTACTTTACTGTTTTGCCAGCCTTTTCACTACATGATAAAAGGCAACTGGCACTTCTCATGAATGGGGGCTGTATCTTCCAGAAGGAAGAACTGTTAGGCAGAGCTCTGTTCAGAGTAAAAGCAGCAGCTAGGTGAGAATTGGTCTTGCTCAGGACTCAATAACCAAAAACAAGAATGGGAGTGAAAAAAGAGGCTGTTGCTCTTAAGAAATGACATACACGGTTTCAAATAAATTAGTGCAGATAAAGTTGAGCCATTCTGTCATTAGAGGTTTTGATTGTTTCTTTATATTTCTGAAGTCAAAGCTAATTGCAGCTGGGAAAATCAAGGGGCTAACAGGAGGGGATGCACTTATTCTTTAAGAGATTAGCAGCTGCTAAAAATCTTGGCGAGTTTTCTGTTGCTTCGTTATCCTTGCTGTCATCTGTTTTTGTGGCAGAGTTACATGGGAACTCTTATCTCCTCAGTGGCCCAGGTACTGGCTTTTTACACTTTCGTACAGGGTCCCAGTCACAATCCTGCCATGTATTGGAGAAGCAGAAAGGCAGGCAGGAAGTAAGCAGACCGATAAGTGTGAAGGATCTGTGTTAAGCCAGCAAAGAACCTGCCAGCCTTTGTCTCAAACCCTCAAAGACCTCCTCAGTCTACCCTCAAGCTCTTTTGTTTTCAGCCCTGTCATCCATAAAATTTTAATCATTCTAAACTATGCATTCAGTGGTGTGGAGTATATTCGCATCGTTGTGCAAACATCACCATCATCCATCTCCAGAGCCCTTCTGTCTTCCCCAGCCGAACCTCTGTTCCCATTAAACACAAACTTCCTATTTGCCTGTCCCAGCAGCCCCTAGCAACCTTCTCCTACATTCAGTCTCTGTTAATTTGACTCCTTTAAGAAGTGTCTCATAGAAATGGAAATGCACAGTGTTTTTCTTTGGGACCGACTTAGTTTTCTTAGCATCGTGTCTTCAAGATTCACCTGTACTGCAGCAGGTGTCAGAATTTCCTTTCTTTTTAGGGTTGGATGCTACTCCTTTATATGTATATGTCACATTTTGTTTATCCATTCATCATCCATGGACATTTGGGTTGCTTTTACTATTTGTCTGTTCTGAATAGTACTACTAAATATTGTGCGTGTAATTATCTCAGAGCCCTGTTTTTATCTCCAGACATAAGAGTGCATTTTGAAGGTGATGGGAAATTACAATGTAAAGTACTTTGCTAAGAGCTAAGAATGACACGGGACGTAGTATTTAATGATAGGACTTCAGAAAAGTAGTAATAAACTGCAGAAAGATGGGTCACGTGATTCTTCATGAGGTCATAGTTGATTTTCACCTGAAGTCTCCACATGAAAGATCACCTCTAATATTCTCAGGTTGTCTAATGCTGATGTATTTCTTTGTAGAACCGTAGGCATGTTCATTCCCTTGCCACATTTCAATCATATGATTTTAAGTTATTTTAAACACAACTTCACATATTTATTTTTATGTTAATATAGGAAGTGCATCAGCCCATCTGTGCCTTCTGGGATCTGAACAAAAACAGTAAGTTTTTAAAATACAGATTTTCTTAATATAGATGAGAACTGAATTTTAAACACTGTTAGACACCCCCATTTCCTTTCATTCTGCCTCAAAAACAAAATGAGTCATAATATAAGTGTAAGGGCAACTGAGCTTGATGAGTCAGTTATAATTGCTGTAACTTTTCAGCCTTTGCACAAAGAAATACACATGCCTGACTCTTTTCTCTCTTTTTTGTGATAAAACAACCTCTTTGATTTCAGTTGTTTGGGAAATACACTACACATTTTTGTTGCCACTTTTAGCTGAAGAGAGACATGTGTAATCTGTTATTCTAGAACACATCTGAGGGGATTATTTGATTTGCTCAAGGCACACAATTAGAAAGGCGAGCTCCAGGTCTCAAATTGTGAAGTGGTGGGAGGCGCACTAAAGGAAGATAAACACTGGGATCAAAATGGCAATAAGGGACATGGATTACTGGAAGAAATGAATAGCCTCCAGAGTGGCATTTAACAACCAAGAAAGGAAAAAAAAAATAAAGGAAAATCAAATCATTAGGCACCAGTGTGTGAATCCTTTTGAGGAGCAGTAGAAGTGATGAAACTTCATGGTTTTGCACCTGAAAGGTCACCTTCCCTTGGGGTTCCTCATGAGACTATTGTAGCCAAATCAGTCCTGGCATGTAGGTATTTTTTAAAAATATATATATATGTCCCCTAAGTGCCTTAAACTCCCTTTTCGGATAGTCTTCATTACAGGTGGGCTGTGCTGTTCTGTAGTATATTAATTGCATTGTTGTGAAACCCCGATTTACTCATATACTGCACATCATTACAAAAATTACCTGAGTCTTAAAATATTATTCAAGTAAATGGATCCAGTGTTTTAACAATGCATGAGTTGCTCATGTGTCATATTATACCATACAAGTCACTTAAGGTGCATTCAAATTATTTGTAATAGATCATCACCCTGTGTGACTGCTGTGTACATAACTGCACCTTGCGAGAAACCAGATCTACTTTGTTCTTGTATTTTCACAGAACTGTATACTGATCTTGGCAGCCAGGGGTTACATTGGTCTCCAATGAGTTCATTAGCATGTAATGTATTTGAAAAGATTATTCCTTTTGAAGACATTCGTTTTTATAAAAGTTCAAAGTTAAATTTGGAATATCTGAAGAAGCCCTGAGGTACTTCAGCAGAATACACCAACTAGATAATCTCTCTCTGCCTGCCCAGTGCTAACATTTCGTGATTCTAGGAATCTGTATTATTCTAGGTATTGGTGGCTTTAGGAATGATAATCCCAGTTACTTAGGAACCCGAAGCAAAGGATCACAAGTTGAGGCCAGTCTGGGTAACTTGGTGAGAATCTGTATCAAAAAAATTAAAAAATTAAATAAAATATCTGGGTAGATAGCTTATGATATCTTGGGCTCCATCCCCACGCACACGCACACGCACACACACACACACACACACACAAAGCTGTCTTCCTCTTACAGATAAATTGTATAAAGCAGGAGGAACTAAAGTAAATTTCCCTGAAGAAGGTCTCATCCCATGTAGAGAAGTCAGTGACCTGATGTGGTTTTCTCACTCTTTGTCGATTCCTCCCACAGAGAGTTTTGGGGGATGGAACACGTCGGGATGTGTCGCTCACACAGATTCAGATGCCAGCGAGACCATATGCTTGTGTAACCACTTCACACACTTTGGGGTCCTGATGGTAAGGGAGAGAGTTGAAGCTCATCTGATGTGATATAATTTTGGAAAGCATGTTTGATTTTGTGAGTCCACCTTTTTAGATTATGTTTTCTGGGAATTGGTTCCTGGTAATGTTCATCTGTACCCTGAATCTTGATTCTTTTTTTCTTTTATTTTTCCAGCTTTAATTGAGTTTATTGGTACATTTTAGGGAAACATCTTGATTCTTATACTATAATCTAATTAGTAGACAGCATCTATTACAATTATGGGAAGGTAATTATAGAAAGAACTCTATTCGTTTCATAATAGAACGAGGTATGATAGGTAATTCTAGAGAAAAAGAAATCCTTTTGAAACCCTAGAGAAAAACAGAGGCAAGGCGACAAGGAAAGGAGGGAGAAAAGTTAAAATGAAGAAAACATTGGATACTACTAAGATGGAAGAAAATTGTGAAGAGATCGATCAAAAATTTTCTTCCTTAGGTTATGCCTCAATATATTTGACTGTTACTTTGTACCGGGACAGTGTGACAGGTGATTCCCCCTCCTGGAGGTTACAGTCTGCAAGGATGAATTTGTGACTCAAGGTAGCATGGAGACTGCAGTCCTGCAAGAGGGATAATGGTCATTGCATTTTTCTTATGCTCAGAACTTCGTAGCATTATTTCTTCCTTCCTCCCTTTTCGTGGACCTGCTTTTTATCTCATTAGCGCATACACCCAACAGTTTCGATCAAGAAGTAGATCACATCGGTGAGTGTTTTCACCCCACCAAGTCTTCGAGATCCACCCCATCCAAGGATTTGTTGGAACTTTATATATAGTACTTTATATATAGTACTTTTATTTATAGTAAGTACTACACCTTTGCCTTTTATTCTGTATGTTTTTGTCTTTGCAAACATTTTTCTGGTATTGAGAGAATCATCCATATTGTAAAAGTCATCATTTCAAAATAGTTTCCAAGAAGGGACCAACCACATTTGTTTTTTTAATAGGATATGGGAGCATTGTCAGCTGAGGCATTAAAGCTTTTCCAATTGGAAACACAGACATGAGCTTGTGTTTATCCCTTCCCTTAAATCTTACACCCTCCTTCCTGTGGGGACTGGGAGGAACCAGTGAGGAACTGTGGGATGTAGTACTTGGCTTGTGAACTACTTGGCCTATGCAAGTGGCCATTGTTGCATGGCAGCTTTGCAAGTTGTAATTTTCCTGACAACCCAGGACATACATTCTCTGAGGAATAAGAGTAAGTCATTGAAAAATGTGACAAATCACAGAGAATAACTTTTTAATGGCCACACAATATGAATATTTTTATCTACTGGTAGAACATGAAAATGAACAGTTAGCACATTTTCCCTTAGCAGTGTAAAAAGAAATTTAAATTTCCTTTTATCTTCTCCTTTCTTTAAAAGTGATAGCAGGCATTCTTTGATAAAATAACTTATTTTGCAAGATTAGTCATTCAGGCATGTAAGCTGCAGTGTAATTCATTTAAACATTTCTTTTATATGTAAATATGATTGTGTTACAAGCTTACTATTATAGAGATAATAAAAAATTTAATACTCAGAGATGATATGTATACAACCAGATTTTAGTTGTCCATTGCTTTGAGTCTCCAGTGCCTTTGCATATTACTTTTATATTCCCATCTGATTAAACAATTCATTTTGTATCTATGTGGAGATAGGCATTTTTCATGTTATCTTTCCATTTTCCATCTTGACTATATGTGTAAGATTGTAAACTGCTGGAAGCAAAACTTTCCAAGATTTATCCTTTTTGGCAATATGTCCACATCCTTTCAGCACTTTCCAGACCACCAAGACATTGTGAAGAGTTTTTCCTGCTAGACAGACTCTTTAATTCACTTGTATATTACCAGAGTCTAAAATTTCCCACGACATAGTCACCCATAAATGTATCTTCTAATCTATAAATGCATGTAGAATATAATATCCCTTGCTATGTTTCTCTGTAGTAAAACTTTCATATTTGTAACATTTTCATGTTGGCAAATCTAGAGAGATAGATACTTTCATATTTTAATTCTCTGTAGATATAAAACAACATAAAAATTCTGTATAAGTTGATATTAGTGAACAGGTTGTTTAATTTTTATTTTGAATTCTGCGTTTTATCGATTGTGGTTCACAAGTCATTTGCTTTAGCTAGATAGAAGCAGAGGTCTTACAAGATCTAGGGCCATGTCCCTTGGAGGTCCCTCAAGTCTGTGGTCCAGTTCTCTGGTCTGTGAGATCTTGGAGTAAGTAGACTGCTGCCTGAGGGAGCCCTTCCGGAGCCGGACAGTGCCGACTGGACACCCATCCCATATGCTGTGCATCCCTGTGTCCTCACAGGGTTTGAGATTCCTGGGATAATGAGAAAGCAGGAGTCCCTCTGACTCATGGGTTCCCGAGCCTGCTGATTTCCATCACTGTGCACTTCTCCATGTTACGAAGTTACCATACCCATTCCTTGTGAGTCATTTCACATATATGCAGGTGCAAAACAACACTATTTACTCAAGCCTATGTGTAAGTAACAGATTTACTGACATTTTTAAATTGAAGAAAATTAACGTATAACAGGAAAAATCTGAAACAATTTTTTTCATAGGAATCTAGAGTTTTACATTGGATGTTCAATCAATCCCATTTCTAAGAAGCCTCTGTTTTTTAACATGTCCATGTTCAAAGCAACTTTTTCATCCAACCATGATTGAGTGGCTGGTCTTACCTTAAGATGTATCCCCATTCTAACCCCCCATTTAAGGAGGAAAAAAATTTTCCTACCATGTCCAGATTTTGAAAGACTGCCTGAACACAGTGAAATCAGTAACGTATATCTTAATGTACTGAAAACTGTTTGCCTCTGCCATTCCACTGTAACAACCCCCACTCCACACACTTTAAATTGTGCCCTGTCGAGTCTGCAGGGATTAAAAAAAAATACAACCTAAAAATTCTTAACATTTATTTTTGTAAAGTTTTAAAACTTTCCTATTATACATACCAGACTTTGAAATGACTGTGATTAAAAGCTTCGACATCACTGTAAGAGCCGTATACTCTTCATATACCTCATAGCTATCAGCACCAGTCTGTCTTTTCCTTTCCTTCCTTCCTTCCTTCCTTCCTTCCTTCCTTCCTTCCTTCCTTCCTTCCTTCCTTCCTTTCTTTCTTTCTTTCTTTCTTTCTTTCTTTCTTTCTTTCTTTCTTTCCCTCTCTCTCTCTTTTTTTTCTTTCTTTCTTTCTCTACTGAAGATCGAACTATCTTTCTTTCTCTTTCTTTCTTTCCCTCTCTCTCTCTTTTTTTTCTTTCTTTCTTTCTCTACTGAAGATCGAACTCAGGACCCTGTGCTTGCCAGGCAGATGTTGTGCTGCTGAGTTACATCCTGGTCCTACCACTAGCTTTTCTGAGGATCGCTCACCTGCAAATAATTTAAGGTTCCAAGGTTTTGGCCTCCATTTGCACTTACTCCCTTGGTTGTGTAAACAGAGAAATGGGCCTGACTGCTTATTATGCATTCTCTACTGAAGATCGAACTCAGGACCCTGTGCTTGCCAGGCAGATGTTGTGCTGCTGAGTTACATCCTGGTCCTACCACTAGCTTTTCTGAGGATCGCTCACCTGCAAATAATTTAAGGTTCCAAGGTTTTGGCCTCCATTTGCACTTACTCCCTTGGTTGTGTAAACAGAGAAATGGGCCTGACTGCTTATTATGCAAGGGAGCTCCCTCCTCCCCAGTTTCTTTGGGAGACTGGGCGGTTTTGCTGTTCAACTTATACTGGACACAAAAGTTTGGGCAAGAAGATAAAGATCCAAAACAATATGCACCTCCTTCCAACAGTAAGGCTGCATTTTTCTCTCACATATTGATCTGCCAGTGTGTAATAAATGGGATTTCAGTGTTGATGTATTTTGTTGTTCACATCCTCTAAGAGAGCTGTACTGAGGCTAGCACTGATTTCTAATGACACAGAGCACCTTTCTTATCGAGAGCAGTTCTTACAGCTGCTTCCCATGTTTTATGCAGGACCTTCCAAGAAGTGCCTCCCAGATAGACGCAAGAAACACCAAAGTCCTCACATTCATCACCTATATTGGCTGTGGAGTGTCTGCTATTTTTTCAGCAGCAACTCTCCTGACATATGTTGCTTTTGAGTAAGTATTTTTCTTTCTGCCAAGCTCAGTTCTAACTGTTCCAAATGTGAATAAAGAAATTGCCCTGGCTTTGAAGAACAATCATACATTTTGTGAATCATGTCGGGTGATCCAGTTTTAATGCTCAGGTTTCTCGTAGGATCAGATGACACAAGTTTTCCAGCTATATTACTAAATTCGTAATCACTGTTTCTATTTATAAAAAAATAAATCTTTGAGATGGTTAACATCTAAGTAAATATAACTGTGTGAAATACTTTCTACATCCTAAAAGGTGAAATTGTTTGCTTCAGAAATCTTATAAAATTAGTCCTGAAACAGAAAAAAAAATTTAAAGGGAATTTTTAACTCATGAAAACATCAAAAAAGTTTAGGGAATTTTTTTAAAAATAAAATGTCATTCTTATAACTGGAATTTTTCCTGGATTGAAGAAAATCTGTGGAAACCAGTTGGGAATTCTGCAAACAATTGGAAACAGTTTTTGGAATAAAATTAGTACTTAAAAAGTCTTTATAACCTGCCAAATTCCCATAAACTTCTTTAGCCCTCCACATAGTAGAACCCTGTCGTGAAGAATGGGGTTACCTAACCTACTGCAGAGTTATGGAAGATACGACTTCGCTCTCATGTTTAAAAGATTTATTTACAACATTCATTCTGGTCTTTTTTTTTTTTTTAAGGAAATTACGAAGGGATTATCCCTCCAAAATCCTGATGAACCTCAGTTCAGCCCTGCTGTTCCTGAACCTCATCTTCCTGCTGGACGGCTGGATCACCTCCTTTGACGTGGACGCGCTGTGCATGGCAGTCGCTGCCTTGCTGCACTTCTTCCTCCTGGCCACCTTCACCTGGATGGGGCTGGAAGCCATCCACATGTATATTGCGCTAGTAAAAGTATTTAACACCTACATCCGCCGCTATGTTCTCAAATTTTGCATCATCGGTTGGGGTAAGCCTCCTATGTTTTAGGTTGGTTCTATCAGGAGGGCTGCCCCCCACTCGTAGGGGGACCCTGGTTTCTAAAGAGTGTCGCTGCAGACGTTGTGACTGATGTGCATTATGTGTCCTAAGGCAAGGGCATCCTCAGCACTGCGTTTTCAAAACACTTCGGTAGCCCTCACTAAATTCAGGAGGAGAGGAAAGCTTTAGCTCCTGCGTCACCGCAGACTCATTTCTTGAGCCCAGAGCCAGCCCAGCCAAGTCTGCAGAAGCAGCTGGCAGTCCGTGGCGCACTTCCATGATGCTCCAAGATAGAAAGGCCAGCCGAGACTCCAAGCTATCCTCGTCCCAACACATGTCCGTGCCCTGGAAGCCAGAGAAAGAATGTTACTATTTTGTGTTCAACCGAGACACGCACACATTTCTTGCCTTGAACTCTTTAACATGAGTCCTCGGTCAGACATGGAATGGTTGTGTTAGCCTGTTTGGAATCTTCTCTCTAAGCTCCTTTCTTTTTCAGGGTTTTGTGTTGGACTAGGCATTTTAGAGCTTTCTCACAATTTCTTTTTCGGGGGGTGGTGTTAGCAATTAAGATCTTCAGTGCCCCTTTAGGAGGCAATAAACACACTTTTTCAGGGACTTGGGGGCATCCATTTTCTCACTGAAATATGTGTCGGAATATTTTATTGAGTCTCTGGAGAGAATAAAGAAGACCATAAAGCCTTAGTATCCCTGTTGTTCTTCTTACCCTTTCTCTAAATTATTTGCTTTATATAAAAGGGGGCAAAATAAGTTTGACTTACTTCATTGCCTGTTCTGTAGCGGTTCAGTGCAGTGTCGTCAATGAAAGTACATTTGCTGGTGCTGGATTCAGATTCTGCAGTCTCTAGTGGGTATCTCTGAGCAAACAGAGGATTAGCCTTGGAAAAGTAGATTTTGACTGCTGCTAAAATTAGGATTGGTAATTCCATTCCAAGGAGAGGATTTTATTGTTGGTTTTAACCAACTTGCCAGTTCTAAGAAGTTGGAGTCTGTGATATGCGAGGCTTTCTTTCTTTCCTTTTCTTTCCTCGTCATTTTAGTACTTATAAAGCGGTTCCCAGTGCTTCAGGAGACCATCTGTTGTCCTATATCTTTATGACAGGTTTGCCTGCCTTAATAGTGTCGGTTGTTCTGGCAAGCAGAAGACAGAACGAAGTCTATGGTAAAGAAAGTTACGGGAAAGAACAAGGTGATGAATTGTAAGTGATGTGAACTTCTGTGGAATTTATTTTTGATGAGTATATGTATTTTGTTTACTGTAAATTTCTATAGAAATATGAGGCACTCAGTTTGAAAGGCTTTAGTGTACTGGCATTGCTTGGTGAGGGTCCATCCCACCAATTAATTTGTTAGAATGCCTTGAAATACTTGAGCTGCTTTTCTCTACTAGCATTATATTCTACCATGTGTGAAACTCAAAAGAAGCTTAAATTACCTTCTGACCTGAGAAGACCCACTCTATTTGAGGACATTCCATCGTACTCCTGCCTGCTCAAGCCCATATGCATCTTGAAGAGAGTTAAATAGCAACTTCAGGTAGTGAACAATTCAGTGACAGCGTAAGAGTGTTACATAGAAATATGGTCAATGCCCTCATTTATTGAGCACCTTCTATAAGCCAGGAGTTGTGTTACATTCTAGGAGTCAAAGAGGTTGAAGACAGTTTTTACCTTTGTGGAAGTTATGTTCTAGTGTGGAATACTCCAGAATGATGACCATGTATACATTTTTGTGGTACCGGGGATCGAACTCAGGTCTTTGCGCTTGCGAGGCAGGCCACCGAACCGCTGAGCTAAATCCCCAGCCTCATGTATACATTTTAACGTGAATTTTGCTGTATTACATCATTCATCCAATTTTTTGAGGTTGCTTAATTTTCACAGTGGAAATTAGGCACTAGGGCATCTGTAAATTGTGATACTTGTCATCTTTGCCTATAGTATAGTTTTAAATTTACTTTCTATTACTTTATGATCTGTATATCATTCTGAGTATATCCTTTTGTTGCAGTAAAATGTTTTGTAATAAATGTAGCCTTGGTGATTGCGCGTAAAAAGTGTTCACATAGGAATCTTTCAATGCTACCATGAGGTCTCCCCTCAATTAGACCAATTGTATTGATAGGAATTACTTTGTTTACTGTAATGAACCCATAATTAGGTGTGACTTAAATGACTCTGAACTAACTCTTCTCACTTGGCACAAGAAAAAGGCAGAAATTTGAACCTTCCCATGTGAGTCTGTCAGATGATTCCCCCAAAAGTCCTTTAGCAGACTCTGGTTCCACAGTGTTTTGTAGAATAGCATCACACAACAAACCATTAACGACAAGGGCAAGTAAAAATGAGTGATGAAATTTGCCATTCTTGAGTAAAGGCACATAAGAGAAAAGGAGATTAGACATGGTTTGAGATGAACCAACCAAGAGTGTTCTCATACCAAATCAGAGCTCAAGAAGTGACCCAGAAATCTTCTACATGTTGACTCAAATAACTAGATATTAAGATGATATCCAAAACCTTTCCATCAGTGAAAGATCAAAGAACACACTGAGGTCTAGGGGAGTAAAGGTGTTGGAACTTTCCAAAGGTGTTGAAGAGAGAAGCCTGTACTAGTTCAAACCAAACCAAGAAAAGTCTTACACATGGCATGGTAATAAAATCCTATTTCTCTCTCATTTCTTCTTTTTAAGCTGTTGGATTCAGGATCCGGTGGTATTTTATGTCACCTGTGCTGGATATTTCGGAGTCATGTTCTTCCTGAATGTAGCCATGTTTATTGTGGTGATGGTGCAGATCTGTGGGAGAAATGGCAAGAGAAGCAACCGGCCGCTGAGAGAAGAGGTTCTAAGGAACCTTCGAAGTGTGGTTAGCCTGACCTTTCTGCTGGGCATGACGTGGGGATTTGCTTTCTTTGCCTGGGGACCCTTAAATATCCCTTTCATGTACCTCTTCTCCATCTTCAATTCATTACAAGGTAAGTGGTGCCTGAACAATTTCCACTTTTGAGTTTATCGTATTTGCTGATTTGGACAGATGCCACATCATTTCTGTGTCACCAATCCAAGGACACAGATAACTTTTATCACCTTTACGGTTTCTTGAATCCTTGTCCTGGATTCAGGTTGCCCATGCATGTTCAGAAGTGTCTAGTATCTATTCAGGGACAGAAGCAGCACACCTTGATTCCTTGAATTTCAAAATAAATACCATTTAATTGAGAAACTCTTGTCTTTTCATGAAATAGGGCAGTTAGTTCAATCTAACAAACATTTGCCGATCGTCTTTGTATAAAAATACAAAACTTCCTTCAAGGATTTTTCAGTCTCATTTCTGATTCCATAGTACAAACTCTAGTGTACTCTATAATGGGTGTAACTTTTAACCCCAGATAAATACTAATTCTTTTTCTGAAAACGAATTTGCATTCTTTTCATATGCCCTGTGCTGCTGATAAAAACCCCTAATGTTCAGAAGCATCATGAGGCCAAGAACCCAAGAGAAATTAGATCACAACATTTGGAGTATTTTTGGGCAGAGCAGTGCTAATGGCTTACAGAAGGTCTTGGCTGTGCAGTTATGAGTGTATGGAAAGGAGGACCACACCAGAGCTGAACAGTCTGAGCTGGGGTGGGAGGCAGGTTTGTGCAATACACATGAGGTGCCTCGCCGGGCACTCCCTACTCTGGTATTCTAAGAAAGGTTTGTACTTAGCTGCAGCGGAGTTATGGCTCACTTCATACACCCCTGCGTCCTCCACCAGCTTGTGAACTAAAACTGTGTCAAAGATCCTCTGTTTAAAGAATGGATTGCTGGATTTAAAAGGGAAGAGACTTTGGGCATGGTCTAAATCCACACTGGGAATCCTGTGGCATGGCTGTGCAATAATTAGTTCAGCAGATTTTATTCAGGTTCCCTCTCCCATAACAGTGGGAGTGTGCAGGCTTGGTATCTTTAGTTGATAGAATGATAAGCGTGAAGTTCACCTCCTGAAGTTGGAAGCTGAGTGCACAGCACATGAATGCATCTTCCTTGGGATCTCGCTCTGTAAAGTAAGCATTCCTTTACTTCTATAATATACTACATAAAAGAGCCTAAATAAATATTGACAAAAGTGTCTGTTAACATTAGAAATTCCATGGTTTTACATTTCAGGATTGGACATGAAAGGCACGGTGATCTGCCAGCCCAACCTTGGTTTTGCTTTTCGAGTTTCCTGGCAATGTCACTAACCTTCAGCAGTTATAGTTGTCTGTGCTGCTCTGTTTCCATGAATAAGAATTGGGATGTTTTATTTTTCCAGCATGGGTCTCTTGTCAGGAGGGAAAAATGTTGTAAACCATCATCAAGTCAGTGTTCTTCATAAATCACTGACTTTTAAGGCTGATTTTTAAATTACATAAATTCAGAACAGATTTCAGCACATTCAATGGTATTAAAAAAAAAACCTTCTAAAGAGAATTTAAATTAAAAAGCCATGATACAGAGCACATTCGTCTGCTATAGTTTGCTTAGCTGGCCAGGCTATCCAAAATTTCTTGGGACACTATGGAAAGTTACCTGCTAGCTTTTATTGGTGAGTCTTTCTTCCAAGGAGGCTTTGTTGTTACAAGTTTGTGCTTTATTAAAAGAAGCTTGTGGGATTTACAGTTTAGAGGAACAGCTAAGTGACTACAAGATTAAATCATGGAGCACTTAAGCAGACTTCATTATATCTTTTCTTTTTTCTTTCTGATCCTCTTCATTTAAGCAAAAATTATTTTTTCTTTGGTACTTTGTCTCATGGAGCTTATACCAGGAGACACTGACGTGTCAGTCAGATGCATTGCTACATAGCAGGTGGTATTGAGAGCAGGGGACAGAAGATATGATGGTATATAGATGTGGATATATGTAGTAAAGAACAAAATAGAAGACAGATAAGTAGAAATCAGGGAAATCAAATAATTCCCTAAATTACCTACTTCACTGTTTCAAAGGTATTTTAATATAATGCTAATTTGCTTCATTTATACTACTACAGTCTACAATTCATTGAAAAGAAAGTTTTGTGCTACTATCTGTTTCTTTTCTGTAAGAGAATCTTTTGTGTCTATGTCATGTACTCTGAGTACTTTGAAGATGATGGTACACAGTGGATCAACTATTATTTTCTTATTAGTTTGTTATGAAATTTTTACATAAATTTTTAAAAAGAGCAAGGAGAAGTATTTGAAAGGTGTCAGGCATGCAGTGTGACATGGTCGGGTGTGTGCTTTATAAAGATGAGGTGGACAGAATGTGCAGACTGGATGAGAGCTGTCCGACTGTGTGTGCAGAGAACGCAGAGAGGAGTGGTCCAGGGTAGGGCGGTCCAGCACTTCAGACTGTGGTGGGTGGGGAGCTGGAGAGATATGAGCAAGAAGAGGAAGGTAGGAAGCTTGCACTACAACGCGCTGGATGTTGGTTTGGACATGGAGCTCTTATTTTTCTAGAATAATTCGGGTAAGGAGTTGTCTTATAGCATACTGAAAATTAAAACTTCTAAGCAAAGGGTAATCTCAGTTGGACATGTAGGAGTGGTGTTTTACAGGTTTCTTTTCACATTAATTCTTCAAAGTTTGGTTCAAGGTGTTAAAAATCCATTTTATCTCTCAGGGTTCTTGTATGTTGGTGTGTGTGTACAAATACATATATGTGTGATTACAGGAATACTCATAACTATAGTATGTATATTATAAATTTTGCATGCTTTATTTATATTTTATGTATTTACTTGAGTAGGTACTTTAATTTTTATTTATAATGTTATATATTTTCATTTTTCATACACTTATAACTGCAAGCAATTACCAAAAATCACACTGAGTATCAGAAAATTATAATCTGTGCGACTATAACTAAAATTTTACCTACTTGAGTAAGGAAACGAAGTCATTAATTGAACCCAAATTAAAACCAAGTTTATTATTTACTGATTTGCCATATTTTTTATTTTATCTACTTCACTTGATTAAATTAATAATAATCATTTCACTGATATTTTCTAAGATTGAAAGATACATAAACCTTTTCTTGACACGATAGCATCACGTATCTACCTGAATTTTACATTTTTACTCCTTCCCTATGATGAAACTGGTAAATCGTTGTAGTAAAATCTTTTAAGTTTTCTAAAGGCCATAACTTCATAAAATTATATACAAACTGCTATGCAACAAAGAAATGTTTGACATAGCTACATCAGCATTTGCATATCTCTCCGAGAACATTAGATTGCACATCAGTAATTCATCCTGAAGAATAAAAGGCAGTTTCCTACTTGCCAAGAAAGTCCGGGTGAGGGGCTGTCAGGCAGCTGTCTCGTGAAGTCGTCCACACACCTGCACCCTGGGCTATTGCCGAGGCACCGCATGTGCATATTGCTGCTTGTTATGCAGGTGGTGAACTGCAGCTCAGCCCATAGGCTTTGTCCATTAATGGTTACAAAAATATTTGACACAGAGTAGGCTTCTGTGGATTATAGGGAAGTTTAACCTTCCTGATTAAGTTCATCGGGTTGTAAAGACTACCTCAGTCTCGAAGGGTTAGTCTTCGGCTTTCTTTCCAGAAGTGGTGAACAATATTGATAAATAGCTCAGGAGTAAGCAGCCTATCTTCTGTGCAGCATAGTAAGATGCAACATACTGTTCTGCAAGTAGACCCTGCTGGGGAGAACACAGAAGGGTAATGATCAGTCTGCTCAGAGGTAACGTTTGCAGGAATATTACTTTGCTAACACTAAGATACTCAGAGCAGAGTATAGTGAATAATGATTTGCAGGCACTTTTGCACAACATCTATGATTTTGTTTTTCTTTTCAAGCCTGGAAAAGAGGATATTCTTTCCATTTTGTAGACGAAGAAACAGGCTCAGAGAAGTTAATGAATTTTTTGGGGGGTGGTACTGGGGATCGAACTCAGGTCCTTGCACTTGCAAGGCAGGCGGCAGAACTACTGAGCTAAATCCCCGGCCAAATTAATGATTTTTCGTGAGAACTTTGGAGTCGGACAATGTAATAACTATAGAAAATAACAAAGCACATTATTAGGGGGGAATTACTAAGTAAGGAAACTGACACATAACTGCCACTTTAGTTCTTATTTCAAACTTGTTAAGAGGTGAATATCCACTTCCATTTATAAACCTATGAAGGAGAATATAATGAATGAGAATTTAATAGAAAATATGATAATGCTATTGGTAAACTAAGAAGATTAAATTTTACCTCAAATTATGAGGTAAAACCTGCTACATTGTCTTCCTTGCCCTGGAGGTCAAGGTTAGTAGCCTTCCTAAAGTCAAGCTGTTACATAATCACACACACACAATACACATGATGAATTACTGCGGAGGGAACCTTGAACACCTGAACTGACATCATACTGAGTGAAACATTACACGTAGTGAGGAAATAAATGATTCATCTTTTGGCAGTGAATTTGGTGCCATAGAGAAATAATTTTCTAAAGGACAACTTGGTAGCATGAAAGGAGGATTCAAGAAGTTTCCGAAAACAGCCATAAACCTTTAAAGATAGAATAGTGAATACGACAGCAATATTTAGAGGTAGGATTATAGTTTTCCTTTTTAATTAAAAAAATTGACGGGTACCAGGGATCAAACTCAGGACCTTGCACTTGTGAGGCAGCCGCGGTGTCACTGAGCTAAATCCTAGCCCTAAAAAGCTTCGTAGTACATATTTGCAGTGCGTAATGATTAAAGTGATAGTTGGCGGTTGGTGCCTGTACTTAGTACCTCTTAGTTCTTCTCACATCCCCTTCTGTTCCCCTCTCCCTCTTCCTGTCTTTTCTTTCCCTTCCCGTTTGTGAAAGGTCTATCTCTGTGTTCCCTAGTATCTATCTTTTTTTTTAACCTTTTAAGTTATTTATACTTTGAATTTCTCACATGAGAAACCATGGAATATTTAAACTTGTGTGTCTGATTTATTTCACTTAGCATTAAGGTTCAAGCATACTATTGAATGTGCCATGAGGTAGATGGCAGAATTAGGTACCAAACCCAAATGCATTACTTGAGATTTTTCAGAATGCTTCCCACTCCTAGTTTAATGGATTCTCCTTTCTCCTTTCACCATGTTCCTCCTCCGTGTTTACTGAACTGGCCCTGGCTTTTAGGGTCCTTCTCTAGGATAACCTTCCTAAATTGGGAGTATGTTGCATTTTCCATCCCGACAACACCCACTGGTGAGCCTACTTTCTCACATGTTTTGCAAAACCTGTCCTGCTTCACTGTCGAAAATGCTGTACATGAGAAACTTGCGGAGTTTTCTGAGTTATGACACTTTTAGTTCCCACGTTGTAGGTTTTGTTTAAGCGGTCATTTGTTTCTGATTAGTGAAAGATAGAACCAAAAGAAGGCAGGAGTGAGACCTGGAAGAGAAGACAGAAGGCTTGAATTCACCACAGTGGTAGTTTTTAAGGCAAGAATTTACCCAGAAAGGACCATTGTGAGCTCTTTCGTGAGACAGGAGGGTTTCCAGAAACTAGCAGTAGCCTATCAAGATGAAGGAAAGGCTTTAATTCTAAATTCAATTTTTGGATCACTTTAGCTTTTAGGTTAGATGGGCAATGTCCGTTACTGCTTAGTGGGTCAAATGAAGCTCAAGATGCCATGACGAATAATAAGGCCTGATTATCATGGTGCCTGGCCACAGCATAAGACTCTTTGAAGAAAGTAAAAAGACCATGTGTTTTCTATGGGGAACGAAATGATTAAGTGGGGAAAATTGATAGCAGAGAATACGATACGAAATTAGATTTCCTGGAATGTCAACATTGAACTGCACTAACATTTTGGGATTTTAATTCTGCTTCTGGCATTAAGATCTGTAAGTAAATGGGAAAAATAGCCAGAATTTAAGAGGCGATAGCTGTGTTCTCACCACAGCCTTTGGTTGCCCCTGGCTCGCTGGCTCCTGTTCTCTTGCGTCTCCCTGAAGTATTTAGAAGCCAAATGGGGATGCCCACTTTTCCCATAGCTGACTCGAAAAGGGGCGCATTGTCCTAAAAGAATTTGTATACTATTTGTTGTCAGAACAACTTAAATTCCTGTTCACATTAAACTAATGAATTTGTTTTACTGGGGGCAGAATTTGAAACCTGCCAGACTTTGGCTTTTCCCTTCAGACTTTACTATTTGTGTGTGTGTGTGTGTGTGTGTGTGAGAGAGACAGAAATTTCACAGGTGGCATCTGATATCTCGAGAACCCTGGAATAGACCCAGGGTACAGATTTGACTTTTTCACCTTGTGTGGGGCTAAAATGTGAATTATTTTGAGAATTAGATGCTGACCGTAATAAGAGACAAGAGGCTAAAGATACATTGACTTCATAAAATATTTTTGATTATGTAATGCTCTAAATCATAATTAATATGAGATGACATTGCACATATTAAACAACCATAATTGCCTATAAATATACAGGTGCCACACAAGTTTCAGAGACATTGGCATGTAAATAGATTAAATATCGATACAGTGTACCTCTAAAATTATGTGATAGGAAGAAGTCAGGTAAAAGGTTTTAGTTCATGGCTGGCTCCAGGGCAGAAACATCATGGTAGGAGGATATTTTGTAGGGCAAAGCTGCTTACTTCATGGCAGTAGGGAAGCTGAGCACAGGGGAAGAGCAACAGCAAGAGATGCATCCTCCAAAGACGTGGCTTTGGTGCCCACCTTCCAGCCGCCCCTCCCCAGCAGCTCGCTCAGTTCTCGACCGTGGTGGGTACATCTCTTCGTGCCTCCTTTCATCACTCCAGCAATCGCTAAATCCAGCCAAGTTGACTAGTGAGATTAACTAGCACAACAACTATGCATAAGATGCTCTCGGAATAATCGAAGTGATGACAGGATTACTTACATTATTGAATTACTTACACTTTTCGGGGGTAAATATATGGAAATTTCTCTGGAATTTTTTTTCATAAGACTTACTTGACTTGAAATCACTGGACAAAAACGTAGTTAGCATTTCCATAGTGTCACTTCTCTTCGAGTCAAAATAGGTAATCGTCCTTCCGTCATTTGGGTAGCAGTTTATAGCCAGCACCGTTTAGGTGCCAGGTACTAGGCTCGCTTCAGGCGCTGGGCTCAGCCATCTCTGCTGGCCAAAGAAAGTAACCCAGAGCAGAGTCAGCCCAGAGCCACTTCGCTGTGGTCGGGGCCCCGTATGTAGAAATCCAGCAAGCCCCTGCGCGATTGTTTCATAACAGTGCAATTTATCCTGAAATAAAAGTATCAGTCATTTTAAGTTAAAAAATATAGGTATAACCTTGGACATATCTTGCAAATGTATGCATATCCAGAGAGTGCCGTTAGTACTTTACCCCACTGTTTCAATTTTACAGGCTACCGTGTAATTTACGGTTCCTCGCTGACGTCATATTCAAAAGGAACAGATAAGTTTAAATTGCCCCTAAGTGCTGTGATAATTTTTACTTTTATACAATTCCATGTTATTCCCTTGGCTCTCTGAATGCTAGAATTGTCCGCTTTGTTCATCTTTGAACCTCCGACTCCTTAAAAGGAGCTTCCCGCTTAGCAGTGCTAAATTACGGAATGAATTACCCTTCTTGGGAACTACCTTGAACTCCCTAAGAAAGCCTTTTTCAAGATTCAGTTCAAGCCCTTTGTCTTCTGGAAAGCCCTCCCTTGGGTAGATAAATTACTGCTTAGCATAGAACAACAATATGAGTGCTTTTCAGAAACTTTTGCCTTAAATGTGTTTTCACTGTATTCCTGCCACTCCTTAGTTTGTGTACCTCTCACTCCTATTTTAAACTCTTCTTCTCCAAATGAATGTGCTCTTTAGAATGTACATCTGTGTATTCATTTAACTCAGGTAGAATAGATGATTGATTAACCAGCATTAGTATAATTCACTTATTCATTAAACATTCACTTAGCTCCTCTCTAATTCCTTTCATCCTTCTGGGACCAGCCAGCAAACAGTGTTGAGTAGACAAGGATTTCTGTTTGCATGGGGCTTGCTACTTACTAAGAAGAGATAAGCAAACAAATAGTGAATAAATGAGGACTGCAAGATTATTCATATGTAAAGAAAATAGGTGTGTGAAAGGGAGTGACTGCGGCCTACAATAATCATGTGTAGCAGCTGGTGGCCTCCGTAGGCGTTAAGAGTTGATGGAGACTTGAATGACAGGGAGCAACCTGTGGTGGAAAGAGTATTCAGCATGGTATTGAGTGAGGATAAACTTAAAACATGGAAACATGGAAGGTAGAAATGGTTTAAGGATCTTGATTAGGAAGACTTAATGTTCAAAACATTGGGGTTTGAGATGCTGCTGACAGGTGATACAGCCAAGTAAAGAAGTGGAAACTGTTATGGGTAAAAGTTAACCATTTCAAGATGTCCATTGGGAAAGTGAAGATGTAACAGCTTAAAGAAGAGTAGAGGTTGCAGAAGGAAGTTGGATTTTTTTTTGTTTGTTTTGTTTTGTTTTGTTTTTTCATTTTAAAAGAGAATTACTAGAATACTGCTTGTGTGGTAATGGGAACAACCAACATAAAGGAGTAAAGGAAGAAATTGATGAGGCCTCAAGGAGAGAGTTAAAAATTCAAAAGCAGATTCCCTGAGAGTTAACAGGAGCAGCTTCCACAGCAGCAGCGACACAGTTAGTGTGTGACAGGCATAGAGAGTGACTATAAATATGAAACTGCTGCCCAATATGTAAATATTCCTGTGTTAAAATGTTGAGAAAGTAAAGTAGATCTGGTGGGGTTATATGACCTTTTGATTTGGCTAAATGCTTGACCTGCGAAAAGAGTACTTTGGTAAGGCCCTGCCTCATATATTATGATTATAACCATAGCAATGTACATATGTAAAACAGCTCAGCAGTTATACATGTAAGACACGATGAGCTTATTGACGATTTCAGTTTTTCCTGTGTTCCTACATGTTATGGAAAGTTTTTGGTGTAATTTCAAGACAAGTATATGGGAAATATTAAATGCTTATTAAATTGAATGTTATTTATTTCCGCTTGATCTTTAGATTAAGTCCTAAGGAATGCTGAATAGAGCAAGCAAAGACAGAATCAGATCCATATAGTCATTCTAACTGTCTGAACCTTTGTACTTTTCTCCAAAGGATTACATTGTCTCTTGTATATCCCAAGATTCCTTTCCTTAAGATCTCTGTCCTATAGTGACTTAAGTGTGAAAATTTTAAAATTAAAATGAATCTAGAAACTTAATAAGATGTGCCATTAAAAATGTGCCCGGTGGCTAACTGTGTGTGTGTGTGTGTGTGTGTTCTTTTGTCACAGGCCTATTTATATTTATCTTCCACTGTGCAATGAAGGAGAATGTTCAGAAGCAGTGGAGGAGGCACCTCTGCTGTGGCAGATTTCGCTTAGCAGACAATTCAGGTAAAGGGGCCTATTGCTTATTGGCTTTTACATACAGAATCGGAAAGAGTTGTCCTTTAGCCTTCTGTTGTCAGAGCAACCCCGTTCCAACAGTAACGAGTTGTCCGAGTGGAGCATGTGAAGATGCTTAGGTGGAATCAGAATATTAGGGCTGCAAAAGAGCTGAGAACTTTGGACCTGACCTTCCTGCTCTACAGAGCAGCATGAGTTCCAGATAGGTTAAATGAGTTAGGTGAGTTAAAAGGCCTGGTGTCTTATTTGACACCTCTGATATCCAGAGGTTCTACTACATCAGATCCACCCTTCCATATTTTTGAGATTCTCGATTACATTTTTAGGTGAAGATGTATATTTGCTATGGAAGTGGGGTTTTAAATAGTATATACATAGGATGAAAGTACAAAATGTCTCTCTTTCTCCAGTTTACTATTGTTTACATCTCAGAATCTTCTCTGAGCCACTGCCAGCATATCAGAAAATCCTATGGCTCAGAAAGATTAAATAATGTAGCGATAGTTTTTCAAGGCAGCATATATTCCTTATAAAGGAGACTTAGAGTGTGATGTCATTTCTTTCAGACTGGAGCAAGACAGCTACCAATATCATCAAGAAGAGTTCTGATAATCTAGGGAAATCTTTGTCTTCAAGTTCCATTGGTTCCAACTCAACCTATCTTACATCCAAATCTAAATCCAGCTGTACCACCTATTTCAAAAGGAATAGCAACACTGGTGAGTCCTTCTGGCCATCATAAAGCTGTCCCTGATGTAGTTCTCATCTGGTGCATTTTCATTACAAAAATAGGCTTCTTATGAAGACTGATGGATTCCAGTGCCTGATACAGCGCTTATTTTAGATTTGTGAGAATGAAGTCTGCAGATCAAATCCGGCAAGTTTGTGAATGCAGTCTTTTAAAATTTTTATAGCCCACTGATATCTACATAACCAAGTCATTAATTCTAAATATTATTGTAACTTCATCTTTTGATTTAAAACTTAGTTTTCTTTGAAAATTATGTTAATTGTGGTGTAAAAATCACCACAGAAATTGAACTGTAAAATATTTCCGCATAGTAAGAAAGTTACTGACAGTCTGGCATGGGATTGGAACAAACACTATCTAGTGTGAATATTTTAAGAATTAACACCTTAATTATTGGAGATGTTTTTATCAATTTGACTGCAGCTTACTGATTAAATATGAAAGAATAGAGAGCCCAGTGTTGGGAAAGTCGTTGACGATGTGGAGAAACACTGTTCCTTTGCTCAGACCCTGTTCTTTCTTCATATTTACAATGACCACATATTCTGACACTGAGCATGCATGCAAACAAACTTAATGACTAGAAGGCAATACAGGATATTTTGTAGTATTTGGTAGCCATATAAATATGTAATGTTTCAGGGCTGGAGATTTAGCTCAGCGGTTTGGTGGCCTGCCTTGCAAGTGCAAGGACCTGAGTTCAATCCCCGGTACCAAAAAAAAAAAAAAAAGTAATGTTTTAATAATTTCAAAGAGCATCACTAGAATTGTGACTTTAAAATACGAATTAAGCCCTTGACACACAGCTGTTGACATTTAGCACACACTATTTCCTAATTCAGGTTACTTCTGAAAGAGGAATGGAATTCACTTTTTAATTTTTACTTTGGTTAGCTGTTAAACATAGTTAGAGGTAAATGGCACAGAAAAGATAACACTGGGCTTTTTGTACATAGGAAGTAACTGTGATCTTTCTGCATTGTTCATATTGTAAACATATTGAATTTCAGTGACTCTTGTGTACATATAAACTCTTACACATGTCCCTACTTGTATCACCTTCTGTGCCTTGCCCCTGGCATGGTCTCTGCCTGGCACTTAGGATAGTACTATGGGAAAGAGTTTGAGTGTTGAGAAGATTTGTTATTTCAAGAATTAAAAAGAGATCCAAAAACTTGGAGCAACTTTGGATAGCAGTTCTTAAAGTTTCTTGGAGTCAAAGATATTTTAGAGAGGAATCAGATAAGAGAGATTGATTCTCTTCCCAATTGAGTTGTGTATGTGAATTTGTCCAAACTTGGACCCTTGAGAATATTGTACCTGTGTAAGAAAATTGGTGATACTTGTATAATCTAAGTAGATGATTCTACCTACTTAGTAGTTCCCAGGAACAAAATCTTGCACTTGCAGTGAATGTTTTTTTTTTTTTTCCTACTTAACCAAATTTAAATACTCATTTTGTCTCTTCAATTAGTGCATTAGCTGTCACTAGCAAATGTATGGTCATTGGACCAATTAAATTTTTTTCATGCTAGCATGGCCAAGAATAGCTACCCTGAAGAAATGCCTCCTTCAAAAGAAGAGAGAGGGGGCTGGGGATTTAGTTCAGTGGTTTCAGTGCCTGCCTCACAAGCCCAAGGGCTGGTGTTCAATTCCCAGTACTAAAATAAATAAATAAATAAATAAATAAGAAGAGAGAGAATAAAAATTTAGATCACTTGGAACATGGGATATTTTAAAAGTATTAAGGAAAGAAAGATCTGTACAATCCTGGGGAAACCTGATAAAGTTAAAAGAGGAAATGCAAAAACTGCGTTACCAAAGGCAAATTTTAGTGTTTCAAAATGTTATGTTTTTTTTGTTATACTTTAAAAGAATGCATTAATATTTTTTCTCTTGTCCTAAGCAAAGAACCATTATGGCTAAGTGCGCTCTTTTCTGCTAGCGTGAGCTTTGTGACATCATTGATATAATAAATTAGGCTCTCCAGCCAGTTCTGAATGGGACAACTACGTAGTAGGGATTGCTTGGAGTATGCAAAAAAGCACTGCTATCCTCCTAGATATCTAGTTGGTTCACTTCTTCAAATTGATGTAGACATTCGTATGTTTATGGTGTAGATAATGTCTCCTAAGAGTATTTCTTCAACAAAAGTGGATCGTTCAGGTAATTTTTTATTACTTTTTTGAATGCATGAATTTTTTCAAGGTAATAAGGGAATATTTGCATGGATTAAGCTAAAGTTCTTGCTGCACCAGCAAAATGGCTTGTGCTTTATGATACTTTTCAGCAAGCACAGTGCCATTCCTGCACCGAGTTGAAATTTCTGAAGGCTCGAATGACAATGTGCTGTGCCTGCTTTTCTCTGCATGGGGTGTGCAAGCGCTCCTTCTAGGAAATGTACCATGCTCCAGAGTGAGTGGGTCACACACCACATAAAATAATGAAAACAAAGCAGTGTTTGAGAGGAGAATGTTTATAGAAAGCTATGAATTGTTTTTCCTATTCACCGCTCTTATGCATTGCTAGATAAGTAAGTCATGGTACATTCATAGAAGTCATGAAAGAGAAATTGTCAATGCCAAGCTGCTTTGTGAGGATTTTTATTTGCTTGAAATTTCAGCCTATATCAAGTAATAGAAATAGCAGTTCATTTCTCTAGCCCCTGGTTTTCACATGTCCAGATATGATCAAAATCTTCATCTTTAGGGCCGGGGATTTAGCTCAGTGGTTCTGCCACCTGCCTCACAAGCGCAAGGACCCGAGTTCGATCCCCTATACCCCCCCCAAAAAAAAAACCAAAAAAATCTTCATCTTTCATACTGCAATATTTAACCAGAAGACTGGAAATAGTTCTCTTTCAGAATTTCACTTTATTAAAACTATAAAGACTCACCCAGTTGGGTCATGTCTTTGGAGTGAAGCTGGTCAGTCCGTAAAAGTCCGTGCCCCTGGAAGTCTTCCAGGAAGCAGAGGGAATATATCTTTGACATTTCACAGAGGGCGTGTAGTTTTCTAAAAACTTGAAGCACAAATTATTTATTATTGAGATAAAAATCAATAGAAACTCATCAACAGAAAACCAATGGCTAGCGAGTTTGTGAACCTGAAGAAAGCACAGAACCAATCAGCTTGCTGAGAGCAGATGCCACTCTGCCGGGCGTCTCTCACCAGCACTGGGCATGCTTCTGTCGTTCGACTTCACCTCCCTCTGCCCATCATTCCACGAATCAGCTTTTCTCCCTTCTGCCTTCCTTTAGCGCTGCACGAGAGAACCATTTCCCATTTTAGTCCTCCTCTTCTTTCAAGATCTGCCCACTGCAGCAATTTGCACAGTTTCCAAGGACAACAGATGTAGTAATGATGACTTTGACCAATTTTTGATAGATTCTCTATGTTCTGTTATATACTAAATCCAATTTACTTAAAATTTAACAGGCTTGAAGTGAATACTTCAGTTGTGGAACTAGGATTCCTGAAAGCAGTGTTTCAGGATGGAGATCTTTTACCTCTCCAAGCACATAGAGATGATATGACTGTTAAAAATTGAATACTTGACCATATTTCCTCCTTCATGGCTATAGAAATCTCTATTATTTGGTTAATTTGAGGGTACATTTTTCTCCAAAATATATTAGCAGTGAGAGGGTAGATATTTATTGGCTATTCATAGGAGACATAAATATAACCACATGTATTTATAAAGAATAGAGCTTATATGAGTTTTGAGCACTGTTTGAGCTAATTTTCAAAAGATCTTTGGTCTTGGGAAATACTATTTAAATGTGTGATGCTGAAAAATTCAGGGTGAAAATGTATTAAGTGGACCTTTATTCCTATGAGTTGCTCTGATATTACTCTCAGCAGTAATATTTTGAAACTGGAGCAAAGTTACTAAATTTTTCTTTGAAAATTCGCTTAGAAAAATTTTCTCTCTGATAAAATTTTTACTTCTACAATTAACAATTCATAAAAGATGCTCCTTTTACAATATTTCATTAATTTTGCCAGCTAAAAACCATGGTAAGATATGTTCAGTCTGGCTTTTATGTTTATCTTGATTCGCTTTTATTCACAAAAATCCCTTAAATTGTATAAAAAATTTTATTGTGAAAAGATATCAAAAAGTAGAATAGTATGATGAGTGTCCTTGAACCCCAAAACTCATGGTCCCATGTTTCGCTCTGTACGTTATTTGGAAAATATATCTTAGACATCCTTCCTTTCAGAAACATTTCAGCACATTTTAGTTTTTTTAGCCAAATCTCTTGTTTGTTTTGAGCCATTTGGCACATATATTTTGAATTGATTTTTTAAAAAATTATTGTATTCATTGTCCATCTACGAGAATGTTTTCCCACAACAAAGCACAGCAAATTATTAGAAGGCAAATTGCCATTCAGTAAATATGATGGATGCACTTTGATGATGCAGAACTTGAAATTTTAATGCTGCCTGTTACTCTAAGAACCAGGACTTCATTTCCTTCGTGTATGTCGCGAATGTGCACACTGGAGAGCAGTGTGTAGGGACCTGTGGGCAATGTCACCTGATCATCTTGCAGCCTCACGTTTTGTATCATTTCTTGCAGACAGCGCGTCCATGGAAAAGTCCTTGTCAAAACTGACTCACACTGATGGAGAACAAACATCAATCATCCCCGTGCACCAGGTTATTGATAAGGTCAAGGGTTATTGCAATACTCATTCAGATAACTTCTATAAAAATATTATCATGTCAGACACCTTCAGCCACAGCACCAAGTTTTAATGTTTTCAGTCTAAGAAAAAGAAAATCAGTCACGGAAATGTGAAGATCTGCAAGCAGAGAAAACTATGAGGAACATACGTAAATGTGCTATTTCCTAGGTAACTGCATACAGATGAGGAATATATTTTGTTAAGGAGGCTTTCATGAAATTCAGAATTTCTCTTTTCAGTATGTTTATTAGATGAAGGCTCCCTCGTCACCAAAACTTCAGTACTGAGAGCAATGTGACTCAGTAGCCAGAGAGGATATGATTTTGAAAAATATGTCATTGAACTGAGCTAATCAGAACTGAGGAGCAGACATTAATTTAGAGGTCAAAGGAAGAGCAAAACCAAGAACAAACTCTTGTTCATAGACCTCATAGGCAGGCCCAGAAGTGACCGTTTGCTGTTATCTTTCCCAACAATAAGAACCATGGTGATATTTGTAAATATCTTAGCTGCTCACAAGGTCCACCCCAGTGCTACCTTCTAAGAACACAGCAACAATTCTTCTTCCTTTTTTTAGTGAAGTTTCAACCACAGATAACAAAAAGACCATTTGATCCAAAAATCTGAAAGTTTTTCTTCTTATTGTATCAAATATTTAACCCTCAGGACCACAGCATACTTAAGAAAGAAAGCTTTCCCAAAATACTGACCTAGTAATATGAAGCTATGTAAATGTCTAATACTTTATTTATTCTGTTTAAGACACAGGCTCAAGCAACATCAATATTTATAACTTAATCCCATACATTCGAATCTGCTTTAGTGTTGACATCCCATTAATGTGGACGCTGTGAATCTGTCACAACTCTAGTTTTCCTTCTTTACTGTATACTGAACCCATAGGCTTATGGAAAGAAGGAGAATTTCCATTAAGTATATTGTGTACAACAGTCTTTCTGTTTTGGGAGACCCAGTGTTTTGGGACTCTGTGGTCCTATCCTTGCCTTAATGACTTCGTGGCATTTCCAGTCACACAAATGTAGTTCTCTTATTTCCCCGGATAAGAGTCTTGTTCTAAGGAGTACAAAGTGATACGTGTGGTATCTCAGTTCATCAAAATAATGTATAAATGTGTTTTTCCACAACCGTTAGTCTGAAAACAAGTTGTACAGAGTCTTCCAATTATAGTGTGTAAGAGCCTGAAGAGGTCTGCTAGACACAGTATAGTATTTATAGACCAGGCTACTGTAAACAAGTTATGCATAATATTAGGCAGCTTATCTAACTCTCAGACTATCCTGGGCAGTGTGTACTTACTTATGAAGGTGTGGGAAAGCGCATTTTAATTGTTCTTAAATGATAGCGCCCTCTCTAGTTCCTTAGAAATGGGACCCAGTGTTTGCTTTGCCCTGGGTTCCCTGAAAAGAGTCAAGTTTACAGAAGCAGCGGCATAAGCAGTGAGGAAAGTAAGGAAGCTAAGCAGAGCCAGTCAGCTTGAAGGCAGAGGCCAGAACTGAGCCCTGGTGAGCTTGTTGCCTGGGCGGAATGCATTCGGCTCTCAGTCTGAGGTGTAGAACAGCTTGGTGGCCCCGCGGCCACTCAGAGGGCCTCTGGTCTTTTGCTGATCTCCAATATTGAAAGCAGCCGGGTTTGAAAGCACGGTGAGATGGAGATGGTGTGGTGGCCGCCTGTGAGTCCTGCTCCATTCTGCAGCAGGGAGACGAGCCTTGCTCGTCCTTCCTTTCCCAGGGGACCGGATCTTTGGGAGAAAAGGATAGTAAATCTTGCGGTCACTACGATTCACTACAGCAGAGCCAAATCCTTTTCTGTAGGCAATATGTTAACAGGCTGCTTATTGTGCCAAAGGTTGCAGATAGATGAGAATTAATCTTAGTCACTGAATATTCCTATACTTCTCCCAACCTTAGATATTCATGATAGATTTTAATAATCTTTCTACTGTGAGATTTCTTCACAAAGTGCATATTTAGTTGATAGGTATCAAGATAAAGCTTCCAAATGATTTTACTTTTGATTTCTATTCACATGATGCATCCAGATCTGGGAAAATATTTTTTTAATCGATAGCAGTGTCGGCTGCACATTAGATTTTCAAAAACCAGGTGAGAAAAAGTGAAAAAGCTGAATAGAAACATTTAGAGATGGACTTAAAAGACTTAGCCACATTCCACCCTTGGTTCTAAGTATGCAGTTCTCACCTTTAGTCAACTCTTGAGAGGAGGTGGGCAGGAATTCACCCTGGGAGCCGAATTCAGCTTATAGCCACCTTCTGGTGTAGTTGACTGGTTTTATTTTCCTCCCTCCATTTTAACTGCATTGTGTTATTAGATAAGCTTTCACCTCGAATCCTGAGATCATTCCCATTTTTGTTCTTACTTTGTAAAGAGGATATTCTTTGTTGTTGGCATAGTCTCTTGTACATATTTATTTATTTGTGTTTGTGAATGTCAACTTGTTTCATCTTAGTTTTATATTGCCTTGCTTTATCGTTTTAATTAACTTTCTATTAGGCAGACTGTATATATTTTTCTTAAAAAATTGTGAAATAGTTTTCTGTAGCAATATCTTGGTGGGTGAAAATGACTGTGAGAGCGAATTAGAATTAGCAGTAAGAAGCTACTATAGCTGATTTGCCATTTTACTAAAATGGAAAATGTTTTTTCAAATAAATACTTATATTGTTCAAGTTCCAAATTATCTAGTTCCTTTATGAGTGAATGTTTCTATTTCTGACTCTTAAATAGGAAAAGATTATTTGACAACTGGAAAATAACCTGCCACCGATTAAGCTAGTGGCATTGCCAAAACCTTGGAAATGACTGCATGACAAAGGTCCAGTTCACTAGGATTAATGCATCTTGAAGTTCTTAGAATTTCTTAGGATAACTGTTGAAAGCCAAATGCTCTGGCCGACGGAAAGTAATGCAGGTTTGTGGGGGGGGTCTTCAGTATCCCCCAAAAGAAGAGGGTCAGTAACATTGTGTAGAACTTAGGACTTAGGATATTTCCCTCACATTTATAGTGGCTGTTTCCATTGTGGGAGGCTTAGAAAGTGACACATTTTAGCCACCTTCACTTGTATGGTCAGAAGAGAACCTCCCTCTGTACTTCCTTTTACTTTGGTGACTTAGGATAACTCCTTTCTGGAAGAAGCCAGGCCCCAATCTGGCTGCCTGCCCTACTCAGCAAAGGATATGCCCGGTGCTAAGCTGTGAGGCTCCCTGGCAGCTTACTATGAAATAAGGTCTTCTGAGCCAAAGTTCACAACGCTGGGCCAAGCCATGGTAAGAAAACAGACAAGCAGCTGCCAGAGGCTCATGTACTGCTCCGTGTGAGCAGGTTATTTCGGAGAGCTCAGGGACAGCAGTGGGGAGCAGGTGAGCAACACTTACTTGCTTTGCAGGTTGACCCATATTCTAGTCTTTGAACTCTGAAGGAGTTAGACTTTACAAATAGTGTGTAGAAGTGCATCTGTATTTTCAGGTGAATAACATTCCATGTCTTGCATATAAAAAAAAAGCATTACTATCTGTCTCTGTCTGTTCTGTCACCCTACCAATGTCCCTTCATTTCTTACTCCTTTTATTTTTCTTTCTCCTTTTTTTTATCCTACCCACTCTCATTCAGGCAAGAATAATTAATGCCACAGTTTTCTTTTTCTGCTTCCTAGAGAAATATGAAATTTTCAGATGTTTGTATTTATAGTCTACACATGGTCCAAAAACTGGGGGAAATGGCATATTTTGTTACCACAGGCAGCTCCAACCTAAACTGAGTAATTTGAACCTGATAGAATAAGAAAGCCATAAAATCCATCAACATACTTGAGTGCTAGGTGCTTGTTTGCTGTCTTGTGTAACTTTTGCCACATTCTATGAGAAAATATTGGTGTTTGCCTTTCCTTGGAACAATGGTAAGCAGCCTGTCTGTGGCCACAGAGAGAGTTAAGAGGAAGATTCAAAGCTGAGCCATTTAGCAGGGCATGGTGGCGCACGCCTGTAATCCCAGCACTCAGGAGGCTGAGGCAGGAGGATCGCTGTGAGTTCAAGACCAGCCTGGGCTATATAGTGAGTTCCAGGTCAGTCTGAACTACATAGTGAGACCCTGTCTCAAAACAAACAAACAAACAAAGAAAGCTGAGCCATCTGACTCTGCATTCATTTTTCTGGGTCATCACACCCACCTGCCTCCTTCAAAGAACCTGCAGCCTCTGAAGGAAAGTGGGCCAAGGGCTGACAAAAGCCCTGGAGTAGTTCAGCTTGAGCATTGAGTTGGTCTTTGGAGTTGTCATAGATTCTGATTGGCCCCTCTTGGGGTAAAGTGAGCTATTTCAGGCACAAAGGCTGAAAAGTCCGAGAGAGTGAATGGAAAACACCTGAGGTTGGCTTGCTGGCAGGGTGTCGAAGTGGAACTGAAGAGCGACGATGAGGCTAAGGCCTTCGGGGAGAGATGTAACTGACTGGAGAAGTGGGCTTGGTCAGCAGCACGGGAGAGACATGGAGGCTTCAGGGTGAGGCAGGAACCCAGTCCTGCCTGGGCTTTCGGAAGGTGACTGTGGATGGATGATGAGGTGGAAAAGAGCCAGACTCAAAGAGAACAGCAAGGAGCCCTTCACAGCAGTCCACAAGACAAGGCCAACGGTGGACAAGTGTCCGAGGACCACGGGTGTCAGGGAAGTGACAAGGATCGTGCTACGGACTTTAAAGTCGTGTGGTAGGAAGTGGCTCATCACAGTGTGAACAGCAGCGGATGCTGTGGGATTGTCACGAACAGCAGCTGCTTATGTCAAGATGTGAAAGGGAGCAGAGTGACAGGTGGTTGATGACCGGAGTGCACGCGTGCAGAGAGGTAACTGAGCAAGTTCTTCTTCTGTCTGAGAATATCTGAAAACTAAAGTGGAAGGCAGCAGAAACGAGCTGTGGTTTCTGTAGCAGGGTCCTGAAGAGAAGGGTGGGGTAAGTACAGGAAGCTAGTTGGCCTCGCAGTGTGGCAAGAGCCTCCCCTTGTTCTGAGGTGAAAAAAAACGGGCTATGAGATAAGACAGAGAGGTATTGGGAGACAGATACCAGGAGCAGCTCACTGAGTTTCCTCAGTTTTGCAAGTAAAATAAGGTGTGTTTCAACTACCAGGTGTTACAGGGAGGCTGTGTCAGGGTGGAGACCTCAGCACATAAGGTTTCAAACACAACCAAGAATGCAAATCCTTGTTAACTTAGAATAATTCAACTAACAGTGTTTGCCCTTAGAGTAGCTTTGACAAGTACAGATCCCAAATCATTCCATCAAAGTACTTTAAAATTTGCTATAATTCTGAAAAACTAGTTTACTTCAAGTCTCTAACTCAACATTTAGAGTTCTAAACTCAAACCTTATTAAACAGAGATGCATTTTAAACATTTGTAAATAAATGGACAATGAATAATTTCATAAATATTCTGAAATGTTTTGCATCTTTTAAATTACAAAATTTATCTGGCTTGGCTTCTTCTCAGGCCTGTTTAATTTAAATGATTTTTGTAACTTTGGGTCTCAATTTGAATAAAATATTTGATATTTCAATAACTACATTTTAATATTGATATTTGTAGTATCTGCTTCCCACGGCGTGAGACAATAAAAAATAAAACAAAAAGAGTGTAGACTCTTTGGGAGCAAAAGACAGAACTCTAGACTGTGGCAATGTTTCTTGCTTCATGTCCTAAAGCTCCATCTACCAGTATAGTATCACCAACCCTGCATTAATTCTGGGGAATTGCAAATAAAACAGAGCCTTCCCACCGGAAGTTCACAAGTCAGCACAGCTGATAGAAATGACACTTTTGAGATGCTTAAACTCAAAGACAACTAGTTTATTTATGAAGATCTGGAGTGTGACGAATGCTACGCAGTTAGAGTGGATACACTTTCTCCCATAACACTTAACAGAAATAGTGGGCCTGCAACATCTATAGCAGTTAAATTTATACTTTCTTACTTTGCATTTAATTTCTTGTGTGTGCAACTTCTACTGAAAGCTGCTGTTATAGGAAACTCTGATGCACTGGGTTGCATTTCATAGTCATTATTTTTATAAGTAGTAGCATACTGCTTAGCCATATAATAGGTGCTTGGTTAACATTTATTAAATGTAAAAGCTGTGTAGCTTACCTGGCACGTTTGCATTTTATATTTTAGAAAAACAGACATCAAAGCACCTTGGATTTGCAAGGATGTGGATTAGAAATACAAAGCGAGGGATTAAAAAACATATTAGCATCCTGATGCCCAAACCCCTCTGCCCCAGTTGTTAATTGCCATTTTTTATAGGATACCAGAAAGTGGGATAAGAGCAAAATAGTATCAGTTTGGTATTACTGCAGTTCTCTTTCAGGAGTATCTTAAAAGGACATAGGTTCAACTCAAGTCTGAGATGAAAAAGTAGAAAACCATGCTTCTGAGCGGTTGTCTCGGGAACTGTTTTATGAGCTCACCGGCTTCAGCCAGTAGTGAATTTAATGCACAGAGGGCCTTCCTGGAGTGCAACTATCAAGTGTGCAGACAGCTTTTGGGGATCTGGGACCAATGGATCATGGCTGTTGACATTAAGTGGCCAGTTTTCTTTGTTTTATATATTTTGTAAAGACTGTTTTAGAACACTTTTCGTTTCACAGGAAAAATCGAGAGCTTCAAGGGCACCATGATTTCCCATTTGTCCCCATATGCACACATGTGTATGCAGTTCTCCCTTGAAAGGTCAAGCGGTGCACCCAGCGGCCAGCCCACTCTACTCACAAACGGTAGGAGAGTCTCTCTTGCCACCTGCGGGCTGTGGAACCAGAAGCAGTACCAAGACTGACCTGCAGGATGGCTTTGAGCACCCTGGTGGACTGCTGCTAGGTATGGTGCAGGTGCTTCTGGGTAGAGCCATGGTGCACAGAATACTAGAGAGTATTGTCTGCAGCCACAGACTTACAGAGAGAAGGACTTTTGAAAGTAAAAAGCAAAAGTTAGAGATGGTCTGTGATGTGGGACTTTTAACACGACACTTACCTGCCGTGGGCCTGTTTATATATCTGAAAAGCAAAGGAGGCCAGTTAGAAACGAAAAAGATCTTCTGCGCTAACGTTGTATTACTACTAACATTTAAATATTTTAAAATCTGAGCAGTTTCCATTTAAACACAACACTCAGAATCCAAAAGCTAAACATCAAGCAAAAAACATTTAATCTTATTTGATCTCACCTTTTCGTAGGAGTACCTGTATTCTTTACCTTTTTCTTTCTGAAATAAGTGCCTTTTCTACAAAAATAATTTAGTATTTTCAGAGTCCTGATTAAGTCTTCCAAGAATGAAATTAATAAGAAGATTCACTCTCAAGTGCACGAGAGAAGTGGCCCAGCAGTCAGGCAGTACTCACTGTGAAAGTGAGAGAGAAAACTCCAGTCTTAGCAACTGTGTGAAATGAATGATCCCCCACCAAACACACACACACACACACACACACACACACACACACACAGGTACAAAACTCCCATTTCTTCTCCCCATCTGGGAGTCTCAGCACTGCACAGTGTCTGCAGGGAAGGAGAAGAGAAACACAACAGAAAATACAAAGCAGCAGCCTGACCAGATTTGACAGTTGCCAAGAGAAGTCCCCGGATGTGCAGTGGGAGATTTCCTGCTGGGCCAGTGAGAGGCAAAGGCTCCATTCAACAAGACGTCATGCACCTGACCCGCAGCAGAGAGGCCTGTCCCTACTTTCTCCCCTGGATGCCTAGACAGGTTTACCTTTAATTAGAGGACTCTATGTGCATGTAAGGTGTGTGTGGGGTGCTCTTAGTAGGGAATTTATTGCCAGAGACGGAAGGAGAACTTTGAAAAGGTCGTATTTCATGAGATTGGCTTTCTCGGGCCCTCAGCATCTTCTGGAAATTTGCATCCAATATGTTAGTAGCAGTGACTACGGGAAATTGGTGATGGCAATGAAAATTTATGGGATGGGAGGGAAGGGATGCTGGGACAACTTGGAAGTCATACAGCTTAGGAACTTAGTATTTTTTTTTTAAGCAAGAGATATATGTATCATGGACTTGATTATATGTATCATTACATTAATTAGCCCACTTGAAGTCAACATTTTAACCTGAAAGCATCGTCATTTTTATCAAATATTTGATAGATAACCATATATGTGTGCAAATATGTATACAGAGATTGTTTATAAAAATAAATACTTAAAACTGTAAGAAGGACATTTTCTTCTCAAGAATAATCCCAAGCAACTACTACAATATAAAAATGTTAGAAAATATTTTATTAGACCTTTGCCACAGTTATGGAAAAGAAATAGTTCAAAGTTATACAATGTTGGATTATTTCCCCTTATCCACAAAAGCTGTGCAGATTACTAACATAGCTGTGGCTTTCATTCTTTTAAATAATTTCCAGTTCACTTGAAAGATTTTTCTTTCAACAGATCTTTTTTCTAATGTGTGTTCTGCTATTTTATACAGCAAGTGTTTACCCGAGAAAAGCCCTTGACATCTCCTCAGTCTTGTTTTCCCCACATCTCCTTGGATGTGTATCTGCGATGTCAGTGCCAGGATCAACAATTAGGAGGCAAGTATTTCACTGCCTCTTGTACCTCACTGATCCAGTAAGCGTGAGATTGACCCTCAGCACCACTGAGCACTTCCTGAGAGAATTATAACATTCAAACCATGCTTTATGCTTAGTTACCACAAAATAGGACAAATCTCTATATCCTATCCCTGCCTCCCTCAAAATTCTTAGCACCTCTGTAAGCCCAGGCTAGGTGTGGGCAGGGATCCAGAATTTAATGTTTCTTAAATTACTGTTTTACAGAATTACTCCTAAAATTCATGAAAATGAGCTATGAGGTTTCATGAAACATTTGTTGTGTTAAAAAATTACTCTATTTTACTATATATTACTGATACATATAATATAAATATATTACTATATTTTACTATATATATGTTTACTATGTGTGTAGTATTGTCCAAACAAATGAAGGTGATCTCCTCAAGGGGATGGGAGGCAGACTGAGTCCTGTCTTGCTTCCATCAGAGAGAAGAAAACAACTTGAATCCAACAGAGATCACCGACTCCTTTCTTGAACCCTGAACTTCAAATCTAGAGATAATCAGGGTGCAGCTGGCATCTTCTGGGCAGTTCTTGCCCACTAGGTCAGTGAGCTGGTTTTAACTTCTTAAGAGGACAGGAAGGCTTAATTATTGCTTCACTGAATGTGTGTGTGTGTGTGTGTGTGTGTGTGTGTGTGTGTGTGTAGAACGATTTACTTTTAAAAATTGGCTCACATGATCAGAGAGGCTTGGTGCCTTCAAAACTTGTGGGATGGGCTCCCAGGCAGGAGATGTGGGAAGGACTGCAGTGCACGTCCACAGGCAGCATGCAGAATTCTGTTTTGCTGGGAGGTCAGTCTTTGCTGTGTCTGTGCCTTCAACTGGTTGGGTCAGGAAACGTCATCTGCTTTATTTAGGATCCAGAGATTTTAATGTTAATCTCCTCAAAAAAAGACACCTTCACAGAAATGTTCAGAATGATGATTGATCAAGTACATGGCCACATGGCTCAGGCAAGTTGACAAAAACATAGGCATCACAATGATGTATGGTATTAATAGAAATTATGGTACAACGCTCCATTCCCAGGACAGAGTAATATTTATCACTTTGTATGCCTCTTCCTTTTCTCAGCTCCACATAGGTTCAGGAACCTTGGAAAGAAAAACTCTTTAGTTCTTTCTGGGGTGCAAAATGAGCAATGCTACTGCACATCTTTGGAAACCATCTCTACAGAGGCCAGCATGATGGAAATAAAGGGAGAGTGTAGGGCCCTCCTGTCAACTTCCAACTTCCCTCGAGTGCTGTTTCTCTTTATAATCCCTCTCCAAAAATCCAAGAAAATCATATCAAAGTACCATTAATTCCAAATAAAAATATTTAAAATATTGATGATTCTGTGGATCCCCTAACTCAGTTCCCTTAAATAAGAAGACAATTGTGTGGTGTTGTAGAAACAGCAAAGGACTTGCTGTGAAGAAATATGCTTCGGAATCTCAACTGTCAAGAAATAGCTTAATCTTTCCTACCCTCTGTTTTTTCATCTGTAAAATGGAAATGGTGATAACAGTATTGATAGGTAACTTGATTGCAATGACCCATTCAAATAAATGTGTGAAAGCATTTTACAAAAGATAAAGCATGATGGTCTTGATTCTTGTAACTATTTTCTATTAAGCTTCAATCACAGCTACTGTATATAATGTTAGCCCCTACTCAAAGCCCCAGTTCTTTTACCATGACGGTGGACATTGAGGCGAATAAAGAAGGAGTCTTTCACATCTACATGAGATTACTACTTACACAGGATTTGAATGCAAGGTTCCTATGGGGAGCTGCAACCTAGGGAGTCCGCGGCCATAACAAACCCACTACTATCTTCCTGGAGCCTGCTGAATTTCATATTGGAGAAGCCATCAAGTTAGGGAACACACATATATTACAGCCTTTTCTCTCTGTAACTCAGAGTGCTACAGCACTCTCACAATTATTTCATCGGGACGAAACAAAAAGCAGAAATGTGAACCTTCATTAGGCTGCCCAGCTCTTCGTGAAAACAGCGATCTCTGATGCCAGTGATAACCTCGAGCGCTCAGAGCCCCGGCTCTCAAACACTGAGATAAACAAATTCTTGGGGGTGTCCTGCATATGCTGCCAGAGTATTAGAGGAGAAAATGCTCAGCGCACGGTCTCTCCAAAGTGAATGGGAATTTCTATGCAGAATACTTGTTTCCGGCTAGACTAAAGTTCCTATCTTTCTGAGGATCTCCTTTTCAATTACTGGTCTATAAAAAAGTGTTTCAGTTTTATGACCCCAAGAGGCAATTTTATACTTCAGGAAGATTCATTACTTTACCCTGAATTCATCATGTAGATCACTAGAATAATCAAAATAATGGCAGAAACGTGCCTACCCTGCACGCATGTTTTATTAGTTTGTAAAATCACCCGTGCTTTTGTCAGTTCCTACCGTGACCACAAGCATGGACAGCACGGGGAAGAGAATGTGCGCCTCTTAATGTTACTATTTTAACTACTTGGATGAAGAGCTACTTTATAGTCCTTTTGTTCTTTGTATTTTTACTTACAAATTTGTGACACCTGAGGTCGAATCATCTACAATTCATTCAACCAACTTTTACGGAGTCTGTGACTCACCCCACTTGTGCATGTACATAGTCGTATGTGCTGCAAACCATCCCACACATGGCAGCTTGATTAGTTTCCTGAGTTGAAGCACTGCAGGTCACACACACACATACATACACACACGCGCATGCACACACCCATATCACCACCATCTCTATCTGTTGTCTACTCAATCCGGTCTAAAGTTATTTGCCTAGAATTCAGGCAGTGCACTGATAAAATGATCCAGTTGAGCTTTTCCCCATGTCTGCCCTCCCTTTTCTCTGCCTTGCAAAGTTTTCTGTCGTGCTTTCACTATTTCGATGGGTCCTCATCTCAAAAGCCTCCTGTTTCATGAGGTCTCTCCTGTCACCAGACCAGCATTACTTCTTGATCATAAAACATCCATAGCCTTTTTTGGTCCTTTGCGTGTATGCCCGAACAATAGTCATTTGTGAACTTTTCTAGTGTAAGTCTAAGATGGTTACCTTCTGTGACGTGGGAACTGTCTTAATACCTCACTCATTCGATGTACATTTTAGGGGCTTGTCATATTTCCCAAAGGACAAAAGCAAGCGACCTGGAAGTAGCTGTGTTTTTTTGTAGCTGTTGTTTTTCGGTACCCGGGATCAAACTCAGGACCTTGTTCTTGCCAGGCAGGTGTGGTACCACTGAGCTAAATCCCCAGCCTGGACATAGTTTTTAAATTCTTCAGTGTCCTTACAATTTCAAGGGTTTTATAATTCTATGTAGCAAAAAGCCTCTGTAAGCATAATATATATGAGAAGATTTATTGTTTTCTGGTAGTGATAAACTAAATAATGTAAGGCATACTTAACTGTAAGAAATATGATTCTGTACTGACAATGTGAAATGGGAAGAAAGGTGTAGGGAAGGCGGGATGGGTAGGGAAAGGGTAATGAGGGAAAAGAAAAAATGTGAGAAAATGAAAAGATGGAAATAAAGTGTTTGTAGCTGGGGAGGGGAGGAGGGGGTGAAGGGAGGGCAGGGGTAAGGGGAAAAAAATGAGAACCAAGACCTGTCATGTAGAGGTACAAGATCCCAACAATGAATGTAACTGTACTGTATCCCTAAAATGTACTCATAAACTCGATTAAAGCTGAAAAAAAAGAAATATGATTCTGTAATACAAACCCACGGCATAAAAGCAACAATGGGAAAAGAGAAAGATTAATTTTAGATCAAGAAATGAGCAGAAAGAGCTTGAGTAGGCCTTTGTTTTCTTAAATCAGTCTGTAAATGTGACCTTCAGGCACTGTCATACAGGGGAAAGACCACCAGCAAGGTTGTGAAGAAATTGAACTGAGATTTTTGGGCCCTTTAGTGAATTTGCTATGGCTGATTGGCAGGGTGTAAGAAAAGAACATTAAACTAAGGAATTAGATATCATCATTTATGGCCTTAAGTATCATCGCTGTTGGTTATCTCTAAACACGAACTAGCAAAGAACAGAATGCCTTACGTATAGGTGGTATTCCAGTGTATGAAATCATCAATTTTCATTAGTTTAATAAATTTATAATGGTAAGAATTTTGGTTCCCGCTCTTTTTTTTGGAAGTCTATAAAAATTCTCTCTGTACTTTCTTAACCCAATCTACAACCAGTGTAGTCTATGGAAATTCCATTAATAGAAACCAAGCACTTAGATATCTTTACATTCAGATTCCAGAGATTCCCCGGAAGAGCAGCTCTCCTCTTACTTCACCTCCTTCCTGAGAAATATTTGCACCCAACCCCTGTAAGGGGCCCATAGAGTCAGGACTCTTGGAGCATTAAAATTCACCAGAGTTTTCTGGGAACCAAAGCACACATGGTCTAGGAAGAAGTGTTCTTGTTTATTTGGTGGTTTTTCATCTCCTATACATTGAAATAGCCCACTCAGGAGACATTTTTCTTCTCTATATTCTATATAATACCCTGTACAGATATTATTCAGCAATATTTTTGAAATAACCATGTTTTTTATCCATATGCCCAAATTCTCCTTTCTGTCTCTTTCATATGTAGTTTTACCTTGTTAATGTCTCATGGGGACAGGTACGCTCTCTTCGCTTTGTAAATAATTAAGCACAGTTGTTCCACATAGATAAAGATATGTTACTGTTTCTTTCTATACTCAGATCCTTTGTTTATCTTCGCAGTTCTTTTGGTGGTGTCCCATTAGATTGTTCTTAGTTTAGTTTGTTGCAGTCTTTCTCTTATAACATGCTAAAATAAAAACAAGGTTAAATATACTCACAATTGCTTTTTTCTTCTGATTTCAAAAATGTCAGCAAGCTCGTAACACATTTAGTTGCTAATCTTTAAAACCAACAACACAGAACATCAAGAATTATGGCATGATGTCATGCGATAAAAGTAAAACCAGTAAGCTAGAGTGTCTTATGAGATGGATTCATTAAAATCATGGATTTAAAAAATAATGAAGTTTTCCTGTCTACCTCATTTGTGCCAGATTGCGATGTCTCTGGAATCTTTTTAGTGAGAGGGAGGTACAAACATGAGAGGAAAAAAAATATGCTCAGATTCTGTGGGTGTTTTAATTCCCATCAATGCACAAAAGAAATGAAGCTGAGGTGCTCTTGCACTCTTCCCAGTCTGCCTCCCAAAGATGGGAAACAGCCAGTGTATGGTTAGAGGAGCCCCTGACCTGTGTCAGGCAGGACAGGTGCATGTACTGCCGTCCTGCAATCCAGTGCTGCGCAGAGTCCGGCCTCTCCTCCCCTCCCTGCCCACCTGCACCTTTCTCCAAATGAAGTATGTCCACGTTTTCAGGTCGTAACTCCATAATTCCTCGCTGGATAATAGTCCTTATCAAGGCATTTTTCTGGTCCTTATAAGAGGATATAAATTAGGGACCTTCAGAGTAAGTCACCCCTTGAACCTTTCCAAAGCAATGAGAAAACTGCAGGTAAAAGGACTTGCATTCTTCACTGCGCAAATGAACAGCTTTTCTGTGTGTGGGGGGGGGGAAGCAGCTACCGATCGTTGCAGAATGTGCATGGGAAATGGTCATAAAAATTATAAATATTCATTTTTCCTATAAAAAGATGAAACTTGCAATATGAGATCCAGGCATCATAAGGAATTTTTCAAATACCATAATTACCTTTACTTTTTTGTTTCTGTATTTCTGCATTAGCTTTCTAATCTCTCTCTCCCTCCCTCCCCCTCCC
>NW_022900926.1:17373963-17399525 GCF_012274545.1 Fukomys damarensis | reverse complement strand
TCTCCCTCTCCCTCTCCCTCCCCACAAACCCGCATGACTTTTGTCCATTAGGTACTTACCTGGTCAAGTCACGGTGGTGGTGACCGTAGGATTTATCCTGCCTGCATTTCTAGCCTTGTTCCTTCTTTTAGCTTCCATTGCAGCCTTTTCTTTCTCCACATTGACAACCACACAGCTCCTAAAACTTGTTTTTATTCACCTGCATACACTCACGAGCTTGTAGTTCTATAGATTCCAGAAGATTTGGTATTCTTCTCCTAGGATAATTTCCTGATCTGGAGGCCAAAAGAAGGTAGAAGCAAATCCTGCTCAGAACCACAGCAGGATCTACACCACACTTGGGTCAGCGTTGGGACTGATTTTGTGACCTTACGTTCCCTTTTGATGTTGTGTTTCCTGAGGAGCTCAGGGACTGTGTCTCAGCACCACACAGCATCAGTGCCTGACACCAAACAGACAAGAAAAATGTTTCTCTTTTATTATATTCTTACACAAATAGCCTGTAGAGAGTGGAAGAGACAAAATAAAGTGAGTGACATCTAACAATATGTATTGCCATTTTCATGACATCTGTATACTTCTAAATATGAGAAACGTTTCTTTCTTAAGAGTTGAGTCATAAGTGAAAATTCCGGAAATGCCTGGTAGTGTTGAAAAGGTGCAGCCTTGGGGCAGGACAGTTTTGACCTGCACACACATGGCAGATGTGTGTTTGGAAGGATTTGCTCAGCTATCTGGAGAGAGGCCTCAAATTCCAACCCGCCCACCTCCAAATTGAAGAAACAGTTGAGCCCTAAAAAGAGAGATTACATCTACCTTGACTATGTTAGGAAATCACTTTTAAAGTAACTGAAAACTATAGATGATGAAGGATGAACATATAATTAAGCTTCTTGCCACAGAAATGATAAAATGACCCAAGCAAATTTAATGTGCAGAGTCCTTGTCCTCTAAAATGTCACAAGTAATGATGAGGGGAAACAGCCTTATTTCTATAGTAGACATATTTCTATTTCACTAACAAGAAATTAAAATAATTGCCACAAACAGGTTAAATTAAAATCTCAGGAAGTATTGGAATGTGGCTGTGTTTGGACAGTTCTACCCCACCTGGAATAATTCATGACAGTTTCCATTCATTAGGCAGGGAAATTTAAAATAGACATGGTTTTAAAAATATGTAGCAATAATATTCCTTTGCCTGAAAGCAGTCAGTCCTTTTCTAACCCATATTTGCTAAAATATCTCGCAAAGGTAATATTTAATCACGATTAAAAATCTGAACACTACAATAAAATGTTACAAAAGAGTGGTGCAAAGGGTACAACATTGTGAGAAGAACTCACTTAATATGCTGTTTGGCATTCATCCACTGGGTAATGAATATTTCCCAGCAAAAGGTTAGTTGTGAGGTTTTGGTCTTTTTCTTGGTTCCATTTCAAACTACTTGGTTCTAAAGCCACTAGCTTATGTAAAGGCTTGAGAGTAGTGGTGTGACCAAAGAAAGCACAGTGCTGTCCCATAGCCCTGTACTATACTGTCAGATATGCATGACAATTATTTAAAACTCATGTTCCTAGGGCCAGGGATTTAGTTCAGCAGTTCTGCTTCCTGCCTTGCAAGTGTGCGGACCTGAGTTCAATTCCCAATAAAAAAAAAAAAAAAAAAAAAAAATCGAGTTCCCGGTATGTGCTATAAAGGGATCTGGTAATCCTCCAAGAATATTTCCACAAGTTCTCATAGGATAATTTTAAGGAGAAGGAGCTTACACATTTTATTAGATTCTCAAAGGATTAGGTGGCCTCTCCAAATTAAAAAAGAATGCACTCCTGCCCCTAACATCTCTAGCCTTGAGTAATGCACCTTACAGCCCAGGGCCTTGTGGTGAAACCACTATCCTGGAAAATCCAGTGAGAATTTTCCGAAGAACCCACTGAGTCTTAGGAGATGCTGGTCCTCAGTTTTGTGTCTCGCCAACATGTGGTTTGTTTTCTGCACTTGGGTAATATTGTTTCAACCGAGCTGCTCCAAATGAAGTTGGGGTTTTCTGTGTGAACAGAGTTGGGGCAGACCTGGCAGCCATAACTCTTCTGCTGGATAATCTCAGAGCAGAGCCATTGTCTTAATCTGTTCTACAATGAAATACTAAGAACTGGTGCTTATAAAAAGCAGAAATGTACGCCTTGTAGTTTTGAAGGCTGGAAGCAGGTTGGGTGTCTGCCTCACGAGTGGCACCTACTCGCTGCATCCTTCCAGGATGGAGGGGACCAGTGGGCTCCCTTGGGTCTGCATTTTAGGGGCGCCATTCCCTTTCTCAAAGGCTGCTCCCTCAGGACCTGGTCACTTCTCAATACCATCACCTTGGATGCGAGGATGCCCACAAACGACCTTGGGGTAAGACACAGACATTCAGACTATCAAACACACATTCTAAAGGAATCTTTCTGGAACCCAGCCTTGATAGGAAAACCACCCAGTTAATGAATGCTGAGTCTCAATAACGGGATCAAAACCCTGCTAGAAAGTCTCATGAGAAACTACAGCCATCGTGGGAAACCTCCTATAAGGTGTAACTAATGTTCGTCAGTGCCTTATCTCCATTTTGGATTCATATGCCTGTGCTCCTGATATCATTTTTCCATCTTAAACAACTCTATCCTTTTCCCCTGAACCAACTTCTGGTTGTGTCCTTCTGAGATGTGCACAGTTCACTGCTATTGGACAAAAGGGTAAACCCATGACCGCCAAGAGACAGGACACTGTCGTTATCCAAAAATACCACACATATCCTTTTGTTATCGGTCCCGCTCATCAACTGCAGGAAATCATGTCCTGCAGATTTTGACTAGAGGTGCTCAGGCCACAGTGCTCCCTAAACAGCCTGTGGTGCCCACGGGGAGAATCCACTTCCTGGTCTCTTCCTGCTTCGAGCTGCCCTCCTTGCAGCCCTTGATCCAGGAGCCCATTCTTCTCCTCTAGAATGAGCGATGCACCTTCTAGAGAGCTGTGTCCACCGTTGGTCCCATTGCCTTCTTTTTTTCTGCGAACCGTCACTTGCTGTCTCCCTCTTCTAAGGACGTTTGACATCCTGTACAGGACTCACACAGAAAATCCAAAGTGAAATCACACCTGCAAAAACCCCCCTTTGCCATACAAGGCAACATGCACAGGTCGACGGGGTTAGGACCTGGATCAGTAGTGAACAAGACAGGCAGTGGAAAACACACTCCACACCCAGGAGCCGCAGTGTGTCACGGTCCATTGAGGGTTACAGTTTGCTATTACTGGTATTTTGGGTGGGAATGGAAGTCATTTTTACTACATGTGAATCCCGGGACTAAAGGACTGTGTACGCTACATCTTCACCAACCCTAACGCACCTGTCTCTCAAGTCGCCTGCCTGCCCGCCTGTTACTCCTGCCACCTACCTATCTGCATGTGAGTCATGGCCAGCCGAGTTCTTCCCTAACTCTTCTCTTCTCCCCATCCTATTCACTGTTGCACTTTCAGCTCTCCAAGCAGCAGCTATTTCTGAAAGTCGCAGGGTAATTTATAGTCAGTGTTTCCGGGATTTTCGTCCTGTCCCTGCTAATCAGCTTTTGGTTGAAGTTTATCAAGTTACCGACCTCTAAACATCAGTTTGGCCAAATACATGACACGATAATACCACCAATTTCACATAAAAAGAACTACCACAGAGTAGCCAACTAAATGCATAGTGGTTTTGTGTAAACATATGGTTAATATATAATATTAATATAAATATATGTGTTGTGGTAAGAACCCTTAGCATGAGATCCTCCCTTGCTGAAATTTTAAGTGCACAATACGTTTATTGTTTACTCTAGAAACACTGCCATTCAGCAGATCTGTAAAGATTATTCGTCTTCCTGACAGACTTTACCCCATCTATTAGGAACTCCTAAACCTCTCCTCACAGCCCCTGGAAGCCATCATTAGATTCCACATTTGAATATTTTAGATTTCTTGTGTGAATGAAATCAGTAGTATTCATCTTTCTATGACTAAGAGAGAGTCTTCCAGGTTCATCCAGGTTGTATCAGATTGGAGAATTTTCATTTTTAAAGGCTAAATAGTATTCCATCGGTTGTATATGCCAGTTTCTTTTTCCACCCATCGCTCCCAACACTTATGTAGTTTCCACATCTTAGCTATTGTGAATAATGCTGCAGTGACTGTCGTAGTACAAATATCTCTTCAAAGCCCTTAATGTTTTGAGGAACCTCCAACTGTTTACCATTTTAGCAGCACCATTTTATTCCTCTGTGAAAAGGTTTCCTTTTCTCCACATCTCCACCAACACTTTTTTAATCATTTATAATAGCTCTCCTGACAGATATGTAGTGATATCTCATTGGGCTTTGATTTGCATTGTCTGATTATTAGAGATGCTGAACATTCTTTCATACACCTGATGGCCATTTGTATGTCTTCTTTGAATAAATGTCTATCTATCTAATTCCCCAGCCAATTTTTGCTCCTTGTTTCACTGATGAGTAGTAGGAGGTCTTTATATGTTTCAGAAATAACCCCTTTATCAGGTATATGGCTGGCAAATATCTTCTCCTGTTGTGTAGACTGCTTTTTCACTCACTTATCCCCTTGCTGTAAAGAAGTGTTTCTGCTTGATGTAGTCCCACTTGTTTTATAATCCGTGTTTTTGGTGTCCTGCCCATGAAATCATTGTCAAGATGGAAATTTTAGCCAGGAAAATAAGACAAAGAAAAAAAAAAAAGATTCAAGTCAGAAAAAAAAAGAAACAAAAATATCCCAGTTTGCAGATGCTGTGATCTTATATAAAGAAAATTTTGAAGACATGATTTAAAAATGTGTTAAACTAATAAAGTAACTCAGTGAGTTGCAAGACACAAAATCAACATGCAGAGATCAATTTTTCCTATACACTAACAATGAGCTATCCGAAAAAATTATAATCACATCTGCAATATGGCCAACAGGTTTCAAATATCTAGAACTGAACTACAGAGGTAAAACACGTGTGAATCAAAAACCGTAAAACATTAATGAAGGAAATTTAAAGAGATAAAAACAAATACATTCTTTCCTTCTTTCTCGCTCCCTTCCTCCTTCCTTCCGCCTTCTCTCCTCTTTCTCACTTTCACTTTTCGCACTGACATCTGGTTACAATCAGACTCTCAGGTCTAAAATAAGCATCAAGATTTTGCACCAGGACAAGCTCCCAAGTGATGTTATAAAACTTCCTCCACCACCGTCACCACCAAACAGAGTGGGAAGCTCGTGCTTTCATGCATGACCTCGCTTAAGCCTCCATATAAACTTTGGGAAGTGGGTGTTATTACACCAAATTAATAGATGAGGAAACCAAGGCACAGAGTGGGTAACCCAACTAGCTAACAAACACCTAGCAGATTGGAAGAGTCGATATTGTTAAAATGTCCATAAAACCCAAAGCATATGTAGGTGCAATGGGATTCCTATCAAACTCCCAGTGAGTCATTTTTACAGAAATAAAAATAGAATTCTAAAATTCATAGGGATCCCCAAAACACCACAAATAGCAAAATGAATCTTGAAAAGAACAAAACTGGAGGTATCACACTTACTGGTCTCAAAATATGTTACAAATCTAACATAATCAACCTAAAACAACTACAAAGACATTTAGATCAATGGAGCAGAATATGGCACCCAGAAATAAATCCACACCCATATGATCAGCTGATCTTTGCAAGGGTGCTAAGAGCACACAACGGGAAAGGATAGTGTTTTCAACAAATGCTACTAGGAAAATTGGACATAAAAAGAATGCATGTAAAAAGCAAAATCTGGCCCTTATCTCACTACACATAAAAATAAAACAGATTAAAGAATTAAACTTAAGATATGAGATTATAAAACTTCTAGAAGTAACATCAGGGGAAATTCTGCCACTTTGTCATTATTTTGTGGCACCATTCTGGCCCAGTCGTAAAAGGGAGTTCACATTTCTCAACAGTTTCTCATTAAATCACTGATGTGATTCATTTCGATTTAATCTGTTTTCAGGAAGCATCTATTATGTGCTAGAACCTGGGCACTGTATGAGATCCACTGCTGAATGGAATCCATTCCTTAGTCTCATCCTAAGCTCAGCATCTAGGAAAGCGGATATGTTCATGAACAGCTGGTCACAATATAAGGTGGCTATTCAGGAATCATGAATGTTGTGACCATAACAATAGCGTTATGATGATGTGAAATCGCCTTTTGAGTAAAGGTACAGAGTGTATTAGTTTCCTTTTGCTGCTATAACAAATTATCAAAACAGCATAAATTTATTTCTAAAGTTTAGAAATCTGAAATGAAACTCAAGACATGGCAGGTTTTCTTCTGAAGATTCCAGGGGATGAATGGATCCTTTCTCATCTTTATTCTGGAAGCTGCAAACGTGCCTGGAGCAGCGATGGCCTCCCCCATCTCCGCCCTCACACCGCTGTCTCGGAGTTTGACCTTTGCCTCCCCCTCTTCTAAGGGCCTTTCCCCACCTGGACAGGCTGGGACAATCCCTGCAACCGGAAGTCCTTGACGCAATCTCACTGAGCAAGCCCCTTTTTCTCCGAAAGATCCGGTCTTCCCAGATACTTTATCCTAGATAGGGAGGGTTGGAGAGGACATTTTTGGAGCAGCAAAGCGAAATGCTGAGCAGATGTAATGGTTTTAAAGCTGTCATTACCTTCGAGTGGAATCTCACTCGGCAGCAACTTCTCTTGGTTTGTAATAGAAATATGAAAATCAAAATATGGGCCTGCGGGGTTTTATTTCAAATTATGTTGGGAAGAATGTAGATGTGTTGAGGAAGATTTCGTTTCTGAAGAACCAACCGACTCAAGAGCTATTAATATTTGTGATTGTTCTAGATATTCAGGAATCTCAGAAAAAAATTGTTTTAAATTTTAAATCCTCTCATATAAGGTCTCTGTCTGCCTCACCGGCAGAGCCCAAAACTCATCCTTTCATTCCAGCCAAGGCTCTGAATGTCCACAGGGAGGCGCCCTGCACCGTCGTTTGATTACTTTTCCCTCTTGTTAATTCAGCCTCCCCCCACCCCGCCTGACTTCCTCTGAGGAGGGCACACATTCACATGGAAAATGAAGCTTGGGAGAAAGAAGTCTAAAATGTTATTTTTAAAATTTTATTAATCAGCAGTTGGATTGTTCCAGAATTTTTACTTTAAATGCTGTTAAACCAATTTTTTTTTTTTTTTAAAGCAAACTCTTCAAGGATTTCAAGAATGCAACTGTGAATATTCATATGACCAGAAGATGGCACTGTAGCATTACTTTTAGGTTAGCATCCTTTAGCACAAAAGCAGATTATTCAGTTCCTTGAAAACTGGTAGCTCTAAGTACTAAATGTTTATACATCTGCTACTATGTGAGGGACTTCTATGGAAAGTCCAGGTTATATTAGTTAACAATGCACACAAAAATTGTGCTCTGATGAGAGAACTTTTAAAGCCACAAGGGCAATCAAGCTCATATTTTAAAATTTTATCTCGACTCTCCTCACTTGTTGAAAGTCACATCTGAGAGAGAAAATGTTGCAATGAGAAGAAGGAAGGGAGACAAAATGCAACAAAATCCTTTTATAAATAAAGAAATTTAAGAAAAAGCCAAATGATTTGCCCAAAAGGGCAGCTAACATTAGCTCAAGTTAGCCGGCCGACGTTTTATCCTCGATGCCACGCTGATTCTCACGGTGACACACTGGGCAGTGAGGTTCCAGTCGTTGCCCTGTAGGCTTGTAAGCAAACCATTCATCTCTCAATGGGAACGTGCTTTTCTGCAGATATGAAAGCATTCGACTAGGTAAGTGCATGTGTTTTAACCAGAAGAAACCCTTTTTTTCCTTTAAAAAATCCTATGCAGACATTCCACACACACACAAAGGGAATGCTGGAGGGGAGGGGACGCACTCCTTTTACACTCCTCTCTGTGTCCCGTGGAGCCTTAGGCTTCTTCAGAACCCCCAGGTTGGGTCATCTTGGCAACGCTGTCGGCTCTAAATATGTACTGTTGCTCATATGCACCGAGTTAGATATGACAGGAGTAGCTGTAAAAGCACTCGCTACCTGGTTAAAAATAACTGAATCTTGAAGATGAAGACAAATGGGACGGTCAGTCATTAGGGACAAAGACAATCTGATATCTACAAGCTTGGGTAAGATTGGCTTCGGCGTTCACCTTCCTGGATGTGCATCCAACCTTCATCACCTGGGACAAATCACTTCAGTTCCTAAATCTTAATTTTAGAAAGCTGCAACCACTTCATAGGAACAATGTGATTTCCTAAAGTAACTGATGCTAGTATATGGACACCAAGTAAAAGTTCCAGTTATCTCTCACAGGATTCATGTAAATGCTCCCAGGCCAGAACCCTCAGGGATCCGTCTATGTCTTTCCAATCCATTCCCCACGAAGGACTGGATGAGCTTTACAGTATGTGTCAGACCACATCACTCCTCTCTTAAACCCTTCGTAACTCTCCTCTGCACTTCACAGAAAACCCACACTGCTCACACTGACCCACAAGCACAGCCTGATCTTCCTTGTCTGCTCGCCCACCTTTAATTGCCACTAGCAACACACCAGCCTGCACTGCCTCCAGACGGCTCCTGGAACAAACAGCCCAAGCCTGTTCACTGTGCCGAAGACGTGTACTTGCTCTCTCCTTTCCCAGAACACACTAGCAGCCCTAAATCTCCAGCTAGAATACTTCCGCACAGAGGTCTTCTCTGGCCACCTGCTCTAGAGCGCACAGAATAAATGTGCTCTATTTTCTAGACTTGGAAAACCTTGACCCATGTCCCAGACCAGCAAACATGTTTATCTATTTATATGTACATAGAAAGTTATACTGGACCAAGGTCAAGCCTATTCAATTATGAATTATCTAGGACTGTTTGGGTGCTACAATGGCCAAGTCAAATAGTTGCAAAGCCTGAAATATTTACTAGCTAGCCTTTCACAGAAAAAGCTTAGTGACACCCAATGTAGCATATTATATTTATTTGCTTCACAACACTAATCATATTGGTAAAGTCTTACCTATTAATTCATTTTTCTCTTTGTGTCTTTACTCTACTTCTCTCCATGAGATTAAAGACCATTCCTGTCTCATTCCCTGTCCTATGCCCAGCTCCTAGTGCAGTATGTAGAATAATTTATAAATGTGTTGACAATGTGAATTCATTATCACTAAGAAAAGACAACTTATCGAAGAAGGATAAGGTAGGGAGTCCCAGCACCCTACCAAATCTGGGACACAATCCCAAAGGGTCAAAACATGGAAGGCAATCTCAAGAGAAGAGAAAAAAGGAGTTGTACACCAGCTCTTTACAATCTTTGTGGCCCAAAGGGAAAAGCCATTTTTATTGGGCACAAATGCTTGTTGAGTTAGGTCATGGCTCCAAACTTTCAAAGGGTCATGAGTGAAATTCAGCAGAAGGAAAGTAGAAACTGAGGTTGAGGTGTTGTGATGGGATGCCGTACCTCAGCCTGCAACACGTCATCAAGCTCTGGTGTCTCATGGGAAAGGAGCGATTTGTGGCTAGAGTAAGTTACAAACAAGGGAGCAGGGACCAAGGGCGTGGCTCCTTCTTGGTGGTGTGGAGTCTGCTTGTGCATGTGTCTTTCAGGGATCAGTCAGAGGTGCGGGTAGACAGGGCTGGGCATGCTCTAGCTGAATCTTTTACCCTAGGGTTTCTCACGCTATCACTCACGCTACCCCAGCTTCCTCTGATTGTCCATGCTGGGAAGACCTTGGGTTTCTCCCACATGCTCCTAGTCCTCACTTTGAATTTCACTTAGCCCAGACTAAACAATGGAGGCAGGAATTTGCTCAGTCAATCATGCAGTCCCAACACAGTCTTCCACTTTGATTCATTTTCTAGTACCTTCATATTGTCGCTTGTTTGCAGCATGTCTGAGCGCTACAATTATCTTTGGGGTGAGTCGTCCTGTGGGATCTTATTCTACTACATCCAGCAGCTGATCCTCGTCATTTTAAAGCTTCTGTCATACAGTTCCAACAGCTGCATCATGTCTAAATCTTGTTAGACAGTTGATTTCTCTCTTGACCGTTGGACATTTTTCCCACCTTTAACTTCTAAGTGTGTTGTGAGTGTATTGATAGTGCAAAATCGTTTGTAGAAGAATGATGGAAACTGAAGTCAGTAGTCTTTACACATGGTAAGGGACACACTTGTACTCCTGTCTGGGTAGCAGCACGGTGATCTGAAGACCAGAGGCTGCCCTGAGCTTGGTTTTTCGTGCTGTCCTTACAGTCTTCAGTGCACCACCGTCTTCAGAACTCTCGATGCCATGCCGCTTTGCTGTTGTCCTGTGTCTCAGAAACACCTAGTGGGGGCCTGTAGAGCTGAGCTTGCCTGTGAGTGTGAGTTCACTTGGTATGAGACTCTGAATTGAAATGCTGGTCCATTTGGGTAAGAAATTTGTAGAACAAATCTGAGGACTTTGAAAATATGTGAAAATGATATTAAGGCTTGAAGGTTTTGCCCTAATATTTCCACTTCTAGTAAGACATGCCAACAATCTATAATATTTTTATAGTAAGATATGCTAACAAATATCTGCAGTATCGATTATTTAAAATACTAAGTAATGGAGAAAGCCTAAATGATCAACAGCACAAAAATATTTCCAATAAATTTAAATCTAAATATATGAGGAAGTATTATGCAAATATTAAAGTCCTACTGTTAAGCACATTGGTAGGGACAATAATACATTAAGTAAAAAGGTACATGTAGTACATCCCATAAGGAACTTGATTACAAATTTAATTCATTTCAAAGGATAAGATATGAGCTTTACAGTGAAGAAATCTGAAATTAAATATAGTATTAATCAAATACTTACAGTTAGTATCACAAGTAATGTACCACAGAGTTACATGTATTTCCTAAAGTAACACACTAAGATACAGCGTTTTGTACACAAAGCCTGAATTTAGTTACAGGAAACACCAGACTCCCTTAAATTGAAGGAAATTACTTATAAATGGCCTGCACTCTTCCAAATTGTGATAGCCAAACTGGGAGCAGAGGTGCATGCCTGTAATGTTGCCCTGGGGAGGCTGGGATAGAAGGTTAGCACATTGAAGCTCCTCCTGGGCAACTTAGCAAGGCCTCGTCTCAAAATAAAAGATAAAAGGGCCTCGGGATACAGCTCAGTGCGAAGGTCTTGGGGTGAACCTCTAGTACAGAGAGGCGGCTGGGAATGACAGCCAGAAAAAAAAGGCCAAGGAACTCTCCATTCGTGGTAGTCTAAGAAGTGACAATACAAGAAATTACTGAAGGTGAGGAAGGGCTGATGAGTCCCTGGGTAGCCAGTCAGCCGGAAGTACAGGTGGAACGTGAGATTTGCAGTCAACATCTGATGTGGGAACGGTCTTGAAGTAATAAGCCCGAAACTGTGGGTCTGACACCGGCTCCAGGTAAACAGTATCAGTGGTGCCAGAACGGAACAGCTTTACAGAACACCCAGGTGATGTTTCCAGAGAAACTACAGCCTTGTTTGTGAGGAGACCTACGCATTTGTGATCAGAGGCATTGTTCATGTACAGCAGAAAACAGATTTTTGCTTTGTAATCTCTGTTTCTATCGATTAGGTATAAAAGAGGGGGCAAAACAAATAACAAAGCAAGTGTGGGAAGAGACTGACACTTGGGAATGTAGGTTGACAGTATACAGAAATACTTCTCAGTACGTTTGCATTCTGTATATAAAAGGAAGTTTGTTGTAAAATGGCATGCTAAATTATGCACAACGTAGGCTTTGTTGTGACCACTGGAAAATACAATCACTCAGTGTGCCCATGTTATTTTATTATGATTACATTATTCATTCTTATAAACATCATTTTATGGTAAATAATATTTACTTTGCAGGGCGGAGCACAATCCTTCTTAGAAAGGCTCGATACTGTTGTTACTTTCCCCACACATGCACACTGTACTGCTTCCCCACAGTGAGAGGAATATAACGTCTCTTGCCCTTTATTTTTCTTGTATTTTTTTATTTCAACTTTTCTATCTAAATTTCTACAGTGAGTGCTTACTAATTTTATTATTGAATCCTTGATTTCTTTTCCACAGTCCCAGAAAGTACAAGAGGAAGAAGAGGCGAGGAGGGGAGGGAGGAGAGCAGAGGAAAAGGAAGAAAAGTGGGGCCTGGGGATTTAGCTTATTGGTTCTGCCGCCTGCCTGCCTCGCAAGCCCAAGGACCTGAGTTTGATCCCCGGTACCAAAAAAACAGGGGAAAGAAAGTGGGAGGGGTCCCTGCGGTATGGGAGCCACTGAACACTCCGGAGGGGACCCTTGAGGTGGCATGTCAGCATCTCCAGACTGGTCACAGAGCAGCTGGAAGAGTCTTGGTATAAACTCCCCTAGTGATTCAGACCCTTCATTAGTGGACACTTGTGTTAAAGCCCTAAAAGTTTTTAAAAGTGTCCCAGAGTTCACAGTTTCCTGCTCTAGGAACACTTTCTGTGTTGAGTAGCAGCAGTGACAAGCTAAAATCAACCCCTGCCTGCAGCTCCTGGTTGGATTCACACCCACACCCGGTGCTGCCGCCATGTCACAGAGCCAGAGTCGCCTTCGCAGACCACGTGTGAGCGTGGGGGTCGGAGGACACCGGGGAGAGGGAAACAATGTCTTCTGCTTTCCTAACTGAGTGCGGGAACAACTCCAAGTTCCTGTGCTGAGGGATCCTGACGTGGGACTGGGAAATGTCTGGACTCTGAGTGCTGAGCCCGCCAAGCCTGGTCTTGCCATTTTCTACCTGTTCTGAGGATGTTTCACAGCCTGGGCGGCTGGGGCTGGGTGTTACATCGCTGCAGAGAGGTCACGCTGCTTTCTGCTGCTGCTTTCCTGCCAGGTGCATCTCACTTGCTCATTCATTAGCCATTTGGAGCCAGAGTTTCAGGAACACACACATCATAAAAATGACTTTTCCCATCAGGGATCACAGGCAAATTAGTCAGGATGCAACACCTCCTTACACTGGGCTGAGCCAAGAGCTTTGGGGGAAGTGACCAGGGAACAAGCCACTTGAAACATTGTATCTACTCTGAGCTCTCGCAGTCTTCCAGCTGCCAGGAGAAGGCCCGGCTAAGGAATACAGCATGGATGTTGTCTACCACAGTCCAAGCTCAAACTCGTGGTGATCTCTCTGCGGCCCCCAAGCAGGTTCCTCACTGCTAGGAGCCTCGCTCCTGCTTCTGTGAAATGGGATTCAGGCTAACTTCATGTTAGTTTTTAAAATTTGGATCAGAAGCAGTGGTTTGGCACAATTTGAATTTTGTTTTGGTGGTGAAACCTTCGTCTTTTTATCTCATCTTCCTCACTGCAGAAAGTGAAATTATTTTGCTGCCTATTTTTAAATGGGGGCTAGAAACTGGCTGCAAGGAATGAACAATGCCAGGGACAGTCCCTGCTCCAGTGCCACCTTGCCTTCCTCGAGTCTGCGCCACACAGCCCTCCCCCAGTGTACACAGCAGCACTGCGACGCTCACCTCTTGTGAGTCTTTTAAGAAAGATGCCAAGTTCCGTCCTGGTTTTCAGGTAACTTCAGGAAAACAACAACCCGCACTACTTCCCACGAAGAACAACTGTGACAACTCCAAAGGCCCCTGGCTGGAGCAGGACCATGGTTTCCTGGTTTGGGTATTGAGTAATGTAGCACATGGTGGCACAGGCTGAGATTTGAGAGTGTGAATTTCAGAGTCCAGCTACTGTTTTTGACTAGCAGTGCTGCCACTGACCAGCTGTGCATCTGGGAAATAATACCTCCCCACAGGTTTCTAAGTGCGTAGACAAGCTGACATTTAGAAGGCATTTAGAACAATGCCTGTTACATACAAAGAGCTATATTTTAATATTGGTGAGGTAAAAACCACTGTCTCTAATAAAGATAATACTGTTAGAATACCGCTGTTACTAATGTGTCACCTACTCCACGGAAGATAGTGGAAATAAAAGGAGATCTCTGGTATTTCTCTTACTTCTCATGTGTGCACGTGTGTGTGTGTGTGTGTGTGTGTGCTGTGTGTGCTGTGTGTGCATGAGCAGGTTGATGCTTACCATTTTCTCAGCTCTTACTGCTCTCCATCGGTCCTTACAGGACTGCACTTGGCTGGGCTTGGGATCAGCTGACAGGGAGATCACAGAGGTCAGTGGATGGCTCGGATCTCAGGCTCGGGACCTGGAGTTGGGACTCACATCCCTGTTACCCAACCCCCAGGGCCTGTTCCCTCCACAGGCCTTCTAGTTGCCTAAGATATGCTACATTACCCAGAGTGAATCCTTCAATTCTACCTTGTAAATAAGATTTTGCAGAAATAACCAGATGGTTATTTCTTATTTTAAAAGATGCATAGCCAAAAAAAGGGGGGCAAAATGTCCAAAATGGTTTTGTTAGAATGTACGATTATGATTTTTTCCTTTTATCTATTTTTTCAAACTTCCTCTTTATAAAAATATGACATATATAAAAGCATGTTAAATTCTTTTTTTAACAAAGAATGCAGTTAAGCATGTTAATTTCTTTTTTAAAAATTTTTTATCAAAGAATACAATTAAGCACATTAATTTCTTAATACATCAGGAGCAGGTAGAATTAATTTCAGTCTCTATAATTGGACTAAATCTGGATAAACTGCTTCACCACTGAAGAAGAGATTTGGATATTTCCCCCAACGTGAGAATTGTCTGGGCTGGGATAGAGGTGGAAGGACAGAGGCAAAAGCAATACTTTGACCGCTGTCCCCTTTTCCCGATGGAGACCCTCTGCTACAGCTTCCATTTGGGGCTAGGAAACATCATAGACTGTCACGACCAGGGAAACTCCCTCCCTCAATTCCAAAACAGGTCGGACTCCAGCTCTTCCCATGAGCACCCTGAGAACACACCAAGGGGCTGTGATGGAGACAGGCCACGTGTCTTCTGGAGCAGAATGAGCCACAAGGAGCCCCAGACAGCACACAATTCATTCAGTCCAATGGCTGACCTTGCCCATGTATGTTCCAGGTGTGAATCACGTAGCAGAGCAACTCATGTGGTGCCTTTGGTAGCTCATCCATCTACCTTGGATCCTGTCCACTCATAACACACAGATACTAAACAAAGCTTTTTATCTAGTCAGCATCTCCTTATGCTTCCTGTACTTAGGAACCTTCTTCTACCCAATGCTGGGTCAAACTACTCACATTGAGAAAGTACAGAAGGATGCTTGCTCCACTGGACACGTAAAGCAACAAACCCCACCTCCAGCCCTCTGAGCTTGGAAACTGCGACACCGCAAAGAAGTGGGCAGAGTGAGAGTTTGTTCAATCAAGGAGCAGCATCGGCCCCAGATACTTTCGAGGGTTGGCAAAGGCAAGTGCCTGGGCTGTGTCTGGTGCCCTGCACTCAGTGGCACCACCAGGTGGGTTCAAGGAAGTGGTTTTGGACCCTTCTGCCTGGACTCCCTGAGTCCCTCCTGAGCCTCTGCCTGCTCCAAAGCCTGGGCCTTCTTCAACTCCATGCACTCCATCAACCCGAGTCTCTTCTGGCGCTTGCTCCGGATAACCTTCGTAGTTCACACATCCAACTCCTAATTTCCAGGTCACTCTCAGATTCCTTCCATGTTACCTTGTCCTACCTTTTATCTGTGTCCACTCCAGGTCCAGTTACATCAGGAGAGACATGTCAGGACACTTGAGAGTTAGATGATTCCTTTGATACTTTCATTATTGGTATGGCCAGAAGCTAAAGCGTTCCTGCTCAAAGCCGACTTCTGTTCATTCAAAATTCAAAGCTAAACCAGTGCTTTGGAAAGTGGAGGTAGGAGCATCACAAGAGCAGCCCAGCCTGGGAAACATAGCAACCTCGAGAGACCCTGTTTCAATATTAGAGTTGGAAGGTCTGTGAAGGCCCTGGGTTCAATCCCCAATATTGCAAACCAATTCTAATCTTTCAAGAGCCTAAAACAAGTGTCAGGGCTCAGGGAGGTTAATCCAGAAGAATATTTCTCACTTTGCCTTAGGTATTTTTCTCATTACTGAGGCAAAATACTCAACACCCAAAGTTAAAGCAGGGGTTATTTAGCTCACAGTTTGTAGAGGGTTCAGTCCATAGTTCGTCAATATAAAGCCTACCTTTCTATTTCATCCAGTCTACCCACCTTTTGGGCGGTGCCACCCACACACAGAGTGGGGCACCCTTCATCTTAGAATCACACAGTCAATCCCAGCAGCACAGGCCCTAGATCCAGCCACCTCTGAAAATCCCCACCTGTAATCATACGAGGCTGCAGAGAGGCATCTAGATTCAGTCATAACACACCAAAATGACCCAGACAGCAGAATAACATATGCTTCTGCTGTTCTAATGGAACCCTGATGAGACAGATATGAAACCCTTTCCTAGTAGTGAAGATGCAGAAAGACCCCCAGTGGCTCTTTCACATCACTTAACTGGTAAATGCCAGAAACTTTATTCTGTGGCTGACATGAGAAATCAAGGTCAAGATCTGAAAAGGCTTTGATTGAGTCTCATCCATGCATACTTTATCACCTTAAAGACAATATAAAAAATCCCTTCCTTCTTTCTCCCCTAGCCTGTCTTCTTTTTACTGCACTGTCATTTCTTTTAGAGTCTACACACTTTGCAGCAATGGTATTAATTCAAAACAATGATGACATTCAAGTTCAGAGCCACCAAGCAGTAGAAACCACAGCAAACTGATGCCCTTTCCCTGTGGGCGGGAAAATACTAATCCAAGTAGTAATTGACAAACATGGGGTGGGAGACCTGTGTCCACCGCAAATCCGTACAAAGCTTGGGCTGAGTCAGTCAACCGTGCTGTGGAAATTTCCCCTACTAAAATCTGGAAATGGTACTCCTGTGTCCTGCAACCCAAAAAGAAGGTAGAAGTGAGGCAAACACATGAGGTATTTGGGGTACATTTTATAAAAGAGAGAATTGATAAACTCGTATATTTCCTGATCATGTTCTACTCATTTCACAATGAGGGCATGTTCTCTTCTTTGTTGAATGAGGACAAGTTTAAAATGCATTCTGCAAGGAGACAGTTACCATTGACTTATAGGGAAAGCTAGTCCATATTCCCCTAAATATCCAGAGGAGAGACTGACATGTACACTTGACCCTGCTTGACCCTGAGTCCTTTTCACTTTGCTGTTTGTTTGGTTTTTTTTAATTACTCTAACCAGCTCGTTTTTTTGCTTTTTTTGTTTTTTGGTTTTTTGAGACAGGGTCTCACTATGTAGTTGATACTGACCTGGAACTCACTATGCAGCCCAGGCTGATCTTGAACTCACAGCCATCCTCCTGCCTCAGACTCCTGAGTGCTGGGATTACAGGCATGAGCCACCATGCCCAGCTGCAGCTCTATTTTTTTTTAATTTAAATTTTATTGAGTTTATTGGTACATTTTAGGGATACAGTACAGTTACATTCATTGTTGGGATCATGTACCTTTACATGGCAAGTCTTGATTCTCATTTTTTCCCCTTACCTCTGCCCTCCCTTCACCCCCTCCTCCCCTCCCCATCTACAAACACTTTATTTTCCTCTTTTCATTCTCTCACATTTTTTTCTTTTCCCTTTTTGTTCTTCCCCTACGCATCACACCTTCCCTACACCTTTAGCTCCTTTCTTCAAATTTCTAAATGTCAGTAATCTTATTAGAATCTTATGCATTGTTGCAGAATATTCACACCAGGGAAACTATTTGGTATTTACACATGTGTGACTTATTTATTTCACTTAGGAGTATATCTTCAATATGTATCCATTTTCCTATGAATGAATCTATTCTCTCGCTCTTTATGGCTGAGTAATATTCCATTTTATAGAAAAACCACAACTTCTTTATCCAGTTTCCAACGGATGGGCAAATAGGTTGTTTCCAAGATTTAGCTATTACAAACTGTGCCGCTATAAACATGGGTGCACATACTTCTCTGTGATATGATTCTTTTAGTTCTCTTGGAAAGATACCCAACAGAGGGATGGCTGGGTCAAATGGAACCTCCAGTCCAAGCTCTTTGAGGTATCTCCATATTGATTTCCATAGTGGTTGCACTAGTCTGCACTCCCACCAACAATGGAGGAGGGTTCCTTTCTCCCCACAACCCCGCCAACATTTGTTATTGTGTGATTTCTTGATAGCAGCCATTCTTTGTGGGGTGAGGTGGAATCTCAGTGTTGTTTTCATCTGCATCTCTCGAATGACCAGTGATGTGGAACATTTTTTCATATATTTTCTTGCTGCTTTCACTTCTTTGTATGAGAAATGTCTGTTCATTTCGGATGCCCATTTTTGGATCGGGTCTTTATATTTGGGGGGACTGATTGTTTTGAGTTCTTTATATATCCTTGATAATAGTCCTTTGTCTGAGGTACAGCTGGTAAAAATTTTTTCCCACATTGTAGATTGTCTCTTAGTTCTGCTAATGGTTTCTTTTGAAGTACAGAAGCTTTTTAGTAAGATGAGATCCCAGTTGTTGATTCTTTCTGCTAGTTCCCGTGCTACTGAGGATTTGTTCATAAAGTCTTTTCCTATACCAATGTCTTCCAGAGTTCTGCCTAACTTACTTTCCAGCAAGTTTAATGTTTCTGTTTTAATATTTAGATCTTTAATCCATTTGGATTTTAATTTAGTGCATGGCGAAAGATAAGGGTCTAATTTTAATCTGTGACAGGTTGATATCCAGTTTTTCCAACACCATTTATTAAAGAGGCTATCTTTCCTCCACTGAGGATGGTGAGCTCCTTTGTCGAAGATGAGGTAGCTGAGTACATCTGCATTTGTTTTTGTGTCTTCCAGTCTGTTCCATTGATCCTCAGGCCTATTTCTTTGCCAGTACCATGCTGATTTTATCACAGTGGCTTTGTAGTATAGTTTCAAATTGGGAATTGTTACACCTGGTGCCATGTGACTGTTGCCTATAATGGCTTTTGCTATTCTAGGTCTCTTGTGGTTCCAAATGAATTTTTGGATTCTTTTTTCTAGTTCTGTGAAATATAGTGTTGGAATTTCAATTGGCATTGCATTGAATGTATATAGCAGTTTCGGTAGTATGGCCATTTTCACTATGTTGATTCTTCCTACCCAGGAGCAGGGGATATCTTTCCATTTTTTTATATCCTCTTCGATTTCTTTTTTCAGAGTGCTGTAGTTTTCAGTGTAGAGATCTTTTGTTTCTTTTGTTAGATTGATTCCTAGATACTTCATTTTTTTGGATGCTATTGTAAAAGGAATTTTTTCCCTTATTTCTCTTTCTGTCTGTCTGTTATTTGTGTATAGAAAGGCTATTGATTTTTGGGTATTCACCTTGTATCCAGATACTTTACTGAATCTGTCAATTAAGTCTAGAAGTTTTTTGGTGGAGTTTTTTGGATCTTCAATGTAGAGTATCATATCATCAGCAAATAATGATAGTTTAACTTCTTCCTTTCCTATCTTTATTGCTTTAATTTCTTTCTCTTGTCTAATTGCTGTGGCTAATGTTTCCAGAACTATATTGAAGAGAAGTGGCGATAGTGGGCATCCTTGTCTTGTTCCTGATTTTAACATGAAGGTTTTCAGTTTTTGGCCATTCAATATGATGTTGGCTGATGGTTTTTCATAAATAGCCTTTATTAAATTGAGGTATAGACCATCTATTCCAATTTTTTGCAGGGTTTTTATCATGAATGGGTGTTGAATTTTATCAAATGCTTTTTCTGCATCTATTGAGAGGATCATATGGTTTTTGTCCTTGACTTTGTTAATATAATGTATTACATTCACTGACTTTCGTATGTTGAACCACCCTTGCATCTCTGGAATAAATCCGACTTGGTCATGATGGATGATCTTCTTAATAATCCTCTGTATTCTGTTTGCTAGTATCTTATTAAGGATTTTTGCATCTATATTCATTAAGGAGATTGGTCTGTAGTTCTCCTTTTTGGTTGTATCTTTCTCTGGTTTGGGAATCAGAGTGATACTTGCTTCCAGGAATGAATTTGGAAGTATAGCTTCTCTTTCAATTTCATTGAAAAGTTTGAAGAGTAATGGTAGTAGTTCTTCTCTAAATGTCTTGTAAAATTCAGCAGTGAATCCATCAGGGCCTGGGCTTTTCTTTGTTGGTAAGTTTTTAATTACATTTTCAATTTCACTGATTGTGATTGGGGTGTTTAAAATGTTTTTATCTTCTTCGTTCAACTTTGGTAATTCATAAGTATCTAGAAATCTGTCCATTTCTTCTGTGTTTTCCATTTTATTAGAGTACAGGTTCTCAAAGTAGGTGTTCATGATCCTCTGGATTTCTTTCGGATCTGTTGTGACTTCGCCTTTTTCATTCCTAATTGCATGGATCTGAGCCTTTTCTTTCCTTTTTTTGATAAGATTAGCTAAGGGTTTGTCAATTTTATTTATTCTTTCAAAAAACCAGCTCTTTGTTTCATTTATTTTTTGTATCGTTTTCTTAATTTCAATTGCATTGATTTCTGCTCGGATCTTTATAATTTCCTCTCTTGTTCGAGCTTTGGGTTTTTCTTGCTCTTGTTTTTCTAGGAGTCTAAGTTTCATCGTTAAGTTGTTTATTTGAGCCCGCTCTGTTTTCCTAGTGTGGGCATTCAATGTTATGAATTTTCCACGTAGAACTGCTTTCATTGTGTCCCAAAGATTCCTGTATGTTGTATTGGCATTCTCATTTATTTGTAAAAACTGTCTAATTTCTTCTTTAATTTCCTCTGTAATCCATTGATTGTTTAGGAGAGTGTTGTTCAGTTTCCATGTGCTTGTGAAGTTTCTATAGTTTCTTTTGCTATTGATGTCTAGTTTGATTGCACTATGATCTGATAATATACAGGGGATGACTTCAATTTTTTTGCATTGATTTAGACCTGTTCTGTGAGCCAGTATGTGGTCTATTTTGGAGAATGATCCATGTGCAGCCGAAAAGAATGTATATTCTGGTTTGGGGGGGTGGAATATTCTATAAACATTGCAGCTCTATTTTTGATGGGTCTCTTTCTTACTGACTGCCTTCCTCCACTTCCCCTTGACCCCTGGGAGGTGGGGAGGGTCCCTGAGAAGGTGCTGTTGCACTGTCCTGAGATTTACCAGAGCTGCACCGGGAGCACCAAGAAATAAATACATTCGCTGACTCTGCTCCCTTGCTAGGGCTGACAGTGTGTCAGAACAAACCCTGGTTCTTTAAAATGAGCTTCAGCCTCTCCTAACTCAGGAGAACTAAGACTTCATGATAGGAAGGGCGTTGAGATTATCCAAAGCAACAATTGTCCCAGGAAAGGAATGCTATTTTAGCCCCTATCACATTAAGCCATGGCCAACTGGGATGGAGTGATCCAGAATGTGCCATTTCCAATGAGACAAATTCCTTAATTTCTCAGAATTTCAATTTTCTTATCATTTCTCATAGGGTTGTTCATTCTATGGAAAACTCCACCAAGGGACCCAGTATATAAACACCTGTTCCATATAAGATCTTTTCACACACACACACACACACACACACACACACACACATGCACACGCACACACACACAATTACTATTCACAAAGCTGTTATTATGTAAAGTATCAGAATACTTACCTACTACCTGAATTTTTTCAAGATTTCTGTGGGATAGGGCTGGGTTGGTGAAAGGTGAAATGAGAAAAAGAGACAAAGACTTTGACTTTTAATGCTTTTTAAGAGCAAAGATAAGCACAAGGTGATGTTTTACAGAATAAAATGTCTGTAGGCCAAGATATATCAACTGCTCTTTGTCCTCAGTAGAATAGTTGTGTTTGGAATATGAAGGAATGAATATCGTAGGTCCCACTAACAGCAGGCACAATACAATCATTGAACAAGTACAGATCTTTTGGCAATGGGAGGATATACAGTGGAATGCAACAGGAAATTATTCAGAAAACTGCTGATGAATTAAGCTGCTTTACTCTTTTCTAAGGAAGCAACAAGTCTGCAAAAAATGCAGTGAAAGTTCAATATTCTCCTCTTCCTAATACAAGCTTCAGTTTTACTCACAATATTTAATGAGCAACAGCTCGTATTAAACAGAGCATCTACTATGTGTCAAGCACCCTGATTGGCATTTGTGGGAAGCAGCAGGGGAAAGAGTTTGAAAACTCGCTCCATCCGTTACTTGGGTGTTTCTTATCATGGAAAAGATTTTGACAGCTTCTAGCCTCCCTCCTTCCTTCATTCTTTCCTTTTAAATTGAGATATAATTGAATATCATAAAATACCCACCTATTAAATATGATGACAAGGAATGTTTATATCTGTAAAAAGTCTGTAATATACAAGATCAGAGAGAATCTGCATCATCTCAGGAAGTTTCTTTCTCTTTCTTCCCAATCAATACTTTCCTGCCCTACTTCTACAGGAGGAAACACTATTTTGCTTCCGGTCAGTGTAAGCCGGTCTTGTGTATTCTTCAATTTCACATAGATGGAATGACATATGTATTCTTCTGTGTGTGTGCTCCTGTTACCCGCCGTGACTGTTCTGAGGTTCACCTGTGCTGCAGTGGCTTAGTTGCGCTGTTATCTTGTTCCTTCACAGTATTTCATCAGACAAGGTAATCACAAATTTTTTGGACAACCTCCTATCAGTTGACATTTGGATTGTTTTCAGTTTGGTATGCTCTACATAGAAAAAAATTTTGTCAGTATGTACAGTTATTTCCCTTGAGCATGGACCTAAGATTAGAATGGCTAATAATGATTAGGAAATGGCTACATTTACTAGAGGATGGCGTATGATTTTCCAAATGCTTGTAGCCTTTTACATGTCATTGATGTGTAAGAGTTCGGGTGGCCCCCATCCTTGACAACGCTGGGCATTTCCTCCTCTTTGATTTTCATTATTCTTATCGTAAGTAGTCATAGCTTATTGTGAGTTTCATTTCTTTTTCCTGCATATTGGACTTGATTGTATATTTTTTGGGGGGAGTGGCTTTTGGAGCTTTTTGTTGAGCAGATTTTTTTTTCTTCCTCTCTTTAATACTTAATTCCTCATCTCTAATACAGAGTCACTGATAAAACATTCTCTTGTCATTGTTGTAGGAATTAAATAAAACGCAGTGTGCAAAACACTTATCTCAGCTTAACACATATACTGGTCCATAAATCTTCTGATTATGCTTGTCAGCATTATTATTTTATATCCCTGCGGCTATGGAGCTTGTAGACTGGCAGGAATGGTGGTGTGCACCTCCCCTGAGAACAAATGCCAAGGATAATGGTTATTTACAGACAGGTGGATGGAACTCACAGCAGGACACAAAGAGGTATCGATAGAAGCAATTGGCTGTCTGAGCCCTGACAATTCGCTAAGTACATTTTTAAGTGCAAGTTTTCATTTTGACACAACACTAAGGCTAAGGGGATTTGGCTTTCCTTTCTTGTTTCTAGCTCATGAATGATTAAAGGTAATCTAACTATAAAGGAGCCATAGTTAAAGTTAAAAGGGTATCTTTGGACCATTAGCAATGGCGTGAGGGCTTTCACTGAAGTGGTGGCTGACGCAGTGTGAGTCCATGTCACTTGGCTGAACTTGGCTCTGATCACAGTTGTAGAAAACAATAAAAGTTTAACCAGAACAAGAGGTGAAAAAGCAGTAAAGCTCTAAGCAGTGTTGGAATATGTGAGAAATTAGCTTAAATACAACTTACTGTGAGTGAACTGTTGAAGTGAAACCCAGATCTACCTTAGAAGGAGAAAATACCTGTTTAAGTATTAGGGAGACAACAAGCTTTGCTTGAAATGTTTCATACCTTTATTTTACTGATTAAGTTTTAAGAAAAAATATTTTCTCATAGAAGCTATGATGCTACAGTATTTATATTCTCTAAGGGGTTGAATGTTATCAAACATGATATCTAATGAACTCATGCTTATGATTATACCTTGTTAACTAGAAAATGTAAACTATGAAGTTACCATTTGGAGAATATTGATTAAACACTACAAAAACAGCATTAAATCAAGAATTTGAAGTAATAAGTTCTTGAGATCAATATAATTATACAAATAAGCAGTGGCTTCAGATTCCAGATCTAAAAGAAATATAATACACAAGTCATGAAAGTGTAACATAAGCCTAAGGATGACCGTCAGTCGGGTCTTCTTTGCCAAACACAACAAAGTGAAAATACTGAATCCATCTGGGAAACATTTTGTTTACTTGACAATAATAGACCAGTATAAGGTCATTATAATGAGGAAATGTTATACAATGCTAGAATTTCAGTGTACACAAACTCTTGTGACTTCTTAGCCCTAAATTGGTGTGTTCTGACATGATCTGATCACTGATTTCCATTTATATACTTACTCATTCTACATAATGAGAATGATCTGTGATGTTTAAACCATCATGCTTAATGCTGGATCACTAGAGTGAGAAAACACACAGTCAGAAAGTGTGGCATTAAGTCTTGAGGGGAAGGCTAATGGCCACAATGCATGCTTCATTAAAAAGGAGGAGCAATCAGATAGGGACTCTTCCAACTTCCTCCCACTTGTTAGTAGTCTGGATCTATTTCCTTGTTCCTTTCTGTGTTCACATCTATCAGCTTAGTAGCACTGCCATGGGAAAACACCATAGCCTGAGTGCCTTAAGCACCGGAAATTTGTTTTCTTTCAAGACTGGAGTTAGAAATCCAAGATCAAGGGATCAGTGGGTTTGATACCTTCTGAGTCTTCTCTCCTTGGATGGTGGATGGCTGCCTTACCCTGTGTCCTTACCTGGCTGTCATCCTGCCTGTGTGTCTGTGTCCTGATCACTCATTATGAGGACACAAGTCATGCAGATTAGAGCCCAGCCATATGTACTGGCCTTATAACTTCTTGAAAGACCCTGTGCCCACACACACTCTCATTATGGGGTGCTGGAAGTTAGGATATCAATATATAAATTTGGGGGAGCAAAATTTTGCTCACAGCATAACACAAGGAATTCCCTTGCTCGTGTAAAAGGATCAATTCCACTACATGTATTTTTGGTCCTGTTTTCTCTGCACTGCTTCAGAATTTAGTTGCTATAATTCTCTCTTTCCCCAGTATCACCAACACATTTCCCATGAGTTAAAGGCCACTGGTTTACAGCCATCGTCGACCAACTGTCTTCTTGTCATAGTAAATGGAACCGTTACTAACTCTAGACGTTAAAAACATTTTCCTCTTTTCTTTATCACCTACATCTAATTTCTCAGTAAGTCTTGGTGGTATTACCTTTAAAATATATTGCAAATCTGCCCTCCTTACCTTACTTCAGCTACACTCACCTCAGCCAAACTCTTCACAACCTTTCACATGGAAACCTGTAATAACCTCCTACTGTTTCCCTACCTCTACATTCATCTTCTTAGAAAAGATTCTTTACCTAGGAGCTAGTGATAGCCGTTTTTTAACTTATTTTTCTTTCCTGGAGCTCATTCCAAACTGAATTAGTTTATTTATAAAAGTTATC
>NW_022900926.1:17350974-17373782 GCF_012274545.1 Fukomys damarensis | reverse complement strand
TATATATATATATGTATATATCTCCATCATTAAATTTGTAAAAAGAAGAGTGTACTTTCCCCATTATAAATGCAAGCCAACATTTAAAAGTTAAATTTAAAGGTTTGAATATTTTCTACTTATTTTCAGGATAAAATTAAGACCTCTAATAGTTTCTTGACTCAAAAAGTTCTTGATAATATCTTTAGCGATTTCAGTATCGAATAAAGAATAGCGTCCTGAGCACATTAGAAAACATTTAAGTTGGGATCAAGAATGAGATTTAAAAATATATTGGAATAAAATAATTTGAAATTTTATAGAATTTTTATAAATGCATAGAATTTTTCCAAAGGCTATGTCAAAATGTTCATTTAAAGATAGAGAAGCTAAAGGAAGATCCATTTGAAATATCTGCACAAGATTGGTGTACTTAGTTAAGATCATTTCTCATTGTGTCATTTATAGTTGTCTATATATTTATTTGCTACAATCTCATATAACCTCAACAGCATTATGAGGTTCTTGTCCACTCTTCAGAGCGTGCTACGATTTAGATCTAAAATGAGCCCAAAAGCCTCATATGTTCAGAAATGGGACTTTTGGAAAATGGCCTAATCATGGGGTGGTGAGGCTGACTTACTGTTAGGAGGTAGAGTCCGGTCACAGAGGTGGGTCACTGAGGGTGTGATGTGGAAAATTCTATCTTTCTCTCTTCTCCCCCTGCTTCCTGGTCTCCATGGTGCAAGCAGCTTTCCTCCACTGGGTGCCTGCTGCCTGTTCCCTGGAATCCACGAGAGGACCATCTGCCCCCTACCCAGGACCTTCCCCTGTGCGCTTTCTGCCTTGGAGGCAACTGATTATGGACTGAAACACTGAAAGCCATGAGCCAAAATAACCTTCTCCCCCTTTGAGTTGTGGGTGTTGGGCATTATGTCTCAATGTCTAGGAAAGTGACTAAGACAGAGGTTTCTTATTTGAAATTTATAAATGCTATTTTTGAAAGGAAACTAACTAAAACATAGCCTAAAAGTTTAAAGTGAGCACAGTGATTCTATATTCTCACAGTTAAATAGAAAGATGCTGTTAAATACTTTTATAAAAGAATTGGATGATGGTAAGTACTCATTTGAACTTGTAAACATATTTCTAAGACTTCTTTTTACCTTCATCAACAAAGGACAAAGGCAACTTTTCAGTATTCAATCATTGAACCAACGTCTATTGTCTGTTTCTGCTGTTATAGACTTTAGACATATATCTAGCCCTCCCTAGACTCAGAATTCCTAAGAAAGTTCACACTTGCACATAGCATGGCAAATAATACAATAGTGTAAAGTATGATGGTCATAAAACAACTGGGCTATCCAAGGCTGGAAAAGTTGGAAGCCACCATAGAAAAGCAGTGTTTGAGATGGGCTCCAAAGAATATCTATACGTCAATGAGAAGGGTGGGACAGTTAAGCATAACTGTCTACTTAACTGGATTAAGAGAAGCTTGTATAGATGGTTAGATCATATGGATGCTATACTCATCAGTGGATTAATCCCCTGATGTTCAAAAACCAGCTGTTAAGAGGTAGGGTCAGATAGAGATGGATTGCTGGGAGCAAGCCTTGCAATGATATGTCTTTTGCCAGTGCTGTTACCCTGCTCTGCTATGGTCTAAGTAATTTCATTCTGCCATGATGTTCCTGCTTGGGGGAAGCCAGCCATGGACTAAAGCCTGTGAAACTGTAAGCCAAATAAATCTCTCCTCCTTTAAGTTACGGGTGCTGGGTATTTTGTCTTGCAATAGGAAATCTGACCAATACAAAGGGAATATGAGTGGCAAGTAGCTCCGGTTGACAGAACTTGTGAAATCAAAGAGATGAGAAGGAAAGTTGATGGGCCTGCCCATCAGGTCGAAATTAGAGAATGAATAGACCGAAAGATGGGGACAAGTCAGTCAATTTTCAAAACCTTGTTTAATGCCCACTGATCAAATGTCTCTGTACTAAGTGCTGGATGTGGGGAGGGCATTGCATAAACAGCTCCTGTCTTCCCATTTACATTCCAATTGCTTACAATTAATGTACATAGCGAAACAAGGCAATGATAAATGCTAAAACGTTGAGAAAATGGAAATTTATTGATTAGGGCAGCTGGTTCCAACCTCTTCATTATTCATTTCTACCAGTAAAGTGCTTGAGTGTACAAGCTTCCAAGGTATATTTATTTGCACTACAATTTAGATCCTGAATGTTCTCCAAAGGCCCACATGTTAAATGCTTTGGCCTCAGCCTGTGGCACTATTAGGTGGTAACAGATCCTTCAGGAGCCTAGTGGAAGTAAATTAAGTTATTGGGGACACGCCCTTGAAGGAAACCTTGGTGACATCCACCCGATAGTATTTTCATCAGTAGGCAGAACGCAAAAGTTGTGGGGCCGGGGAGACTTCCACCCATACTTCAAAGGAGAGCCTGGGAGTCCAAGCAAGAAGCCCTTGAGTGAGCAGACGTGAAGCCATGGAATGGAGCCACATGTATATTGGACACATCACTAAGTCAGAGGTATCAGGAAAGTTGAACGTCTGCTAAGAAATCTGCAGCTGTTAGTAGAGCCAGCCCAAGGAGACAGCAATGAGGATCGCAATCTGAGAGGTGATGGAGTTGGGCCCTCTGGAGAGCACATCTCACCACCAAGAGCCCAGATGCCAGATGCTGAGCCACAGGACATAATGTTTGCTCTGCTGGGTTCTCATTTGGTTTTGGTCTAATTCTTTTCTGTTTCCTTTATTTTTCTATTTTTTGGAATGGTAATGTTTACCCTACACCATTGTATTGAATTTTTTTTTTAATGGAGGCTCATACTAAACCTTGAGTCTGAGAAGTGAGTCTGAGTTGGACTTTTGAAAAATACTGGCACCATTAAGACTTTAAGGAATAGATTTTGGCACATCTGGAACACAAGATAGTTGTATTATCTTAGACGGAAACTACAAACTTGGCATTGTCTTCCTTTGGAGGTTAAATATGGTTTAAGGGGCTGTGTTTGTGTATGAAGCTGACAGAGGGTGGGTTGTGGCACCCTGACTGGCTCTGGGATCTGCCCAGGATGTACCTGCGTGGGTCATGGGTGTATGACCTAGTACCATATCTGGCCCCTTGCCCCTTCCTCTTTGGTACTCTCACTCTGCTTCATGGCTATCAGGAATTAAGGAGCTCTGCTCCACCGCACCTTGCACTGTGATGTTTCTTCCTCAGAGCCTGCTGATCATGGACTTAATCCCCTGAAACTGTGAGCTGAGTTAAATCGCTCCTTCTTTAAATTGGAGGTGCCTCAGCAACTGGAAAGCTGACTAATACACATACCTAGCTCAAAAAACAGTAGCTTTGTGCATTTAGAGAGATATTCATAGATTGAATATTTTTATGTCTCACGGACAACCTACTCTGGGCCCAGAAATGAGTGGCATTTTAAAAAAAAGTTAAAATGTGAAGAGACTGTGCTCTAGAAACTGTAAGAGGAAAATGCTGAGTAGATCTTGATTAAAGACCATTATAGCCAGTTCAGCCTTTTCCAGTGAGGTCGACAGGCCCCTTGAGTCACAGTGACTTGAAGGAGATCATAATACATACTGACTCCTGGGTCACACCTAAAACTCAATCAGAATATCTAGAGAGGGGAAGTAGAGTTGAAATACACTGATTCTTTTCCTCACTAAATAATCTTTAAAAAATGAAGATTTCAAGTAATCTACACAAAATTTTACTTATGAAATCTGAAGGAGACAAAGATGATCGATATGGAAAAACAGTGTGACCCATAGGTCACACACAATAAATATAGGATCTGCGAAAAAGTTCTTCCCTTTTTTCCTTTTTTTTTTTTTTTTTTTTTGGTACCAGGGATCTAACTCAGGACCTTGTGCTTGTGAGGCAGGCAGCGGAACTACTAAGCTAAATCCCCAGCCCAGTTCTTCCTTTTATTCAGTTTTATCAACTTTTTATAAAAGCTACTGTTTTCACTTCAACTCAGAGTAGGGAATACTTTCTCTAAGAAAAGTTTATGGTTAAGGTTTTGCTTCTTTTTCTCTACCAATTTTATGGGCATATTACTCAGCAAAGAGATTTTTGGGTCTCCAGGGCAAATCATTTTCCAGGCAAGTGAGTGGAAAAGACAGTTATTCCTAATGAACAATTCTCTGTGACGATTGTTATCTTTGCTTTACAGCCCTGGTCACATTTTGGATGTTCCGGTACATTTAACTCATTCTTCGTTACTACTATAACTAAGTTAGAATTAAGGATTTCTGATTGGCCTACTCCATCAGAACCTTTTGTTACATGTTGAAACTTTCACTTGATTGTATACATCAATCTTTTGCCCTCAATTGAAAGGGAAGTGGATATTGGCTTACGGTGCTTTTCATGATAGTTCCAATTTATTTTATTTATTTTTTTGGAAGATTGGGAAATCCAAGCATTTATTTAATATCTATCTGTCAAATTTAACATACCAAAACTCTCTAAAATGCATGGTTTTGTGTTGACATGTCCATGAATGCAATGCTGCGGTAAAAGAGTATAAGAACACAGTGAGTTTAAATAACTCAGCAACTCGCTGGAGAAAATGCATTATTATTCACTTAGGGTTGATAAAACCAAGAACAACATTAAAGCTAATCTTTTATCATAAAACCCAACATTTTTCTTCTCTCTCCCTAAAAAAAGATTCATTCTTTTATTTTTTAATTTAATTTTTTTTCCTCATTGAGTTTATTGGTACTTCTTAGGTATACAGTACAGTTACATTCATCATTGGGATCTTGTACCTTTACATAACAGGTCTTGGTTATCATTTTTTTCCCCTTGTCCCTGCCCTCCCTTCACCCCCTTCTCCCCTCCCCATTTACAAACACTTCATTTCCATTTTTTCATTTTCTCCTATTTTTTTCTTTGCCCTTATTACCTTTCCCCTACCCTTCCCACTTCCCCTACACCTTTAGCCCTTTTCTTCTATTACACATTGTCGATTATATCATTAGGATCTTATGTACCATTATACTTTTTCACACTGGAAATTTAGCTCTGTGATGCCACTGCCTGACTCACAGAGTTCCAATTCATACTCATCTTATTTGTGTCTCGAAGGCCACATCCATATATGTTAGGGTAAAACAAAAAAACTAGATGAAAGAAATATTTAAAATCACATTTCCATTTCCTTCAACTAAAAATAATCTTCTCCCAAACTCGCATAACATTTTATCCACACCACTCTATGTCATATGTCACATCCCCACCTGTACCTCTATTCATACCTTCATGGACAGATCTACCTGTGATGCTCTGAGCTTTACACAGCTAATGTGTGGGCTTATTTATCTCTGTACACTCCACCATACCTAATAGGAACTTTAAAATACACATCTAAAAGTATTTGTTCAATAGTAAATGAGCTATCAATTTTTTGTCAGACATCAGAGAAAAGCAGGCTCCTACCTGCAAACATAAAGTGGGTTCATACATGCTTCTAGGTGCCCTTGAACCCTTCAGGGTATTATTATAAGGCTGCAATGCTCCCTGACCAGCCAGAGGAAGCCCTTGAATCTAGTACCTTCCATTCTTAGTCACTGACTTATGCCTTAATTATTGGTGATAATTAATATTTAATAGATTCATTTGCATAGTGAAGATGCTGGTACTTTTGCTTTAAGTAGAGAAAGATGCTCCTCCAAACTAGGTCTGTTTGTCATAAGAGCCTAAGATAATGACTGGACTCTGTCTGTTTTCCACTGCTGACTTTTTTCCACTTCTCCATGCTGCTCTCCGTGTAGTTCTTAAATGTGTATAACAAAAGCTAAACACATTTACAATGTACTTACATGTTTAAAATATTTAATGACATACCATGCTGCTTGGTGAAATATCACTCATCAACTAACCTGAGAATTACAGTGGTTTATTCATGTGAAGAGTAAGAATGTGAACTACACTAGTCCAACAGGTAGAGACATCATCGTTATGCTAGGAAATTAGAGGAACACAACAAATTGAAGGAAGCTGTATTTAAAGTTCAAATGTTCTCTGAAATAATATAAGTATTATTGGGTGAGCACGAACTGTTTGTCAGCCATTGTGTTATCTACTTCTGGAGACATTAATCTCCAAGGAGATAGGGCCAACATGCCCATTTAACAGAAGCGAAGCTAAACGTTTAGGGTAGGAGCTGTAATTTTTAGCCTAATGTGACTCAGAAAGTAATGCAAATTTTCCTCATGCTCCTTCCAATACATTAAATTTCCTCTTGCATATGTTCTCTGCTATTTTCTGTCTAAAATTCTCCCTTCGAAGGCTGGGAAAAGGTGCCATATCTAAACATTTACTATGTGTGAGGTCTCACAGCCCTCTTATACTCTGTTCTTAATTTTCTCTGTTGAAAGAGCTGTGTAAAGCTCCACTTTGTACCCATGTCCCTTCCACCAGGACTGACATTTTCTGAGGAGGACAGGTATCCCACACCTGAGTTAATCTTGTAATCTTGGTTTACCTCCACCTTTTTCTCTGTGACACAAACTCCCAAATATTTAGACTTCTGTGCTCCTCTTTCAGTGCGAAGCTCCTCCTCATTCTCATTATATTTTAAAAAAATTTTATCCTGATTTTTTTTTCTTATTGAACATCTTTATTTTACAATTGCTGGCATTCACCTCAGCAACAAAACGAGTATGAGTGAAAACATACAGCAGGAGACAAACTGACAATGTCCTGCCCATCCTTGGGCCTGTAGAGAAGTCCATGCAGCTTGACAAAATTCCTCTCCATGGCTGAAGGAAACATTCGTACTTGAAACCCCTGCCAGGTAGATATCTAGTATGAGTTGTTATTTTCCCCCCAAATTTGATTTATGTTTAACATGCTCTTCACAGGGAAGAATTTTACTGAATCCTCTCTGATTATGACCAAGAAGAAATGGGAGAAAGAGAGAAAAAAAAGCTTGCTATTTTGGTACGGGTGGAGGCTATATTTGGAGAGGAAGCTTGTTTTCTATTGGAGGTTAATTTCGGAGAAGATTACAGTGGAAATTAAGGATAACTAAGATGGAAGGCATTAAGTATATAAAATTGAAAGAGTTACTTTTACTCATTACTAGCCAAACTGAGACATCAGTGCCATTTATGTGATATTCTGCAATGGCCTTTGAAAGATGCTATAGACCCTGAATTAAAGACACAATAAATTCACCAGCTTAAGCCTTCCCCTATTTCAATTGAAAAACTGACACCTACTTCTTAAACACCATTTCTGCAATAGAGAAAATGAAATATTCTGAGTTGATTAATGAACAATCATTTACCACCTGAAGAAACAGCCACACTGCTCCGAACCTTTTTCAGTCTAGGCAGGACATCTATTGATCATGAGCATTTACTCCTGACATACGCAGACCACCTGTAAATTTCCTGGTCTGGAGTGGAAAATAACAAATGCTTGCCACACTCTAATGCGCCTCCCAAATGAATGCTAACACTGTATGAACAGCCTTTTACTTCAGAAGCCATTTTTACACAGGAATTAACTTTTCGCCTGTGAAATGTGAAAGAAAAGAGTCTCTTTTAAGGATGTGAACGATGGAGATGTATGGGCCATGTAGGCATAACAGTGACTGGGGAAGTTTATAGCATACAGAGTAAATCTTTTCACTCAATTAAAAAGAACATTTTTAATTAAAGACTGCAAATATACATGACAACAAGAAATGAAGGTACTAAATAAAAATTTCAAATATACATATATATGACAGCAAAAAAAGTTATGAAATAAACAAAAATTTATACAACACAAACTGATAATCCAAATACATTATTAGTTTGATATGATCTTCAAACATTATATGTTCTTTCTCATTTCCTTTTTGTATAATATTATTAAAATAATGTATTTACAAATAAAACAAAGTTACATATTATAGTTGAGAAACTGTCCTCAAAATTTTATGATTTATAAACTCCTTGGTTATTATTAATTTGATAAATATCATATGCTTGTTGATTGTATCACTTACATTTTCTAACAAAACTTCCCACAAAAAAGAAATTTACTTATATTTGAAATGCAAAAGCAACTAAAAGAGTTCACAATTTTAAAATCAGATTTTTCTATTTCTATTTTATTATATCCCAAATTTATTTTTATTATATTTTTATAAGCATAATGATAGAATTTAACACCAATACATATGTAATGTTCTTCCCAAACAAATGACTATGAATTGAATCAAGCCTGTAATTTAGAGAAATCATAAGGTTGGCAGAGAAACTATCGATATGCCAAATATGCAAAATCCTACCACATTCATGACCATGTTTCTCATTTAATAGTGCACACATATGTGTAAAAACATACCCCCCACACATATACACAATGCATATTTTCTACAATACACTATATACTTTGGTATAATAAAACAGTGCAGTGATGTGTGGAATGTTTGTGATTTGTGTGATTTGAGAAAAAAAATATCTTTGAGGCAGTTGGAGAATTTGTAATATGTACCAGATACTAAATGATATTAATAATTTATTATCCATTTATTTAAGTATAGTTATGATAAATTTTACTTAAAAATTAATATTTATCAGTAGAAAATAGGTACAAAGATATATTGATAACATAACAAAATTTGTCTTAACAAATTTCCAACCAAACAAACTGTAGTGATAGAAAAGGAAGTTTGCAGAAGGCAGAGATGAGAGAGGAGAATGACGGATGGACCTTAATACTTCTCATCCTACTCGTACATACAGATTTCATAAATTCTCAAATAAAAAAGCAAAGAAAATGAGAACCAAAATAACTCATCAATTTGGTAGACCAACATATAAAGACAAAAATTAATGTGTTGATAAATTTTAAAAATATGAAATGTAAAGCCTGAGGTTTAGCTCAGTAGTGCTGCACCTGCCTAGCCAGAACAATATGCTGAGTTTAATCCCCAGCACCAGGGAAAGAAAAAGAAAAAAAGAAGAAAAGAGAAAAGGAGCATATGTGCTTTCTAACATACTCAATAGATTAAAAATAAGTTATTTGTTATCTCTTCCTCTTGAATTTTTCCCTTCACAAGGATGTAGTGGCCTTCTTTGTCTCTTTCAATCAGTTTAGGTTTGAAATTTACTCTGTCTGTGAATAAGATTGCTACCCCTGCTTTTTTCTGGGCTCCTGTTGCATGAAGAAGCTTTCCATCCTTTCATTTTCAGTCTATGGGCTTCTTTTTGCAGTAGGTGTGTCTTGTATACAACATATTATTGGATTTTGCTTCCTTTTTTGTTTGTTTGTTTGTTTGTTTTTGGTACCGGGGATTGAACTTGGGTCCTTGCTCTTGCAAGGCAGGCCACCGAACCACTGAGCTAAATCCCTGGTCCAGGATTTTGCTTCTTAATCCATTCTGTCTGCCAGTCTATTTCTCTTGATTGGTGAATTGAGGTCATTGATATTGATGGTTATAACCGATATGTACTAGCTTATTATTGTTATGGTTTTTTTTTGTTTGTTTGGGTTTTTTGTTTTGTTTTGTTTTGTTTTTGCCTTCTCCTTCTAGTTTCTTACCTTGCCTATTTGATTTGCTCTGTTGGGCTTCATTGTGTTGTTGTCTTCATTATCTTTTTTCAGGATATTGTTTAGAATTCCTTGCAGTGTTGGTTTGGTATTCATGAAGTTTCTCAGGTGTTCTTTGTCATGGAAGTATCTTATTTCTCCATCCATTTTGAAAGAAAGTTTTGCAGGATACATCAGTCTAGGTTGGAGGTTGTTTTCTTTTAGTACTTGAAATGTCTCATTCTAGGCTCTCCTTAACCTAAGGGTTTGTGTTGAAAAGTCTGCTGTGATTCTGATGGGCTTTCTTTTGCATGCGATTTGTTTCTTTCTTCTACTGCTTGTAGTATTTTGTTCTTCTGTTGGGTTTCTGGGATCTTGATTATTACATGTCGACGTGTAGATTTTTTTATCATGGCTAGTTGGAGTCCTATATGCCTCACTTATCTGTATGTCAAATTCTTCCCCTCTGTTTGAGAAGTTTTCTATAATTAATTCTGTGAACAGCTTTTTAAAGTCATTTGCACTTTCTCCTGCTACTTCTTGGATTCTTATCTGTCTTATGTTATTCTTCTTTGCATCATCTAAGAGTTGTTGGATCAATTTCTCATGATCCCCTACTGTTTTCAAGAGACCTCTCTTTTCACGGTCACTGACTGCAATTTTATCATCTGTATCTGAGATTCTATCTTCAGACTCTTTTATTCTGTTGCAAACACTCTCAATGGAGTTTTTGATCTCCTGGATATGTGCTCGAACTTGCCCTGTGGATTCCATTTCTTTCTTATATTGGGCATTTATTGTTTGTAATTCTTTCTTATGCTGGGCATTCATAGCTTCTATCATGGTCCTGAACTCTTCTGTTTTCCTCTCAGTTTCTGTTCTAGAGTCTCGAATTATAACTTTCATTTTGTTCATCATCTCTATGATTATCTGGGAAATTACTTCTGTTTTAAATTTCTCTAGAGCCTGATTGATCGATTTTGTTACTTCCTGTGCTTTGAGTTCAGGATGTCCTGATGGTTCACTGTCAGACTTTTCATCCTCATTTGACCCACTGTTTGTCATTGGTGAACTGGAAGTCTGTCCCTGTATCTTACTTACTTATTTTTACTATTGTTGTTAGGTTGTCCTTATTTTAACCTTTATGTTATTACTTAAATCTTCCTGATATAGTTGGATTTCAGCCCATGGGTCTCTAATGACTCATAGACATTCTCATTTTCATAGTACCAAAGAAAACAGCTCATTGAATCAATCACAACCCTTTATCCTAATTGATACAATCAGCACCACAATATGATCAAGCACAACTTGCAAATTGACCCCTTGTAGTAGTCATCAGTCTATCACCTTCAAACCATGTGAGTTAAATTAAATTCACGAAGCAATCCAAAATATGTTTGCAGTGAATAAACTTTTCAATAAGGATATTTACCATTTAGGATAGAGGCTTAAGACAGAGTTAGGACAAGAGGAGTAAATAAGTAAAAGAATTAGAGAAGGTTTCACATGAAGCCCGAAGACATAGAATGACCACATAATTGTCAGGAAACTGTTAAATTCAAAAGGTATAAACAGAAGAGAAGTATAATAACCCTTGAGTGAGGTAGAATGACATAAGAAAAGAACATAAAGAAAAGAGAAAAAACAATAATAAAAGAAGAAATCAGAGTTAGGACAGGAGATAAAACAAAAAGGGAGATGAGGGATAGTATAGTGGAACAAGAGACTGAGTTGGAAAAAGAGGACAGAAAAAAAAGAATTTGCAGAGTGACATGAAAAAAAGAAAGAAAAAAAATGAGTTTGAAGGGCCTCTTTCAGACTGTATCACTGCTGTCATAATATACAACATGCTCTGCCTTGTGCAGAGCCAAGTCCCCTGATCTCAGCTAGCTGGTGGCAGAACCCCATGACACAGACTGACCTTGGGCTGCAAGGCCCAGACTGAGTTCCCCAACCTCCTGAAGGGTTGAACTCCACTCAGTTCTACTACAGGTTTCCCCCAACCCTTCTTTAAAGATGTTCAAAATTGGGAGCACTGGAAAATACCCTTTATGACCACCTCTGCCTCTACAGAGTAGGTCTAAAGACTGGCACAATCAAGAGGTCTCAAAGCTTGAGAGGGGTCTGGGGGGGGTTCAGGGGAGCCCAAACAGCTGCCTTTCTGACACTGAACATGGCAGCAGTGGCACCAGCAAGGGAGGATGTGCCCCAGCAGACCTTCTGGCTTTGGAGACGGCGGCAATGCCACCAGCAGGGAGGGCACAGCAGAGCAAGTCCTCTGGCCCTGGAGATGGCGGCAACGCCTCCGGTAGGGGAGGGCACCAAAAAGAACATTTTTAAAAAGCAAAAGCAGTATCTTTTCAGTAAAGAAATGTAGAAAATTTAGATAGTTAAGAAAATAAGAAACTAAAAACGATTCATGCTTCTAGAGAAAAGTTGTGATTACTTTGACTATTTACTTTAAAGCATAAATCTATACTCCTTTCCTTCAGTAAATACTGAAAATATGATTGGTAAATAATCTCTTTAACTTAAATACATATCATCAACATGTTTTTATATGATTAAAGATTCACTTTTCACTTCATCATTTAATGGACTTGCAGTATTGAAGGAATATTTTAATCTAATCTCTTCTTGCAGGTTACTTTGTTTCTAATTTATTTGGTGCTCTGATGAACAATAATACAATCTCTCTATTTTAGTAAATGTTTTCCTATCACATGGAAAGGGGACTAAAAGGAAGACAAAGGCAACAAGTTTAAGAGGTAAAGTTGACCCAGACGAGGTAAGGAGTGAGGGCTACTGCAGGCAAGGAGTTGAAGAAGGCAAGTTTCTAACAGAGGCCACAGGAGGAGTCTTGATGCCATTAACCAAGATGTGAAAGATCAGAGGAGCAACAGATGGAGGGGAACGAAGTGATGGAGAAAGGATTAGTTCCATTTTAAGTCCTGTGTAATGCTTAGCCAGAGACATCTGGGCATACATGGAAATAGAGAACTTGGAAATCAGAAAGAGACACCCAGTCAGAAGGCAGCCAGGACTCTCACAGTCTGAGTAGACAAGTTTCCTGTTCCTCTAACTCTTAGACTCTATGCATCATAGCTCTTCCCACTTTGTCCTGTGATGACCTGGTTACTGAATGTTTCTCTTATTAAATTAATAAAGTGTATGGTAGGCATCAATGTAGAGGATAAGTGAACAACAGTTTGGGCTTCTACTTCATAGGCAAAATGTGCTGTTGGAGAAGACTACTGGGATTCGATACGAATTGGACCAACACTTTTGGAGTGGGCAGGGAGTATCAAACCTATAAAGGGCACAGAAAGAGTAAGAAAAGTCAGAAAAGAACAGTGCATTCAAAGCCAATGGAGCAGGAAGCAGTGGTCATCAGGTTCTTCAGGAGTCCTTACTGAAGTGTCTCAGTTAGAGGGGAAAACAGAAATCACTGCAAGTGTTTTAAGCAAGACAGGACTGGACTCACAGAAGAGGCTACTGACAAAATTGTTTCAAGGACTGAGGTGGTAGACTCAAGGCTGGGCTTTCTGACCAGGCAGCAGTGAGCCATGTCTCTTTGCTGTGGGACCCAGGCTGATGGCCACTGTACCATCTGGAGTGTCTCTGGTTTGGCAGAGCCGGGGCAGGGAACAAGGACTGAGGAAGAAGTTTCTTAAAGCTTCCATCCAGAAGTGGTAGAAGCCACTTCATTTCATATTTTACTGAATAAAGCAAGTAAAATAGGAATACCTAACTACAGGAAGCACAGCAACCCATCCTACTATGGAGCAGTGTGCTCAATTATTTTGGATATGTTTCTGATTTTTCTAAAATTTTTGTCAGTGTATATTTGTGATACACAGTGATTTCATTCACTTTGGGGATAGGAGACATACACATATTGCATCTTTATCATATTTACCTCCCCTTCCTGAATCCTTTCCTCTTCCTCCTTCTTCAGAGCCCCTTCCCATCTCTACAAAGTCCACCTCCCTATTTCTTAACATGGCTCTTCTATTTTGATCTTAAACATTTATATTTTGAGGCTCTTATATTAAAGAAACTATGAGATAACTATCCTTTTGTAACTGTGACTGACTTACTTTACTCTGTATTACCAACCCAGAATCCATCCATTTTTCTACAAATGACTCAAATTTATCCTTCTTTATGGCTGAGTAGTACTCCATTGCATACATATACCACATTTTCTTTTTTCATTCATCTGCTTATGGGCATATAGACTGCTTCCATGGTTTACCTATTATGATTTGTGCTTCTTATGTGCATGTATCACTGTAGTATGATGACTTAAGATCTTTTGGGGCAGATACGTAACAGAGGTATAGTTGTTTAAATAGAATTTATATTTTTACTTTTTTGATGAATCTCCATGCAGATTTTCAAAGTAGATTCCCTTGTTTACATTCCCACCAATGATGTAAACTGGTTCATTTTTCCTCACAACCTTACCAGTATTTGTTTTTGTTTGTTTATTTTTTGAGTCCTTGTTAATCAACATTCTTATTGGAATACAATGAAATCTCAGTGTTATCTTGATTTGCATTTCCCTGGTGGCCAAAGATGCTGAACTTTTTTCATGTATTTATTGCCCATTTGTATTTCTTTTGAGAAGTATCTTTTCATTGCAATTGTCCATTTTTAGGTTGAATCTTTTAATTGGGGAGGTCTAATGTTTTTTGAGTTTCTTATGTATTCTAGATATTAGCCTTCTAATTGAGAAGCAGCCAGTACAATCTTGCCTATTCTGTAGATCATCTCTTCACTCTATTAATTGTTTCCCTTGCTGTGAAGAAGACTTTTAATTTGTTATAATCCTATTTGTTGATTCTTGGAATTATTTCTTGTGCAATTGTAGGTCTGTTCAGGAAGTCCTTGCCTATGCCTATGTCTTCAAGAGTTTTAGTGATTTTTTCAGCCAAACAGATTCAGTGTTTCTACTTTTAATGTATTATTAGTCTTTGATCCATTTTGACTTGATTTTAGTATTGGGTGAACTGTATGATTGAGATTCATTCTTTTACATGTGTATAACCAATTTTCCAAGCACCATTTATTAAAGAGACTATCTTTTCTCCACTCTCTGTTGAAAAACAGATCACTGAAGGTCCTTCAGCTATTTTTGCATCTTCCACTCTAGTCCAATATTCATGATTTTTTGCCAGTACTATACCATTTTTACTACCTTAGTTTTGCAGTATATCTTGAAGTCCAGGATGGTAGTGCCTCCTTCCTTGCTCTTGCTCTGTGATTGCTTTGGCTATTCTGGGTCTTTTATGGTTCCATATAAATTTTAGAGTCATTTTTTCTCATTTTGCTCACCTTGCTTGAGGTTTCCATCCCTTTGGACTCTTTGGCACTACGGGCTGCATTGCTTCACTGCTTCTGTCTAGAATTTCTTTGACTACTTTTTTGTAGTGTGGGTTGGGTGGCCATGAAGTTCTTAAGGTGCTCTTTGTCATGGAAAGGAAAAGGTATTATCTTTCCATCTATGTTGAATGATAATTTTGCAGGATATTAATCTGAGTTGAAAGTTATTTTGCTTTTTTTTTGTTTTTTTTTAGGGCTTGAAAAAGTTCAGTCTAAATTTTCCTGGTCTTTAAGGTTTGTGTTGAGAAATCTGCTGTAATTTTGATTGGTTTGCTTTTATATATTATTTATTGATTTTTTTCTAACAGCTTTTAAAACTTTGTCTTTGTCAGACTTCTGGAATTTTGAACTATGATGTATAATGGAGAATTTCTTTTTTGATCATGACCATTTGGAATTTTATATGCCTCATTTACTGGGAAGTTGAATTATTTCCCTAAACTTGGAAATTTTTCTGTAATGGTTTTTGCAAATTAATTTTTATATCTTTTGTGCTATTTTCTGACCATTCCTTAACTCTTACAGCTTTTAATTTTCTTTGAGTCATTCAGCAGCTGTGGCATCCAGTTTCCATGATCTCGTTTTTCACGTGTCTACAAGGACATTGCCTTCTTCATCAACCTCAGCATCTAGTTCTGGCACAATTTCCTCGTATTGACCATTTCTGCTGCCCAGACTTTCAATAGAATTTTTTTCCAAGGGCCTTTTGGTGCTAGCTCAGTGTCTGTCCTCTGAGTAATTTTCTGACTTTCAATGTCCCTGGTCCCCTAATCTGTGAATATCTCACTCACTCCACTCCCTTTCTAAGAGTGAGGAAGAGAGAATGGGTCAGGAACACAGCCCAGGGAACTGGCTGCCAGTGCAGAGCTGGCTCCTACTTCCTGGATGTGAGATCCGCTCCCAAGATGGTGCATTTGCCAGATCCAGGGTAGAAGGGGTGCTGCAGTCCAGGGCTCCCTGATCCCTGATCTGTCCTCCTCTATTACTGGATTTGAGCCAGTAGGTTTCTCCTTCTGGTTGCCTCTCCATATCTGACTCTGTTACCTTGCATGGTTCTGAGCAACTGCACTTCCAGATGGCCTCCTCTGAGGTTGCTCATGCACCTCTGCCTCTAGTTGGCCATGAGGAAATTATCTGGATGTTCTTAAGCATGCCACATCCCTTATTAGACTTCTACATATTTGTACGTCTCTTCAATTACTTTTGTTTATTTCTAAGCACGACTCATCTTGCATTGCACTGATTTTTCTCTTTAGCTGTGTTTCACCCACTGCACAGTGAATTTATTGTGGGAGCTATAACTATATGTTTTACTTCTAGAATTCCATCTCCTTTTTTCCAAGCCCTCATTATTCTCTCCCTCTCCATTTCTCATTTTAATTTCTTTTTCTTCTTTTATGTTTTAAACAGTGCAATTATCATTTTATAGGACTATTTTCATAATAGCAAGCCCTTAGGGTATTTTTAATATTTCAAATTATGATTCCCTTTTGTTGTTATTCTTTGTCATAACAGGTCATTTCACTCTGTGCTCTCTGATTCTGTTTTTACTGTAAGTTTATCTTCAGTGGTACAAGTACATGTTTGTGTGTACATTTTTGTTGGGGTTCAGTGTGCTTTTATTGTAGGATATTTTTTCCAGTAAAATATTTCATATTGTTTGCAGCACTTTAGGTATTACCTAGGACCAAATTTTATATCCGTGTCCCTGTCGTAAGTAGAATTGTGTCTTCCAACACGGTAAGTTCAAATCATAATTCCTAGTACCTGTGAATGTGACCTTATTTGGAAAAAGCTTCTTTACAGATGTGAGCAATTTACAATGAGGTCATTTTGTATTAGGATAGGGCATATACCACAGTGACTGATGTCTTCATAAAAGGAAAAAAAGAAGGAGATTTTAGATGCAGAATACAGGGAGACACAGAGAAGAAAGCTGTGTGAAAACAGAGGCAAAGATCAGACTGTTGCAGCCCTAAGCCAAGGAACCACAAGGTTTACAGCCACCAACAGAAGCCAGGAGGGAACCATGAAGCAGGTTCCCTTTAGAGCCTCCAGAAGGAGCCAACCCTTTCAATGCTTTGATTTCAGACTTCTGGCCTCTAGAACTGTGACAAAATAAATTTCTGTTGTTTTAATCCGCCCAGTTTGCTTTGTCAGGGAAACTAGGAGTCTTGGCTTGGGATTTCCTGCGAGAACATTAAAATTTCAGTTTTTAGCTTTTAGAGATTTTATCTAGGTTAGATATCCCTTGGCACCAGCTTAGACTATCACTGCTTTGATTTTGAAATCCTACTTTATTCCTGGCGCTTGCAGGTTTCTTTTTTTTTCCTAAGGCTGAATTTTTACAGTATTATAATTTTGTTTTAATATTTTATCCAGCATACAGGAGTGTAACTAAAAGAAAAATATCTTCTTTAACACTATCTGCCCTAGTTTGGATCCTGAAAAACCAGATCTCCTTTACAGACATAGAAAGGAAATCAACATAGCCTGGTACTAAGAGAAAGTAAAAAGCCCTATGGGCACAAAAAAGGCAGAGAGGCATGGAAGGTAGGACTTGAGAGGGGTGCCTCACACTTCTTCAAACTCTACCACACCCTCAGTTATTTTCATCTTGGAGACAGCTCCATCCCATCGCCTGGAAGACTGTGATTCTTTCTCCTCTCTCATCTTGCATCAGGCCCTTCTTTTCTTAACCTACTGCCCAGACCCAGGAACAAGTTTTGTTTTCTGAAATGTACTAGTATTTCTTTCAGTTTCTTCCTCATTTATGAATTTTTCTCTCCAGAACATTCGTACCTTCTTTCTCTCATCCAAGTCATACATTATTTCTAGACCTTTTCTAAATGACCAATGCCCCATCCATTACCAAATAAACAATGAATGAGGGAACACTAGAGAGAAAGCATGACGGCATAGGTAGTTCAAACTAAGGTTTAAAGATGGAAAGAAGACGTACAGACTCTCCTTGACTTACAATGGAGTTACCTCCCTGATGAAATCTTCGCAAGTATAAAGCATCATTAAACAAAACACATTTTACGTATCTGTGGTGGTAACAAGTGTTTATTCGATTGGTTTTGTAGATATGGACGGTCCAGAAGACTGGTGGAGCGTAGTACTTCTGGGTGTGTCTGGGTCAATCAAGGAGGCGTGGCCTTGGGTCTATGTCTGGCTCATTGCCCCTTCCTCTCTGATGTGGTACTCCTGTTGTACTTCCTGGTCACCACAAACTAAACAGCTTTGCTCTACCACATCCTTCCACCCTGATGTTTCTGCCTTGGAGGCAGCGATCGGTAGACTAAATCCCCTGAACCCACCATAAACAAAATTAAACCTCTCCTTTATGCCGCAGGTGTCAAGTAGTGCTGTAAGCAACAGGATACCTAACCTACTGAGCACCACAGCTTAGCACTATGGAGTGCTGGCTATTTCTCCTGGTAATTGTGGTGTTGACTAGGAGCTGTGGCATGAGAGAGGAACTTACCATGCATATTATTAGTCCAGGAAAAGGTCAAAATTCAAAATTTGAATCATGACTGTCCTATTTAGAATGTATCGACTTGGGACCACAGTAAAGTGGGGAAATTGTAGTTGAACTATTGAAGGTTGAAAACTATCTGCACTTGAATAGAAAGATTCACTGAACTCCTATCATTAAGTATGTGAAAGTTATCTAATCAAAAGATACGTTGTCTATATTTTTGTTTTTATTTTTCTTACCGGATTAGCAATGCCTTGAGATCAGCAACATTGCACAAATGCATTCTCTTTTTACCCCACACAAATTCTGTCCCAGGATTTTGTGATAATGCAAAGTGTTTGTTGAAAGAGAGGATAACAGTATAAATTGATGATCCTATATTCATCAAAAATACATCTCTCATATCATCAAGTATACATGGTCTGTGAATTAACAGGCCTCCTCTTGGATTGTATTCTGCTGTTTATTTGAGGAGGTTTGGTACATTGTGCTGTTTGAAAAATGATTGATAGAATTCATTTAATTTATAATTCCATGGTTACAATTTTGGCTTTAATCTTATTATTTTGTGTCTTGCTATGAGAGAAAGTAGCTCACTCATTCTAAGAATCATGGCAGGCTTATAGTATTTTTTGACACTCATTAAACATCAACAAGAGAATTATGAAGAACCATTATCCAAGAGGGAAGTAAACAGAGAGGTAAGAATTGGCAAACCCCAAGAGGACAGGCCCACTTCTTCCCCTAAACTCATGATTTTAGCAGTTATTTATTGCCTTGGCATCTTTAACTCTTTCTGGGTCTGTGTACAGGCCTGAACAGATTGCAAAAATAACATTTAGAAAGATTTAATCAGGAACTCAAATCTTTTTTTCACTGCCGCCTTTATTCCAAAACTCATAAGACAAGTTTTATTCTTTTGAGACCTCCAAGGCCAGCAGCATCCATATTGGCAGGAATTGTACATACAGCCCTCGTTTTCCTTCTTCCCCAATAGTGAAAGGACTGCAGTGTGAGAGGAGCCTATTGGTGCCAAAGAACTGTGCCGACTCACTCCTGCCTGCAGTGAAACCAGGGAAATCTCAGAAAAGGCAAGATCCGGCTACTGAACACCTTGCCTCCATCAACAATTCTGGCTGGATCAGCTGCTTTCTGATTCTAATTAAGTCTTTCCAAAAAAAATTTACATGTCAGCAGCAGTGAGTGAAATAAAGGAAGCATCTTTACTTGGCAACAATCAAACTTTCTGTTGGCCAAGAAATACGTGAATGAAGTAAGCCTTTCAGAACTTATGATTCCTTTGTCAGTATATGCCTAATCAGTTAAGATTGGAAATATTTTCTGCCATACCCACAAGATCTCATCCATCACCTGTTTACTTCATCACCCTTCCTCCCACCCCGAGTAGGGAAGGAGAGCTGCCAAGCTCTGGTAGCTTCATTAAAGCAAACCATATATTTGTGTATAAAAAAAAAAAAAAACCCAGGGATCTTTCTCAAGGAAGCTTAAAGTGCTAGCTTCAGGTTTTCTTTATAAATGTGCAAAAGGAAAAGGGATGTTTGCAGAGGGAGAGAGAAGAAACAAATAAAAAGAAAACCTCTGGAATCTTCAAAGTTGGTGTTTGTTGGCATCACAGCTAAGTGTTAGCACAAATGCTCTAAAACACGGAAATGAGGACTGCATTAAATATTATCCTCACATCCACACTGTACTCTTTGAGTGGCATGTAGCATGCTTAGGCAGAGATGGGTGTACTCCACAGGCAAATATCAAAAACCTTTTACTAGGAAAAACTTGCACCCTATGTGAATCATGGAACTACTTTCTTCCAGATAACTTTTTAGTCTAGAAAATAAATATCCCATTTGAATTAAACACAAATTAATATAAACTGAAGCCATGTCTTCTTTCTTTTTTTTTTTAGAGAAAAATGGAAAGGTCTTTGCCTTTGGATCATTCAGATATTAAGCACTGTAGCTCTGTAAATTTGAAGCTCAGACTACTATAAGAAATTATTAAAGACCTAGATTGGGATCATAAACTCCAGTGTCTATGGATTTTCTATGAGTGCTGCAAGGCCAGAGGCACCCACTAAGGAATGGTGAGGACTCTGATAAAGTGTAAAGCTCAGTTCTCACCTCGAAGATAAGATTCTTAAAAGTTGTCAGATACACAAAGACATTTTCAGAAAACCCATTAAATGCCAAGAAAGACTCATCCGAAAAATCTATGTCTTTCAACCTGTAACCTCTCATCTGAGTAAAAGGCTGGCAGAATGTCTGGCCATTTCCCAGTTTGAAACTAGAAAGACCATCCTCCTAGAAGACTGGATGAGACCTTCTGAAGCCAATTTGTGTTCTGACATTATCTCTGCTCATTTCTATAGCTCTGATGTGTTCTGATGCAGACACAATAACCAAAATTAAAGATTTGCTTCACTCTCCTGGCTAGAAAACAATCTCATGTCACAGATATTCCCCTGAGAAACTTGAGATTGTTTCTGATAATAAAGAAAAAAAAATCCTAATAATACTACAGCTACTCCATAGGAAACCAGGATCCAGAGTCCAGAGTTCCCGGTTGGCTCTGCAGACAACATTCAATGAAGCCAGGCAGGACTTCTCTGCAGGGTGCAGTGTTACTCACGGTGCTTCATCGAAGACTTAATGATGTGCCTGTGGTGGGAAGAATGCTGCGGTGGTCAGGACAGCTAGGAGTTCAGATTCTGACTCTGTTCACTCTCTGAGGAGCATGTTACTTAGTCTATCTGAGCTTTACTTTTCTTTTTTATAAGATGGAAGAAGTAGTTGTACTAGTTTTGCTAGTGCTGCCTAAAAAAATAAAACTGTCCTCATCTGGGTGGTTTAAACAGCAGAAACTTATTGTCTCACTGTTTGGAGAGCTAGAAATTCAAGATCAAGATGGCAGTCTGGTTGGTTCCTTCTGAGAGTGCTGAGGAATGGTCTGTTTCATAGCTCTATTCTAGCTACTGGTGGTTTGCCGGCCATCCTTGACTCTTCTGGACTTCTGCCCTATAACCCTGATCTCTGCCTTCATTGATTATCACATGGTGTTCTCTATGTGTGCATATTTGTGTCTATATTTTCACTCTTTATGAGGACACCAGTCATATTGGATTAAAGTCTACCATGTTTCAGTATGATTTAATCTTAACCAATTTTATATCTACAGTGACCCTATTTTCAAAAAAATCCACATTTGCAGGTACTGGAAGTTATTATTTCCACTGGAAAATTTTCATGGGATACAATGCAACCCAAAATATTTACCTTCAAGGGCTGCTGTCAGAATTAAATGGAGAAATAGCCAATGAAAATCTGAAACATGGCAGATAACCAGTGAACACCATATTTGCATGATTCATTAATTCCAAAAGGCTCCCAAAATGGACCCTTAAATCTGAATTATAGTTATAGCCTTAGGCTCCACCCCACCCCAATCCATCTTCTACCTTGATATCAGAATGAGTTAAATCAGGTGGAACCAAGTTATTATTCAGCTTTCAGTTCTTCAGTGGCTTCCCACCCCCACTGGAGAAAACCCAATCTTTCTGGTGTGCTATTCAGGGTCTAGCCTCCTAGGTATTGCCCTCGCCTAATTCTCCACCTTCCTTCCCTACCTCTACTTTTCAGAACCTCCGCTCCAGCCAGGGTGAGCCTCATACTGTTTACTCTTTCCCCTCTATACATTGGTGCTTTCCTTCACTTGCCTTTCATAGATTGGTACGCACTTTGTTCACTGAGCACCTGCAATATTCGCTCATCTTTCATGCCTCCACTTAAAGCTTTTAATGAAGTAGTCCCCGACATCAGCCTGTAAGACTGACTGCTCTTTTCTTTGTGTGCTCCATGTGCCTTGCTCATGGGGTGAGTCTGTGTTCTGGTTCTCCTTGCATAGTCATGTTTCGTTAAAATTGTCTCAGCATCCATACAAGACTGCTCATTAGTTCCTTCTGTCAGTTTCAAAGGTGTTACCATATTTCATCATTTTACAGTATCTATACAAAGTTTTTCTTAGCACCTTTTACCCTTAACTTGCTTCCTTGTAGGTCAGCATATTATAAGAGAGTAAATTCTTTTGACAACAAAGGCGTTATCTTATTCATCTCTACATTCATTGCTCATCCTACCACATTTTAATAAATGGGAGCCTAAGTGATAGTAATGCTTAATAAATATTTACAAAATTAAACTCTATCTATCTATTTTATCTAATCCCATAATGAAATGTAAAGTTGTAATCACAGGGCCAGGGATTTAGCTCAGTGGTTCCATCACCTGCCTCTCAAGCACAAAGTCCCGAGTTCAATCCCCGGTACCAAAAAAACAAAAAAAAAAAAAAAAAAAAAAGAA
>NW_022900926.1:17307420-17350720 GCF_012274545.1 Fukomys damarensis | reverse complement strand
AAAAAAAAAAAAAAAAAAAAAAAGAAGAAGAAGAAGAAAAAAAAGTTGTAATCATGAAAACACTTCTTTCTCTATATTACTCTTTGCCCTTTCCTTTTCCTAGCTGTCCTGTGCATGAATACTTAGAGCAGGAAGAGTATGAAGGAGGTGAAAAATGGCACAGAGATATACCCACCATTGTGACCCAGGCCACAAACTCAGCAACTGTGACCCAACCAAAACCAGAAGAGATCCACCTTCTGGATACAGAGCTTTGGTCAAAGTTCTTTCTCTATATTACTCTTTGCCCTTTCCTTTTCCTAGCTGTCCTGTGCATGAATACTTAGAGCAGGAAGAGTATGAAGGAGGTGAAAAATGGCACAGAGATATACCCACCATTGTGACCCAGGCCACAAACTCAGCAACTGTGACCCAACCAAAACCAGAAGAGATCCACCTTCTGGATACAGAGCTTTGGTCAAAGGATGGATTGTGGGAAAGGAGGTATCCTTAGTCAACATGGAATTTGGTTTCTGGGATAAGGGGAATGATGACATGGAGTCGCACACAAGTTGAATATATATTCTGATTGTCTGCCAAGAATATTCTAGGACAAATTCAGGATCTTGATGATTAGCACTGAAACCTTCAAAACCTAGGCTTGGGTGCATAATTTAATTCTAATTCTTCCTACATGTGGCATGTGGGCTGCTTAGATCTCTTACCTGTAGTTCACTCCTTTCTTAAAGAGCCACAGTAGGACCATTGGGAATATGGGTTGGTAGGAGCCTGAAGACAATATGAAAGTTGACATCAGCTTCCTTCTGGTAGTTCAACAGGAGCATCATGTTTCATGCTTAGGTAGGTAGTATTCAGTATAAAATTTCCTTATAATTATAGAAACTCTTATTTAAAGAGTTGGCTTTGCTGAGATTTAATTATTTATCACTTATATTGAAATAACTATTTCTTTTTTATCTTATTTTATTTCTATTTTCATCAAATGACAAAGGTAATTCAACTTAGAAATAATGCCCTATCTCTAGGGAAGGATTATGATTTAACTTGTTTTCTGGAAACCCAAAAAAGAAAATCTACCTAACCAGATAGGCTACAGCATAATTTTTATTTGTCCTTCAAAATTCACGCTCTGAATCTTTTCTCACTGATCCTTACCCCCAAAGGCTTGCTTGTGTGGAATAAAAAATGGAATCCACTGACCTCTGCCTTCCAGTTTGGTTCTATAAGTGGAAGGCACTGGCAGGAAATCAAAGGGTGAAGTTTGCAGACCGTGGTTGCCAGGGCTTAGCCTTCAGCTTCTGCCAGAATTACAACCTGTAAGAAAATTTTCTTCATCTCAGTCTTGCTCCAAGTTTCCATCCTTGTCCCTTTTATCCTGAAAGTAGTAAAAAAAAACATTTTGGTTTTCTGAAATCATTCCTGCTTTTGTAAATTGACCTGTCTCAGGTTTGGTTCCTAGGAAGCAGACTGAACAATGAATACTTATAAGTAAGAAGTTTAATGAGTGTTCTTGGGATCAAAACCCACAGGAAGGAAAGGAAGAAGGCAAGATGGGCCTGCGTAGAAGTTGAGTCAGGCCAACTGGGAGCTGTGCACTGGGACCCACTTTCAGAGTTGCCCACTGAAATAAGGAGGTGAGGCCTTGGTACCTGTCTCCTGACATGATGTTGGGTGCAGGCTTCCCTGGAAGTGGTCAGCCCATGGGGATTAAGTCTTTCAGTCCTCAGGAGAATCTGGGCAGTGCTGTGCAGCACCCATGACAGTCCACCCCTTGTACTGCTTGGGTCCCCTTCCTTCTGCTTGTAAGGGAGCAACTTCTCCAGGACACCAGTTAGTTCTCTTTCTAGGCAAAATTTCTAAGGAGAAAGCTAGTGGGCATAAACTTTCAGTTTAGTTCTGAAGGTCACAATTGTTATTCATCATCTTTCTATTTTACTTTTCATTCTAAATTCTCCATTCTTATCAGCAACTCTGGATATATACTTTACTAGTAGGGTGACCAACATTCTCACTTCTGAGGAGTCTAAGTCCTCATCACCCTGACCTTCTTAGGCTGAAGCTGCTATATTTATCCATTTATCATCAAAGATGGACAAGGTTTTTCTGCCATCCCAAGCAAATTAGCTGGGTGTCAATCTCCTCTCTACCACCATTCCAAGACTAGTTCTACCTAACGAAGATGGTTGATTATTCTTCACAGGACAGAGATACCTCTTCTTACCTGCTGGTCTCCTGACATAAGGAACCTGATGCTTTCAAGTAGTAACCTTAGCTTGCTGTTTAGTTACATAAGTGTTGTATTCCCTGGGCACCAGGACCTCTAAATCCACAGGGCCTGGGCACAAATTCCCCAATCACATTGGTGAAAATGAAGTTATTATTGCTTCAACCTCCTGATCTACATGTACTTTACCTATTGGTGTTACAGCACCACATAATGGCTTTTATTTAGAGTATATCTCACTTTTGGGAAGATGGTGCCCACTCTTATAAGGTAATATCACCCACTGTGCCTCGCACCTGTGCCTTCAACAGTCTTTTCTACCAGCCTAATAACCTGACATTTGGTGATGTAGTGTGGGATTGGTCCAGTGAAGCCAATCACTTGCCAACTCTTGCACCTCCCTTCCCATATAGTAGGTTCCTCAGTTTGATGGATAATATAAGGATTGTTCCATTGATAAAGCAATCACCACATAGTTTTCAGATAGTGTATTAATTCAGTTTTCTTATAGTTAAGATACAATGCCTAATATCCACAACTTAAAGGAGAGGTTTAATTTGCTCAGGTTTCAGACCCCAATCAGCTGGCCATAAAGCAGAGTCACCATAGTACAAGAGTATGATGGGGCAAAGCTGCTTAGTTCAGGGAATCCAGGAAGCAAAGCAGAGGAAGAGGCCAGAGCTGAAAGGGTGAGGGACCTAATGTAAATCCCAAAGCTGTATCTCCATGAGCCACCCAGACACACCCGGAAGTGAGCTCCACCACTTTCTTGGGGAGGATCCCAAAGTCAGTCAAGTTGAAACTCTGCCCTGATACCACAGATAGTGAAGTTAGCTGAAGCTCTGCCAGCCAAAAAAAAAGGACAAACTCAAATCAGAAACGAAAGCCAAACTGAATCAATGATCCAGGGTAGAAGATATCCAGTGATGACAACTTTTTACCAAGTGCCTGATTAGTCTAAGGGTTCGCGCTAAACCTGGGTAGGGTTGAGGGTCATCACTGGTCTCTGTTCCTGGCTGATTGAACATTTGTCAGGACAAGTGGCTAGGTCAGTGTTGGAGATGGGACCACATGTTACTGGCCATGCCATCAGCCTCCATTCTTATTTCTAGAGTTCTGCCATTCACATGCCATTGCTTGAATGCTGGCACATGACAGAGGTTAGTTGACGACTATCAGCAACTCTTTTCTCGTGAATATTCTTGGTAATGAATACCAGGATCTTCACAATTTCTTCTCAGTTCCATAAGTTTATTCACAACTCTTCATCCCGATTTTCTGGACTTTCTTGACCAAATGGCTCAGCCATTTTCTTGTCCATGAATCTGTACATATTTTCAGCTAGATAAGACAAAAAAAATGAGAGAGAAAAGAAGGGAGAAAGGAAAAAAAGGAAAGAGACACAATTTAAAAATTGGTGATCATTTCATGAGAACCTGAGAGAGTGCTGTGGTAAGTGAGAATTCAAATCCCCACAAAATTCCTACTGAAGCCTCTCAGGACTCTAAAGAAAATATTTTGCTTCATATTTGAAATATTCAATATAACATATAATGAAGATATTTAAGTTACTTCAAACATGAATTATTCAACACATCCATAAATCATCTTTTCTAAAATTTGTTGCAAATTCAACCCAGGGATGTGACAACTTTCGGGATGACATAAATAATTCCTAATAAATTCCATTAATATATTTGGGTGTGGTGATACATGCCTGTAATCCCAGAACTAAAGAGGCTGGGGTAGGAGGATCATGAGTTCTGGGCCAGCTTTGGCTTGATAGCAAGTTCAAGGCCAGCCTAGACTACACAGCATGACCCTGACTAAGAAAATTTTAAAACCATAAGTAATTAAATTTATTTCTGTGAGTTCAAAACTGAAAGAATGTCTCCTTTGTAAAGTGTTAAGATGGGAGTGGTGCCCAGGGAACGCGTGGGACTTCCACTTGAGCTGAACACATCTTCACCCTCCCTCTTCAGCATACACTTCTTTACAGGAAGCAGAACGCAGGGCATTGCCACATCTTTCCCAGTCCAAACATTATGACAACTCAGGGTTTCTCTATGATGTTTCCTCTGGCATTTTCAGCCTCCTTTCCCAATGCAAATCATGGCTGTACCTCATAAATCAAACCTTTGATCTCTGTTAAAAAGCAACTACTGTAGGCTGGAAATAAAACTTCTATGTCTTCTTAGTCATTTATTACTTCATATTCTTATTAACTTTCAGTTGAATGCTTCACAAAATGTCAGGCTCGGGGCAACACATGTCTGAGTCCAAATATAATAACATAGCATATCATACTTGCAATAATAAGAGAATCAAACTGGGCTTATAGGAGAAAATATGAGAGACATTGGTCCCTGGCTGGTGAGAGTATAAGAGTGGAGTCATAGAGTTGATATTTAGGCTGAGAAGGAAAGGGTTCTTAGGTAAAAGATCTCCACCTCCAGTGCTCTGGCGCTGGTCTAAGCCACCATCTTCTCTCACTTGGATTCCTGGGGTAACTTTCCAACATTTCCCCTTTCCTGTGTCCTGCACCAGAGCAATTCCTTCTGAAAACGGAAGTCACCTCGATCATGTCACTTATCTGAAACCCATCAGCAGTTCCCTAACTCACACTAGAATGTAGGAGGCCCCATAGGGTCAGGTGCACAACTAGATCACTCTAGGACCTACTTCGAGCCTTTGCTCAGATTTTACTTTTTCAATGAGTCCTTTGGTGACACTTCCATTTGAAATTGCCACTCCTCTTCCACAGGAGCTCCTACTGACAGGCCCTCACTCTCCCACCCCTGCCCTGTTCTATAATTTCCTTTTCCACAGCACAGAGCCCCTAATAAAACAAATGAGTGACTGATTACACAATACTGTGTAGTGTCTTTCTGCTGTCACTAAAATTTAATCTCCATGAGGACAAAGAGCTTTGTATGTTTAGTTCTTCAATATACTGCAAAAACCTTAAGCAGTCCTGGTACTCATAGGTGCTCTAAAATGCTTGCTCAATGAATGAATCCCTTCTTTTTACTAATAAGGTCATTTAGCCAGTGGTATATTATATTAATATTCACAAATATTTGATGTCTTTGCTGGCAAAAGAACTCAATCATAATCAGTGATGTGTTTAGCCCCAAAATATAAAGAAATGTATTACAACTAATCAGAACTCTTAAGACTCATTTCACTTAGCATAATCTTTCTTCCCCACTTCTGCATGTGTTGAGATGGAACCTCTGTCACCCTGGGTTCCTGAAGGTCAGGGATGAGGAGAATCCTTATGTCCTTGATGGACATGAAATTTAATAACAGATGAACGTTAGCGTTTTAGCTTATCCTGACATAGAATCAAGGTCTGGGGTCTTTAAACCCTGGTTCACTGTTTGAGGATGTTTAGAATACATCATTACACTTTATTAACATTTCTGATGATCAGAATATGTGGGAGTCACACTAAGCCTTTAGCATCGGAGGAACTATACTGTAGGGAAGAGAAGGCAGTTATCATTATCTCTGGAGGTACTGAACTCCAGGGAGGCTCCATGGTGCTCAGGGAACTGCAGGGATGGCTCACTTCCCATGGCAGCCAGGAAGAATGTGAGCAATCACAGTGTAAATGAACCTTGTCTAGACTGAGGTCAATGTGGCATCGAGTCTGTTCAGGTCCCTGCACGATGACACTCTTATACCACTGTTTACTTGTCCATATTTCACACGATACATATAAAAGAAAGACACTGAGTTTAGAAAAAGGCACAAATGGCCAGCCTCTCTACTTCTGTAAAGAGCAGGAAAAATTGAACTCAATAAGCTTAGCCCAGAGAGACTAGTTAGGCCCTGGATGGCTGGCGTCCCAGATCAATTGGCTCTAGCTGTGGGCAACCTTATCTGACTGTGACAATGATTGGCACAAATATTTTCATTGTTTTAGTGCACGGTTTAAGATTTTTTAAAAATCAGATATCATGGCATACATTGCAAATGACTGAGAAATACGAGTTGCTATGGAAGCCACAGGAGGGTGAGCGCATCTGCACTTCCGGTTCCCATTAAAAAAATAAAAAAACAAATTTTTTTCTGAATCCAGCCATACTGCAACCCTAAGTTGTGCACTGGGAGCCTACTGCCAAAATACTTGTGAATTTTTATCAAAATCATTGCTTAACTTTTTCAAAATTCTAACACAAGGGGAAATTTAAAATACAGTGAAGCTTTGCATTAAAAAAATATATATCACAATAAAAACAGTGGCTGTAATCTTCTTCAAGATACTCCGCCTCGCTTCAAACACACTTGTCCCATCACTCTTGCCACTTTTTGAAGCCGTTCTGGAAGTCTTCTTTCATAAGTGTCTTTACAAGGTGTGATTAAAAAAATATGGTGGATTCTACTGCTGAACACCATCTGCTGGGAAGGCAGGCTCATGAAAAACATTAGGCCATGTTTTTATCTACCTTATTCATGGGATTTGGCACCATGTGACTTCTGGGTCTTCCCCAGAGTCAAAATGGCTTTGAAAAGTAAATGTTTTGAATCAATTCAGGACAAAGAGGCAGCCACAACAGCGTGACTAAGGATGTGCTTCAAGGACTCACTCCTAGATTGTAAAAGTGACTCTACTTGATTAAATTTATCTGAGGAAATTCATCTAGTAAAAATTCTCCAAGATTGAAAGAAGGAGGACTCTGTCCAGAAACATTCCCTTTAGAAGTGTGTAACATCATGGGCTGCCAGGTTGCTCCATTTCTGCCCAGATAAACACACACTGTGTATCTAACAGTTCGAAAAAGACTGTGATCTTTCTGTTGGTAGCTATGATTCCACTGTTTTCTGACCACCGTTCCTTTTCCCAGTACCACTTCTCCAAAGACTCAGAGAATGCCTGTGACAGACAGGAGCAGTGAAACAGACAAAGGGTCCACACTGGAGTTTAGTTCTTTCCCTATCTCAGGCCAGACCTAAGTTCCAGCTTGTCCTGTTCCCTGCACAAAGCAAGCAAACCTGAGATGGTTACAGGTTGCTGTCCCATTATCCTGATCACCTATTATTTACTGCCAGGTGTCGGTGAGAAAGAGGGTCCCCTCAACAGCACCCAAGTAAGTCACTAACCCAGTCTCCTGTCACAGACACAATGTGCAAAGACTTGAAAACACAAGTTTCTGCTCCAAGGTCAAACAAGTCTGGGGGTTGTTATAAATAATTCACTTACCTAAAACAGGGGAAAGAAATCAAGCAAAGAACTCAAATGCATTTTGAGGATGTTATGTTATGGTTCCCAGGGACTGTGAGTGTTAAGTAAGTGGCCCCCCTAAAACAAGGCAGAATTTGAATGGGTTTGGGAGCCTTATGAGCCTTCAATCCTGGTTATAAAATAAAATAACATCCCCAGATTCTATGGCACCTTCAATGACCCAAGGGGCCTATGCTCTCCGTGCCTCAACTCTGGCATCTGACAAAAGCACAATGCAGCATAGGGAAGGATTGCTTGTGACTAGGTCCACTGAGGCACAAATGACAGCTACCCACTTCTGAGCTCCAAGCCAGGGAGAGCACCATAACTTGTGCCAGATAGATATGCACAATACTCTAAAGGGGAAAACGCAGGAAAGGACTTCAGTGTGTAGAAGGCACTTTGTGTATAGGTGAGCCTGGGACCAAGACTAGGAAAAATTCACCTCTAGAGCTACTTTTAAATTCAGGCAACCACATAACTGGCTCGAGACGTGTCTGGGGAGATCTCCCTTTTTCCTTTCCTTGCTTTTATTTCTAGTCTACAGAACATATTCTGGTATACACATAGTAGCAGATGGTGAATTTCTTTTTGATTTTGAAGATATAATATTCTGACCCAATTTTTTACTTTAAAAGAACATATGTATTCAAGTGTTATTTATTAAAGACACTAGTGAAATCTTCTATGTGCTTTATCAGAGACATATTCTCAGCACATACAGTATTTAGAGTGAGCCCATCTCCCCTGTGTCCTTAATAGATGGTGTATGTGGAGTTTTTAGCTTACACACTGCCCTGTCTGTGGGGTCACCTGTAAGACTAGGTGCTGAAAGGAGGGTCATGCACACACATACACACACACACACACACACACACACTCACACACACACAGAGGGTGATTTAAGGATAATACAACATTTTAGTATGTAATCTCACTTCTAAATTCAAGGCATATGGTTAAGTTCTTATTTTTAAAAGAATAGCCAATTCGTTCGCTTGTTGCATACAAAACTAGTTTGACTTGACTTTTTCTAACTGAAAAAGTTGCTGCCATCAGTGGAAAACAGATTAAAAGACAAATTTCAAATGAATGCTTGATACCTTTTTTTTCTTAAAGGAGGAAAACAGAAGGGGGAATGCTCTGCTGGGGTCAGTTTTTGTAAGGTTTGATATCAGCAACACATTATTTTTTCCTCTTCATTTAATTTAACTAATGTTGAAAATGCACTGTGAAAATGTGATCAAGCCCACCCCACGAAAATTTCAGGGTCACATAATTTACTGGCTACATTTTTTGCACATAAATTAGCTACATGTCTTTAGATTAAATGTACCTTCCAGATAATTCCACATCATTATTGAATTGCAATTTTGTACACTTAGCCTGAAATTTCCATTCTGTCAGAATCACTCATGTTACCCACAGTTTCAAAAGACCAAAATCATTTCACTGTAACTATAGTTTTTTCCAATACTGGGCCAAGGATAAATGTGGTTACATTGATTTCTCACAAATGAACCTTAAGCCCCTGATTTGAAATGAGAAAACCACTGTTTGCAATCATTTTCAATCTGAGGTACCTTTAATTGGCTTAAAAAAAAAAAATGATGCCAGCTCGTTTGCGAAAACAAAACAAAGCAAAATCCCTTGAGCTCACTCTTGCTCCACTCAGAAACCTCTCTGCTGCTCTCATCTATTTCACTGTCCAGGTGTTTCCCTAGGCAAAGCAAAGCTGACGACTCCCCTTGGTCGCCCTTCTGAGCCTTGTCAGTTGTTAATGGGTAGCCCACCACTGGACGGTTCTAGCCCCCACTCCAGATTCAAGAGGAGGAAGTTACTGCTCAGACTCTGAGTGTGCTGTTCACAGCAGATCTTTGCTCCTTTAGTGTAGGGAATAATTATCACATATTCACCAGTCAGATACAACCAACAGTGACCCACAAAAAGATGACCTTGCCTTAATCCTCAAATAGCCATCTGCTCTGGGTCCCTCTCTACCTGCCCCTTAGAGCCTCCTTCCTTCTCGTATCTCTGCCCTGGGGACCTGAATTTCCCATCTGCCGCAGAGGGGGTTCAGCCACAGGGGCAGTGGCAGGAGGTCAGAGACAGGAAGGTGAGCAAGTCTAATGTGTGTGGCTCTGGATCCGTCCCTTCTGGGTGGTCACAGCCCTGCTTGATTTTGCCTTTACCTTCTCATTTGTTTCCCAAGGTTGTTCTTCCTGGCAGGCTGACCTCATCTGCTCCTACTGTGCTCCCTTTGGGATATGTTCACTTTCTCTTCTCTTTGCCATTGAGCCTAGGGGTGGTGAGATCATGCTGGGATTCTTGCTAACTTGTTATTTTTCCTTAATCCCCTGAATTCCTTTATAAAATTCATTTTAAATGATCTATGCCTTCACTGGGACAGACATTGGTGTTTTATCATAACCCGAGATCTATACTTTTACCTGAACCTTCCCAGGATACAGAATGAAACCTGTACCACTAACCGAAAACCAAAATCATTAGTCACTTGTGAAACAGAACCTAACAGGAACCCGGTCAGGTGTAAGAACAAGGTGGGCCAACCATCCAGGTTTCTCTCAACCCCAGCTCACCGCTACACTCCCTTTAGTGCTATTTCTGAATTTTCTTTCAACTCTGAGCACTGGGAATAAAGTTTATTTGTCTGTTTGCATTAGTATTCTTTCCAGTAGTATTAAAAGATAGATTATTAATTTAAGAAAGGTGCACATTATTGGATTTGAAGTTACAAATTTGAGCAAGTATAGCTATTCTGAGTGGCATAAACAGATATACAAAGAGAATATTAAATACCTCAAGCTTCTGCTTTGAAAGATGATCAAACAGTGACAGAGCAGCTCCAAGGCAGATTATTTCAATGTGATCCACAGATCAAAAAGGGGAAGGAAGGGACCAAACATTGATACTGACGTGGTGGCATCACTACCCAGGCTGAGGTCCAACTCATAAGAGCTATGCGTTTACACAAATTAGTGTTCCACAGAGGCGATTGAAAGGCAGGTTTCTATGATACAGTATTGCTGGTCTTTCTTCTGCTAGGAATTTGATTTTCTTCCTTCAAACACCAGTCTTATATTCATTGGGTTTTCAACTTTACATCCTGAGTACTGAAGCATATTTTGATCCCTGTAATTTAAAAATATTTAAATAAATAATAAGCTTTCATTTACTTTTCTATAATAGGTGGGCTACATTCCAAATCCTGAAATTATTTCCTGAATAGACCGAAAGCACCTCCAAATCACAAGTCCCAAACCTATTTAAACATAATGCTAAATATAAATTCAACATTCTTTATTTTATTCCTGAACATCGGCCTTCCCATATTGATTCCCATTTTGTTGACTTTATCCCCTCACTAAATGAAATATCTTTCAATCTTTAGATTTCTAAAATTATTCTTTCCCACACATAAATAGTTTGTAAGATTGTTTTTAATTGGGACATGTTTGCAGTACATGATGATTACATTCATTGTAGGCTGTTTGTACATGTACATAACACATTTTAATTTTTTTATCTCCTTTCCCTCTTCTCCCTCCCTGTTCCTGCTATCTTTTCTTCTCCTCATTTGCAAAAGCTCTATTTCCATTTTTCCTTCCTTCCCTCACTCTTCCTTCTATCTCTCGTCCCATTTGAAAAAGATCTTCCTACTTCCTAAGGTGTTTTTAAACAGAAGGCTAAACCCAAGCCTTCACTGCTACTCATTTCCCTTAGGCTTTTGAAAATACGGACTTTCTCCACTTCTTATTCTTAATTTCTTCCCTCTGACAAAGTTCTGACAAGTTTTGATGTTATCTTCCATGACCTGGATCATGTTTCCTTCGTTAATAACTGGGAAATCCAGTGAGGGAGGAGCCAGTCGGGAGCGGGTCATATTATCTGGTCCTCTTCTTGTATTTGTTTATCTGCTCCATGAAGATTTTCAGGAATGAAATTTTCTATGTGACACTAGTCCAATCCTCAGTAAATCAAGATTTGTAGATAACTTAGTAGAAAACTGTTGCTGGCTTACACAGGTAATGAAACAAATATACATGATAGAGACAGTAAGTCAGCCAGTTATTGTAATGGATATATTCCTTTACAAATAAACAGATGAAAAATATAGACGTCACAACTCACTCCATAACAGCAAGCCAAAATGGAAAGAAAGATTATTTCACACACGACAGCAAGTCGTAAATCGAGACTGGTCACTCTTCAGGGCATTGGTTGTAGTCTCAGCTTGGGAGGCAGAGGCAAGAATAGTACTCACATCCAGGAATTCTATATCAGCCTGAGCAATATAGGGAAACTCTGTCTCAAAAAATAAAAAATTTTAAAAAGGAATGTCCACTTGTTGTGATGCCTCCCCCAAAGCCTCACAAAGTCATGGATGGGTAAGGCTTTTTCCGAGGTGGTTAGATCTAAAATGTGTGGTGGTGGGATTAAAGTTGTGTTATTACTAAATTAGTCCAATGATTGGTTTGGCACCTTCCCTAAGCCGAGTAGCCTAGGTAGAATGTAAAAGGGGCTGAAAGAAGCCTCTAGTCCTGCTTGTGGCTTGTCACTTGCCTTGGTGCCTTCTGCCTGCTGTGAATGGTTTCTCCTCTGCGATGCCCATCTGCCATGTCACCCTGTCTTGGGGCCAGCCAACTGCACTGAAACCTCTACAAACCATTAGCTAAATAAGCTAGGCCTCCTTTAGCTTTGAGTATAAGGTATTTTGTCCCAGCAATAAGAAAAGTAGCTAAGAAACCACTCCATGGTTCTTAGCATGCCTCATGAACACTTATGCTTGGGTTTCCTGACATCTTTTCTGATTCTGTGTAACCAAGAATAAATCCATTATTCATTACATGTTTTCTGCCTCCAATTTCATTAATTTTCATAGAAACTTCCATTGTCCCACAATCCAAGATACATTGTGTCTTGCACAGTCTTTACCTTTCATCCACATATCTGATCAGCTAAAGGTCTTTACATTTTAACTGATTAAAAATTCTTGAAAATATCTACGATCTTATTGCGGACAAAGTAGTAATGAAAGTAGCCTGTACTTAAGAGGCAATGAGCTATAACAGTGTTCTGAAAACTGTCAAGAATGACATTCCCCTTCCATTTAAAAATAAATACCAGCTTCTAACATAATGATGTGCATGCAACATATTAATAAAATGATATCAGTATAAAATAAATATTTATTAAGCTTTAATATCTTCTTATATATTCTAGAGAATTAATAGTTTTGTGATGGTTCTTCTTAAGCCGTGCTGTAACTTAATCTGACTCCATTTGGCTTTTTTGAAGTCACCTTACTTTATGACCAGTACTAGAGGAAAAATATAGGAAGAGCAGACAAGATGAAAAAGGGTTTTAATATTTCTTCCTCTGTGATGCTATTCAACTAACTGGTATCAAACTAACTACCTCTGCCTGTCCCTGGAGTACTTACAAAGTGGAGGACAATGAAGTTAAAAATGATTTGTTTGCCTAAGGTGTAATTGAATATTTGGTGAATGTTTGAATTTTTAAAAAATTTCTTAGAGTAAAAGACACATTGTTATTAAACCACCCAAAAATGCTTCGCCTTGTTCGGAACACACATATCTTATCCTTGCCCATTCCAAAGCAGTCCTGGGAGTCCTTCTTCCTGCCTTTATGAGGCAGATAAAAAATACTGCCAAGGGAATGCTGCAGAGTGTTATCCAGTGGAAAGGTGGACGCGTAGAAACATTACAATGTGTACTCGTCCACCTTGTTCACTGGATCTGGCACTGTGGGAATTTCCATTTCTTCTCTGAGGTCAAAATGACTGTGAAAGGTAAATACTTGAATCCATTCAAGATACAAGGCATCCATGACCTCACAACTAAAGACAGCCCCCAAAAAGGACTTCCGCAACTTTTGGAATGGGCAAGAATTATGATGTAATTGTGTTTGAAACAACGAGGAAGACTTTGAGAGGTTTTAGTGGCAATGTGTTTTTTTATTGCAGTACACATTTTAAAAATTTTAACATTCATCATATTTTTCAACCACACTTCATACTGTGTAAACATATACCTTTTTACCCTTTTCAAAAAAAAATCAATTCTAGTCACATCTATACCTAACATTAAAATCAAGAGGAATTATAGGAGGAAAATATTTTCAAATATTTTATTTTTAAAAATTCCTTAGAGAAAAATCTCACGGCCTCACAACCTTATAACTAATATTACCTCCCAGCTATGTCTAACCTCTGAATTCGGACGGATCATTTAGACTCAGTTTTTCAAAAACATTTCAATCCATAGTGACTACCCCCTAACTGCAGAAGTTCAAGACATGACATCTGGTTTTGAGGTCTAATTGAAACTCAGCTGAGTTTTGCAAATTTTCACTTTCTACCACTCTTTTTCTGTTTGCCAGCAAGTATCCTAAATGAAACATATCCCCATTCTTTTCTTCTATTTGATTGCTTCTTTAGCCCTCATGAACATTCTTCTTCTTTTTTTTTTTCCTGATTAAATTGTTTTTGTCCTCAAAGGTCATCTTTCACAGTTCAATGAAGGACTGAGGCAATTCGGAAATAGTCTTAGGTACCATACCCAGCCTGTGCTGAACAGCTTCTGATGCTTCAGCTGCACTCCACTCTTCTGTCTGTACCCTTTGTCCTTCTACCTCTGTTCTTGTACTTCTCTATTCTCCTTGGTTTCTTATTGACAGCTCCCTTATATTTTCTCAGAATTAATGTATAAGTGCAAGTCTTGTCTCTTCAAGTAGGCTGTAATCAAGGACTGTGAGGAAAGTTACTTGTTTTTATATAGCAATGTGTGAGATTAAATTTGCTTTAACATATGTTGTGCATAAAAATAACTCTGGTCTTTTCAAGAGATGCTAAGTGATTAAATCATTCACCTAGAATCAGGATTGAAGATTTGCAAGCCTGATGTCATCGGAAGCTGGTCTGCAGAGACACGGGCTACATAAGATTGTCAGTCTGCATTGTGATGAGTGCACACAAGAGCCAGAGGCTCAGAGCAAGGGAGAAACCATCCTTCCAGACCAGCAGCTCTGATGCAGGAAGGGAGATTTTTCAGATTCCAGGAAGAAGCCACTGACCACTTCAAAATATAAGAAATAAATCAAGCAGTGAGATAGAAGATGTTTGAATTCTAAACAATAGTATCTTGCCATTTTTGTGGGAATTTAATCATTTGATAAAGAAGATTTTGCGAAAAGCCTGTGGATAGTGGCAGAATGTAATTAGGTCAAAGTTAAGCTTTTCGACTTCTTACAAAGAGAAAATTATATGACAAATAGATTTTGAGAGGGTGTGTGTGTGTGTGTGTGTGTGTGTGTGTGTGTTAGGGTGAATGCTCTGGGGATGAAAACCCAACAGTGGGAAATGAGAGGAAATAATCACAGGGAAGGGAAGGTAACATGAAGGGTTGGAGACAGGGAAAAGTGCCAAACAGGCTGAAAGGCAACTTGAGGAAGTTTTAGCAGTAAGTAGCAGGTACCTGTTTGTGGATTAAGAAGTGAAACAAAGATTCTCCATAGGCTGAAGGAGCAAGGAAGAACATTGGTCCCGAGAAAGTTAAATATAAGGGTCAAGACAAGGGTCCGCTTACTGGATTTTGGAACTCAAGGTAATGTTTAGAGTTGTAACTGGAAGATAAGATAAATGGCCAACCATTGATGAAAGGCCCCTGTGACACTCAGACCAGGGAGAGGGTGAACTTTCAGGTAGTGAGAAAGAGGAATGGCTCAGAAGCAAAGACTTTCTTTTGATTTTCCTTCAGACAGTGTAAATGTGTGATGCAGAAAAGATCGACTAAGTAAATTTGTTTGTTTAATTCCTTACTTTTTCTTGTTATATACAATCTGACATCTTCCCAAGAGTTCTTACTTATTGGACACTGACACACCCGTTTTCCTTTCCTTATGGATTAATTTTATACGTCAACTTGCATAGGCTATAAGATTCCCAGTTAACAAATCAAACACTACTTCTAGAAACGTCTATGAAGCTATTCCCAAAAGAGATGGGCATGTGAATTGAACTGAGCAAAGCAGATGGCCCTCCCCGATGTGGGTGTGAGTATCTATCAGTTGAGGGTCTGAAAAGAACAAAAACTTTGGGGAAGTTTGAAATTGCTGGGGCATTGATTTCTTTTGACCATGGCACTCCTAATTCTCAGCCTTTCAACTCACATCAGAATGGATACCAGTGGCTCTCTGGTTCCCAGACCTTCCAAGCACCCTGGCTCTCCTGAGTCTCCAGCTTGTAGATGGCAGATCATGGGCCTTCTCACCCCCCGTAATCACATGAACCAATACTTTGTAATAAACACACATATGTTTGTGTATTTTCTGTTTCTCTCTAGAACCCTGATTTACATACCTTCCCTGCTATAATTTCCTTTGTACATATAGCACAACTTACCCTAGAAGTTGTGGACAGAAAAAGAGCAGGGTTCAGAAGAAAAGCCATATCGTCTTCTTCCTAGGCTTGGAGTTAGCCCTCAGTGTTTCAGCAAAGTCACAGAGGCTGCTCATTGTGCTACTTCTGAAACCAGCTCCTCTCTACTTCCAAGCTGAGCACATGGCAGGTACCCAGGTAACACTTAGGAGGGGTCCAGTCATTCCGCACAAATGCTAAAGGTGGTCTCATTTGCGAAGTTTACCTGTAGGAGCCTGTTCACCCAAGAAAAGATTTGTGTCTTGCTTGTAAGACTCTAAATGTTACCAGATTCTTTCAAGGAGCACACATTTTCCTTTAAATCAGCATGGATTGTTCATTTGTTTTAATTCTGTGGAGCTGACCTGGAGTTCCGTAACTCTGCAATGCTGCTGCATACCAAGGATCTTCTAGGAAATAGGGCCAGTCCAAAGCTTCAAATAACAGAAAGCCTTCTACATCTGTGTTTCCTACTTGATTATGCGCTGGCACCTCAAAAGCCTTCCTTAAACTCATCTCCCTGCTGGTAGAGGAGATTCATCTCTGGCACTGCTCTAGCACAGAATATGTTACATCCCTGGAAATACATGTTTAAATATTTAATAAAAGTATAAATTTGAAGAGTTTCTCACAGTTGTAGAGAAAGAAGATGAAAAAAATCATTTGAGGCACATAAGAGAAATGGATATGGTATTCACAGCTCAATGATAAACAAACACTCCAGGCAATGAAAATGAAAGAAAAAAAACCACGTAAAATGCTTGCCCTCTGCAATGAAATGACTATAGTATAGAATACTCCAAAGGTTCAAATGTGAAGTTGAATCTAAACCATGACAGTGCCAAATGCTGTCTGTAGTCTCTCTTATAAATCAGTCCTCCTGCCCTTGGGAAGACAGATGGCTCAGTATTCAATACTTATGTAACCACAACCTGAGCTGAGCGGGACCTGCCAGAAGCAGAGGAACAAGGGTGCCTCAGAGAAAAGATAAATTGGGCTCTCTTCAAAACCCACTGAAGCTGCTCTCCCTGGCAAACCGGGGTACAGCAGGGGACATCAGCATCTTCCAACACACAGGCAACCAGCTGTACAACCTTGGCAAAGCAGCTTCTAACTGTATCCAGGCGCTTGTTTGTCATTAACTTAAGCCTCCAAGCCCCAGGGTGGCTCCTGGGTCCCCACACTGTTCCTGGACACGGAGGGAGCTGCCCTTTGAAGGCTTAGAGAACCTGCATTCCGGCGCTGCCAGGGAGAAGGAAAAGTTAGTCAGCCTTCCCAAGCACAGAAAGTACAGACTTGTACATTGCCAACTTACAAATAAATGATCTAGGAGTGACACGGTGGGTCACTGCTGCCCAGGCTGAAGGCAGCGCTTGTACCGCTGTTTCCAGGAAAGTCAGAAGGAAATGACAGAGCACAGAGAGAATATGGGGCTCCTTAAAGCCAGGCAGAATCTGTGGAAATCCAGAGAGGCTTAGAGGATTAACCTCAGTCACCACTTAAAGCAAGCATCTCAATAAGTCGCTCATTTTTGTGGGTTTCATCTTGATCAACAGGTCTTGTGCATACTCCAGATTTTGTACACTGAGAAAATCTGTGTTGATTGGGGTTAAAGAAGGTATTTTCTAAAGTGTAGCACTTTAGATGTAGATGGTAGATCTCAGATGAGACAAAATAAGGCTTTAAGATAAATGGCAGTGTATCAAAAATTCCTTTGGCCAAAAGAATGACAAGGGCCAAACTCACGCAAACCAGAGTAGACACGTGCTTTGCCTTCACTTCTGCATCCTGAGATCCCTGCACCCCAGGTACAGATTTTAAGGTGGTTACTTAAGTCCTGTGACATTTTCAGTTGCACTAACTTTCATAGCTTGGGTGGGAACCTACTCAGCACATACAAGAATATTTTTTCTCAGAAACTCCAAGTTCTCTACAAATGACTTAATAAAGCAAATTTTGGGAAAGCAGTGTTCTTGGGTTGTGAGCACCCTGTAGCCAGTCTGCAATGGAGTTGTTTATTATTTGTAGTGAATATAATACATAAAATCCAACAGAACAGATTTGTTCCCCAAATCTCATTTCTACATTATTTATCCTTTATTTGTTTTGTAGCTTTCTTGGTGTTTACAAGGTGCTGTGAATTAAAAAGTGCCTGAGATATGGCCTTAGCTCTTAATGAGTTTGTGCTTTTAAGAGGTGATTGCCATACACTGTCTACTAAGGGCTATGATGAAAAGAACAGTATGTTCCTTGAGAAAAGGAATAATTCTGGTGGAACAGAAAACTTTTAGTGAAAAGTGGCTCTAGACTTGTCTTGAAGGACCTGTGTACTAGAAGCCGTGATCTGAACATCCATGTCCTCACAGAGTCATACGAGGCTCCCCATCCCCAGGAGGATGGTAATAAGGGTGGAGGCTTCTGGGATGGGATCAGGCAATGAGGGCAGAATCTCATGCATGAGGTCAGCATTCTTATAAAGGAGGCATACATGAGATCATTTGCTTTTACCATGTGAGGACACAATATGAAGTGGCAGCCTACAACCCAAAAGAAGGCTCTCGCTAGAACCCAACAACACTGGCATTGTGACTTTGACTTTAACAGTCCTTAGAACTGTGAGAAATAAATTTCTAATGTCTGCAAAACATGCAGTAAACGATATTTTGTTATAGCAGCCCCAACATACTAAGAAAATAAACTTCTCCTAAGGACTATTCTTGTATAATATTCTCTTAGAGAGTAGTATCTGAGTATTGTATTAATCGCCTTTCTATTGCTGGGGCCTGACATCTGCATCTTAAAAGAGGAAAGGTTTGTTTTGGCTCATGGTTCCCATCTGTGGATGGTTGGCTCCAGGCAGAAACACCATGGTGGAAGGGCATGGAGGAGAAAAGCTGCTCAGTTCATGGGAGCCAAGAAGTAGAGAAGAGGGGAGAGCCAGAAAAAAAAGTGCTAGGAGCCATATATAGTCCCATGGTCAAGCCTCACTAATCTCCCCAAACCCACTCTGAAATATGTTTTACTACTCTCCTAAATATCTCTCAAGAAAATCAAGTTGACAATCAAGATTAATCACTACAACCTATTGTTTGATAACCATTTCAAAGGATTATTAAGTGTTCTACCAACTGAGAAACCCTTGGGTAATGCTATCTATCTTTCCCCAAATCTGTCTCCCATGCCAACAATTCTAGTAGATTATTTGATTTACTTGTTGGACTTCCATTAAAATGATCTTCTTGAAGCTGTTAAGTAGAAAGAGTCCTACCAAGTTCCTAGTTACACTGAAAAAGTGGATCCATGGTTTAGGACATCAGGTACTAAGGAAACCTTAACATGCTTTGCGACAGATGTCCCACTTCCTGTAGTCTCTCTGTGCTTTTAGGATCACAGGAACTGTAGCCCTCATGGAAGAAGAGTCAATAAAGATTGGGCATTTTGTTTAATATTTAAATGCATTTATTATGGTATATTTCAAATATTATATAGACTAGAATTTTTTTCAGCGGGTATTCATGCGTTTCAACAAAATAAGTGTAGATGCTCCTTGATTTATGTGGGGTTACTTGCTGATGAACCCATCATAAGTCGAAAATATCATAAGCTGAGCATGCATTTAATGCACCTAACCTAGCAAACAGCCTAGCTTAGCAACAGAGTACACTAGGAGCATCTTTTCATTCTTGTCATGAACGCATGGCTAACTGGGAGCTACAGCTTACTGCTGCTCCCCAGTATCTTGGAGAGAGAATTATACTGCATATCAGTATTCCAGGAAAAAGATCAAAACTAAAAATTTCAAGTACCTTTTTGTTTTCTTCCACATTGTCATAGAACTAAAAAATCTTAAAGTCAAGGACTGTCTAAAATTTGGATCAATGCTTCTCAAACTGGCAGGAAATGGTGCAATGCCATTCCATGGGTGGGCCACTGGCATGCTTTTCCCAGCCCTTACAGCCTTCAAGTGGGACTTGGAGTCATCGAAGTTCCTGAACCTATACCCTGGTGCCAATGCTACCTTCATTCATTTATCCAAATCCATACAATGTTACTATCTTTGAAGTTTACATGGTTTTAAACTATTACATGGTATTTCAATGGGCCTAACCAACTAGACTTCACCTGAAATTGCACTAGACCCAAGGTAAGATACAGCTCCATTCCCATGTCCCACAGTATCTCTCAGAGTCACTACGCTTAGCTCAGTTCTGACCGTGTGAACACGGTCACAAATTACATTTGATGATGGAGATGGCGAAGATGAACACATAACTGAGCTTGATGATAATGGTGCTGAAATTGAGGCTTCATGTTTCTCCCTCACACGCTCAGCTGGACAGAGAAGGTGAATCAGCTGCAGTCTACTCCATTCTCTTCCATGTGCTACCCATACTTACTCCATTTCCAGCAGAAGCAGCTGACAAAAAAGATTTCGTCTTTGATTTGTTCTAACTTGTGAATAACCCATTAGAGGCTTTATTAAATCCATGCCATATAAAGGGATAGCATTCATTTAAAACTGAAATCAAAGTAATGCCAGATTTCTGGCTTAGTCATCCAATGGGAAAACCAGTTGTCAAAGTCGACCTAGAGGTGATAACAAATGAAGGACATTCAGTGGTACCACTCAGTGTGAACATGTATTAATGATGGCGATAAAGGCTCATGGCATCGTCTAGGGTCCTTGTCATGACAGAGAAGAGAGGGCCTACAGAAAAAGTCAAATCCAAAACATCACACTGCAGGTGTGTCACCCCCGTCCCTTCCCTCCATCGTGATCGAAGCCTGAACAACTGGCATGCACTTGCTACAGAGTCCACAGATGTGAGGAGCAGTGGGAGAGAAGACACACAAAAGCCACTTCATCTTTGCCTACTTATGCCAGTCCTGACCCACACGTGTTCTTCCTTTCAGACTGAGGAGCTGCACTCATGTAAACATCATAACTGGTAGTTCTCTTCCGCAGTTTGTTTGACAGGGCCTGTGGCGCCTCTGAAGTCAGAGCCCTCTGACCGAGGATGCCAGAAGTCTGCACAAGCAGCCTCCATCCAGGAAGGCTGGCTCAGCACACTGCCTGCAGACAGATGTGGTATGAACAAGCGGACAAACACTCGCTTTCAAAGGACAGAGATGTGTACATGATAAAGTCTGAGACTAACAAGGAAGGTAGTTTCTTCAGTCTTTAAAAGAAACAAAATATAGAAATTTTCCTGGAATTGAAACCTACATAACCCATACTGTCAGGTGGCAATTTTGACCCTTGAAAACAATTTGTCAGAAAACATTCATAAATATTTGTTCTGAGAAACACTGGTATAAATTTTGAAAAACACAATGTTGGATGGCCACAGAGTGACAAAAGACTCACGGGACAAACTGCATTTTTAAGAATGGTGCTTTGCTTCACATAGTTCCTGCTGGGAACACATATAAAATGTATGTTTGTGTGTGTGTGTGTATGTGCATATATATATATATATATATGTATATATATATACATATATATACATATATATTCAATACACACCCAACATCTGACTGATATATATGCATACATCACACATACAGTCTATGTCAAGTTCATATGGATATATATTTATACACACATATTCTGTTTGTAGGTACATTGTGATAGTTAATTTTTCATCCACTCTACTAGGCTAAGAAAGGTCCAGATAGCTGACAAAACATTATTTCTGGGTGTATCTGTGTATGTGTTTCCAGAAGATGAGCACTTTTGAATCAGTGTAATGTAAGGAAAACTGCCCTCACCAATGTGGATGGACAATATATAATCTATTCGAGGCCTGAATAGAACAACAAGGCAAAGGCAGGGCAAACCCTACCCTGGAGCTGGACCTCAGCGTCCTCCTGCCTTAGGACACGGGGCTCCCAGGGCTCAGACAGTGAGTTACATCATCAAGTATCCCTGGTTTCAGGCATTTCGACACAGACTGAGTTGCCCTATGGGGTTTCCTGATTCTCAGCTGCAGGACAGAAGATTGTGAGACTTCTTGGCCTCCAAAATCATATGAACTAATCCCTTACAATAAATCTCTTTCTACCTCTCAGTCAATCCATTGATACATAGATATACTATTGGTTGTTTCTCTGGAGAGCCCTAATAAACACATACATAGGTATAGACATATGTCTATCTGCGTCTATCTCTGTTTCTTACACACACATGAATGTGTGATTACTCTGTCTATAGAAGTTGTTGAGTTACAGGAATGTGCTGTTTAACTTCTGTACATATATCATACATGTGTTTGTCTCCATGGTTGGTTCTTCATCCCTAAAGCATGTGAAGGTACATTGTCTGGGAACAACAAAGACCTGCAAATATATCAGAAAATAACACAGAAAAGGAAAACTGAAATTCAATTGCATAACTACTTCAAAGAATGCTAAAGTAGGAATTTACTAAAATCAGAAAAAATCATAATAATGAACTATATATGTTAATTGCTATCAAACTTCTTGAAGACAAGAATTGATTCCAAATTAATTTGCATAAGCTATTAGACACGAGGTATAAAATGTTCTGAGAACTTTTTTACACATAAGGTTCCTGGAGACAAGTAGAAAATTAAGTTCCATCAGCTAAGTGCTAAAAGTAGAGAAGCTCACCACTTCCCTATAAACACTTCTCGCCCAACTTACACTTACTACAGGGAGGAAGCATCATGTCACAAAGGACAGAGGGTGGACTGGGGTGTCAGGCAGACATGGATTTAAACTGGTGCTTTGTCATTTACTAGCTGGATATGTTAAGTTTTGGGGGGCTCAGAAAACCTATTCAAGGCCCAGAGTACCATCTCACAGTCACTGAAAACAGTAGATGGGATGACACCTCCCTAACATACCATTAAGTGTTCTTTTCCTGAAGTCCTTCACCCTACATGATGAAGACACCCTGATCTTTGTCTACATGTCCAAAATGGTATATGGAAAATCTACAGGGCAATATGAAGATGCTTTCAGAGTTACAGTGACCCTCTTTAGTACTTTTCTTTCAGCCCTGTATGACTTCTTATACCATCTTATGGTTGAGTAAGCCAGTGTTCTGAAAGTCCACAATTAAAATATAGATCACTGTAACCACAGAGCTCTTGCTCCATACATCTGTCACCCTCACTTTTTGTTGAAGGGAGAGTCCCATGGCAGCATTTGCTCGATGGCTGAGGGGCAGGTCTACTGTGTTGGGCAGAGCCTTAGAGTTCCCAAAGCAAAGAGCCCTCCTGGGTTAAGCATTAAGGTAGGCAGCCATGCAACAGACATTTATTAAGCACTTCCTATATGCCAGGCCCTGTCATAAACACTAGAAAAGCGAGTCCCCCATAGTTACTTCGATATATCAGTAGTTGGGGACCTAAATCTTTAGTTTCCTCATTTCCACAGCTGTCCTTCCAGAGAATAATGAGAGCTTTGCTGGTAACCTGAGATGCATGATCAAACATGACTGCACCCCATGTGACTCTAACATTTCTCTGAGTCTCTGCAGATGCCATGTAGTAGAAAAATAGCTTATTTTAGACAGCATTTTGAGAACTAAAACTCAAATTCCTAAAAAGTGGTCACCCTTTTCTACAATCAGGCAAGCTCTGAGTAAAAGTTGCTTGGTTAATGGGCTTAATGCAAGCATTATATATTATATATTAGTAGACTATATAAGTGGTTTTCATTGCTGGAAGTACAGCACCTGGTGCATGAAGATCAGAAAAAGTGAACAGGCATCAAAGAACAGTGAAATGTCACCAAGCGCCTCATTTTTTACTTATTAGTCAAAAATACTGACAATGCAACAAAGTATTTTCATTAGCAACTACCAAAGATGCTTCTTAATAGCAGGGGAGAAAAAAAACCAGCAAAGATACAACCCAAGGTGTCCTCCTTCGTTGTAAGAGCCATCAGTCAAGGGACACTTGTGGCACTCCCCTGAAATTCCAAGCTGCTCCAACAGTCATGGGAGAGGGAAGTGGTTACAGTTAGTGATTACAGAATATTGGGTACTCAAGAACCAGCTTTCACAGTGAAGTTTTTCAATAAAGTGAAACATTTCAAACCTTTTTCTCCTGCTGAGGTTATTATACCATTATCTTAAAATTCTGGATTTTTTTTATGGCTCACTCAAACCAAACCCACTATCTTGAGGAAGCTCCTTTCAATTCCTCTGGTGGAAACAAGCTTCCTCGGTGGTTACACAGTCTTGATCAACCCCTTGATCATAGTGAGATACACTTCTGTCCAGTAGACCAGCATCCTACTGACTCAGAAGTATATACTGGGGAGCATGAAGACCAGGGTGAATAAAGAGAGCTCACCTCTTACCATTTGCTCAAAACATTCAGGGAGCAGGACTCTGCAATCCCACATCAGGAAACGTTCCTCAGCAGTCATCTCATCAAACTTTTTACTTTATGGATGCTTCATGTATTGACTCTTTTGTTCCAAATTCTATTTCTGAAAGCTCTCTGACCCGATACATAATTTCTTCCATTTGTTGGATTAGTGCGCATCACATAAACCCAGATATGCAACTGTGGGAAATGAGCAGGAAAATGATGTCACAAAGCAGAGGAAGTGAGGCTGCTGCAAACCACAAGTCAATACTGAAGCATCAGCTAACCATTTATGACCAATCATTAGTTTTCATCTCCAGGTGGAACAGATAAGCTATGGGAAAGACAGAGAGTTCTCTTCCTGTCTGTGGATCATCTTACTCTGGTCAGGATTTATGTGGAGAGGAAAATAAGAAAACGTTTTTCAGAAATGAACGGCCTCTTTGTCCATGTAATGATCTCCATGCAGTCTCTCTATGACTCTGAATAAAGCCAGAAATAATTGTTTACTATGAGGACTTGGAGTTGTTCACAGGGCCAACACAAGTTTGCTCAAATATGTGAGGAATATTTTTTAAAGTTTCTGAGATAGGTAATATTCACTATCTTAGTCACTTTAGGCAACCATAACAAGATACGAGAAACCAGGTGGCTTATAAAAGAAATGTAGTGGGTACCTTTCTGGGGCCTGGGAGGTCCAAGATTAAGGCCCAGATAGATTTGGCATCTGAAAAAATGCCTCCTTCATAGCCGACTTCTCACTTTAACCTCACAGGATAGAGGGATGAGTGATCTTCCTAGGGTCAGTCTTACAAAGGTACTAATCCCATTCCTGGGCACTCCATCTTCACCACCTAGTTATCACCCAAAGGCTCCACATCCTAATTCCATTACCTTAGGGCTGGGGATTTCATCAAATGGGCTTTGGTAGGACATGGGCATCCCGATTGGCCATAGCATGATAGCATGAGCTGAGCTGATTTTGCACTTGGAGCTCCACAACTGGCAAAGAGTGGAACAAGTTGAGGGGACACAGGGCAGTCGCTACTCTACAAACACCCTGACACATACACACACACACTCACAAACATGCTCACACAGGCACAGTCATGTTTTCATCAGCCCCCAGAGGCATTGTCAGAAACATTTTGGGGTCTTCTGAGCAGCTTTATGCGGAGAGGACGGAATAGAAAGGATCTTTAGGATAAAGAGGAAGCCTATGGGGTAACACTTTCCCATGTACAAACATATGTCTTTCTCACAATGTGCTCATCACAACCCTGAAATTCATTTTAAATGCTACCATCGCAAACAGTTTAATAATTTTAAAAAGCTGTTGTGTTTGGCAGCAGCTTGTATGACATGTCAACAAAGAAAGGACTGCATGGTCTCTAATCAACTATCTGGATTACAAAGTAATTATGCAGAGATAATCCCCACGAAACTGGAGAACAGCCTGAAGGGCAAATCCAGTAATGAGGGATAGAGGGGAAAGCCTAAGGCAGCCACAAAAGCACTGGAGAACTGCCTGGGGTTTGGGGAATTGCAGCTTCATCTGGGAAATTCTTGACTCTCTCTTCCTGAAAAAGAACCTGGGAGTTCATGGCATTATCACCTAGCACCCCCACCCCATCCTATCTCAACAGCCCACAGGGACAAAGGTTTACTAGAACAACGAATGGAAAATGTGCATAAAACTGTGTTATACAGAGAGCTCAAGACTTGGTTCCTGTAAAGACACCAAGAGAAAGATGGGGCCTAATTTGAAATGTGTGAAAAAGGTCCTGCTCACTGCTATGGGAAAGACCTGTAATTATGCAGGGGGGCTTTGTGAGGCACTCCTTGAAGCATTCGACAGAATTTGCAGCCAAAAAGATTCAGGTTGGGTTCTTTGTTCTTTTATTTTCTAGCTGTAAAACTAAGGCAAATTACTCAGTTGCTTTAAGCTTTGATTTTATTATTCACAAAATGAGAACAAGAAATCCTAGTATTTTTACTCTTCTAGAGAAGCACTGATTGAGACATTTCCTTGGGCATTAACTTCCTTCCCTGTGGTGTGTGCACTGGCATCCATTTCTCCTCATCCCTTTCATCCTTTTCTTCCCAAACCCTAACTATCCCATCCACTGAGCCATCCCAGGTACAGAGTGACCTCTAACTGACCCAAGTCGGCCCGCATCTTCCTTGCCGACGGAGCAGTGACCAACTCCAAAGTTTGCACATTTACTAAGTTGCTCCAGGGAGAGAAAAGTCCAGGTCTCTTACTGGACAATTAGGAGAAAGCACAGAGCCCTAGAGTTCCTCGCGGTCATCCTCACCACACAGGTGATGTCAAACTTGGGACAGGTGATGTCAAACTGGCAGACAGGAGGACAGAAGCAGAACCAAGGGCACAGAAATTGAGAGCTACAGCTCAAACGGCAACCTGGGCCTCTGATCCTGAATCTCTTCTTGGCTTTCATTTAGATGATCCGCTCTTTTCATTAATAAAACAAGAAAAGAAAAGAGGTGACTCTTCTGTAATAGGAGGCGTTACCAATGCATGAATTCCAGGAGGACTTGGTCCCTTAACCTCAGTGTCAGGCATAGCAGTGGAACTCAGTCCTCACCACAGCCGCTGTGGGGAGGCAGGGCCAATGGGATGGGGGCTAAGGGGGAAAAGATGTTCTCTCTACTTATGAGAGCCCTGCTGAATCTACAGTACAGACCAGGATGTCATCTTTCTCCATTCTGTGGGAGACTTTATGGGAAATAAGGCCTTCAAACTTCAGGAAATACCTGAGAGATGGTGGAAGGACAATTCCTGTTTATATGCTCTGAGCATCCGCATCCGGTCATCATTCAGGCCACACCCTTGGATTTCCAAGATTATCTGCAAAACATGCTCATGTTTGCTTTGGTTAGCTGGGGTTTGGTTTCTGTTCATCTACCCTCTGAGATGGCTCTGCTCAAATGCAGATGCATCCCACAAGATAACTAACGTGGGTCCATTGGCTGAAGGGCTCACATGGGGGTCTCCTCCAGGTGGAGGCCAAATGGACACAGCTGTAGGTCCTGCCCTTCCAGTCTAGGCTTCTCCTCCCCACCCCCTCTCTGCTGTCTTGTGTTCTTCTGGACTTCTGTATAGAATGCTGTTTGAAGAATGGAGTCCATTGCTAAAAGTATTTGAGAACCACTGGCTGATCAGATTTAAGAGCTGAGAGCAGGGCAAGAAGAGAATAGGATGCAGAAGTGACCGCCAGAGGGCAGCCTAGGGACACTGGAGGCCTAGGTTCCTGTGACGACAGGAAAGAATCTTCCTCTTTCCAGATATGTATTAGAAAGGGCTGACTTAGATTGCCTGCCTCCATCATTTTTTTCTTATGCTTTCCTATTAAATATTGATCCTCATAGCTTCTTGTGACTATTTGAATTCAAGTACAGCAAGAAAAGACACCAGAGCATTTTTCCACTGCCATTGCTGCCACTCACTATTTTTCTTGGTGTACAACGGTCAGCTGTCAACTTATTTTCTTTTTTCTGCTCTTTTTGTTGTTTTCACCAAAATTATCATTATGGAGAAAAGGTACCCACCTGTGCAGCTGTATGTTGCTCGTTCCAAATCGTTCACCAGATCCCACATGCTTGCCCAAGCCCATTTCCTTCTGCTACCCTTACTAGATAATTAAACACCCTGAGTTCCTCTAATAATGAGGAACACAAATCGATCTCTCAGCTGTTCTAACGTGAGATCCAAATACTCGCACAGAAGCCAAGGTTTTTTCAGACTTCCTGTAAATCCAGGCAACGTTTTTTCCTGGATGTTCTTCATGGTCTTGGACACCAGAATTCAGCTGGCATGATTTTTGCAAAAGCGAATAAGGGCCTGTGATGAGAACACTAAACTCCCAGTCCCTGGCCCTGCCAATGTCACAAGGCTTCTAGTGGAACAAACATTCTTGATCTAATAACTGACAGGAGTACAATGCTCTCACCTTTCCCTGGGCTCTCAAAATCTCCATTAGTCATTTCCTTACTAAGCTGAGATTATTTGCTGAAGTTCCCCACAGTCTCAAAGTGTTGTCTATTCTTGCTGCTTAATAGGCTATCTTATGATCCGGTTTTCTTTTCAAAAGCTTTTTATGTTCCCTCTTCTCAAAACCATTTCCACTTTGCCAAACGCTACTATTTTGAATAACAGTAAGTGCATGCTAGAAGTAAATTATTATTCTAAAACTGTCTTCATCAAAGTAGGAGCAGATAAAAAATGTAAAAAGGCCTAATTCAAAGGACCTGAGCCAAGGAAGAAAGACAAAAATCAGTTGAACTTCTAGACTGTTACTCTCAAAGAAGACGACCTGTTTTGGAATCACTTGGATGGCTACTTAAAAATGCAAAGTTCTTGGCTCAATATTCAACTTTCTAACTGAGAATTGTAGGACTAGACTTTTGCATTTTATCACCCTCTTTATGACCTTGCCCTAAAGTTTAGGGCCAGACCCGCTGAACCTACTTGTATAGCCTCTTACTCAGCTGGAAACTTCTTACCATGAAGACTGAAAACAAGACTTTGAACACTTACTAGGCCACTGGAGATCTATGACCACAGATTACATCCTAGCTGCTTAGAAATCCTACTCAAAGACCACAGGGGACTAGGCCAGAGGATATGGATGGCACATTAGCTCAAATTCATCTCCACTGTTGAAAATAATAAACTTAATGAAAAAACAAAAAAGAAGAAAATACCACATGAGGAACATTCCTTCCTGATCACAGGGCAATGACATCATGAGAGAACACTATGTAAATGTCTATGCAAATTAACATGGGTAATATGTACAGGAACCTGCAGAGCACTTCCCTCTCTTCTTAGATTTCTACCAAGTAATCTTCTCCATAGATTCATCCATGTTACTTACCACCACTCTCAATCTTTTCTCACATCACTGCTGTACCCATAGATACTTTGTTTAAATTCCCATGTTATTAATTATTAGTAGATGTATACCTATAGAATTTCATGAAAAGTTATTTTTGATTTTGGACCATTGTTTGGTTTTAAATTTCTTTTCTTTCTTTCTTTTTAATAAATTATATTACTTCCATTGGCTCAAAATGTCAGAGGATCTTGAGCCAAGACATAATTCAACAAGTATCCTTTCTAACTTCTCCTGTTATGGTTGAGGAAACCCAGGTCTTCCCAGCTGTAACAATCTATGACTCTAAATGTCTTTGAACTTCCTTTACAAATTTTACTTTTGGAGTCCAAGTTTCTTTTCAAGAACATGTGGCTCATTCTTTATTTAGTTATCCTTTGGTTTTAAGTTGTCTTTTATGAACCTTGGAGGAGGTCTTTTAAAATAATAAATTTAAGACAAAGGTTGAGAAATGCTCAACATTTGCAATTTTTCCTCTTTGAGTCTTGCAATATTAATCTAGAAGTGCCTGCTTGGTGTTTATATTTTCCAAAGATAATTTTCCCACAAATAAAATGGCCTCTTTCTTTCCTAAAACATCATTGACTTGACTCCCCTTTGGTAGAAGAGCTTAGCATTTCCATATGCATCTATTCCTATTCTAAATTTTATAGTGGCTTACTTCTACCTGATCAAATCTGGCTTCTATGTTAGCCATCCCCACTTCAGTTTAGAATCACCTTTTGTAGTTTCTATAATCAAAACTCAACAGTTAAAGCATGTGACTCATAGAAAGCAAGAGAGATGAGGCAAAGAAAGGAAGAAAGATGTGATCTAATGTTTAATGACATACACTCATCCTCTGGCACATCTACTGCTACTACAATGTAGTGTCCTGAACTCTTCAACTGCAGCTCTACACACTGCAGACAATTAAATAAACAGTACTTAACAATTTACCTCTACAGAGAACACCCATAGATGCAAAGTAAATAAGCAAGAGAGCCCTTGAGCAGCTCCTTCTCCAGTGAAAAGAGACATGAGTATATAATACAATGTGCGGAGTTCTACAACAGGGTGATTGAAAGAGGAGTTTATGAACATCTTTCTTCAGATAATGTCCAAATTTTTCTTCAAGTCCTGAATAACAGAATGAAGGGGCAGACAGAAGGCTTTTAGATGCTACCAGACTGAGAATTAACTGCAGAAACTGATTGGGTAAATATCAGGTCAACAAGATGGTGTGTGACAGAGGGCATCTGAGTAGGTACTGGGTTGGTACTGGATGAAGGAGAGATCATGGAAGTTGAAATGCATGAAAACATAAGAGAAAATGAACTTAAAGCTAAGGGAGGGATTTCCATCATCCTTAACAAGGATTCATATTTCAGAAGGAAATAGCATATGTTGTATTGTTCTATTATTCCTCAAGATATTGAATCAAGAGTTTTAGCTTTTGTCATTGAGAATTTAGAACCTTGAAACAATGTGTGCCGATTCTTAAAACATAGATTTAGTTATTCAGGGACTATGGCAAATCAGCAGAAGTAGCCCTTCTAATATATAATCTAATACATTTTAACTGAATGACTAAAAGATTTTTTTTTTTTTTTACAGTGAAATCTACTGAGAAATCCTAGAGTAGGTGTTTTGGCAATGCCTGGAGATATTTCTCATTGCCTGGGCAGGATTGGGAGTGAGTGCCGCTGGTATCCAGTGGGCAGAGGCCAGGGCTGCTGCTAAACATCTTATCTTACATTGTACAAGATAACAGAGTTACCCACCCCTGAGTGTCAGTTCGAATACGGAGAAGAGCCCTGCTCTAGAGCCTCATCACTGCCCTTGGTATTGGCATAACTACAGAATCTTGAAGTTTATAAAGCATATACTATACCACCAGCAGATAACCTGCAATACATATAGAAAGACAGCCTGCATCATAAGGTTGTCTCCTCACAGGTTGGGGGAGAAGTCCCTCGGCCGATAGGACTGTCAGTGCCTCATCCCAGGAACAAGGCTGTGTGCGTCTCAGCTGAAGGACTTTGTATGAGATCATCTGAATCCCTTTTCATTTGAGCTCTGTGTTTTCCAGAGAAACATTCTGATTAAGAGCTTGCTTCTTACATAACTTAGCAGCAGTGAAATGCTGAATTTGGCTCCTGCCTTCTGGAGAAAACTTTTGTCTTCTTCTAACCACATTGTAGTCTTCCTTTTGGTTGAGAAAATACTCCACGGTTTCTTAACAAGCTTACTACATACCACTAAATAAAACTCCTGGGCTGCCACTTGATGTCTCTTTTCTGAGAGTCTGCTTCTGATTCATCATTGGGTGTGAATAAGAGCTGTGGAAAGAAAAAGATTCTGATCAAGTGCAAAGCATCACATTTTCCTGAAATTCACAGAAGGTGCATAATGAGGTCTCACCTTACATGTTTTTCACAACCTGCCTTTATCCAGAAGTTCCAAAATGCAAAGCAGCCCCCAAAGAACTCCTTTTTTCTATGGGCTCATCTTCAGAGACCAAATAAACAGTGAGTGTTTGAACTACAACTGAAATGCTCCTTGTGTGAGTTTTCATTTATCTCGAAATCAAGATTTGCACGGAGTTTAGGCATCAATTTAAAGATCAAAACCTATGATTAATATCCAAATTGCTGATGAGATATCTTTCTGATACCGATCACTGCTGAGCGATGGCATGATGTTAAATGCTGGAACAGCAAAATTTACTTTCCAAAGGAAGGGCTGTGCTTACAGAAGCAGCGAGGGTGGCAGGAAGGGAGAGAAGGTGGAGGAGTCTAAGCAGCTGAATGATAAACAAAGAACCCTTTTGTTCTTTTCACACTTCGGAATCAAAGATATTTCGGCTCACTTCCCACACCTGAGATGTTTGTCACTAAGCCACTCCCTCTCTGTGAAGTGGGTGGAGACAGTCATTTCGCTGCTCTGAAATTTAATCCTATTCTTTCCCTCACACATCCATGGTTCCCTCACTTCCCCTTCCCAGAAACACCTACTCTCATGGAGGTTTTTCAGATGGCAAGTTGAGAAAGAACCCCACAAGACGGAGCACAGATTCAACTGGGAAGGAAATCTCTTTGAAATGCAAAGTCTGTTTTTGCACATTTCTGATTTTCACTAGTACGAAGGCCAATCAAAGCCAAGTGCACTATGATAAACTCTGTCAGCTAATTGATCTTCCTTTAAACTAAGTATATGAATCCAGGGAAGCCACCAGTTTGACCTTGTTTCAGTAGAATGCTTACCTGGAATTCACCTCACAATATTTCAGTTCCTAAAGCACATGACAAAACTGGTGCATATTTTTTTCCGAGTTCTAAAAAGTAGAAAGCTGGTATTCAACTTTGCTGTTTGTTAGGGTTTAAATTTTTGTTGCTATCACAGCTATTTTAGCACTGCTAATTCCAAAGTAAAGCATGATGCAAAAAGTTCTTGCTCATTTTGGAAGTGTTAGAGAAAAAATTTTCAAAAAATTTTTGTCTCCTTCCGTTCTCCAGGAAATGATGTCACCCAGTTGAAACAAGCAGCATTTCACACAGAGATGTGAGTAGAGGAAAATGCTGCTGTGAACACTTGGAACTAACCAGGTTGGTGACAGGAGAGGGGATAAGTCAACTGATAAATTACAGGAAGGAGGAAAGGTTAAGTAAGGCCTGAAGGGGATGGACGAGTCACTGGATGATTACCCAATTCATTCTTTTAACCTCAACTAGTTAGCTCTGTTGACAAATCAGCCCTGACCAATACTTTTCTATTGTGTTTTCAAATACTTTCAGTGAGGAAGATTTGTCTTCTAGATCTGATAAAATAAGTAAGAGGTGGGCTTTAGTTAGGGCTAAAGATAATCTGCGTTTATATGAGTAGGCAAATCCTAGATTCACCTGGGTAGATCACATGCAAGAACAGGCAAACAGACAAACTTCTAGGAAGATGATTCTGAATTATAAGCAAATATAAATGTAGCTCCAATGTTTCAAAGAACAAATCTTTGAAAAAAGAACTTTAAATGAGAGAGAAAAAAATTATAGGTTACATTTTATTAATGTGATTAAAGAAGTAACTATGGCAACTATGAAAGAAGAGCAGGAATTTGCAGAGAAAAAATTACTAAAATGAAGACTGAGATAAAAGGAAGCAACCTTAAAATGCAAAAAATGCAAGAGACCTTGTAATGCAAAACCAAAACTAATCCATGAACCAAAAGCACTAATCAATAGAGTTGACAGGGCATAAATTATTTGGTTCCATGAAGTATCAAGTTTAATGAGTTTCAAATATTGAGAATGAAGCAGACTGATGATTGACCTGGAAGGCCAAGAAAGTCATAAAATTACAGATGACCCAGGAAAAGATATGTGACTTACAGGAACAGAACACAAAATAAAGATTTAACAAAATAAGATAAATATCAAGAAAGGTCAAAACATAGAAGCATAAAAACAACATAATAGAGAAAAAAAGTAAATTAGCTAAGACAATAATAAAAGTATCAGGAAAATCCTTTCTAAAGCCAATATCTAGGATAAACATAAAAGTACTTAAACACAAGGCTCCTAATATAGAAGTAAAAATGACAAAGAAATATTAAATATCAAAAGTAAATAAATAAAGGGGAGTAGTAGTCAAATGCTAAGCATAAAAGAGACTAGGCTTATGGCATTTCTGTTCAGACAAAATAAAATTATAATTGCAATGAGAAATGGAATGTTTTTATAAGTTAATAAAAATTACAATCAATATAAAAGTAAAGCAATCAGGACATTTATGAGCTCAAAACTATGGCATCAAAATATAGAATTGTTATATCATTAGGGAATTATTAACAAAACCCAAATACACATTTCTCCCGATGCCATTCCTAGGAAATAATCATCTACTGACTTCCATATTTTAGAACAGTGTCCCTGCTCTCATGTCCTAGGACGTAACTCTCATGAGTCTTCCACGAGATGTGAGGTTGCTGGAAGCTCCAGTTGCCCCTTCAGCCTTGAGCAGCTCTTCTGGGCCGGGGAGGGATTGCTCAGGGAACAACCAGAAGAGTGACGTTTGACAACGCGTCTCACAGTTCCTGACATGTGAAAGCAACAGCAGTATTTGATTTTCTTTTGTTCACCTCAGGACACTGGGAATGGTTATTTACAAGATGCTCCAGTATTTTGACATCTGATTCAGAAAGTACATGAAGAGAGATCTTCTGCTGCCTGTAACAGACAAGTCTATGGTCACACATATACAAATACAGAATAGTTTCTCTGGTGTGAAAAACTAAAATAGTACTCAAGATCCTAACAGGACAATTAGCAACATGAAATAGGAAGAAAAGGATCAAAGGTGTAGGGACAGTGAGAAGGATAGGGAAAGGGGAATAAGGGAAAAGGAAAAAAATATGAGAAAATGTAAAAGTGGAATTAAAGTGTTTGAAGGTGGGGAGGGGAGGAGGGGGTATAACTGTACTGTCTACCTAAAATGTACCAATAAATTCAATTTTTTAAAAAAAGTCTGTGGAGCTGCCACGGAGTTCAGGCAGGAAGTGGCCAAGGAATGAGCCTGCATTCAATCTGAGGCTGAAAGCTAGGGAATGTGAGTGTAACGTGCTCCGGCAGCAGCCTACGTCTCTGTTGTACATTCTTCTCCTTCCTTGCCTTTGCAGTTGATGAGACCTTTCAAGCCAGCAGCAGAATGATTGTTCTAACACCTGTCCAAATAACAAAACGGAGCTTCATCATTGTTTTTAAGTACAGATATTAAAACTTTAATCACATATAAACTAATTTCCCCTATCATAATCTACTTAAACAATGCACTTGTCAGGAAAGAAACAGGGAAGGCTGTTAGCTTTATTAAATATAATTATATCTTTTTTTTTTTGAGACAGGGTCTCACTATGTAGTGGAGACTGACCTGAAACTCACTGTGTAGCCCAGCTGGTCTTGAACTCACAGTGATCCTCCTGCCTCAGCCTCCCGAGTGCTGGGATTACAGGCATGCGCCACCATGCCTAGAGTATCTTTTTTTTTTTTTTTTGTACCAGGCATAGAACTCAGAACCTTGCACTTGTGAAGCAAGTGGGGGAACCACTGAGCTAAATCCCCAGCCCTGTTAAACACAATTTTAACTGTGTAACGTGTTGATTACTTTTAAAAAGTTAAATTTATTGTTATTTATTTGTGTAAACCAAGCTTAACGGCACTTGTAATGTTAAATTATTTGAGGAAATAATTGAAAAGTATCGCTTAGAATTGTACATACATACAAGTAAAAAATGAACACTAAGTTCAAGTTGCTAAATGTAATTTGGGTATATTTTAAATTTTAAAGTATTATGTCAAAGCAACATGTATTTTATTTTAGACTTTTGGTATTGTATTTTTTAGGTTATCAAAATTATATAAGATAAAGCAAAAATCTAAGTTTTACCACTGTATGCATTTTATATATAAATATATAGCTGTGTGTATATATATATATATGTATATATATATATATATATTATAAATATATGTGTGTGTGTATAAATGTATTTTAAACCCCTCAAACTTACCCCACTATATCACAGAAATAACCCTATCTGGAAAGGCTGGAAAGCACTGACCTAAAGCATAATCCACAGTGATCAATATTTAAAATCACGTACAAGGTATCATAAAAAATATATGTTTAAATTTTAAAAAAATTATCGCAGTAAGAGACCCATTGCCATTAATACCCCTCCAGTCACATCAAACATACTGACACCGCCACCCTTGCCACTTTCTGAGGCGGTTCTGCAAGTCCTTTTTCATGAGTGTCTTTAGTTGCACTGCTGCAGCTGCCTCCGTGACCTGCCCTGATTCAATGTGTCTACCTTTTATTGTCATTTTGAATTTGTGGCTGAGCCAGAAGTCATATGGTGCCTGCTCTTGTAAATAATGTGTATGAGGACCCACCGTGATGTTTTTGCAATCCTACCTTTCCATTGGCTGGCACTTGGCAGCAGCATTCGGCACATTTTTTTATCAGAACTGGTAATGGCACCCACAAAGGAGGGCTTCTAGAAAGGCCCCAGAAAGTGACAAGAACAAAGTGATGCGTGTTCAAAGCAAGAGAGTGTGTTCTGGGAGGATTGCTGACAATGGTCTTTGACCATTTGTTACTAACTTGGATAGTGATAATTCTGCCTCCACCTCTATGAAGGCACATATCTGCCATCTATGAGGCCTTTCTGGCATGATTTATTGCTGTAAGTATAGGTCCTACAACAGATCCACATGTGTCAAGTGAAAAGCTCTTTTTGATTTGCAGACTACAGTCCTTACATGTTGTAAATTTTTCTCTTATATTTCTCATTCTAACCATCCACTAATCTTCCTTGAGAACAATCCATTATTCTCCTTGCTCTATGTTTATAATTTCACCTTACTCAGTTGACTATTTAGAGTCAAACCAATTCTCAACATTATATCACTGACGCATTTTTGTTGCAGTCTCAATTTTGAACTAAATTCTTCAACAGCATACACTTTAGTTTTGCCATTCTATTTGGGATTTCCTTGTGAACCTTGTATCATCTAAGCCTCCTTCATTTGCTTTTGTCCTGAGCTTAACCTATATCTGAACTTATTGTCTCTTATTGCTCCTTGTTTTTTCTATCTCACTTGATAGGTATTGTGACTTCTTTCTGAAGAGACAGTGTATCACTTGGAATCAGTATTTCTAACATGATGTGTGTTATGGTTTATATCTAGATGTCCCCTCAAAGCCTCCCACACTCATAGGTGGGGTTTTGGAGAGATAATTGGCTCATGAGGGCATGACACTTATCAGTAGATTTACCCACCAATGTGATGTTGGGAGGACATGGGTCCCTGGAAGGGTCAGTGGCCTAGAAGAATCTATCTCCCTAAGTCCTCCTTTGATCGCTCTCTCTGCTTCCTGCTACCATGCCACGGACTGTTTCTCCATAGCCAGGCCCCTCTGCCATGCTGCCCTGCCTGGGAGCCAGCCAACTATGGAATGAAACCTCTACGAATTGAGAGCCAAAATAAACCTCTCCTTCCTTATATTTCAGACGTTAGGTATTTTGTCTCAGCAATTTGAAATTAACTAAGACAGCATGTTTAATAATATCATGGGATTTTCAAATCAGACACAATTTTGTCTTGTCTTTTTGTCAATAATCTCTGCAAAAAAAAAAAAAACCCAAGCAATTCAAAAATTTATTTTAAAATTTTGGTAACAAAATAACCTTCAGTTGCTACATAACAGTAACTTGTGCCCTACTAACCTTCCCATAGATAAAAGAGTTTTTAGAAAACTATTGAAGGCACTATCGGCACAAAATCAGATGTAAACTGAAGAAAGGTGAACCATGAAAGAATAGCTTTGAATTGGGTGAGATGTGTATTTATCACCTGAGGGGATTCTCCAGTGTACAAAGTAAAGGGACATAGGACCTATAGCACAAATTCTTAGTTTTGCTGGAGGTGCAGAGTTCAAGAATGCCAGAACATCTGGAAAATATGATGATAATTCCAGACAGAAGGGACCCACACAAGCACAGACCTCAAAATCTAAACAAAAGCCTGCTTTAATTCCTTGGTTAAACCTTTATTAAGGCATTGAAGAGGAAGACTCCAAGGAGTTCTGCAAAAACCCAAGTAAGAAGACTTAGAAACAAAAGAAAGCAAAATTTGAAAGACTTTAGTTACTACCAACTTTAGGAGAAGAAGAATTTGGATGTGTTTTCAACTGAGATTATTGCTATTGAAAACAAAGGACAGATGATTCAAGGTGGTTGAACACAGGCACCCAGTACTCATCTGATCATCCAAAGGAAAACCAGAGCAATAGGTGTCCAGTTGTACTTTGACGTAAATGATGAGAGGGCACTGGCAACTAACAGGAGAAAGAATAGAAGCTTTGTAAGATTCAGAGAGACCTGCTACAGCAGCAAGGTAACAAGGAAAGAGTCTTCCAGCACCTGCTGCCAGGTGTTCCGCGTGGAAAATGGGGGCGTCTCCCCTCCAGTGGGGAAAGGCAGAAGGGAGAGTCCTTGTTACTCCGCCAGTGAAGATATAACAATCTTAGCCCTTGGAAACTTTCACAACCCATACAGGCTCACAGCCTGAGCAGATAAGGACCCTGAAACCTGCCCAGAAGCCTGGCTTTGGAAAAGGAATTAACTTCATCCCCCAGCAATCCCCAGGCATGCTGCACCTCAGGAGCCATCTTGAGAAGAGACAGACCTCTTCGAATGAATTCAGATTGTTTTAGGGATCAGAAAAGCCTTCATATTACCAACTCTGGGACCCCACAGCCTTTCCACCTTACTGGATTGGCGGGTGGCTGCCGCATAAACGAAATTTGGCTAGTAGAGTAACTCTGACTCAACCCTGCTGAATGTGCTGCGCTGTAGGGCATGAAGATTGGAACCTAAGGAGGGGCTGGACAGCACTGCCCTTGAGAAGTGGGGAACTGGAAGCCTCCCCGCAAGCTGGGGACATGGCCAAATCATGTGCAGATTCACCCTGGTGCCAGGACTGGCTAGTTGTCCAGGTGGCCCACTGTCACTAACTACCGGGAGAGTTTTCTGTATTCCCACTGCTGCCCCACTCTGGGGCAGTCTTGAGCGGTGCATGTCTTCTGCTGTCTCCCCACCCCAGGGCTCACTGTTAACACCTTCTGTTCATGTGACCCCCCCAAAGCCTCACGCTTCTTCTATGTGGCTAATCTAGAGTGTGTAATTGCTTTGTGGTGGGGCTGGGATTAAGGGGGGCAAGAGCTACCCTCCCTATGTAGTCTGAATAAGATTAAAAGGGCTGTTAAGGTCCCTTGTTACCTTTGCTACTTCGTGAGCGCCATGTTGTTTCTCCTCCAGGAAGAGGTTGCCATCCTGCCTTGGGACCAGCCGATTACGGACTGAAGCCTCTACAAACTGTAAGTAAATAAACCCTTTCCCTTTAATTGGGGGTATTTTCTCTGAGCGATGAGAGGAAAGTAACGCATTCACAGTGTAGGGGCTGCCAGAGAGAAGCTTTGCCCGGCCTCGACCACATCCACTCTTGCCCACTCCCACGGGAGCTTCAGCGAGAGGAATTTTGCTGAGCTCCTGCTGTGCTCCGCGCCTCCTTGATCCCTGGTGGCCGGGAGCCTCCGCTGTCACCCTGTCCTCAGGCACTCGTGACTCCAGGAACAGGACGTCCTGCTCTGGGGTGGACACAGCCACAGCACCGGCAGAGGGCCTGGCCATCTTCAAAGTGTTAAACACAAAAGCCTGTCAAAGCGTTCTACAAAGAAAATGTTCTTCAAAAAAGAATGCATAATAATAAATATTTAATATGTATAAAGAGGAGTGCACTGCCAAAGTCTTTAATTACAACCTAGGTAGAAAAGAAGTGCTGGGGCCAAAGGCAAATGACATCAGAAGGAAACTTGTCTGCCTGACAGAATGTTAAGTCCTGAAAATGGCAAACATGTGGATAAATAAATGATTGCATGAAACTCAAAACTGTTCTCATTGAAGCACAATGTTAAGAATATGAAGAGGCAAGTCACAGACTGGCAGAGAGAATTCTCCATACATATGACTTGTGTAGAAATGGAAGGAAACCTAAACACAACTCAATGAATTATTCACTGTTTGAATTTTTAAAAAATGACAGAGTTAAGAAAAAAGACCAAAAAATTGTTTAAAATACACAACTAAGTACAGTACACAGTCCTGTATTGGAACGTGAACCAGGACTTTTTAAAAGCCATCAAGGAAAGCACTGTGACAAATGATAAGATTCAACACAGTCTGTGGATTAGATTAGAATATTTTATCAATATTAAATATCCTCATTTTAATAATTGTGAGAAAATTCTGAAGATTCAGGAGTAAAAGATTCTACTAAATCTTTCACAAAAATCAATGTATGTGTATACACACACAGAGAAAATAAAGCAAGGAAATATAATAGTGGGTGAATCTGAATAATATCCAGATCTTTGCATAATTCTTGCAAGTTTGAGCTTCAAATTATATCAAAATAATAAATTATCATAAATATAATAAAATAGCATTGCCAAGGAGAATTGAAAATAGAAAATATAACAAGTGCAAAAAGCAGAAATTATGAAATTGAATTTGGACAATGGATAGAAAAGTAACTACTACAGTTGTCTCTGACAAAGAAAACAGAAAAATGTGCATTTCACAAGTAATATTTTTAAAACTCCAACATTAAATGAAATCAAATGTAAGAGTTGACATAGTGAATAGAATCTTGATGTTCTCTAGGTTGAAACTGTTAAGAAAAGGGGGAAAGAACATCTGGAGAGATCAACTAGAGTAAAAATCCCACGTTGGGTGGGAACACGGTGAACGTGCTCATTTTTCATTTGCTGCCATCACAGATTGTTCCAAATTTAATGGCTTAAACAATATAGATTCTAGTTCTTGGGGTCAAAAGTCTTTAGTGAGACTCTCAAGGCAAAAGAAATCAAGGTGATAGTAGCACTGCTTCTCCTCCCAAATCTCTAGGGGGAGAATCCATGTCCCTCCCCTTTCCAGGTTTTTAGAGGCTGCTTGGTCTCCTTGGCTCATGACCCCTTCATCCATCTTCAGAGCCAGCAATGGCGGATCCTTCTCAAATTGCTTCACTGTAATCTCCTCTCTCCTGACCTCATGTCAAAGATCATTGGCACTGCATTCAGCCCACATGGATAATCCAATTTAATCTGCCTAGTTGCACATCAACTATTAATTAATTCCATCTATAACTTTCATTCCCCTTTGCCATACAACCTCACTTATTTATAGGATCCAAGGATTATAGTGAGTTTAAAGTACATGAAGAGAGCAAGTAGGGCCAGAGTTGAGAATATGGGGAAAGGACGACAAAATGCTAAGAAGGCAAACACTGAGATTATATTATTACCTAAAAATATGTTCTCAGTTGTAAGCTACAAAAAGACAGATCAGTTCCTAGTATCTTAAGCCTACTGTCTCCCACTAAGTACCTCAGGAAAGGATACCTTATCTAAAAATTAATTGGAAATTTCAAATCTCAGCTGAATAGTTGGATATGCAAAAAAGCACGTGTCTGTAGGAATGAAGGTTGGAAATAACCAAAGTGGAAGGGTTTTTTTTCCTCCTTAATGAGATGGAACAGAAAAGAGTTGAAAGGAGAAGGAAAGATGGCAAGAAGGCAGAAAAGTTGCTCAAGAAGTACAAGAAATCTGCTACAAGATCTTTAAGAACAAAGATGTCTGGTAGTTGTACTATTTTTCTCTTCTAAAACTTAAATTTGGCAAAAATTGTATTGTGTATAAACAGCCCTTTTATGGGTAGCTTTGTTTTAGAAATCAAGAACAGTGGATGAATGGGTTTCTGGGAGACATCAGAGTAGAAATTAAGGAAAACTGTAGAATGCGAAATTGGGAATAATAATTCAGTCGAAGCAAAAGTCCAAACTAGAACTTATCATGAGATGGCACAAATTCTGCCTCTGAAACTCCCAGAAATCTTGGGAGAACACCTGAGGTAAACTTATCCCACTCCTGAAAGATGAAAATCCCTTGCCAACATTTGGACCATGAATCTGCCCTCCTTCCCTTGAACTATGTGGGTGTTTGTTTGTTTGTTTGTTTTAAATGATACGTATTTTCAGTAGTGTTTCAGCTTTTCTAACTCCTGTTGCTTACCAGGATTACTTTCCATCATTTTAATCTACAAGGATCAAATCAAGCACATAGATGTGGGGAAGAAATGGAAGAGAAAGAGTGAACGTGTTTGCAAGTACAAGTCAGAGCTGAAATGGCAACTAGAACTTGGGTATCCTGAAACAATTTCACAGGGATATGTGTGCAGGACAGTGTGAGAGGTAACAGACATGCAGAATGGCTAACTATAGAATTTCCAATTGCTTTTACAGCTATTGGCTGAATTTTCTATTCTGAACTGAAGTTAGTGAAGTGTTCCACTGCTCTGTTTGGGACAGAGGCTCACAAAGCAATCAGTAGCTTAGTTGCTTGAACTGTTAGCCAAATTGAAATCACTCTGGTGTCTGACACCTCGTTTTCCATGAAGTTTGGAAATGAGATGTAGTGAGAGAAGCCTAGTCTCCAAGTTAGAGGGAGTTCACAGCTCAGGAGGAAGTGAGCAGAAGCCAACCACCCCACCCCAGAAAGGAAAAGCTTCCCAACACCTCCATCTTTTAAAAGATAAGTTGCATTTTGTTATTTAAAATGAAAACAGCTTGACAAACTGCAGTGCCATGCACAACAGCTTCTTTTCCTACATTATCTTCTCTGATTCCCAAGATTTAATGTCTCCTTTCCATCTGCAGTGTTCTGTTTTGAATCAGAGCAGCTACTCTCCTTAATAAAAGTGCAAGAGAGAAACTCTCCAAGCGTTTCAGGGGCCTCCAACAAAACGGTCACAGGAATAGTTGAGGATTTGTACTTTGCTTCTAATTCAACAGATACCTTTTTACTAAGCCACCAAGTGCCTATCCCACAGCCTAAAAGTTGAGATACTGCCTAGAATGTAGGTGAATGCCTCCTTTTTAAGTTATATAGAATCTGAGATAAGTATTGTTACAACAGTGATCTGATACATCCAAAAATTATCCAGGTTTTTTTTTTTTAATGAGGGGTGGTCAATTTTGTTGCTTATAAAATCATTTCTGAAGACATAATTTGTAGGCAGCTTTTACTATTCTGCAAGTCACTGTTATGTATAGAATTTCTACAAGACAGAATTTATGCAAAATGAGGATCTGCTCTGGACCATGTGACAAAGAGTTCTCTCTTGAATGTTTGTTTAGGCTAACAAGTCTTCTGCAACTTTCAAGTTTTCCTCTCTCACAGATCAACATATTTTCCACAGAAACAAATTTGTTCAAGAGTTTTTTTAAATTTAAAAGTCACTAGCTCCTCCCCAAATCCTTGCTAAAATGTACCGTATTTGCTTTGTAAAATAAAAGTCAGAATATAATAATACCCTTTAAGATGGCCATTATGTCTTCTGGTGTGGAGGTCAGAAGTGAGGATCTACTCTTGTTTAACTTATGCTTTCTATTTGTTGGTTTTGGGCAGTGCTGAAGATTGAATCCAGGACCTTCACACTGAGCTGTGTCCCCAGCACTATATATATATATA
>NW_022900926.1:17247131-17307380 GCF_012274545.1 Fukomys damarensis | reverse complement strand
TATGTATGTATGTATATATGTTGGTGAATTTTTTAAAAGCCCAGAGCTAAGAGCAATCACATTATTGTCTGAAGCAAAATTATAAAAATGAGTGATGGCATCAGTATTAAAGCCACAGCCAACTGACTCCAACATTCAGTTTCTTTTCCTTTTTTGGTACCGGGGATTGAACTCGGGTCCTTGCGCTTGCAAGGCAGGCTACCAAACTGCTGAGCTAAATCCCCAGCCCAACATTCAGTTTCTTTTCAATAGGAGACATAGAAATGTGACATGCTTATGGAAGCATGGGGGACAGGAAGGCAAAAACATAAGAAAATGGTGAGTACACAGAAAGGGACAAGGCAACAGTGATCATGAAGTATTTCTAAAAGAGAGGAAAGATAGTACTTTCTGAGCACAGAAGCCAAAAATATGTCAAGTGGAATGTCAAGGGACCACAATGAAAAATGATACGAATTTGTTCATTTCAAGTCTAAGAGTCACCCCCTGACCATGTTTCTGTAGTTCTCAGTAATTCCTGTTTTGTGGGTCTCTGAGTCCCTACCTCTTACTTTCTTCCATAACTTCTTCCTGGTTCTCTCTATTGACCTTTTTCTTTTTTTTTCTTTTCTTTTCTTTTATTTATTTATTTATTTATTTATTTATTTTATTTTATTTTTTTGGGGGTACCGGGGATTGAACTCAGGGTCTTGCGCTTGTGAGGCAGGCAGCGGAACCACTGAGCTAAATCCCCCGCCTCTCTATTGACCTCTTACTTCACCATTTAAATATATTTCTGTCTCCTTCAACAATGAAAAACATCTTTGTCTTTCTTTCTCTTCAGCTCTACTTCCTGTCTGTTTCTTCTCAAGAAAACTTCCTGAATTCACTGTTTTCATTTTCACACATCTCATTCACTTCCCAATCTTATTTTCTGCTCCACCCAAATCCTTGTCAATAGCATGTCATTTAACCAAGTGGACATCTTCACACCTCAAACTTGCTTAACATTTCCACAGAATTTGACATTTGTATCATGCTTTGATTTCTTGAATAACATTCTCTCTGATTTTCTTCCTAATTCTACTCACACTTCATTGTCGTTTGCGGTCATCTCCTACCTATACTTCAGGTACTGTGATCCACAGAACTCTGCCATGGACCCAGTGTCCTTCCTACTATACCACTGTGTGAGGGGATCCTCGACCATTATGAATTATCAATTATTTGGAGTCATCTCAGCCTAGTTCTTCCTCAAGGGTTCACAGCCTTATTTCAAACTTTCTGTTAAACATGTACTCTTATCTCATGAAAACTTTAAACTTAGAATCTCTAAATGAGAATCTATTATATTATTCCCCAAAGCATATATTTCTATGGAGTTCCAGATTGGCCAATACTCCACTCAAAGTTCATCTATGCAAGGCAAACCACTTGGAATTCAACTCCTGACTGATTCCTTCCTTCATTCACACTCCATTGTCATCTACTCAACTGCCAAATTAGCTTTACTTCCTAGCTATTATTCACATCAATCTACCTCCTTCCATTTTTGCTTCCACTAATTTAATCAAGCCAACATTTTTCTCCCTCACATTACCAACCAACCTCCATTGGCCACTATGCTTCCAGCCCTGTACCATTTAACTGATCCTTCACATTGTTCTCAGAGCCTATCATGTCATTCTTCCTTTAAAAATATTTAAATGCATTCATAAGTGAACTTCAGTGTTCAACATAGCTTGCCAAACTGTGGTCTGAGCTGTCCCTGTCTCCAACTTCATCTCTTGACACACTCTCCCTTCGTTCCATGCTCTAGCAATAGAACTTCCAGGAATGATTTGACCCCATCTCCCTTTCTGATCCTCTGGTTGGGAGCAATTTGTCCTACAGGCCCAGCCCCAGGGCCTTTCTGCAAAGAGGGCCTCCTGCTGGCTCTGAGGTTATGTTAGGCTCATGCCTGCATTGTGCCCAGCATTTTCTTTATAACATTCATCATTCATTATGGTAATTCATCGCTGTATGCCTTACCCACTGGACTATGAGTTATCTAAGCACAGGGCTTGGAAGTGTTGTATCTGTCTGACACATAATGGTTCTCAGTAAAGGCTTGAAAAAATGATCCCAACCTCAAAAGACAATTACATAAAACAGAAAGTCATCTGGAAGTCTAGCACATACCTGTGTCCATATCTACATCTATATCTCTTTAGAAAGGGAAACAGAGAATCCTGAAGAACCTGGAGAAATCTGCTTATTCTTTACGAAGAAATAAACACAAGCTAGTGTTCTCTTATCCAATTCATTATGAATGTTATTGGATTTGAAATAAATTTAATGGAAATAATAAAATAAAAATAAGTTGGCCCAACGGACTTTTATCTGGAAAACAATATTTTGGAAATTCCTTATCTTAAATGTATGTATGCACACACATATGTATCCTAAATATATAGTGTAAATGTAAATATATGTGTGTATATCATACGTATTTAGATGTGTGTGTTGAGTGTATACACAGACATATAATTGTGTGTAAAAGTCCTTTAAGAAAAGAACAACAGGAGAGTCACAACAATAAGATCAAAGGTTTCTATGGCATAGATATCATCTTATGGCCAATTTTACATGCTCCAAGAATGCAAAATGAGGGCCTGGTGTGCCCTTTTCACTAGCTTTCTTTGACCTGCATGATTGATAAAGGTATTAGGTTATTTCCCTGATCGCTGTGTCATTCTGAAGTAATGACAATGATTACAGTCTGAAAATGTGCATTTTCCAAGAAGCTAAGACTGCACCAGAAATATGCCTCTGCATTTCCAGCCTCAAGCAGGTCAAATGCATCACAACTCAGCCCTACTAATGTTTGCAGAAATCCAAATAAAAGGTAACATTCCTGGTATTCAAGAAAAGAAAACAAACTACCACTTAAGTGATCAAATCATAGGATGGCTCAAGAAAAAAGGGAAGATATCATTAGTCAGCCAGGCAGAATGTAGAATCTGCAGGAACTGGTAAGAAGTTCACTAAAGTCACAGCATGCTTACTCGAGAGGTGCAGAGAGTCAGATGTCAGATGCAGCAAAGACAGAAGGCCACCAGTCTCTGAGAACGACTGTGTTTCTTCTCATACTCAGGATCCCTAATTTAGAACACTGTGATGAACTTCAATTGTCACACAGGCTCTCAGAGACACTGCAGCACAATCCACACCAAATGAAAGCAGGATTTCAGTGCTCTATAAAAAGTTAGTTGATTTATCATAAGAATACATTGGGGGTGGAGTCCAGACAGGCAGAAAGAATCAAGAGGAAATGGAGGAAATTATGTATAAGCATTTTTATATAGACAGGAAGGAGAGGATATTTAGGGCCTTTTGGTAAACATCACGTCCAAGAGGCATGTGTCTGTTTTTCTCGGAGGATACTGTAAGATTCAAAGGGGGAATCTAGTGCCAAAAGGAACACAGTCCATAGACTCTGACTTCTGCCTCAAACTGTCACACCATGAAGTTTTTAACAAGTTGTTTAGTGAAAAATCATGGCTCCAAAGGATATAGGAAATGAATTCTCTTGGTTACAAATCAAGAAACTGCAATCCAGACAGATCATGTTATGTCAGAACAGGTACCAGAGATGGTGCCCTAATAGGAACCAGGACACAGCAGGAGAGGAGGGGGCCCAGTTTGTGAGCAAAGTTTCATTTCAGTTTACAGCTGGCCCCTCTGGCTGCTGCTGCCACTCAACCCCACCTCCTGTCACATCAGCGGCAGCCTTAAATTCTCACAGGAGCTGGAGCCCTCCTGTGAGCTGCACTTGAGAAGGATTTGGATGGCAGGATGTTATGAGGATCTAGTAACAGTTAACATATAAAGTGCCCAATAAATAAATTACTCAAATCATCTCAAAACCACCACCACCCTTGATCTGTGGAAAAACTGTCTTCTACAAAACTGATTTCAGGTGCCACAAAAGTTAGTGGCCTCTGAGTTATGTGATACACGGGGTCCCTTCTTCAGCAATTATTTACTGGATTATTTATTATGCACAAAATTAGGTATCCAAAGTCATTACATGGAAACCCTAAAAAATATATAAATTGAATAATAATAGAAATGATAATACTTTTCAGTTACTCTGTGCAACAATGTGTCAGATGTCATGTGAGATAATGTATTGCTGTCACCTCATTTATTCTCCCAAACTTCTTACAGGTAGATCTAATTGTCCATGTGCTGAAAAAAATGCAGTGACTAAGCTTAGGAATTAGATACATCATACATTAAATAAACAGTTTCTAATTCTAGCTATTTGGAATAGACGTATAAGTGTGGATATGCCTACGAGGAAAACATAGTATGGAGAAAATAAAGGAAAGCAATAGAATAAGAATAGAAATAAGTTTCTCCAAGATGTGGTGCTTGAGTAGGACTCCAAGAAAGTGAAGAAACAACATATGAAGATATTGGGGGAAGAACATTTGAGGGACAAGAATAAAACATGTAAAAACCTTGAGACAGGGTCATGGGAAAGAAGTTTTAGTGCTTTCTTCCTCATTTCTTAGTAAATACTAAGATAAGTCAGACTTGAATTCTTCCCCCAAGAAACTTATTTACTGGAAATGTAAAATAAGTGCACTCATTCCAAAAAAAATGGTAGAATATAAAAGGGCTAAATAAAACTAAAGATTCAAAGAGGTAGATATTTTGCTTAACTTGACAAGGAGGAATTTAGTATTGGAGAATATTAAAACATCTCCTAGAAGTGGCTTTTCAACATACCTTTAAGAATAGGCATAGTGTTTGGCCACCGGAGTAGGTTTTCAAGAATGAACACTTTTTAGCATTTGGATAGAAAGTTTGAAGAAAAGGTAGAACATGGATCTTTGGGAAGGGCATTTTAGAAAAATGTAGTTCAGTTTAGCCAGACTGCAGCAAGAATGAGAGCAAAAGAAAAGCATGTTTGGAAACACCCAGTGAGGGCACATTCAGTCCAGGGGGAGACACCTGGAGGTAGGCAGGCTTTGGTGAGCTGATGACGGTGCACATAGATGTTGAGAGGGAAGGGTGAACGCACCAACAGTTTGTGCCTTGAAGACAAAGAGAAAGGTTAACAGAAACAAGCACGTCAGGAAGAGGGGCAGGCCGAAGGCCTTGAAGATACTGTCTGGTATGTTAAATATGAGCTCCTGGAACAACATTCTTGGGCATTAGCATTCATCAAGATTTCGGGCAGGCTCATGAAAACTGATTGCTGAGCTCCAGGTGCAGAGTTTTTGACTCATTAATGCACTAGATTTTTCATCTCTTACAAATTCCCAGGTAATTCCGATGCTGCCTTGGAAAGAACCACTGCCCTGAAAGAATATGCAGACTGAAGCAGAGAGGATGAAATGCAGGCCCACGTAAAGGTCATCTGCTGAGAGTGGCCAAGGAGTCAAAAAGAGCCTAGGAAAAAGTGATGGCTCTTTGCAAGTCACCGTGGACATCTCTCTCAAAAACTACAATGACAATTCACTGCTTTCTCTCCTTTTTATTTTCACACATTTTTGTTCTCTAAATGCAGATGACACAGTGACAGTCAGAATTAAGAACAGATATTTCCAAGTGATTTTGAAAATATTCTAGAAAGCACTCTCAGATGGAAGCATAAAGCAAGCCACATATGTACTTTTTATTTCCCTTTCTATTTTCCTATTTTTATTTCAATATTCATTGAAAATAGCAAAGAATAGGCAAAAAGAAACATAAACTTTCATTGCAAAATATAACAAATAGAAGACATTATTATTATGTGTCCTATATTACATGTTTTGTAACATATGCCAAAACGTTGCACATTTTGTATTGTCTAGTGTGTGTTTTAGATTTACAGGCCATCTCAAGTTGGTGTGGCCATACTGTAGGTACTCAGTAGCCAGTCATGGGATTTGACTATCACAACCCATAATATGGGCTAGAATTATATGACTGAAATGCCTAGTGATAATAACAACTACAGAGTTAAATATATCTACAACTTGAGAACATCTCTCAGGGAAATAGGACCAAACCTAACTTAAGTGTTATTCATTGTGATAGTTAATTTCTGCATATGTCTGGTATGGTGTTTCTGGACAAGACTGGCATTGGCATCAGTGGACTAAGTGAGAAAGATCCGCCTTCATCCAGATGGGCAGACATCATCTAAATTCATTGATGGCACCAATAGACTGAAAATGCAGAGCAAAAGTAAATTTGTGTGTATTGGGAACTGAGACATCTATCTTCCCTTGCCTTTGAACACCAGAGCTCTGTGTTTGCCAGCCTTGGGCTCCAAATTTGCATCAGCCTATGTCCAGGTCCTGAAGCTCTCACCCTAAAACTGAGCCATGCTCACTGATTAATACATTGGTTTTATTAACTTACACCAAGGCAAAAAGTATGTGATTATAGGGTTAAGGACAAGAGAAACTAAACTGACTTCTCTTCAAGTTAAGATGGAGCAATAGGAACTAGATTTACCTTCTTGACTAAAAGATTGTAAAAGAAAAACACTGAAAATTATTTGAAGCAATGTTTTTTACATATGAGATACCAGTTCAGGATATAATTGTTATGGGAAAATAAACAAGGTAACCACATGAATTCATTAGCTCATATTTGGGAGAGAGTTTCCAGGATGTAGTACTGGGAAAAGGAGCCTAAATGAGTGTTAGAAATTTCCATTAATTGAGAATACTTACTGAGGTGAAAATCTGCACAGGCCCAGGAAAGCAGAGATGTCAGGGCAGATCATGGGAGAAGATAAATGTTACATTAAAAACAGAACACCAGAAATCCTAAAAGCATCCTGTCCTAATCCATAGCTGGGTGCTATAAGGAAATGAACTGACACTGAAGAAAACAGAAAACATTGTAGGGTTAGAGAAAACAAGCTGGAATGCACACAGGATTGGGAATGGCTTATTTTAACTCAAGTAAGGAAAAAACTCATAATTCACAGGACATTGATAAGAAAATACAAAAGGGATTGCCTTATGGTGGGATAAAATGAGCCCTAAACTAAGGCTGCTCTTAACTACCCAATAAAGCTGAAAAGTAATCTTCAAAAGAATAAAAGTACCACCAAAAACTTTACCATTAACCCAGAAAATTTTCCAGAGTATTTATAGGAATCCAAAAATATCTAGTAGCAATCACAGTAAAACTCACAAGGCATCTAATAAAAAATTATCGACACATTCAAAATATTCATATACCCAAAACTGGTAAATAAATTTAATGCAATTGCAATAAAAATATCAAGAGCCTTACTCCCAAAACTAGAGAAAAATTATTCTAAAATTAATAGGGAACCCAAAGAGACCCAGAATTGCAAAAGCAATCCTGGGCAACAAAAGCAAATCAGGAGGCATCACAACCCTTGATTTTAAGTTATATTACAAAGCTACAATTGTAAAAACAGAATAGTAACAGCATGAAAACAGACATGCGGATCAATGGAGCAGAAAAGATGATGAAGAAACAACTCCAGGCCCATTCAGCTATCTGATCTCTGACAAAGGAGCTAAAAACATACACTGAAGGAAAGAGTGCCTCTTTAATGAATGGTGCTGGTAAAATCCACATGTAGAAGACTGAATCTAGAACTACATTTCTCACCATGTACTAAACTAAAATAAAAATGGATATTGAAACAGCACAATTTAACCTTCTGGAAGATAAAAGAGGTAAAACTCTTGAATACATAAGTGTAGTCAGGGACCTTACGAACAGAACACCAACTGCACAAAAAAAAAATTTTTTTTGGTACCAGGGGTCAAATTCAAGACCTTGCACTTGCAAGGCAGGCTGGGGCACCACTGAGCTAAATATCTGACCCACCCAAAAAAAGATTTCTAAAGTATCAACAAATGAAATCATATCAAATTAAAAACCTTCTGCACAGCAAAATAAACCACCAACAGAATGAAGAAAAACACCTACAGAGTGGGAAAAAAATGTCACATACACTTTGAACAGAGAACTAATACCTAGAATACATAAAGAACTAAAAAAATTAGATCCTCCAAAGTAGAAAACCCAATCCTAAAATGGGCAATTCAAACGAATAGACACTTCTTTGAAGAAGCACAAACAGATAACAACTACATGAAAAAATATTCAGTATCTCTGGTGATTAGATAAATGCAAATTATAATAACACTGAGATGCCACCTGACTCCCAAAAGAATAGGTATAAACAAGAAATCAAATAAAAAAATGCTAACAAGGCTGCATGGAAAAAGAAACCCTTCAACATTGTTTGAGGGAATGTAGACTAATACAATCACTGTGGAAATCAGTATGAAAATTCCTCAAAAAATAAAAAATAGAAATTCCATTTGACCCAGCTATTTCCTTTCTAGGTATCTCCCCCAAAGATTTAAAGATATCATTTTACAGTGATATGTGTGTATCCATGTTTATAGCAGCACAATTCATAATAGCTGAATCTTGGAAGCAGCCTGTATGTTCAGAAAAGACTGAATAAAGAAAGTAGATCTTTATGGAGTAGTACTCTGCCATAAATAAAGACAAAATTGAATCGTTTTAAGAAAGTAGATCCACTTTGAACCACAGTATTAAGTGAAATAATCGGACACACAAGCTTAAATATCACATAGCTTCTCTTATATGAGAAACCCAAAGTATAAGTAAATTAAAGAGCAAAGTAAAAGATCGATAATAGGAAATGGGAAGATAGAATTTTTATAAAAGGCAATGGTACCAGGAAATGGAAGGGGGAAGGAAAGGAGGGCAAAAAGAAACCAAAATGGAAATTAAGGATAATTTTTATTTAATGATAAGGAAAAGACAACATAGCAAAAGCCTGTATTATGCTTCACCTCAATCAGTAATTTGAAGGAAATTTAGAAGTTTAAATTGTTACGTATAAAATGACACATATACAAGAGAAAGAGCAACAATGACTGACATAATTTATTGAATAAAACAAGAAAAGAAAATTATTATCAGACAGATAAAGAAACTGGAAATATTATAATTCATAATGGAGAGGAAAAAATCAACCAATGGGCAAGACCCAGAAACTACAAAGATAATAAAATTAGTAAGTGAGGACATTAAAATAATTATTATAATTGAATTCTATACTACTTAATTCAAGTGGTTATAACAATAGATTCTGTGGCTCAAACAAAAGAAAGGCATTTGTTATAGCTCTTGAGACTAGGACATTTGAAATTACCAGAATGATTGAGTTCTGGTAAGGACCCTCTTTCTGGGTTGCAGGTGACGATCTTCTCATTGTGCACATATTTTAGAGAGGGAGGTTAGGAGGATGGGAGGGACAGAGGAAGGGAGACACATGAATCCACATACTTCAGACTCTTAACAACTTAATAAGGTGGGCACTCCACCTCCATCATTTCATCCAGACCCAAATACTTCCTAAGAGCCTCACCTTCATATATTACACTGGGAATTGAAGTTTCAGCATATGAGTTTTGGGTGACCACGAACATTGAATCTCTAAGATATTCTTTTTATTCAAAACTTTAAAGGAAAAATTGAGCATATAGAGACAAATAAGCTTTTTGTTGTTGTTGTTGTTTGTTTTGTTTTGTTTTTGTTTGTTTTTTTTTTGAAACAGGGTCTCACTATGTAGTTGAGACTGACCTGGAACTCACTATGTAGCCCAGGCTGGTTTCTAATTCACAGCAATCCTCCTGCCTCAGCCTCCAGAGTGCTGGGATTATAGGCATGCGCCACCATGCCCTGCTCAAATGAGGTATTTTTAAAGACCCAACTCAAACATCTGGAGATTAAAACTATAATAGATGAAATTAGCACCAGATTAAATGCTGTAAAAAACTTGAAGACACAGCAAAAGAACCTGTTCAAAAATGAAACAGAATAACTAAGAACACAGTGAAGACTATTACTGAGTCATACAAGCACAAGTGGCTTAATATATGTATAATTGGAGTTCTCAAGAATGAAAGACTAAGAAGGTTTTTTTCGGTCTTGTTTTTGTTTTGTACTGAGGATCAAACTTGTGCTTGCAAGGCAGGCAGCAGCAAGCATTTGAAGAAATGGGAGCTCAAAATAATTCACATTCAAATAAAACAATAAATGCATGTCTCCAGGAAGCTCAATGAAATCTAAACACACTGAGCACCTATTACATTAGGTGATAGCATAATCATCTTGTCAATGTTTTAGTCAACTCAGGCTGTCAGAACAAATAACTGAGGGAGTGGTTGCACCAGTCTGCACTCCCACCAACAATGGAGAAGGGTTCCTTTCTCCCCAAAACCCCGCCAGCATTCATTATGGGTTGATTTCTTGATAGCAGCCATTCTTTCTGGGGTGAGGTGGAATCTGTGTTGTTTTCATCTGCATCTCTCGAATGACCAATGATGTTGAGCATTTTTTTATATGTTTATTTGCTGCTTTTACTTCTTTGTCTGAGAAATGTCAGTTCATTTCAGATGCCCATTTTTGAATCGGGTCTTTGTATTTTGGGGTCTGATGTTTTTGAGTTCTTTATATATTCTAAATAATAGTCCTTTTTCTGAGGAGCAGCTGGTAAAAATTTTTCCCACATTGTAATTTGTCTCTTAGCTCTATTGGTGGTTGCTCTTATACTGCAAAAACTTTCTAATACAAAGAGATCCCAGTTGTCAATATGGAAATACCTCAAAGAACTAGGAGTAGAGGTCCCATGTGACCCATCTATCCCTCTGATGGGTATCTTTCCCAAAGAATTAAAAGAACTGTACCACAACGGTATATGTGCACCCATGTTTACAGTGGCGCAGTTCATCATAGCTATAATATAGTTTTATCATTTCCCTTCATGGCCCTGTCCCCTTTCCTCTCCATTCCGCAGTCTCTTCCTCTCCTCCAATACTACTCCATGCTCATGTCATCCTCTCTTCTAAAATACTTCTTCTAGCTTTTCCATCTGAGAGAAAACATGTAATATTTCACTTTGTGGGTCTGTCTGATTTCACTTAACATAATAGTCTCCAGTCCCATTGATTTTCCTATAAATGACATGATTTTGATCTTTCTTTTGATACTGGGAATAAAATTTGTAACCTTTTTCTTGCAAGGCAGGTAGCAGAACCTTAAGTCCCCATCCCCACCTGATTTTGTTCTTTCTCATGGATTTCTATATGTTCTCTTTATCCATTCATCTGTTGGTTGGCACCTTTTTCTACACTTTTCCTATCATCTGAGGAAAAGAACTGCCTCATGTCTTCCATCTTGGTGTAGCTCAAGGAAGAAGACACAGTGGGTCCCCAAGATAGACAGGTGGTTCTCCACCCTCAGTCAGTTCTCCTTGAAAGATGTGCTTCCCAAACTTTTTTTCCTAACTCTAGGGTCTCTTGCTTCCCACCCTGTGAAGAGGAAGAAGAAACTCTCTGTATTCTGGTCTGTTTTTTTTTCCCCCTGCACTGTGATTTATACCATAGCTAAAGATTTTTGCTTCTTTAAATCCTCTCAAAATTCTGGAAGTCCGAATTGCAACATGGTGTCACTGGGCTGAAATCAAGGCAGTAGCCAGGCTGCCTCCGCAGTTCTGTGGTGGAAAATCCATTCTCTCTCTCTCTCTCTCTCTCTCTCTCTCTCTCTCTCTCTCTCTCCCCCTCTCTCCCCTTCTGTCGCCACCTCTCCCCTTCTTCTTCCTCCTCCTCATCATCTTCATCACTCCTCATTCTGCCCTCTGACTATTCCTGGTCTTTCTATGCCTCCTTAAGACTACTCGACGGTATTTAGGCCCCACCTAGATAATGCAGGATAATCTCCTTGCAAGATCATCAATTTAAGCACATCCACAAAAGCTTTACCTTAGAAAAATATCATCCACAGACTCCATACAGTCAAATCAGATAACTTCATGGGTCACCATTTAGCCCATTTTAGTTTCTTTTTTGTTTTGTTTTGTTTTCTAGTACCAGGGATTGAATTCAGAACCTTGTAATTGTGAGGCAGGCGCGGGGCCACTGAGCTAAATCCCCAGCAACCTCAGTTTCCAATGTGATTAAATGGAGAAGAAAACTCTTTTCAGCAAATTGTACTGGATCAGCTATGTATCTCTGAAGAAAAAGATGACACATCACGCCTATTCCACACTCTATTTAAAGGTTCAATTGAAATGGATCATACTCTTAGTTATAAAATATAACACTACAAAGCTTCTGATGTCAGTGTTTTCTGAATATGGTAGTCACTGAAGCAGCTAGTATGTTATCTAATAGAAATATGGTAAAGTTGGACAGCCTAATTATCCTATTCATTCACTCAAACATTGAGTGGAAATTTTCCAAATGATATTTTACACTTCTCCCTATTATTATAGACATATACTCCACTTTATAAAATGTATATAATCTAGAATAAGACAGCTTTATAATAATTACATAGGTGGGGGGTGTTAAGAAAAGTTAAACCAGAAAAAAGCATAATAAATACCATACATGCTGGGAGTCTCAGTTCAGCCCACTTAAAATTTGATTTTTCTATCTGCCAGCACAAAGAGCACAAAATAAAATAAAAACATTGTTACCCAAAATATCGTAGTTTCCCTGATACTGAGACATGGGAAAACTTTCTCCCCGAGTCTTCATACACAGCAAAGTATGCCGAGGTGAACATTTCTTCAGTATCAGCCTCACAGCTGATTTAATAAAGAGCTTCCAAGACAACGTTCTGTTGCTCTCCTCAGTGCCAGCTAGTGGACTAAAGCCAAGGATAGCTCAGTTGAAAGCCAGTCCTACAGGGACTGAAGAATTCAATCAAGGTTCCATGGCCTTCTAACAATTGAGTTTGATTCAGGATGAACTGGTATCAGGCAAAAGAAGATTGGCATTAGCCAAATAATTTTGAAAGACTGTGGGTTTAAAATGTACCAGAGATATCAGTGTGGTGGGAGTTTTCCTTGCTTTTAAGTCACACGTAATTGTGAATTTCAAATAGTTACTGTTTCCTAAACTATTAGATCAATTTGCTTGGGATTAATCTCTCAAGTATGTTTTGTGTGTGTGTGTGTGTGTGTGTGTGTAGAATATTTTATTTTGGAGTACCTGTAGGAGCTAGTCATTAGTTTAACATGTTTTGATTACAGTTGATGCAAAGAAACTGTACATCTAGTAGTGTCATAGCTTATAAAATAAAAGGCTGTGTGTTATGAACCACAGGGCAGGACAATGAGTGAGAGAAGCCCAGGTAGGTCCAGCCCTTACCTGTGAAAGTAGGAGGGCCACCTTTGCATAGGCTGCACATGAAAGGACACTGTGTTTTTCTGGTGCACGGGACAAGAGAATAGAATTTCCTCCTTGAAAACTAGTGACTGGAGGATGGTTCTCTATGAAGAAAAACTGATGCAGAGTTTAGTCCAGTGTTCATAAATCTGAAAATGTTGAAGAATAAGAGGTGTTTGCAGTACTAGGTTCACAATGTGAAAAATCTTAGATCAGCATCTAAGAAACAACAACGCTCTTGCATATAAAAAGGCTAAAAAAAGGAGAGAACATCTTCAAGACAAATACATGATGACAGAATAAGAAATTAATTCCTGTGAAAGGAAAAACAATTAATTGTGAATATGCAAAGCAGCCTCACAGATCCACAAACCTCCATGTCCTGAAGCTATTTGCTTAAAGAACAAAATGCTTCTCACGTCTCTAGGCTGTAGCTTGAAACATGGATAAGCTTGCTGAGATCGGGTTCCTGAGTATCTGCTGGGATGTCAGGCTTTATTCCCTCCAAGTCAGTCTCTGAGAGCAGAACCCTCCTGCTCCCCGTTCTCATAGGCACACGTATCCAACTAGGAGGGAGGAACACACATTAAAACAACTCACGGACAATTCTCACTGCCGGATGTGTTTCATCCATGTCTTCCAAGAAAGATCAACAGTATTAAAACAACAATTTTCACAAAGGAGAAGTCACTCGTGAACTTCCTTATTAGACATTCTGAGTTACTATTCTGTTTAAGAAACATTATATGTCAGACTAATTCATTGTCTAGGCTATGGTAGTCTTGCTTTGAAATAGTTGAGGAGAAGCCTGTATGGCTAACCCAAAGAATTCCCAGCTGTTCTGATATCAAGATACAAAGAAACTTGTTTCTACCCTACTTTTATCCTGCCTGTTTGAGTCATACAATTGTTGCTGAAACTATAGATGGACATTTTCCCTCCGGTCTACCTGAAGTACATAATAAAGAAAAAAGATGTAATACTGTAAGTATTGACTGTTTTCTTATATTTTTCCAACTAAGAGTTAAAAGAGCAGATGCTTTTGGAAAAGGATTCCTAAGAGATGTTATGTAAGGTCTTGGGAAACAATTAAATGGGTTGAGTCAAATCAAGGAGGGCCCCCAATGTCTAGCTAAGACAAAAGAGTTAACTGGACAATAAAGATTTTTAAGGGCAAAGGATGATAGCTACAAGGTCATCTGCTGCAGGGAAGGGAACAAAAGTAGCCAATGAATGGAGAGAGGAGTCAAAACCAAAATATGGAGAGGGGGAAGGAAGTGGGTAGTTTCTAAATAGAGATTAGATGAAACATATAAGAGTTGGGAAGACTAAAGGTGCCCTGAATTTTAAGAGCACAGACCAGTGGGTTTTTTCCAAGTCACTAACATCCAAAGAAACAGATCAGGATGGATAAGAATTATGGGTTAGTGAGAGCAGTGGGTCCACATCCCAGTAAAAAGGAACACATGAGGATATATGAGAATATATAAGAGGAACCATGAGAATATGAGTCCTGCTCCATGAACAGGCCCTATTTTTCTTTACTTTTAGGTATCTTGCTTGCCATGATTTGCAGCGCGGATGAGTCAGAGGGAATTATGTCCCTGTATACAACTTTAACTTCGTTGCCAGGATGGAAATTGAAATCCCAGGAAAGTTCAAAGACACAACTGACTTTGGTCATTCCGCTTTATCAAGCAGTGCATTAACCACATTTTCACCACATCAATCTTCCCAACTCGTCCACTTTAAAACATTTCATTCTGAGACTGAGACTATCTAACCTTACGCTCCAGTCCAGCTGCCTTTCTCACCAAATTTTCTGTTGGATAGCATCATGGCTTTAGCCCTCTGGTCCTTTTGTGTGGGTTCTTCTTTGCTTAACTCCCTACCTTTTCCTCTGCATTCATGTCAGAAACCTCACTTACACACACACACACACACACACACACACACACACACACACTTAACCTGGCAAGTCCTCTGTCTTGGGTCAATTGAACCATCTATTTTCTTTCTTATGTTTGCATCCCAGATGCTGAGAAAATCAAATGGCACTACCCAGCTGATTCTCTATACTACAAAATAATGATTTGTGATTTTAGTTTGTGCACTATTATGATTTGGATCTGAAACATCACCCCCAAATCTCATGTGTTTGGAAAGCAATTGGATCCTCCAGATTCTGTACTCAGCAGCGGATTCAGCCAATGGTGAGTTCACATCCAGTGTGAGATTGGAAAGTGGGACCTGATCAGAAGAGGCAAGTCACTGGGGCTGTGTGTGACCTGAGGGTTTATTTCTGTCCTGGTTCCTCCTTCTCTTTGCTGTTTAGCCCCCATGATGTGAGTAGCTTTTTTCCACCTGACCCTTCTGCCATGTGATTTTTCCCTTAAGCCCTGCCAACCATAGACAAAAGTATCTAAAATTATGGGCCCAAACAAACCTTTCCTCCTTTAAATTGTGAATGTCGGATATTTTTCCCCACTAATGAAAAAAAATGACTGACATAATTAAAACCACTTTAAAAATTCACTCAACAAACTATCACAGCTCACTACTTCCTCAGAATGTGCAGAAGAGTATGGGAAGTACTGAAATATATGAAAAAGTTCCAAATATTTATGCACATTTGAAGATTGGAGCACTCTTACAAGATGCTTGAGATTAAGATACTCTAATTATCTTTTTCCTTTTGCCTTCAGGCTGATGGCATTGTAGAATTCCTGAGGACACCTCCTAGTAAATCTGAACAAAAACAGAGGCTGTCAGCATCCACGGAGGACAGACATCAGAAATTCCCAAGCCTACCTAAAATGAAACACCAAGGAAGAGGCACTGATTTTCACGCCTGTCTCTCTTTCTCTTCTTCCCCTCCCAGGGCCTGAGTCTCCAGCATTCTGCAGCCCGCCTAGGCTGTGTTCCCCAGAGGGCCCCCTGTAGGCAACTCTGAGCTAGAACGCCATCCTCTGCCTTACTCTCATTTGATTTGGAAGGCACTCCTTAGCAACTGACTCTGCCAGACCTCAGCTTGAAAACATAGACACAAACATGACACTTTCACAAAGTCTCCTTTTGAACTTTGAAGGAATGGGTACTTTATGCTTGTTTCTATCTCCTTCATTCATAAACATATGATATGTTAAACGTATTAAGGGCAGGTCTGGAAAATGAGTGAATATATTTTTTTCTTGGAATAAAAGTAGGAAAGAGAAGAGGATGCATAACCCGTTATGGTGTATGTGAGAAAAACTGGAGGCACAGGACACAGGCAGCCTGCACAGCCCGGGAAAGCAGCTGCGATGTCCCACGCAGTGGGTGTTGTAAGGGTCACGGTGACAAAGTTAGGAACTTTAGGGACAGCTGTTACTGAGGGGGCCAAGGAATAAGCATGAGCACCTTGTTCTAAGTCTCACCTATTTACCTAATGGGTTATCTCATCTGCCCCTTCTCAAAACTTGAATGCTTGTTTATCTAAGGAGCCAGGATATTGCAGAAGAAAAACAAAGAACACGTTCCATTTAGAGTGATAATGTTTAAAATTATACCGTATTTTAAGCTGTAATACTATGCTTCCCTAGGTGCAATCAAGGCCGGTTGAAAATTTAGTCAAATTACTCCGAGGCTAACTTCATGCGTCAGGCAACTTCAGCTGAGATTAGCCCCCTCCAGATGGTCAACAGTTTTAATTTGGATGTTTACAAATTAAAGTCTATGACATTAAATAATAGCTACTGAATGATGCGCTTGTCCTTTAAACCCTTTTTGCTTGCTTGCTTCTGAGATGACTGAGACAGGAGCCTGGAAAGGCAAAGGACCCCCCCCCCCGGAGGAACCCAGGTGTGAGAGGAAGTTGGGCAGTGGCTCTGGGCACAGCTTCTCACAAGAGGTGTGCAGGGAAGAGTCCCACTCTGCTAGCTTGCAGTTACTTCATTTTGGGTTATTTAACCTCATCAGGCCTCAGTTTTTCTTTTTTGTGTTTTTCTGTGTGTGAAATGGAGATAATTAGGGCATTCATTTGATATAATTAAATTGGAGATTAATGTGACACACATAAATATGTTTATGTCCAAGGATTTGCATAGAGAAAGTATTATGTACGTTTTGCCACTATGTTTGGCCCTACCACTCAAGACATGTGCACCTAAGGATATGAGAACACCAGTCTGAACAAGTAGAAGTTTCTCATGGATTTACAAATTTGTAGAAGATGTGACCAACAGTTTAAGTTCAATACTGAATCAAATTAAGGATATTAAAGCCCAAATCAGGGATCATTTGGAAAAGAATTTTACCTGTTTGTTTTGACCATGTCATTAGTTAGCGCTTGACCCTTTGCTCCACTATTCTCCGTTCATTCTCTCCCTGGTAATCTCATCTTTATTTAGCATCAGAATAACAGCTGTCATTTTCAAAGAACTGATTCTCCAACGTCCTTCTTGAACTCCAGACCCATAATTCCAACTTCCTGAAAAATATTTCTCCCTTGATGTCCTAGCACTCAAAAAAAAGCTGACTGTATTTTGTCTTCTTCCTCTTAATGTCTATCACCTTCATTTATAAGAAGTCTACATATGTATCTGTGATTAAACAGATACAGTGAAGTAAATATCAGACATGAATATGTGAAAGGAGGAATGTGGATGAATGAATGAATGAAAACTGCTAGCAGTTCTTCAGTTTAGGGTAAGATTAGCACACAAAGAGCTTTCCAGTGATTTCTCACCCACAAAATCAAACCAAATGTAAAAATGAACTCCTTCCTTCCATTTAGAACAGAAATCCAAAGGCAGGTTTTGGCTGAGAATGTGCCCTCCTTGCAAAATCAGTAAAAGGTCCAGGCCTGGGTAAGAGGGGAAGGGGGTTGTCAGTCTCCGCCGCATGCAGACCGCAGACACACACCTGCGTAATTATTTGCTCTAAGCCAAAGGAATGTCTAAGGGTGGGGAAATTTTAATGATCTAAATCCAGTAAATTTGGCTGTGTATCCCAGGGATCCACTTTCTTCACCAGAAGCTTGAGTCCTGGATAAAACTGGTCAAGTAGACCAGTGAATAAACATGTAAATATAACCTATTTCTCCCCTCTTTAGTCTGGACTCCAGTGGAAAAAAATATCAGGGGAGTAAGAAGCTGGAGAAGTATGCAAGAAGCATAGCCTTCATTCACTAATTTTATTTATTTATCCAACAAAAAATTCCTGAGTGGCCCCACCCTAAACTGCAGGCTCTGTCACATACTCCAACCCAGGCATGTGGAAGAGGTGGTATTTAGCTATCTAGCCAAGTCTTCAGCCTCTCTGATGTTTCCAATTCCTCTGAGTCTTCTCTAATTCACCTGGCTACAGACGCAGAAGCATAGCCTGCTGGGAGATCTAAATGATGATAGAAGTGGGCTCAGTTGTAGAGTGCTTGCTTAGTGAGCATGAAGCCTCGGGTTTGATTTCCAGAAACACACACACCACACACACACACACACACACACACACACACACACACACAATTAAATATGAAATGAGAGTTGAACAGAGATGGGAAGCAGAAGATCTGGGTTTCTTGTCCAACCAAATTTAGTATTTCCAAGGGCCTAAAAACTATGCTGAAGTCCTAAACCTCAGTACTTTAGAATGGACCTTATTTGGAGACAGGGTCTTCAGAGAGGTATCCAAGTTTTTAAAGAAGTTGATAAGGGCTGGGGATATAGCTCTGTAGCAAAATGCTTTCCTAGCATGCTCGAGGCCCTGAGTTTAATTCCCAGTACTGTAAAAAGTGAAAGTGATCAGAGTGGCCCCTAACCAAATAGTGTAACGGTGTTGATCTAAGAAGTGGAAGTCTGAAGAGGGGCCTGCATGAGGGTAACGCCTGTGACAGTTACAGCAAAGAGCAAGGGATGATTCTATGTGTCAAGGAGCACAAATATCACAAGCACTTCACCGGACACGGGGAGAGAGGCATGGAGCAGATTCCCCTCACAGCTCTCAGAGGAACTCAAACCTGCCAACACCCGGAGATCACTCTTACGGCTGCCGGAACTGTGAGACAACACATTTCTGTTTAAGCCACCCGATTTGTTGTACTTTAGAACAGCACCCCCAGCAAACTAAGATACCAGGCTGATGCTCCAAACTGTCTAGGGACCTGAATTGTGACTAGGCTCATTTGCAGCATCCAAAGATCAAAACCTTTTTATGTTAGAGCTTTGAAAAGCAAAAGAAAAAAAGAACAAATATTGCCTCTTCAGGGTGACTCTACCAAAATAATGAAAGTGTGCTATTGGAAAAGCCCCCCTCTTTGGAAAAGGCATCCTATATCCTAATCTTCTGTTTCAAGTTCAGACAAATAACAGGTCTTGTGCTTCTATAGATAGCCATGTTTCATCAGTGGAGCCAGAAGAACAGTAGTTAACAGAAATTTTTGCACGGGCTGCTTGTGCACTACCTCGTTTTGTCTCACATGCAGGCCACTAATTAATTAAAAGCCCGAACAGACCAAAGATGGGCAAGCTCACCTACATACATTATATTTGTGAAATTATAGGTATGACAACTTAGGTAAAGTAGAAATTATTTAAACAAATCTTGTTTCCTTGTTCTAGGCTTATAATCATCACCATGAAATCTGCAACGCCAAATCAGAGCACAGTGAGTCACTGTGACCTAAGACTTAGGAGAATGGATACTAAACTAGGCTTAGCAAGGCCAGCTACATAACTGCCAGGGTCAGTCCACGTAAAAGGCAGAACACTTTGGTAACACTCAGGAAAAAAAGAGTCCTTGAAGAAAATAAAATAGAAAGACATAATAGCTGACACCTACAATTTAAGGGAGGAGAGGTGTATATGGGCTCACAGTGTGTAGAGGTTTCAGCCCATGGTGTACTGGTTCCAAAGCAGCATGGAAAGGCAGGGTGGCATGGCAGAGAACTAGCTCATGCCATGGTGGTAGGAAGCAGAGAGAGATCAGACGAGGAGGAAGAGAGATGCACCCTGCTAAGCCCCACCCCCAGCAACCTACCCCTTCGACCCGGCTTCACCTCCCACACCGCATTTAACCATCAGTGGATTAATCCACCGAGAAGTGTCAAGTCCCCATTATCCACTCTTCTTCCAAAAGTCCTACTGGGAGGTTTTTATATCCAGATATTAACCATAATATCTTTCTTTTGCATTCTAGTGTTTTTAATTCTGTTGCATGTTGTGCTAAGTACATAGGTGTAGGCAAAGACTTTCTGAAAAAACATTCACTCAGGAAATAATACAAAGAACCAACAAATGGGGTCTCATCCTATCAAAAACATTCTGCATAGCAAAACAAACCATGAACAAAGTGAAGAGACAACACACAGAGAAAAATAATTTTTACTAGATGTTCCTCAAAGGGCTAGCATGTAAAATATATAAAGCAAAAAACAAAAACAAAAACAAATTAAAAAAACAGAGCTCCCAAATTTAAAGACCCAGTCCAAAAATAGGCATCTGAAATAAAGAGACATTTCTCAGGGTAAGACATACAAATGGCAAATAAATATATTAAAAAATATTCAACATTACTGGTCATTCAAGAGATGCAAATTAAAACAATGCTGAGATTGCATCTTACTCCTGAGTGACTATTATCAAGAAATTATCCAATAACAAATGCTGGTTGGGCTGTGGGGGAAAAGGGACCCTTCTCCACTGTTGGTGGAAATGCAGACTGGTACAACCACTATGGAAATCAGTGTGGAGATTCCTCAAAAAGCTAGAAGTAGAGGCTCCATTTGACCTACCTATTCCTCTACTCACTATCTTCCCAAAAGAATTAAAGGTATCATACCACAGTGATATATGCACACTTAAGTTTAGCAGCACAATTTCCAATAGCTAAATCTCAGAAACAACCCCAATACCAATTAATAGATGAATTAATAACATGTGGTATTTTTATACAATGGAGTACTCTGCTATAAAGAAGGACAAACTTGAGATATTTATAGGTAAATGGATATGCTTGAGATCATATTCTTAAGTGAAATAAATTGGACACACATGTTTGAATATTGCATTGTTTCTCTGTTGTGGAAACCAAAAGTGTAAATAAGTACCAAAATTATAATAGCTATAATAGAAACAGAAAGAAAAAGTTCAAATGGGTAGGGGAACAAGGGATGGGGGAAGGAGGAAGGGAAAAAAAAGAGAAGGAAAAATGGAAGCAAAGCCTTTGTAAATAAGAAAGGGCGGAGAGATTGAAAGGAAGAGAGGGTATTGGGTAAAAAAGAAGAAGCAAGATGTATCATGTACAGGTACAAATTCTTTATGATGAATTTTATCATTATGTATATCTAAAATACCAATAAAATAAAAATAAGTAAATTTTTAAAAATTAGAAAAATACATAGAGCAAGCAAAGGGTAATGTTTATGACCAAGTATTAGTTTTGGGACATATATTTAATAAATACATTAGAATTAAAATGATTATTATAAATTAAATCTTAAGTTTCAAACAACAGTGACAGGCTATATATTTTTATTGCTCAAGACCCTACACAATTTTCTAATAAGACACTTAAAACCAAATCAAACCAAATTGAAATGCATTAAAACTTTCTTTCCATTGGACAAGATAAGCAAGCTGTTTCATTTCTTTTAAGAAGATCCTTACAGTGAGTCCTCACCTTGAGGATTTTGTCATCCTGCTTGGAATTCAACTTAAAATTTGGTCTTTTTAAAACCCCAAGTTAACAGAAGGAAATTTCTCCATCAAATTAAATTTCTATGGATAAATTAATTTAAAATCTAACATAAAGTCAGACCCTTGCCAGCATTCCAAGACTCGTGCCAAAAATAAATAGATGAACACACACTTGTATATCATTGCTCACATTTAATCTCTTAAGTAAGGCAATTGAAAAATGCATTATGTATTTTTACCATTAACTTAAAAGGTCTCATTTAGTAAGACCATCAACAGTTATTATTTTATTTTTTCTATGCTGGTATCTTAGACTAGCTTTCTTTTACAAATTTCAAACATTATTGTCCAGACAAAACTTACGTGCTAATTTGTTTGTTGCAAGAGTCACTGTACTCTCTGTACCCTGGGCGAAGCAATCCACTAAACGTTCCCCCAGTGTCCTGTGGACCTGTGCCTCCAGAGCCAGCAAGGCCGAGTGTGCAGGAGGAGACTGAATGGAAGCTTGGGGACATCTGGGGACACCTTCGCCTTTCAAGCCTTCTCCCATTTAATCGCCTTAATGTAGGGCACCCTGCTTTTAAGTGCCTACTGCCCTATAAAGTTCCCCTGGGACTGCATCCCAGACGTACATCCTGGGATTTTAAACTATAAATCACCTGCAATAAGCTCTTTAATGATCTGGGCAAGAACTCCTTTTCATACTATTCTTCTTCTTATGAAGGCAATGCTTATTTTTAAATCTAAGCATATTGCTTCTTTTCCTTATTTTCCGGTGGACCCCTTTGTCTGTAGCGGACAGGGTGAGAGGGACAGAGCCACACACAGCACACAGACTCAACCTTCGATCAGAACTGTGTTTGAATCTCCAATGGGTTTCCTGGTTGTGTGATTGGAGCAAAGGAAGCTTTTAGCATCACCTGGACAGGTACTCAGATTGAAGATCACCTGCAAACCATGTAAGGGATGCTGTTCAGCACTGCTATTCTTCTTCGTCCATTTTCTACCAATAAATGAACAATGTGAAGTTGCCTTTATGATATCCCTATAGAAACTTGGAACTACTGTTTAGCTAATTCAAATAGGAGATCCATATATACACATATATGTTCCTGTTACACATAATTTTATGTAATCTTCCTATAAAACCTATGAAATAAGCAAAGCAGGAAATATTCTTTCTACTGTGTAAGTGAAGAGACCATGCTTAGCTCACTTAAAAGATCAGGTTGCACGATGAGGAAATGGTTAATCCCTGGCCCTCTGACTAAACTGTGTCCTCTACACTCCTGCAATTCTTACATGAGTGTGTGCCGTGTAACTGTGTTTATAAACATAAGCCTTGCTCATCAGCGGCAATAGTATATTTCCACTTTTCTAAGAAAAAGCTCTAGGTTTGAGAAATAGCCCAGTCTAATTGGGATTAGAGAGAGAATTCCAGTGGAATTGGAGAAGGTGGCTAATGGAGAGCAAAGGTAAGCCATTTTATTTGGTTGGGTTTTGAACACTGGCGGTCTGAACTTCTGAACAAAATCCATTTCAGCAATGAGCTATCTTAGCTGTTTTCCTCGAGAAGTCCAAAGGACTATGAAACGTTTTAAGAGCTGGAAGACCTCAGAGGCTGAGGTCAAGGGAAGCGGAAGATGTTCCCCAAAATGCTGTCTAGGCACGTCATTTCAAAATATGAAAGGGGTTATTGTCCTTCCAAACAGCACCCCTGGGGAGCTATGTAATTGTATTTTATAGATGCACATCTCATTTCACTGTTATCTCCCAGGAGTTCTGAAGGGCTGTGGAACTGACTTGTTCCCCACCACCAGCCCTGAGCCCCAGGAAAGGAGTGAAGACCCGTGGTTCTGACCTGCGCCTCTAAACCGCGTGCACGGATACCTTAGAGGATCCCAGAGCAAATCAGGATGGGTGTGTGCCATGCCGTGCAGGACACCTTATGGCAATTCTTCACCATGCGGGGGTGCGATATATGGCAACAGCTTCACTTTGGAATATAAAGGACACTGCCTCACAATGTGATGAAATGTTAGTTTACCAAGTGAAGCATCAAGATCATCCCTGATTTCTGAGTATTTTCCCAGAAAGGCTCTCTTTGTTTAGCAAGATATAAAACCTAAGGCAAAAGGAGAGGTAAACACTGAGCTGGGAGAAACCTGCAAAATTCTGAACTTGACTTTCACAATGATTTATATAACAAGCACTGTGGAGAACCTACTGGATGCTCAGAAAGTATTTTCTGTGGACACAAGACTTCCAGCTAATGTAGGGGTGAGACTCAAACACGGCTCCTAATTGTCAGACTTCTGTGAATCGCAAGTTCTGTCCTATTGCTAGGCAACTTTGCTAACATAAAATCAGTAAACTACAGCTGTGCTAAGAAATTCTATGCAGCCAGGACACTCGGGCCCTGGGGTATATGAAGGTGTTTGTGATACCTTTATTATTTCTTCTGGAATCTTGGACACGAAAATGTACTTCCTGCTTTCTTTAAGAATCTCGTGTTTCTTGTCTTGCGAGTTATAAAAATGCCAGCAAAATTTATTTCATTTTGCATCAATCTTCTGGGAAGGTTGGAATGAGTAAAAGTACAGAACAGTACATTTTCATTATATGTCTGCATAATCGGTCTGAAAATGCAAGAGGACTCACTGATGTGGCTGAAATACCTGCAAAGCCCAGATGTGTCTTGCAGAACCATGAATCAGAGCTCTTTGATGATATATATCCAGGAGAAGATTTTTAAAAGAAAATCATCACAATCATACTGAAAATTGAGGGGAAAACCTAAATTTAAATACTACAGCATGGTTTTTTTTCACTTATCAATACAGTTTTAGTCAGTAGTCTTGTACCAATCCACCCATATTTGGCCTTATTTTGACCTTGCCATGTACTTATCATTCACTAATAATGAAAATACTGTACTCCACTTCCTTTCTTGGTGAAATGATACATATCAGGCTTGCCTTCTTCCTGTAAACATTCAGAAAATGGGGCCAAATATATGAAACAATGGTTTGCAGATCTGAAACAGCAGCACTGCGCTGTGGTCCCCGAGCGAATAAAAACCAATGAAATGAGCCCTAAACGTGCCCAGCTTTCCTCCTTTGAGACCAAAACTCAGGAACAGAGAGCAAGTACGATTTTCTGTTGAGAGTTCAAGGAAAGAGGAGTCAGCAAGCAGAGCAAGTCACTAGAGAAGAAAACTACGCAGACAAAATGACTCCGAGGTGTGCATGAGATTCTCTTAAATCTTTTCCTACATAGAACAAACGTAGCCCCCCCCCGCCAAATCACATGCACAACTCCACCCTATAAGTCAGAAGTTATATGCAGAATAATTTCTAGGACTCACATGGCACTATACAAGACAGCTGGGGTCATCCAGCTATGGAAGAGTGCATTCTCTAAACACTCAGGATATTTAGGAGACACGCAAGAGGCTCAGTCCTTAGTGGTAAGACTGAACTAGTCCTAGCACAAAAAACTAACAACTTTACAACAAGCCTTAAAAAGATGAACGTTACATCTAATTAAATGACAATTGCCTGCCAAATAAAATTTAATTCCACTCAAAGGAAAACAAGCACACACAGATTTCAGCAATGTGACATCACAATGCCCACCAAGGGAAGTCACTGGGAATGTGGAGGAAAAATAGAAATAACTCCAGAAGCAGATGCAATAGAGAATTAACAAGAAGTTTAAAATAGCTATTAGAAGAATTTAACTAAAGCGAGGGATTTAGCTCAGTAGAGCTGCACCTGCTTGGTGAGCAAAAGGTCCTGAGTTTAATCCCCGGTAACAAAACAAAAAGAAAAGAAAAGAATTTAATGAAAATATTAAAAGCACCAAATAGAACATCTGGAGCTGAAAATCGGAAGAGAGGAAAAAAGCAGTGGTCTTAGGGCACTAGTCCTCTGCTGGAGACAGGAATACGGGAAGACACTGCTGGCTGCTATAACCTGGGGGAGGACGCTGCTGGCGCCAAGGGTGAACAGGGCAGGGTCCTCTGTGTACTGGGCACCCCACAGCACGGAACTGTGCAGGCTCCAGTGTCAGCACTGCTGCGGCTGAGGGACTCCACCCAGGATGCAGTGAGGTAAAACCCCTGGAACTAAAAGAAGCAGATTGCTTTCAACCGGGAACTTAAAGAGCTGATCTTCAGAGGGCTGGGAACAACATGCAGTGATCTAACACCATGTGGTTGGAATCCTAGGTAAAAATCAAGGAAACTTTGTAAGAAAACCAGGCTAAAACAAATTAAAGTATAACAGCTGTGCACTTTATAAGTTTGATGAAATTATAAATTCAAGGATGAAACTCAATGAACTGGAAGCAACATACACTTAAAAAGCACACCAAGTTTTGTCAAATTCAAGTTATTTAAAAACAAGGACAAGGAGATAATAACAAAAGCAGGAGCTAAAGGTGTAGGGAAGGTGTGATACGTAGGGGAAGAACAAAAAGGGAAAAGAAAAAAATGTGAGAGAATGAAAAGATGAAAATAAAGTGTTTGTAGATGGGGAGGGGAGGAGGGGGTGAAGGGAGGGCAGAGGTAAGGGGAAAAAAATGAGAATCAAGACTTGCCATGTAAAGGTACATGATCCCAACAATGAATGTAACTGTACTGTATCCCTAAATGTACCAATAAACTCAATAAAAAAAAAAAAAAAAAAAAAAAAAAAGCAGTCAAAGAGAAGAAACCAGTCATATGCAAGTTAACAAGCAAGCATGATTATTGCCACATGAAGCAGTACAGCATCTTTAAAGTGCTAAGAGTTAAAGAAAATGGTTAAGCTAGAACTCTATATTGAAGTGGAAAATTTTCTTAAAAACTGAGGATAGAAAATAGGGTGTGGAGGCACACACCTGTAATCCTAGCACTCAGGAGGCTGAGGCAGGAGGATCGCTGTCAGTTCGAGACCAGCCTGGGCTACATAGTGAGTTCCAGGTCAGTCTCAACCACATAGTGAAACCCTGTCTCAAAAAAACAAAAAACAAAACCAAACAAAACAAAAAAACAGGATAACTGGGGGAAATTTTCAAATTAAGGAAAGTAGAGGGATATGTCACCCAGAAATCTGTGATATAAGAAATAGAGGCAGGCAGGCAGTGGGTTCCTGTAATCCCAAAATTCCGGGAGGCTGAGGAAGGAGGATCTCAGGTTTGAGCTGGGGAACTCAGCAACTCAGGAAAATTCTGTTTCAAATATAATTTAGGGGAGAAATAAAGGTAGACGATAAGAAATAAGAAGGTGGACTTTGGAATTAGGGAAGGGATCTGGAATCTGAGAGGGAGGGGAAGGGAAGGGAAAAGAGAAAGGATTGTGATTTGTGATATGAATATGAATTCTCCAAGATGAATGCATCTATTATGTATAGTATAAAAGTGAAGAAAAAGTGAAAAAATTAATTTTAAAAATAAACTTTAAAAATACATTTTGAAAAATAGTTGGAGATTTAGTTCAATGTAAAGGCCCTGGATTCATCCCCAGCACGATGATAATAATTAACAACAATAATTAAAAAAAAAAATAGATGAAAGCCAAAGGGACTCCTTCAAGCTAGAAGAAATAAAACTTAGATCAACACAGAGAAAGAAAAGTGTCAGAAAAGGTAAAATCATGGGCACATGTGTAAGAAATTTGCACTTTGTTCTTAAAGTTTCTCTGAAAGGTTATAAACTAGCTAAAAGACGATAAATAACTCATGGGAGGTTTACAACATGCATAAAGGGCAGTGCTACAAGTGAGTGGGGAAAATACAAGTATTAAATTTATGACAGATTATATGTAAAATATATGAAATGGTATGAACGTAAACTGTGGTAAATGAAGCATGCATACTATAACACTGAGAATACCCCTTCCGTATTGGAGCACAGTAACCAATTCGGAAATACTCAATAAAACAAAGGGGAAAATAGCAGTGGGCTGAGGAATAGATGAAAATACAGAAAACAAATGACATGCTGGTGGAACTAAAGTGAAGCATCTTAATTATGATATAAAATCTAAATGGTTTTAACTCTTGGCTTCCATTTAGAAATACAGAAATGCAAAGAACAAGCTAGAGAGTCTACAATATCATAACTCATCTTGAGGTCTCACAGAACTGAGACTACAGAGTTATCAGCTGACACAAGACCTAAGGAAAGTCAAGCACCCTAATTAGAGAAGGCTACAAGCACTTCCTTGCTTCCTGCCCAAGAGGCACAAATGGAGGAGACTCCAGAAACCACACAAGCCAAAGGAAGATTTATTTAAAGATTTTTTTTAAGTGTGCCAAAGCTTAAGAGTAGAATAGCGTTGCAGTGTATACCTTCTAGGTGTCGCAGACACAAAAGATGGAAAGATTTCTTAATCACTTTCCTCACCTTCCCTGTAGATTTCGCTGGAACTAAAGAGAAAGAGGAAGACAGCGGAACATTGCTCTCATGATGTTGGCTTAGGAGCAAGAATCAGAGGCCCAGATCTTCAGTATCTTCCTTTTAGAGCAAAAACTGCGGAAAAGCTGAAAATAGGTCACTTCGGCCAGAGTAAAGGTAAAGACCCACCGCAGTAGGGAGATGGGAGCAAACAGATCCTTTCACCTCCGCAGGAAATAAACGCCCAGGGTCTAGACTGTGACAGACCAATCAGGGACAGCAAAATTGAGAACACTGGACAAATAAATATAAAAATAAATGAAACATAGATGAAATAAGTGAGAAATAACTACTCTGTGGGCAGATTTTAACACACAATAAGGCATCTTAAAAGTATATAGCGTAAGTACACCAATTAAAATATAAATATTAATTGACTGGAATTTTTAAAAACAAGGTCAAACGTGCTACGAGAAATGCATAAAGATACCATTTTAAAGTTTAAAAAAATGTTAAAACACTGTTTAAAAGAAAATGGGAATGGCTGAATGCATATGAAAGAAAGTAGGCACAAGAAATGTTACCAGAGATATAGACATTCCTTAATAATAGCATGGCCAGTCCACCATGAAACTATTATAGCTATTTATCAGTATCCCGAACATGCATTTACCTTACAATAGAGTCTTGAAATACATCAACAAAAAAAGTGGAATAACTGAAAAGAGAAGTAGAAAAATAAGCAACTAATTTTGGAGATATTTGCACTCCTTTTAAAAATAGTTGACAGAGAATACCTAAGACTCCTACAACACTGTCAGTCAGCTTGGCCGAATTGATGTTTATAGAACATTTCACCCAACAGCAGTAAAATACATACTCTTTTCAAGGAACTATGGAAAACTCAACAAGATAGATTGTGTTTTGGATCATAAAATTAAAATATTTGAAATCACTAAAAGAGTGATTAATGTGACTGAATTAAATTAGAAATCAATGACAGTGATGAATTGAGACAAAATCTTAAATTATGAAAATTCAGGAATATATTCTAAAATCACTTATAGATCAAAGAAGACATCACAGGGAAATAAGAAAATATTCTCAATTAAATGGAAATGGGAACACAGCATATCAACATTCTCAACATGACTTAATTTATGTTTAGAGAGAATGACAAAGAATCTGATATTTATGTTAGAAAATGATATTCTTAATAGTATCTAATCTTCTATCATAAAAACTAAAAACAAAAGAGCAAATAAATTCAATTTGGGCAGGAGGGATGAAATATTGAAAATAAAAATAAATGAATTTAAAGTAGAAAAATCACAGTGAAAATAAGTGGAAGGAAAACTTGTTCTATGAAAAAATTAGTTTTGATTGAGCAAGGAAAAAAGAAGATGTAAGTCATCAAGATCAGAATTATAAAAGTAGACTTACTATAGAACTAACAAATATGGAAATGATAATAAAGTATTATGAAGATCTACGAAAGTTGAAAACTCAGACAAAATAAGAAATTCATAAAAGATAAAATACTAAAGCTTACTCAAAAATGAAAAAATAACATGAGTTGGCCTATATGAGAAATAATTATATTCTTAGTTTAAAATAACTGAATTCATAGTTTTTAACAACAAAGAAAATTCAGGACCACTGGCAAATTCTAACCTTTAACAAAAAATTGGTAATTCAATACCTATAGCTATTATCTTTTTATGTTTAATATAAAGTATATCATAAATAAATATTTATAAATAATATAAATAATAAATATTTGCATTTACCATATTTTAAAAATATAATACATATTTTAAAAATATAACAAAAAATATAACAATTCATTATGTTAACACACTGAAAAATAAAAACTATTTGTTCATCTCATTAAAAGTAGAAAATACATTTGTCCAGATTGAACATTTTTCTTATTTACAAACAAATTCTTGGTAGACTAAGAATCAAAAGGAATTTCTTCAGTATGATACATTACAACTCTGAAAAAACTACAGCTAAAATCATACTAAATGTTGAAAGCTTGGCTATTTGACCCACTAGATGAGAAAATAAGAAAGCATGGGTTAAGCATCTTGAAGCCAAAAAAATCTAAAATCTAAAAGAACTTTTAGAGCACCGACATGATAGCATAAGTGGGAGAGAAAGGTGGACTCTCAGCTTTGTTTTCATTTGCATCTCTCCAATGACCAGTGACGTTGAACATCTTTCCATATTTTAATTTGCTATTCTACTTCTTTGTCTGAGAAATGTCTGTTCATTTCAGATGCCCATTTTTTGATTGGGTCTTTAGCTTTCTGATTTTTAAAAGTTCCTTATATATTCTTTATAGTAGACCATTGTAGGAGGAACAGCTGGCATAAAATTTTTCCCACATTGTGTGTTGTCTCTTCATGCTATTGGTGGTTTCTCTTGCTGTGCAGTAGCTTTTTTTTTTTTTTCCTCTCATTGGGTTTATTGGTACATTTTAGGTATACAGTAGTTACATTCATCATTGGGATCTTGTACCTTTACATGACAGGTCTTGGTTCTCATTTTTCTCCCCTTGTCCCTGCCCTCCCTTCACCCCCTCCTCCCCTCCCCCATTTAAAAACACTTCATTTCCATTTTTTCATTTTCTCACATGTTTTTCTTTTCCCTTATTACCTTTCCCCTACCCTTCCCACTTTCCCTACACCTTTAGCCCTTTGCTTCCTATTTCACATTGTCAATTATATCATTAGGATCTTATGTACTATTATACTTTTTCACACCAGAGAAACTATTTGGTATTTACACATGAGTGACATATTTATTTCACTTACTTTGAGTCAGAATAGAAGTGTTGAATTAAGTTTAAGACCTCTGAAGTTTACGATTATCTGTTTGTCACAGAACTGAAGATATGTTATGTTTTATGTCAGGAGAATTAAATTTCCAGATTACAGATATGACTTTGGGAGTCATTTGATGATCAATGATACCATAGGTAGTTCTTATAGCTAGAAAATAGAAACATTTCTGAGAACAGTACGATGCTTGCAAGTTTTGGGGATTGTATTATTTTGATATATTTGGAACATTAATTAGTCTATTTAAAATTCTGCTGCATTTAATTTTTTGGTGTTTACTACTAGTGACTGAACTCAGGGCCTTCACACTGAGCTAAATTCCCATATTTTTTGTTTTACATTGTCTTGTTTTTATTTTGAGACATGATTTTGAAATTCCTAAATGGCCCAGGCTAGTCTTGAACTCGCATCCTCCTGCCTCTGCATCACAGAGAGCCAAGACATACATGTATATCACTGGGGTCCGCCTGCTGAATTTAAAATCTTACAGAAGCAGAAATTTCCCTTTTTTCTTTAATATTTCACCTCAGTGTGGGAAGAAGGAAGCAGAATTGTATGAACTATATGAATTATATAGGTAAGGAATAGAAAATTCACACAAAGACACAGAAAAAGGCAAAGACGGGAATGCTCACTATACACAAACACTGACAAGAAAATGAAAACAAGTTTACATTTTCCATTCATGTTTAGTTTTCAGTGAAAGACTAAAAGAGGTGATTATCACTTTCATTCTAGAGATATACATTTATTTCCTCAATTAGAATATTTACCATATTTATGAAATAACCACTTCAATTTTATGCCTGTTAATACATTTTTATTTTTTGCAAAAGCTTTTTAATAAGAAAACACTGGGGCTGGGGATTTAGCTCAGTGGGTCCGCCACCTGGCTCACAAGCAGAAGGACCTGAGTTCAATCCCCCGTACTAAAAAAAAAAAAAGAAGAAGAAGACATCCCACTTGTTGATTCTTTGTGCTAGTTCACGTGTGACTGAGGTTTTCTTCATGAAATTTTTCTTATGCCAATGACAACTGACTGTTTTAAATGGTGGCATGATAATTCAATGGAGAACAAGATTATTTTTCAACAAATGGTGCTAGAATTTGGAAAATAATAATAATTAACCTGTAATCTTAACCTCATATCTTACAGATATTATTGCTAAATATGCCAGAGAGCTACCTAAACATAAATGCTTAAACTACAAAAGAAGACATAATGAAAAATGTTTTTAACACTGGGTAGACAAACATTTCTTAGATGGGACACAAAATGAGGTAAAAACAAAGGAAAAAGTAACAAATTTGAGCCCATAAATTTAAAAACTCATTGAAAGATATCACTTGAAAACTAAACAAGCAAATCCCAAACTAAGAGACAATGTTCCCAGTGTATGAATGAATACAAAAGATCCTTATCCCTAAGGTACAAAGAGATCTTAAAATGAAGAAACACACCCCCACCAAAATACAGCGAAACGACTACTGACACCTCACTCTCTGAGAAAAGATAGATACATGAATGGACATCAAGCATGTGAAAAGATCATCTATCTCATTAATTATCAGATAAATGCAAGTCCAAATCACCATGAGATACCACTTTCTATCCACTAGAATGTTTACATCTTAAAAGAATGAACCCCAAAAGTTGATCAAGATGTGGAACGGCAATTTTCATTCATCCCCAGTGGGAATAATAAAGAGAAATAATGGGGATAAGCCACTTAGGAAAACTGTTTAATAGTTTCTTATAAACTTAAAGGTAAAATTTCCAAGAAAAATCCACCAAAGAACAAGAATATTCATAAAAAGGGTATTGGGGTGGGTATTGGGGTAGAATTCAAGACCTCACACTTGCCAGGCAGGTACTGTGCCACTGAGGTGAATTCCCTAGCCCGAGAAGTTTTATTTTTAATGGTCCAAAGTGGAAACAACCCTGAAACTTATAACAGGAGAATGGTTAAAAATGTGTAACACAGCTATGCAGTCACTCACACCTGTAACCCTAGCACTCTAGAAGACAGAGGCAGGAGAAACCCAGTTCCAGCCAGCCTGGGAAATTTAGCAGCTTAAGCAAGACCCTGACCCAAAGTAAAAAGCTCAAATGAGGGCTGGAGATGCAGCTTAGTGCAAAGTCCCTGGGTTCAATCCCCAGCATCAGGAAGAGAAAAACTGTACTATGTTCATACAGTGGAAGAGTACTCAGCAATTTAAAAAAAAAAAAACCCTACTAAAATACAAATACACAAGAATGTGACTGAATCTCAAGAACACTGTGCTGAATAAAGAAAAGCCAGGTGCTACGGAGCCCGTTCTCTATGGGATTTAAGTCCCGTACCACTTGAAAACAGAGGAACACTGTCAGTGTAGAAAGAGGCAGGTGGCTGGCTGGAGTCAGGGACGGGGTGTGACACACAGCGCAGGCAAATGACAGCAGTGACGGCACTGGTGGTCAGTGGTGAGCAGGGATGATCAGCCGGGTCATAGGAGGAGGGGATACACTGTCTGTAGAAATCCTCAGATGAGAATAAAAGAAACCGCCTCCCAAAAGTTGATTTAAAAAAAAAATCGCATGTTGGCAAGTCCCAGCAATGTCGGTGAACTGCGGATGTAGCTCAGTGGCAGTGATTGTCTAACATGTGCAAAGCCCTGGGTTTGATCCCCAGCACCAGAAAAGATAATCAGTGCTAAATTCCTCCTCGGTACCAAGCTTCTTTCTCAGAATCATTTTGTGCCTTAGAAAGCCAATGAGGGATGGGAATGTTCTATATCTTAATCAGGACATGAATGAACACACTTGGAATTGGCAAATTTAATGCGCATGACTCCAAAAGACGGTCCCTTTTAAAAGTTTTGCTTTTTTTAAGGAGTATCTCTTAAACAGTGTACTGTTACAGGATTAATGAAGCATGCAAAGATGAATAAAATAGCTTCAAGGAAATCACTTTGTATTGGAAGCTGGTTAGGAATCAGGGACCATCAGAGTGTGATGGGACAGTTTAATGCCGCTACCAACAAAATGCTTGGTAACAGTAAATATCATCTGGGGACATCTACAGTCATATGAGAGATAAGGCAAGAAGAGAGGCTTAGTGTAATGATCATCTCTCTCTCCACGGGAGCTCGGGGAGGGGAAGTTTCACACACAGGGCTCCCCATGGCCTTGGAACTTGTCCTTCTCACTGTGTGATCTGAGGCAGCAAATTTCAGACTGAGGTGGTGCAATACTAGCATCCTGAGGTAGGTGCTCAGTTGTCAAAATTTTAAATGCAGGTCTGTGAAAATGAAAACAAATACCCACATCACTGCACTGCGGATGACTCGTGTAGGGCTCTGAGCACTTGGAGGAAGAGAAAAGTACTTCCTGTTAGGAATTCAGAGCTATAGTACTATGGAGAGGGCGCTGTTTGAACAAGATTATAAACAACAAGTAACGTACGCACCTAGAAGCCTTGAACTCTGGGAGGCCAGGGCAGGAGGATCAAAAGTTCAAGCCCCAGCACCACAAAAAAGAAAAAGAAGCAGGTACGGTTTCTAGAAATTGCAGCAGAATGAAGTGGGGTCGGGGTGGAACGGAATGAGGCACTCCAAGAAGTAAGATGGCACCAAGAACAGGGCAGAGGAAAGAAAGGACTGGTGGGAGGGGTGAGAAAAGCAGGGAGATACCATGGTCTGATTGTCTGAATTACCTTAGGTGTCTCTTTAATGTGTAAAACAAAGAAATATTAAACTGTGGCAAGAATAATGCTTTGTATGTTTTGTGGAACATAAGGAACTCATAAGAGAGAGGAGAAAGATGGGATTGAAGAAGAAACATACCCAGGTTAGGAAGAACTGAGAAGGCCTAGTGTGCAGAGCTCTGATCTGCGTAGACTGCAGTTGTAACAGAGACAGCGTAACGGTGTTCATAGCTGGCCTGGAGCTGGATTGCATTGCTTACCAGGCGCAGGATCCAGGTCTTAGCAAGATCCTGTCAGGACAAGTAATCTCACTGTGTCTTCTTTCCTCCTCTAATAAATAACAGTAGCAATGTTACCCAGCCAAAGGTTATTTTGCTGATTAATGGAGTTACTACAACCACAGCGTAATGAGAGTTTTAGCTGTTATTATGGGTGTATGTGTACGTGTGTGTAGAAACATATTGACTTGTATGTGACTTATCATTCTATTTTTCTGTTATGCAACCTGGGAATTATTGTTATACTGTTATACTTCTGCCAACGGTAGAGGATAAAATCAATAAGTATCTAGCATCCACCGTAGATGCGACTTCCTTCTCTCTGAGTCCAGGAAGTCAGTCTGATAACCATCATAGCTCTCCTGCATCCATCCAACTCTAACTGGAACCATATGGATATCATAAAATCTCAACCTTGAACTCCCTCCTAACAGCCAGGGGCTCAAGTTTATTTAAGCTTTTGAACTTCTGTTTCCTTATATATGAGATGGGTGTAATCCTCTATCAATATTTAAAAGTTAATACCCAATGGCCTTGAGTAGTTAAACAGTTCTCTGTATCTGCTCATCTATGTTGGTTTGGCTCCAGTGAAGTTGAAGGAACTGGTTTGATTGCAGAAGGATCTACACATTTCTAGTCTTAGCAGAGGCGCTGACTCATGCTATTAAATGGTCATCTGGTATCTAACCTTCTTAAAGGAGTTTTATAATGTTAACCGGCTAAGACTCAATGAGAGAAGCACAAAAACAGGACACATGCTTTTAAATGTGTTTTGAGAGTTTCACAATTGTAGGAGGTGGATAAGCAGTTTCTGCAAGGCTATTGTCTTCAGGTCTGACATTAATGGTTGAAATCCAGCGGTTAGACCTCAGAAAGGGAAGACAGATATCACTACAGATTGGATATTTGTATCCCAGCAAAATTCATATAATGAAATCTTTACCCCCAAGGTGATGATATGAGGAGGTGAGGACTTTAGAAGGTGATTAGATCATAAAGATGGTGCCCCTGTGAATGAGATTAGTGGCTTATAAAAGGGACCCCCAAAGAGTTTGCTCTCCTCTTTTGTCACATAAAGATACGCCAGAAAGGTGTCATATACGGCCAGGAAGTAGGAGCCCACCAGACACCAAATATGCCAGCACCTTGACCTTGGTCTCCCCACCTTCCAAAACTGTAAGCAATGAATCTCTGTTGCTTACAAGCCACTCTCTATGTAGTAGTTTATTACAACAACCTGAATGACCTCAGATAGTGACAAAGTGAATGAGAGCAAAAGCACATGAAGCACACAAGGACAGACTACAGTGTTATCCATTCTTACTGCCTCTGGAATTAGTGTGTAGGAGTCCTGAAGAAGGCCAGGCCCCTACCTCATGAAGGTAAAGACGTGCCCCTGTCTGGGGAGTCAGAGAAAGTAAAGAAGGACCCAGAAGGAAAACACAGCTCATCTAGGTGCTACTTCAAGCCATCCAGTTGAGTCCATACATCAACAGTCAGAGGCACATACAGCATGGCTGCTGATTCTCTGCCATCCCTCAGTCTCCTCAGAATGTCCCCCGCCCCCGCTCACCAGCTACAAACTTAGCAGAAAGGGAATTCCTGAAAATGTGGTCCGGGCTCACAAAACTGACGCACCACAAAGCCATCACAACATACAAATACATGAATTAATGTTAAAACTTTCTTGAATGTATAGTGTGGAACACAGAGTGTTCAAATCCCTAGTTTCTTTGCTTTGGTTTGGTTCTGAAAGAATTTGGACAATGCCTTGCCGCAGGTAGAAGGTGGATCTGCTGAATTTCAATCAGCCTCATTAACTCCATAGTTTATTTATTAGAATTGTCTTCTTTATTTTTCTCCTTTATATAAAGTCTTTGTCATTTGCTTATGATTAAAAAACAAGGAATAAAACATTTCTAAGTGTGGAACGTGATATTTCTCCTTCTTTATTTTCTTCAGAACACTTATTTGCTACTTGTGTTGAAAACCAACATATAAACCATGGTGACTATTTGTCTGTAGATGATGGTGGAGCCTTGATCCAAAAACCTAAAGCCTCCTCTGTGATTCACCTACAGGGCCTGTAGCATCTCTGTCTCCCCCTGCTACTTTGGTAGCGTTGGATTGACTGGATCATGTGGCCCAAATGGCACAGCAAACTGCACTGCAGCATGGACCTGTTGCAGAGCTTTCTGTTTTCTGGGCCCCATTCAAAACTAGCTGCTTTCTGAGGCATTTGGTGAATGGGCCAGGGTAACACACCCAAGTGAGGAATGTGTTGCCTCCAAAATCCAAATAGGCTCACTAGACATTGTGCTTCTTTCTTGTTTATAGGAGAGACCAGATGCAACAACATATCCTTTACCCTAGAAGGGATATGTCTACAGGTCCTGCACACACTGAGATGCCTAGAAATTTCACTGTACAAGGCCCTTGCGTTTTAGTTTATTTCCCATCCTCTGACTCACAAATGCTTTACAAGTCCACAATGGATATTACCTCTTGCTCGCATGGTCCAATCAGCATACTGTCATTAATGTAATGGACCAGTGTGATATTTTGTGAAAGAAAATATGATCGAGATCCCTGAACACTAAGTTGTGACACTGGACCAGAGAGTTGCTGTGCCCCTGAGGTAAGACTGTAAAGGTTTCTTGCTAACCCTGCCAGCTAAAAGCAAATCACTTCTGATGGGCCTTATGAATAGGTATGAAAAAAAGGCTTTTACCAAATCAATAGCTGCATACCAGACCAGGTACCAGACATATGCTATTCTCTTCAACCAATGAAATCACTTCTGGAACAGCAGCTGCAAGTGGAGTCACCACTTGATTAAATTCACAGTAATCCACCATCATTCTCTAAATCCATCTGTTTTCTGCAGAGGTCAGGTAAGAGAGTTAATTGGGGATGTATTGAGAACCAACCCTACATCTTTGCAGTTCTTGATAGTGGCACTAATCTTTTCAATCCCTCCAGGAATGTGATAGTGTAGCGGTTATTCTGATGGTTTTCTTTGGGGCTTTTCCACCATAATAGCTCTCATACCCCAAGTTATAAAAGTAAAATTAAAATTCTGCCAGAATTGTGCTTTACTAATCTGTAGGCATTTCTTAATCCATAGAAGTTGACCTATCATCAGTAGTCACACTAGTTCTTTTCTTTTTTTTTTTCTAAAAAAATGGCTTTCACCAAATTTATGTTCTATATCCATGTGTTGGCACAGTTGCTCATGGTAATCTTTACTTTTTTCACATGCATCTGAAGTGTCTTCCAGCCTCTACTCATCTTCCAGATCCAAAATCACTTCCGTGTTTTTAAATATTTTTGCCAGCAGCATTTCTCATATTGGTACCAAAATCTGTATTTATAGGACACAAGAGGATTCTGCAGAGAACTACAACCAAGGACGAGAGGTGAGGGGATTAAAAAACTTGGTTATTGGCTCATGCCATTATGGACACTTACAAGTCTTAAGATCTGTAGTGAGCAAGTTAGCATGCTGGAGACCCAAGAGAGTTTGTGAGGTTCGAATCTAAATGCTAGCCAAGATTTCAGATTCAGGAAGAGTTGATACTTCAGTTCTAAATTTAAAGGTAGGAAAGAACTAATGTTTCAGCTCAGGGTAATCCAGCAGCAGCATGAGTTCTCCCTCATAAGGATCAGGCTTATTCTTAGACTAACTGGATGAGGTCCTTCATGAAGGAAAGGAATCTGCTTTATTTAGTCTACTGATCCAAATGCTAACATCATCCAAAGACACCCTCCAGACACATCCAGACTGACGCTTGATCAAACCCTGAGACCCAGTATAGCTGACAGATGAAAGAACCAACAGGCTACTTTTAATTTTCTTTTCGTGATTTTACTATTTACTGAAAGGATGTGTGTTTTTATTATCTGTATAATTGATTCCTCCTACAAACACTCATCTATTGGGATTATGTGTCCTCTACTCTGGTCAAAATTTTGCCTACTCAGATCAAATATTCTGCTTTCTTTATCACTTTGAGAGACAAAGAAATAAGATATTTGGGAAAACACTGGTTAGAGGCCTATCTGTGGCAATAGTGTTCCAAGACTTTGAGGTTATAAATAGGTGACTTCTTCAGTCACAGATATTGATGCTGACTTTCCTAAATCCCAGACCCAGAAGACTATGTTGGAAATTTGTAGTGTATAACTTTTAAAACAAGATGTTTAATCATGTGAACTATGCACATGCTGATGGGAAGGGGGACACTGAATCCACTGGTCACTGCAAATTGTTTGAGGACCCCATGAAGAACTGACATTGTCCATAAAAGGGCAGGTTTCTGAAGGCTGTTTAACCTGAGTCTGGGGAGGTCAGCAGTACCACGTACTGAAGAGAATAATTTGAAGCAACTCGGGTTCAAAGGGTCACTGGGTGACTATGATTCTTGACCTCTGTCTGTTTCTGCTACACTGATTCAGAAACAGAAAAAAATGAGAACTGATTAAACTAACTTCCTTACAAAAAGGCAAATGATGGTAGCTATACAGGTATCATTTTTTTTTTTACTTCTTGATAATATTTAAGCATAGACCAAAGATAATAGCAATAAAAATCACGGGTACCTAATGAATGTGAGATAACTGTGGCTACACAATGAATTTTAGGGAATGTGCCTTAGTTTAAAATATTTTATTAAAGTATATTCCAAGCTCACTCTGTGTTCAGCTATTTTCCATTTTAATTAGAATCTCTAATAAATAATAGAAACACTAAATACTTACAAAAATGCTACTCATGGAGGAAAAAGAATGAATGTGGACTCCTAAAAAAAATGTCAGGTGTTCTGTGAGAGAAAATAAATGTGCAAGTGAAAGGAAACTCAATAAATACAATCTGAACATCCCAAACTTTTAAAATAATTCATTCAAGAATTTCTCATGGAAAAATAAGTCCCACTTTGACTATTTCTACAGTCCCTGGTGGCTGGGGAAAATGACTGATTAATGAAGAACACAAAATACCTTGCAAAGAAATAAAATGGACACTTACATTGAGGAGCGATTTTATTTTGTTAGCAGGGGTATGGGGATCGAACTCACAACTTTGTGCTTGTGAGGCAGGCACAGTGCCACTGAGCTAAATCCCTGGCCCAAGAAGGGATTTTAAACCATGAAAATCAGTACTCTCACTAGAGTCATGTAACAAACATGTGTCTTTAAGAAGTCAGGGAGGGGAAAGGTTGAAATCTGAGCATGACATTAAACTCTTTGGCATAAACAAAGCAACAAATTAATGAGGCCTTTAGGAGTTTTAAATTGGTCTAAAGCTGGGCGACAAAATTGCACGTGAATTTCTTTGTGGGTTAGGGCAAAGTGAAAATTCCTGCAATTACAGAAATAAACAGATGGGAAATGAACTATAATTTACAGTGCAGGTAAGCTTTGGGACACCTTAAAGGATATGGAAGAGATGTGATGCTTAAAGTCCTTTTAGTAATAAGTAATGAATTAATGCCTGAAAGATACTGACCAGTGAGATGCTGGTTTGTTTGGGTTTGTTTGTTTGGTACTGAGGAGGAAACCCAAGAGTGCTCTGCCACTGAACTACATTTGCAGCTTTTTTTAGTTTTTGAATTTTGGAACAAATCTCTGTAAGTTGCCAAGATTGGCCTTGAATTTGTTATCCTGCCTTGGCCTCCCATGTAGCTGAGATTACAGGGGTACATACCCAACAAGGTGCTGATGTTTAAGCCCAGAAAAATACTGAGTATCATCAAATTCCCCTTGACTCAAGCAGAGCTATTAAGATTTATTACATTTCCAGACATTCAATATTAATACAGAAAGGAATCCTACATTAACATGGAATATGGATTGATAAGTAACTGAAAGCATCTAATATTATCTAAAAGCATATTTTAAATTATTTCTGCAAAGCACTGAAGCACTAGTAAGATAATTAATGAAACCAGAAACCCAAGAGTCAAAAATAGCATCAAACACACCCTTGCCCTGAAGATATTTGTCAATCTTTGAGAGCTAGAACTCTGCTGTTGATGATTTCATGGGGGTTGGAGGCCAGAAGTCAAAGCCAAAGCCAGCCCAAGCTGAAGAATGCCGTGCTCAATACATGAAGCCCAAACCCTTTAGAGTCAAAGTGAACAAGAATAAATAAGGTTTATCATCTCTACCCCAGCAGTTATAACCACAAATCCAATCTCAAATGGATCTGCTACAGAAAAACACATCACCCAAATGATTGCTAAACCTCACAACAAAATTTGAACTTTTAAGCCTTCCTGAGCACTGTTCCCCACACGGGATGCTGCTTCACCGCCTTCTTACTGGCTGTGGCCTACACAGGAGTGACCCCGGGAGACTCAGAAGCCACACAGTGAAGAAGCAGGATGTCTTCAGCTGATGTACTCTTGCCCTTGAACTTCACAGTATCACAGGACCAAGGAGGCCTCAACTTGGACCAGAGGATTGAACTCAGGACCTGATGTTTGTGAGGCAGGCAGTGGAACCACTGAGCTAAATCCCCAGCCCTAAGAAAATGTTTTTTAAAAATGATCAGAACATGTCAGTCATTAGGCACTGAGGAACTTGTGACTATATTCAACTGGAATCATGAAGCAGCAACCAGTGCTCAGGAAAAAATGGACAATTCACTTTTAATTCCTATTTTTCTATGACTCTTGGAATAGGTGGTCTTGATCTCAACTTGATAAAGGCTATCTATGAAAAGCCAATAGCCAACATCATACTAAATATTCAAAAACTGAAAACTTCGTGCTAAAATCAGGAACAAGACAAGGATGTCCACTGGCAGCATTACTGTTCAACATAGTTCTGGAAACGTTAGCCACAGCAATTAGACAAGAGAAAAAAATAAAAGCAATAAAGATAGGAAAGGAAGAAGTTAAACTGTCATTATTTGCTGACAATATGATATTGCACATAGAATACCCAGAAAACTCCACCAAAAGACTTCTAGACTTAAAGGACAGATTCAGTACAGTAGCTGGATACAAGGTAAACCTCAAAAATCAATAGCCTCCTTGTACACAAATAAGAGACTCACTGAGAGTGAAATTAGGGAAACAACCCCTTTCACAATAATATCCAATACAATGAAATATCTAGGAATCAGTCTAATGAAGGAAGCAAAAGACCTCTAATTGAGAAACACAACACTCTGGAAAAAGAGATTGAAGAAGATATAAGAAAATTGAAAGTAATCCCTTGCTCCTGGGTAGGAAGAACCAAAATAGTAAAAATATCCATACTCCCAAAACTGCTATACAGATTCAACACAATCCCTGTTGAAATCCCAACAGTAATAGGAAGAAAAGGGCTAAAGGTGTAGAGAAAGTGGGAAGGGTAGGGGAAAAGTAATAAGGGAAAAGAAAAAATATGAGAAAATGAAAAATGGAAATAAAGTATTTTTAAAAGGGGAGGGGAGGAGGGGATGAAGGGAGGGCAGGGACAAGGGGAAAAAATGAGAACCAAGACCTGTCATGTAAAGGTACAAGATCCCAATGATGAATGTAACTGTACTGTATACCTAAAATGTACCAATAAACTCAATGAGAGAAAAAAAGAGAAATCACAACAGTATGTTTCACAGAACTAGAGAAAACAATCCAAAACTTCATTTGGAATAAGAAGAGACTTAGGATAGCAAAAGCACTTCTAGGCAACAGAGACATGGCAGGGGAATTATCACAATCCCCAATTTGAAACTATACTACAAAGCCACTGTGATAAAAGTAGCATGGTACTGGCAAAGAAACAGGCCCTAGGATCAGCAGGAAAAAAAGAAGATGCAGAAACAACTCCAGACATACTCAGCTACCTCATCTTTAACAAAGGAACCAATCATTCTCACTGGAAGAAAAACAGCCTCTTTAATAAATGGTGTTGAAAAAACTGGCTTTCAACTTGCCAAAGATTAAAGCTAGACCCATGTCTTTCACCATGCACTAAACTAAAATCCAAGTGGATTAAAGATACAAATGTTAAAACAGAAACACTAAACTTGCTGGAAGATAGGTAGAACTCTTGAAGATATTAGCATAGGAAAAGACTTTATGAACAAATCCTCAGTAGCACAGGAAGTAGCATGAAGAGTCAACAACTGGGATCCCATCTTTTTAAAAAGCTGCACTGCAAGAGAAATCACCAGCAGAACGAAAAGACAACCCACAGTGTGGGACAAAGTCTTTACCACCTGTTCCTCAAACAACAGTCTACTACCTAGAATATATTTAAAAACTCAAAAACATCAGACCTCCCAAATATAAAGACCCCAAAAAATGGGAATCTGAAATGAACAGACATTTCTCAGACAAGGAAATAAAAGCATCAAATAAACATATGAAAAAATGTTCAGCATCACTGGTCATTCAAGAGATGCAGATGAAAACAACAATGAGATTCCACCTCACCCCACAAAGAATGGCTGCTATCAAGAAATCAACATAACAAATGCTGGCAGGGTTGTGGGGAGAAAGGAACCCTTCTCCATTGTTGGTGGGAGTGCAGACTGGTGCAACCACTGTGGAAATCAATATGGAGATACCTCAAAGAGCTTGGACTGGAGGTTCCATTTGACCCAGCCATCCCTCTGCTGGGTATCTTCCCAAAAGAATTAAAAGAATCACACCACAGTGATATATGTGTACCCATGCTTAAAGTGATGCATTTTGTAATAACTAAAACTTGTAAACAGCTTAATTGCCCATCAACTGGAGATTGGATAAAGATGTGTATGTGTTTTTTAATAACATGAAGTACTACTCAGCCATTAAGACTGAGAAACTATAGACAATTTCAGCTAAGAGGATGCACACCAAGGCCACACTTAAGTGAAATTAATAGGACACACAGGTGTAAATACTGAATAGTTTCTCTGGTGTAAAAAAGTAAAAGTGTAAATCAGGATCAACATGTATAATTGATATGGTATAATAGAAAGAAAAGGTATAAAAGTGTAGAGAAAGTGGGAGGGGTAGAGGAAAGGTAAAAATTGAAAAGGAAAAATATGAGAAAAGAAAAAACATGGAAACAATGTCTTTGTAACCAGGGAAGCGTGGAGGGGGTGAAGGGAGGGCCAGGGAATAGGGAAAAAATAAGCCCCAAGATCAGTCATGTTTAGGTACAAGATCCCAATGATGAATGTAGTTATTGTATACCTAAACTGTACCAATAAATGTAATTTAAAACATTTTTTAAAAAGATTTAAAGTTCTAGATGATCACAGTATATAAGTGACCCACCTAGATTCATACTACAATGGATTGCCGTGTTTTAAATAGTAACACCAATTGACTTTGGCCAAATCACTTAACCTTTCTGGGCCTTAATTTCCTCAACTATAGAATGGGGTGATTTATAACACCTTGTAGGACTGGCATAAAGAGTAAATAAACCAAAGCACTTACAGCAGTTAACTCTATAGAAGTGATTCCTGACCTTGGTGCTCTCAGGTTCCTGCCAAAGTCTTTAAATTTGTTGAATATTACAAATAACTTTTGTTGATAGATTGTATCTATCAACAGTCATGGTTTTTAAGAATGAAAACTAAGATTCTTCAAGTAGTTATTCATCAGTTTTAGAATGATAAAATAATTCATTTTAATGTGAATAATGTACTTTTAGAAGTATTCTTCGTCTTTTCCAAATGAAAAACAATGAGAAGAGTGTCATTTTAAATGTCTTTGTAAATCACTTTAATGTCTGTCTTACTAAAAATGAGTTAAGTTCTCAGATCTTCCGCTCTCAGTCTGTTGCAATATATTGCTTTGGTTAAAGTATATAAAGAAAATCCATCATTATACAATATATATTTGAAAAGAGGAAGAATATATTAGTGGTCTTTTTAGATACTTGTGAACATTCTTCTCTGATACACTGTCAAAAGTAGACAAGAGACAGTGCAACACAGAGCCAGAAATCTTATCAATGAAATCTCTTATTCATAGGTTTAGATTTCCCTTTGGGTAGATCTTTGGGCAGAATTTTCAATGTTGATAATTTTAAATTGTTTTAATTCATTTAATTTACTGGTACATTTTAGGTTTACAATATGACATTCATTGTTGGGAATTTGTACTTTACATGATGCATCTTGGTTCTTATTTTTCCCCATTCCCCTGCCCTACCTTCAACCCTTCCACCCACACCTCCCTATGTACAAAGACTTTGTTTCCATTTTTTTTTCCTTTCCCTTCTTTCCTTTCCCCTGCCCCACCCACTTCTCCTTTCCCTTTGGACCTTTTCTACTTGTTTCACATTATCTATTATACACTTTGATCCTCATTTACATTTTCAGTTTCTTACACCAGAGAAACTATTCAGTATTTACACACGTGTGCTTTTTATTTCACTTAAGAGTGTGGACTCACTGTGCATCTATTTAGCTATCAAGGTCTCTAATTTCTCATTCTTGGTGGCTGAGTAGTATTCCATTTTATAAAAAACCACATCTTCTTTATCCAGTTTCCAGGTGATGGGAAAATGGGCTGTTTCCAAGTTTTATCTATTACAAACTGTGGTGCTGTGAACATGGGTGAGCATATATCTCTGTGGTTTGATTCTTTTGGGAAGGTACCCATGAAGCAATACCAAAAATGGCATTTACTCACATCGCTATCAACCTCACCTAAAAACTTTTAAATATTAAACTACCACATTAATGGTGGTAGACTGCATTTTTTAAACATCTAATTTTTCTCTTGAGAGCTTTACAATTCTCCTTAACAACACAGAGTGATAACTTTTCCTGAGCTGATAGTCTGATATAATTAAGGATAAGGATTTAATCAGTAATATTTTACTACTTCAACAAGCCCCCCATCTGTGTGTGTGTGTGTGTGTGTGTGTGTGTGTGTATTCCATCTGTTTTGTTTTGTTTTACTGCAAATGAGTACTCGCAGTGATAAAGAAAACAATTTTGGCCTTTCACCCAAAGTGATAAACATGTTGTATGTTCATTTCAAACAAAGCAAGCATTTGATCCAAGTTAAAGTTAGAAACAATACCTCTCCTACCATATTTCAAACACTGATTCAGGCAGTTCTACCAAAATATCTAAATAATCCTTGCATCAAAACATCATTAATTTGTTTTTTCTGGTTTTCTTAATACTTTACAACTGAATCTCTCAAAACGTTAGCAAAAAAGTTCAAAGAAAACAATGTATCATTTTTATTCATATATTGGTGTTCCACAAATGTAAAACCTATAAACAATTTGAAAGAATCCATGCACTCACACACTTCTCAGATTCGGCTTTGTGAAAGAAAAAAAAAGCAAGACCTAAAATGTACTAATAAAATTAATGAATTTGAAAAAAACAAAAGCTTTATAATCAAGGTTAGATAACATGAAAGACACTAAACTCCAAATTGTAATACTTCATGAAAACAGAATTAAACTAAAGAATCTTAAATACAAGTATGAACTGTGGCGGCTGCATCAGTTTCCTACGGCTACATAACAAATTACTCCACACTTAGAAGCTTAGAAACGTGTCAGTGCATTGCCTCACAGTGTAAGTCCCGGCACAGCGGATGGTTTATGTCCTCTGTGTTCTACAGGACCAAAATTATGACACCAGCCAGGTTTTGTGAAAGTTCTAGGGAAGAATCTGCCTCCTCACTCATTCAGGTTGTTGGTCAAGTTCAGTTCCTTGCAGTTGTAGGACTGAGGTTATTTCCCTGATGGATGATCAACCAAGGTCACTCTGAGAAGGAAGCATTTGAAGAGAAACCTTGCTAAAGCAGTAGTGTTTCAGATGTGAATGTATGATTAGAAGTTCAGTGGGTAAAGAGAGGAGGAAAGCCTCTTCCAGACAGAACAGGCTGGTAGTGGGAGGGAAAGTGTTAGTATGAGGAATAGAATAAAGAATAAATTCCAAAAAATTCTGATAATAGTTCCTTGTTCGCCATTGATCAAATAACTGGTAAAAAGCATTAATTGGTATAATGGTTTGCTCCTGTTGTGGATATTGCACATGGTCCCCTCTGGCTCCCCCATGCTCATTCCTCCTTCTCTGGGAATCGATTGTCTGCAGGACGTAGTAGTCTTTGTTTATTGACCAGCAGAGAGAGCTCTGCCACTCTCAGTCCTTCTCCAGCAAGCATAGCATGGTGAGGTCTCACTTTCAGCTGCAGTTTCTCCACGGAATTAGAGTTCTGTCATGGCCATCGGTGCACACGGTAAATACCTGCAGAGCTAGAAGGGTTTTTTTATTTAATGGGACATAGGGCAAATCCCTTATGCACGGAGATCTGTGCAGTGATATGTCTCTAACAAAGTTAATGCATCATCTGGCAACCGATATGTGGAACTTTAATGCTTAGTCACTTTACACCTAATATTGTATGGATGACACTGGCTTTTCTAGAAGCTAAAATTGCGATAGAAATCAATATAAAGTATGAGCAAAGGTAGCATAAGTAGGTCTTATGTCTAGAGTCTTTTCAATGATTCTGAAACTCTTTTATCTTGGGACTTACATCCCAATCCTGTGGTTCATTTTCTCAGGCAAGAGCCAATCTAAGGTACCTGTGCTTTATAACCACCAGTGAGGTAAAGGTACACACCTGAAAAGAGGCACCTTGACATGGATTGACCATTCTGGGAAGGAAAAAGGACCAAGCCTGCAAGAATTATGAGGTAGTTGGAATAGGAAGGCATAAGCTATGATACACACACATATGTTCACACACAACATCATGACAGTGTTTCCTTGGAAAAGTCTTGTTTTATTTGTATTTTTCCCCATCTCTGAAACTACATAAGATTTAACAGAATACATGCATTTTCTCTAACTTAAACTCAGTAACAATACCCAATGGGCCGCAGAAAATTCCAGAATGTTCTGGTATGGTCTGGAATGAATGTTCATTAAGATATGCTGAGGGCTGGCTCGCCAAGTGTATATATGGGTAGAAAATAAATGAGAAATACACTTTGACTCCTTACACAGGCTGCAGGTATCTTAAATGAAAATATGCTCTTTACATTTATATCCTTGAAATCTAGAAATGCTCAAAAATGAACTCTATAAATGTTTTGTAGTGAAGTGCTTTTGCCAGCTTTGTGACAGATGTCATAGAGACAGATGCTGATGGTCACGGCAACGATTCTGGTAAAGAAGCCAAAGTAGTAGAAAGGAAAAGGGAAGATCCTGACCCATGTGACAGTTTAGTCTGCTCTCAACCTAAGTCAAGAAGGCATCTGGGGTAGAGTACTTTATTTTGTGAATAAAGAGAAAAGAGTCAGGGATGACACATATACCTCTATAAATGGATCAAAGGGTGAGCAACATTCAATTAAAGAAAAAAGGGATTGATGGATGCCTGGTGGATGTCAAATGATTCTCAAATACTACCTCATTTAATCCACCAAATTATGCAGAGGTCTATACATGTAACACCAATTTTTCACTTGAGACGGACCCAGGGTTTTGGGCTTTCCTGCGTCATTCTACAAGTCAGAGCCAGAGTTTTCCGCCAGGCCTCTGTTTCAGTCCGTGTTATGGTTTCTATCTAGCTGTTTCCCAAAGCCTCATGTACTCATAGGTTGGACTTTTGAAATGTGATTAGATTATGGGGCAATTTAACTGACTTGCTGTTAGGAGGCAGTGGTCTAGTAGAAAGAGGGGGTCACTGGTGGCATGCCCTGGAAGGGTACATCTTCTCTTCTGGCTCTTTCCTTCACTCTGCTTCATGCCATGAGCACCTCTCCTTTGCCATGTTCCTCTACAATGTCATCCTACCTCAGTGCCAGCCAACCAAGAATTGAAATGTAAGCCAAGATAAACCTTTCCTCTTTTAAATTGTGCATGTCAAATGTTATGAATGTCAGCAACAAAGAAAATAACCAGAGCTCACTTCCTTGCTCCCCAGCTTATGAATCTTGCCCTCACGGAATACATGTGTATGTTCATTCTAACAGAGAACCAGTCCAAGTCGTGTTTAGCAATAGCATCTTCAGCCAGTGTTTTGCACAGATATCTCTGCTGCCATCCAGGCAAATCTGGGCACATACTTTCCCAGTACTTCCCTGCCTTTAGCTAATGCTATCCTTCCTTGGCAAGAATAGGATAGCCTGCAGCAAAGACCAGTCAGATGGATGCAACCCTTGGCTTTTCTGTTCCTGGGGCCAAGAGAAGTCACTGGACCATATTGCAGGAGAGACCTCTGGCCTCTGGGAAATGCTGCTCTTTCACCAACCCAGAAAGATGGTTGTCTGCCTTTTCCTTGAAGGTCAGGTAAAGAAACACCATTGATTCCATTGAAGATTCATCCACGTTAGTCAGGAAGCTTTTCCCCAAATGGCATCAACATTCCAAAATAGGAAGAATTATTAACCTTAACATAGGAATTCCAGATGGCGATCTGGCTTTTCATCTCGGCTAAGGGGCAATGGCAAAGACAAAATTCAAGAAATTTAAGAAATGAAAAATGGAAGAGGTGCTACCTTTGTCCGCTTCAGCTTAGCATTTTGGTAGCTCCAAGCTGGAGCCCTAGCAGCAAAACAGCTTGCTTCTCCCAAGACGGACTAGAATTTTCCTTAAGGATGTTGAGTGCTTCTCCTTGATTCCCCCATCCTCCCCCCGGGCACACTGCAGGCAAATATACCTTATTATGCAAGAATAAAGCAAATAAAATTGCTTCCAACATTTTTTGGATGGGTTCTGTGGGAGGCCATTAAGAAACAGAAGCCAGATTTCACACATATTTAATTTTTTAAAAAAATTTAAACAGTATTAAACTTTCCAACCTACCTACATATTGGCTTAACGTTCATAATGTTATGATTCAAAGCATTACTTCAAATTTAGTGATTCTAAATACATGGTCATGAAGGAAATGTATTATGTGTTGACCACTTACATTTTTCTAGCTTTGGGGGATTTCAATTACAGAAAAATATTTAACGAATGGAATCTTTGCCCAACAGTCGGCTCCTTCACTATTGGCTATGGGAATCCAACAGCTCAGATTTGTCACTGTGACCAACTTAATGCACCACACTAGCACCTAACTGGAGCTACCCTGGCTCCTAAAGGTTCTTCAAGGCTATCGGTTAGGACGCTCAAGGTAACAGCTGAGGCTGTTTGAAATCAGAACCGAGATCCATCTGCTTACTAACTGCACATATCTGAGAGAGTTATTTTACTTCCCTAACTTCAGCAGAGAGAGTAACAACCTCATAAGAGTGTCACGAGGAACTTGCTTACTAATAGGTGCTAATAGGTACCCTAGTAGTTCAATAAATGGTAGTTTGTTGTTTTTGTTATTCTTTTCTTCATTCTATTAAACTTTCTTGCTCGAAAATATTTTCTCACTCCTGTTTTTTAGATTTTTATCCATTGAGTATTATCCAACATCCTTTCTCAAATAAGTGCTCTCTCATTGCCTTCTTTGATCTCGTTGGCTATAAATGTATTCCCCACAATCTCTAATCCCACACCAGTTCTCTCCTCCACCTTCTGTAGCTCTTCTCAGTTACTACATTATGCAGTAGTTTCTTTTTGCTAAGGTTGAGCATCTTAATGATAGACCCTGCAGACAGAAAACGAAATGGTTTCCCTGTAAAATAAATCTCGGATGTGCGTTGAATGAATCCTGGAATAGTGCCCTGTCTCATTTGTTGAATTCAAACAGAAATCACCTTTCATTTTAGTGATTTTTAAAAGTTAATATTTAAATGATTCCATTTAGTGAATGTCTTTCTATCTGAAGTTACAGTATAATAAAGTCAGGATGAAAAGATGTATTGCTGAAAAGACTTGTTCTTTTGCTCTGACAAGGCACTGTAGCTGCCTACATCTGAACCTGTCAGTAGACCTAAGTTTTCCCAGAGCTAGGGTGGCACCATTTCAAAATTCCTGGCAATTTAGCCGTGTCATCTCGAGCACTTCTTTTTCTGCTTGTTTTCTCACCTATAAAATAGTTGGAGGTATAAGCTCATATATCTCTAGTAGGCTATTCCAAAAATATGTTATTTGTCATTTTTAAAGGGAGCCTCAAACTTAGTAATCTTGAGGTTTTCTTTCAGTGGTGTGAATCTTTGTTCCCATCTCTTTCCCAGACTACACAGGGCCCCAATAAGAAAAATTAAAATCAATTTCTCAGGCATTGCTATTCAAAAATTTCCCAGCTACTTGTGGGCGTTCCCCAAGGGGGTTTCTCACATGTATTCATAAACAAAGGGCTCTCAGCTTCCTGAGGATTCCATTGCCACTTTTCCTTACTCTAGTCAGTCTTCCATTGCTCCTACTTTCCAAACTCTCTGTGCTGCTGGCCTCATGGTTGTTGGAGCAGGATTTTTTTGCCTTATCTTTCTCATCTTCAGAATAAGCCACACTCCTATATCTCCTCCAGTGATTCTATGCAGAGCTGGGGGATTCTGAATCTTAGGAGAAACATTTCAAACCACAGGAAGGATTTCCATTCTGTAATACGATGATTTGGATGCACCATGAGATGTCTGATCATTAATAATGTCAGTATGAGAGTTCATCAAAGTAATTTCTACTATGAATGCCCAAATACAATAAGGATTGAAGTGACTTGTTCAGGCTCCACAGTTAGAATGATCCAGATCTTTTCAGGAAGTGACAAACCCAGAGTGTAATTATTGGAGCTACGACACCAGTTTGGAGAGGTTACTTCCGACCCCCTCTTAACAGTGGCTTAGAGACGATCTATCAATCCCATATGAACTTGAGATCTGGGAATAGATGCACAGAAGAAAGCTCCTGCTTGTTTCCACATGGATTTATATAAATCATGTGTGAGTGAGAGTCATATTTTGACCAACCCTCTGCCCAATTATTCACTGCATCATGGCAAAAATTCAAATGAATATCAAGGATTAAAAAAGTGGGCCGGATTACTGGAGCACTCATGGAAAGGAGCAAAGTTACTGAAAATGCTTTTGTTTGCCTCTGTGTGGAAATCCAGTGAGGGGAATTCTCTTGTGGATTACCTCCTTTCCTTGTAATGTGAAGATGGCATTGTCAGCTGCCTGGGAAAAGCTGTCTTCCCAGCTGAGCGGCAAGACTTTGTGAATAAAATGTCCAGAAGAACGGAGGGTGGGGAATCCATCAATTCTCCTGCTCTCCAACTTCCAATCTGAGTAAAAACGTCCTCAGACATAGTGCAGAGGACAACTTATTTCCTCCTTAGGAAGACACATAGAACATAGGACCCAAACCCCTGCTGGTTAGAGTTATTATTCCCAGGTCATCCCATCTGCTTGTTTCCCTGAGGACCTGCAGGGATAGGAGACAGATGGAGAAGGATTCAAGGTTTAGGAGCCTAGCTGCCTCTTTTTTTCTGAGACCCTACTAACAACTACTCTGTGCTTGGTCTTGGACTCAGCACAAGAAAGACAGGGAAACAGTAAGGCAGAAACATTACTAGGGATTATCATCCTGTGGCCACATTTCCAAAAGGGCTGGATGCTAGAAACCCCAAGGCAGATAATGACCACCTTCTACAGAGTGGTTCTACCCTGCAAAGGGTAGCAGGCACCCCACTGATACAGAGAAAGCCATGGCAACATGCTCTGTGTGACACGCTTGTTGTTTTGCTTTAAAAAAATTTTTTTCAGTCAACTGAAGAAATCTTTAGGTTGGAAAAGAGAATTGCTTTTGCCACAATGGAGCCTGAACCCAAAGCCTCATACATGCTAGGAAAGCCATCCACTGAGTTCAATCCTGGGCGCTTATCATCTTCAGACAGGGTCTTTCGAAGTCTCCTAGGCTGGCCTTGAACTTGTAATCCTCCATCTACCTAGGATTAGAGACATGTGCCATTGTATCTGGTAAAAGAGGAACTTTCAGTAAAGAAACAGCTTGACTAGGAAAGGGGAGTTCTGATTTCTCTCCATCTACTATTCTTTCATGAGTTTAATGATATCCTTTGTGGGAGCTTACACTCTGGCTGTCAGAATATTGTATATTTGTGGGTTTGCATCAAGACTTCCTGTCCAGCTAGCAGGGCAGATTATTAGACTATAAGACAAACTTAAAGTAACACAGAAAGAGCTTCTTCTAAGCATAAGATGCACTGAGTGACGGTCATCATTTCTGAGAAACTCTAGAGGGAAAACACTTGCCAAAGCAAGTGGAAAAGCAACCTGCGATAGAAAGGAGTTCTCTTCTTCACCTCAGCCTCCACCCAGGCTTCTTCCTTGGAGCCATTCCTGCTGTGTCCACCTTCCAACTTGAGGAAGAAACATCAACTGAAGTAAAACAGTCACTCTTTGAGCACCCAAGGTTGCAGAAGTGCTAATAAATGGTGTCCTTGTTACTTTCAATCGTTTCCCCAGGGCGTTTGTCACTTGGACCCTAAGACATTCTGACAGCCACTTGGCACTTGCATTTTATCATGTTGTAATGGAGCACATTCCCATCACACTCAATGTTTTCCTACTCCAATTATGTGCCACAAATCAAACTCACTACATAGAAACTTGTCTGCCGCCCTCCTCAGGTACTGGAGAACCCTGCTCTGGGAAACTACCTGTGGCTCTACTCAAATTTGAAGAGCAGCTCATTGAAATTGCTCTCTTTCTGAGAGTGAATCAGATCATTTGCTTTGTAAATAAAACCATTTCTTGTCTCTTTGTCTAACTTCTTTTCTTGCTTTCGGTTGCTTAACGTGGATAGCTTAATCACAAGCCAGCTAAAAGAGAGCCGAGAAAGGTTTCTAGTTTAGAAGTGAGCACAGAGCACACCGAGAGCAGATGACTAAGGCACTTCTGGTACAAGAGAGAGCCTCCCTGGACACCTGAGTGATCGTTTCTGCTTCCCGGGCCTCTCAAATATCGTACTGTATGGGAAATGGAAGCTGGGAACAATATGTCCAGTGGGACCTTGGTGCCGTGCTCGTGTTGGAAGAGCAAGTCCTTCCCCTACAGCCAGGCCCTAGGTGGGAGTTGCCTCTACTTCTCTCAGCCTGGAACCCATGTAAAAGCCCAGAGGATCCAGTGAGATTTGATTTCTCACAAGGTTCTTTATAGGACAAAGTATGGAAGATACGGTTTTCATAAGTTTTTGCCTTTTGGTTATAATTTGTCAAATTCAAGATGGCAAATGCTTCCCAGAACAATGAAAAGGACCACAGAAAACATTTCTAAGCCTGAATTATTGCTATTGATCTTAGTCAGTAACAGTACTGATTTCTCTAGACTGTGCTTGAAGATAGGGCCTTCCAGATTCACAGGAAGTTCTCAGAGAGATCAAGAAATTTCTTACAAAGTTTTCACTCCTTACTTGCTTCACGTATGGTCCTGGTAATGGCTGTGAGCAGCAGGTGTTGGATTCTTTCAGAGCAATGTAGATTTGCATCCCACCCTGGATATTGAAATCTCCAGGAGCTTATCCTTGGGATATGCACAAACTCGGCCTCAAGTGATTTTTCTGCAAAGAGGAAGGTTGCACCTACAAAGAAGTTAAGGCTTCTTAAGCAAGAAATGCTCTTCTCTAAGCTCACAGATACCTCGGGTAGACTGGTGATCTGCCCACTTCTGTTTGTCATTTCTCTAAAATATTCATCATTTTTCTCTGTAAAATCAACTCATTCACTCACTTCACAATCACTCCTCAAAATGCAAAAGGGACTCATGTCTGCTTTCTGTTACATTAAAGGTTGTTATTTATGCAGTCTTGCAAAGGGACCTTTCAACACCAAGCTCCATCTATTTGAACATTTTTGTGTGAATTATGTGGCAAATGAAATGACGGAGAGAAAGATGTCTTGGGGCTGATAACACAGCATGCTTGGAATCACTGGCCTGTTGGAAATATTTTTGCAGAAGTTTCATTTTTGCTGCTAACCATATTGACAGAAAGTCTTTAAGTGAAAAAAAAAATTCTTTGAATGGTTTTCTGTCTAGTGCTTCAAAGAGCATTTTAAAAACTTCCCATTTTTTCTGCCACTTCCTTTTTCCTGTGTCCTTCCTATTTAACCAAGATGAGGTTATGTATTTTATGCTGTATACCTGTGCTTCCAGTGAGGTAAATCTCTTTGTTTTTTAGTGTTTGCCAGTTTATAACTTAGATGCAAATAATGAAGCTTTTGTGAAGAGAGACAGAGAGGCAGGAAGAAAGGGAGGAAAGAAGGGAATGCAATGTATAGGGATAAACTCCAACATATTGGAATTGCCTGTTAAAATCCTACACAGATTTTCTTCCCCCATCAGATAACTTGCTGACCTTATCCTATGCTACATCTGATTGCAATTACTTCAGTTTGTTAGTCTGGCCAATTTTAGAAACTTGGACAATGTACATCGTTGCAATCAGATCTCCATTAAAACTCAGAAACGAAGGATAAATCAGTTATTGCCACTGAAGTTGTTGTGATGTAGTCTTTTTTTCCCCCCTAAAGAAATGCACTCATGTCAGCAGGTCTAAAATTTTATTTCTCCAAACTTCCAGCATGACTTCTACAGATACGTCTGCTCTCTTCTACATTATTAATCTGTAATCTCATGAAATTCAATTACATGCTGTTTCCACATTTCCTGATTCATTTCCTTGGTAAGTTTTATAATTACTGACAAAACATTTGAAGGTACAAAACACACAGACCAGGGAAAGAAAGAACTGTATAAGATCCATAAATTTCTCAACTTTAGAATTGTAGCTCTCCCTGCTCACTGATAAATATCAATTTACATTTCCATCAGGCTGCCATGGCCACCGGTGCAATAATTTAGTAACTTCTTAACAGCATGAGATTTAAGGGTTATAAAAGCAAACATCTCTGACTTTAAAATTCCCTCCACAAATTGACAGTCTCCAAAATCCCCATCCTCACCTTACGCTGTAAGAGTCTGAATGCAGAAGGCCTCATTAAAATGCAGGGTGTCACAGAGAAATGCAAACTGTAATCCAGAATCTACCCGCCATCGATGCATCAAAATTTCCAAAACAGAGAAGAGAGCCCTGCGGGGTTGAGTTGGAACTTGGGAAGTTGGGAGAGCAAACGGAGCAAGCCCTTTAGGGCAACTAATCACCCTCTCTTATAACCATAAAGTTATATGGATGTAATTTTTTCCTTGGCAGGGAAGCACCCGCTTAGGAGAAATATTTTGGCACAGTCAACAACAGGTATGGGATAACAAGAGGCATTCGTTAGCCCAGCACTGGCGCTTTCAATCTTATCATCTTGTCTTGTTTCATTTTTAAGCAAACCTGAGCCTTAGGGGATCACACTAACAAAGAGAAGAGAACACAAAAGCCGGAGCGCTTGAGTTCAAGGCACCACTTTACCTCAGCATCTGGATTTTGATTCATGGTGAAACACTTTTAATTTCACTTCCTCCCCAAAACAGCAGGAAGGTAGAATGTGAGGGACATGACACATGGCAGGGAGAAGGAGGAAGCCAAAAGCCACTGGTGCCTGTTTCACAATTCTGCTTCTTGTAATGTCTGGTATGGAAAAATGAAATGAACCGTAAGTCTGACTAATCTGAGTGATATAGAAAAACCGGTTTCCAGATGGGCAAATATTCAGCTCCTAATTCATTTCATGAAGTTTCTTTTCCACCTTTTCCCTGTGTTCACGCTGGGCTCCAATATTCTGCTACTCTCCAGCTCTTGGTGCGTGTCATCCCCTCCCCTCGGAATGTGCTTGTCTTCATGTTTCAGGTTACTGTGACAGAAGTCAGGCTGCAAAGGCTTTATGTACTCAACTTGATCAAACTAATCTCTAGAAAACCCCCTGAAAGTACCTTTAAAGCTCAGTGAAATTACCTTGGATTTGTCATTGTAAATCTCTACTCCACAAGAGACCTGAACAGTCTGAGCACGCAGCAGGTCCCCAGCTGTCATCTCCTGATGCCTGCAAGACACATTTCCATTACTTCAGAAGGTGGATGGAAATGGCCATTGGCCTTAACTGGCTTCCTTCATTCCTTCCCTCCTTGCTTACAATCTAAAGAATGTATAACTCAGTTGCGTGCAAGGTAGTCACATGATTTGTTATTATTCAGAGTGGACTGGCAATGCTGCTGCTTCAACCAAGAGGACATTATAACCTTTCACCTCATTAGGCAATGACTTTGTGGTCCTACTCAATGTTATTCTCACTGGACTCCTCTGCATGGATCCTAAGATTTCTGTGGTCACTGACTGGTTTTCCCTCACATTTCTAGGTCTTGCCAGGACTAACGGATGTGTTAAATTTAATGAAATTAAATAAGTGGTGGTATATGGGTAATTCTGCTATAGCTGGCCAGAACCACTTGCTGAAACATGTGCAGATATTTTACGACCTCTCTGAACACAGTGGTAACATAGGGAGGCCAGGCGGAGAGGAAACTCCTTAGGAGAAGCAAAATCCCAGGCCCTGCCTAGCAGCAATCACCTGCACAAAGCCCATGGTTCCAAGTTGGGGTAGAGAAAGGACTGGGTCTTCACCATCCCTCTGAAAGTGCCAGAATCTTTGCAATGGAGAGGTGGTTCTGCCTTAGGATGGATGGGCTATTTACTGGACCCAAGAAAACATCAACACAGAACAAATGCTTTTTAGGAAGGCAAGTGAAGAGATTACTGGAAGAGTCCTAGGGTAGAAATGTCATGGTGACCAGGGCAGGCAGAATTCCCAAAGCATTTCCTCAGGAAGCCAAATTAGGAGCTGTACCAAGGGATCCTATACCCCATGTGAAGAGATTTTCCAAAGTAAGCACAGTGGGGAGACATTTCCTTTTCACCTTCATAGGGACTCAGGATGGCTTCAATGTTTAAATGTCTTTTCTTTTATTTCTTTTCATTTGTGTATATTAGCTATACAGAATGAGTTTCATTCATGCATGTTCCTACATGCATTTAATATATTTTGATCATTTCTATCCCTCATTACGCCCTTCTCATTTCCATTTCCTTCCTGTTCCTGTTTCCCATCTACTCTGTCTTCTCTGAATTTCTCTATGAAACAAAATGTTAAATGTATCTTTCTAAATCCAGCTTCTTTTTTTAACTCAGTGGTTTCCAACTCCATCCATTTTCCTGCAAATGATATGATCTCTTTCTTTTTCATGGATGAGTAATGCTCCACTGTGCACATATACACCACATTCATCCACTGATGGGCCCATAGATTAGAGGCTATCTTGACTTTGTCAACTATGGTGTATGGCTTTGAGTAAGCTTTTAAATTGTTCTGTGCCTCCATGGTTTTGTTTTTTTTATTTTGACCTCTCAGGTGGAGCTAGTTGTCAAATTTACCTCAGAGAGTTAGTCCATGCAAAACACCAAGGAGAGTATCTGACCCTGATTAAACTCTTAAGAAATATTACCCTTGCACTTATGAGTCATAAAGCTCAGCTTTCTACATTAGTTTTCCAGTTCTCCATTTCACATTCCCCAGCATCTGTGCCTAGCCCACAACATCTCAGGTTCAAGACTCTTTGTATATTCTTCTCTCAAGGTAAAAAACAGAATGTATTTGTTGTTCCTTTTCTCTCCTTCTTTCCTTGAGTTTTGCTGAGGTTGTGTCAGCTAGTCAAAGACTATAATAATTCCCAAACTTCCTTGCAGCTAAGTGTGATCATGTGACTAGGTTGTGGCTGACAGGAGCTGAGATGAATTGATGGGTACACTTTTCAGGCATGCCATTAAAAAATAAGAGGTGTGCCTTCCACTCTGCTGGCTGAAGTACAATGATACATTTGAAATATGGAAGCCACACTTAAAGGTAGGGTTAACAGAGCAAGAAGACTGAATGGGTCTGAGTCCTCAAGAACTTCCCAGCAGAGCCACTCACATTTAAGAAAACTTACCTAGTTAGTGCTATATTCTCTTAGGAATTGTCCTCTTCCACTTAGAACCTTTCCTCTTTATGTTATAAACTATATTAGAAACATAGAGGATTTGTTTCATGTCTGTAAGAACATATAAACTTGGGAGATCTTAAATTAGAGAAAAATGACAAGTTGATTTTTCCACTTTCCATTGAAATGAAATTATGGAGGTTAGCTCCTTCCTCCCTTTCTTGCTTCATTTTGGTTTGAATTCTCATCACATACCTTTCTTGCTAGTCAGTATAATTTTTAAAACCTGAGACACATTGTCTTAATACTCAATTTTTACTAAAATTTATTCTTTGCAAAAATTTACCATGATTTATCCATGATGGTTCCAGAAGTTAATATGACCAATGCATGCCTATTTTTCCAAAGGACAATCTTTCTTCTTTTCAGAATATCTGTCAGCACACATCTGTGCTGTGTGTACAAAATTTCACCTCCCAAGAGACCCAAATTTAACAGAATCATTTGCCTCATTTTTCAAACAGTGTTAATTTAGTTTAAAAATACTTCTCACATTATGTTATTGCAAGGGTCTTCTTTTATTCCTCTCATGCGTTAGTCTAACCTGTATCTAACATTTACTTAATTTGAATCCTACAACATTGGAGAAAGGCCTCCATAAAATGTAGCTACCAGGTCCACCCCGTTATAGTTCTTGTGATGCATAAAGGAATAAAGATATTACTTTTTTCAGCAAACACTTAAAATTAAATTCACTTGAAAAATGTCTTCCCCATATATTCTTTTATGTGTAATTTCTTTTTAGTGGGTTACACAATGCAAATTAGGCAGTTTATTTATACCCAAGTCCAGGGAAATGAATTATGTACTCTGGAGGAAAAGTTCCATGGGAATATCCACTCTTCCTTACTTTTGGATTATTGAGCCTCTAAGATATACTGTAGTCTTTTCTCTAAAGATCTTAGGGCTCCTCAACAGCCAGTTTCCATGGGGCTGGACACTTCTTCTCTATCTGTCTGTAGAAGACTAGCTGGAACCATTGTTACCACTTTGAATTTCCTGAATGGTCAGTGCATTGTTCAAAGCATCAACTCAATTAACCAACAGACACTCACTGATTTCAATTAGAAGAAAATCTTACAAAAACTAGATTAGAGTTGCTAGTCTAGTTGCAAAAACCTGTGAGAGCTCTGGCTTTTTAAGACCTGTCACAAAGACAAAATCATGATCTCCATGTGTGTCATAAAAAGGATTCCTGTGTCTACAGTATCCCCTAGCTATTAATATCTACTTTTTAAGGCATCATATGGCCTACATTTGAGTAAGTTTTTTTTTTTTTGGTTTTTTTTTTTTTTTTTTTTTTTTTT
>NW_022900926.1:17175491-17246729 GCF_012274545.1 Fukomys damarensis | reverse complement strand
TTTTTTTTTTTTTTTAGATCTTTGGTGAATTAAATTCTTAGGAGACAGTCTTATAGATCCTTGTTGATCGAAACAGCTTAGTGCCATATACACAAAATACATTTATGAATGAAGGAAAGAGTGGATATGTTTGTGTTATGGCATCAATGTAACTTAGGGAACTATCTCATTTATCTCCAAGTCTACATCCTGAACATTATGGTACAGTGATTTCTATTTATGTCTAAAAGGCACTAACAACCCCTTTCTTCCATTCATCCATCCAATTCTTCGGCATATATTTACTGAGCATTTACTGGATGCCAGCTATCGTTCTAGATGCTAAAAGTACAACAATGAATGAGCCACAGTATTGCTATAATATAACAATGCTTGCATTCTAGGGAGAAAGTCATGGTGAGGAAAGAGTTTCTCTATAGCAAATGAAGCAGTCAGTGAGGGAAGAAATATTACAACCACATCAGCTTGGGCTTGGAGGTAAATATAACATTTCCTCAAGTTTTATAAATTCAATAACAAAATGGCATTAGTCTCACAAGTGGATATACCAAAATGAATTGCAGGACTCCTTGAAAAGTAGCAATAAAATTATTCTAATTCTCTTTACCTAAATGGTATATCCATAAGGAAAATAATTTTTAAATTAGCTAAAATTAAAATTTAAAATGTGCCCTAAAAAAGAATTATCTGAGCTATATTCACATGGAATCTTATTCTGTACAATAAGCCAATGATTCTCTAATTTATGTCCTCTCTCCTTCTTTCTAGTAGTCTTTTACTAATATATGATTTTTTCACTAAAATTTTATGTGCGAGAAAACACTGATCGGATGCTCAATTTTTAGAAATTGCTCATGTCTTATGCAATGGACTGGATAACATTTTGGTAATGAAACACAAAGGTGTTTCATTTAACCCATATGGAAGGTAACATCCCCTCCCCAGTGACTGAAAAATGAGTGACTGAGGTAGAGATTAGAGGAGGATGTTCTTTTCATCTGAAATTCTTTGTATCTAATTCGCTACATTAAATCACAGTCAGGCAATACTTGTGATCACTAGTCAACACTGAAGATGGAGAGTGGAGCTAATACCCCATCCTGCACTAGTTAGAAAAAAGTCATTTGTTAAAAGGGGAAGTTTAAACTTAAAATCTTACTGTTTATAAACTTTACATCATGGTAAACTTCATGTCTCCCTTGCTAAATATTAAATACGGCTAGTTCCTCAACACATGCTGATAAACTCAGATTAAACATCTGAAAATTATTGATCCTAAATTTCTTTGCAGGCCACGAGTCCAAGTCTGAGTTGGGTCTCCCAGTGTGGAAGTCCCAGGTACACGGAGCCCTGCAGCAGTTTCAAGGCCAGCAGGAGACAGCCCCTCACAGAAACACCTCAAACTAAGAAGAACCTTGGAGGCAGGAAGGAGGGAGGAAAAGGAGGGAGAAGAAGAGGGTAGGAGTGTGGCATCTGGGGTAGAGCCGGCTAGATGCCCTTTTCTTCTGAGGTCAGAAAGCAGCCAGGCAGGCCACCTTCCTGGCAGTGAGGAGCCACACGGAGCCTGGGGCTTGGAATGTGGGACGAAGTCTTGCTCATCCCTCTGGGCCTCACCCAGAAAACTCCCTACACAAACCTACACGGGCTCTGCCTCTTTTGCAGACGATACAGCTGCCGAGATGAAGGGCAGCTCTTGCTGGAAAGGTGAAGGGAAGGCGGAACCACGCAGAGGGAGGCTCCAGGCTTTCGAATGCCTATGAGAAAGAGACCAGCTGCAAAGCACGGGTGATGTCGGAAATAAATCTCCGTGTGAAGCCACTAAGGTTTGGGGATATTTCAACAGGAGCCTTCACTGACTGGTACAAAGATAAAGAGAGGAATTAATAGCACGACTCCATTTTTCCTTCCGGTCCTGGGAAGCAGCTGATTAACAGCTCGGCAGAGTGAATTCTTCACAGCGGCACAGAAGCAGGGGACGCACCTTGTCCATTTACAGCCCATAGTGCCCAGGGGGGAGGGATGTCCTTGCTCAGCCTGGAAGCTGGGTGTGAGTATTCTTTGGTGCCCAACTGTTGGCAAAGGATCTCTTTGGGGTGGGGGTGGGGATGGATCCTGGGCCAATAACATTAGATTCTGTTGACATGTGAAGCAATTTTGGCAAACCCAGAATGCCTTTTGGTTGTGATTTATATCTAGTCAGCGAGAAATGACATCTGGGATGTCTGATTTATTCACTAGCGAAATGCTGGCTGAACCTAAAATAAGAAAATAGAGATTTATGTAACAGATTGCAAAGCCTTAATTTAAGAATGGTTAGGAAACCAGCAGACACTCCGCAGCTCTGCACTGCCTGGAATCACACGCTTCAAGTTAATATCACTTTTCTTAAGGTATTAAGTCACATGCTGAGAGTGAGGGCATTATTTCTGCAAAATTCAACACCTGCCTCTTTTCAAGATGACTGTTTCAGGCCCGAATCAGTTCTGGCATTTAGTTACATATCAATTGCCATAAAGAAGCAAGCAGCTCTTGTAGAACTTAGCAGAGAGCTAGGTTTATTGTAACTCGGATCCATTTTGACTTTAATTTAGTACACTGTGAGAGATAAGGCTCCAGGTTCAGACCTCTGCGAACATATAACTGCTTTTCCCAACAGCACTTATGGAGTAACCTGTCTTTCTGTTTAGAAGCCCACAAACTATTCATATTTGGGTGCACTCAGAAAATACTGGAATTTGAAGAGTCAGGAATTTTTCCCCCTTAGTAAGACCGTTAAAGTCTAAATCGTAATTGTTTCTTCTTCTAGACCTAATATATGTTTTCTGGGACATACTCAGTATCATAAACACCAAAACGCAATTTCTCTCTGTTCTTGCTACTCACACTAGATGTCCTCCAAGTCACCCACTTCATCTGGGGACCTTGAGCTGTGTAACACAGGCCCCCTTTCTGCCTCCTTTGCAAGGGGCTTTGGAAAGTGCAGAGCCAGTAAGCTATGCATGTGGAGCAGGCAAAGGTCTCCATGGCGTGAGTCGAGTGCTAATCTTATCTAGACAGCTCCTTGCATTTCGCTCTCTGTTCTGACTTTGCTTTATGTGCTCATCTATCCAGTCATCTCAAGCAACGCATTTATCATGGAAGGTGGTGAAATTCTTTCAGAATGAGGTCAGGGGGTCATGAAGAAAGAGAAAGGGGAAGAAGGAGGAATAAGAAAGCAGGGAGAAAGAGGCTGAGGGAAGGAAAGAGATCAGGGAAGGAGGCCAGGGCTTTGGGAAGGACCAATAGGAACGAAGAGGGAAGGCAGGGCCGGCTTAGTCCGTGCTTCACGCGCTGTTCAGCAGGTGAGAAAGTGGAGCCCCGTATCACAGGGTCACTAACAGGAGTATTTACATTTTACCTCTAGAGAAAACTATAAGACTCTTGTCATTGTTCTTTTAAATTTCCCCAAAGTAAAGGGATGGTACTAAACAGCACTTCCTCCAATATGAAATTTTGCTAGTTCACCACACCTTTGATGTTAAGGTTTGGAAAGAGATCCTTTTGCAGTGACTGAGAATGAGCTCTTTCTCTGTGCCAAGGCTCAACGCCTGCCTGCTAGAGCTCTTCGTTTTCCCCCACGCTGTTCTGCTTTCTACTGGAGACTATTATGTCATCTCTGAGGGAACGTGGCTTTATCTTCTGTACATACACCACATGAGCAGTACAGCACCCGGATGGATAGTGAAACAGGTCATTTCCCTCTCCTCCCGTCCTCATTCATTAAGGCCCTGGCTCAGAAAAGGCATGCTGCCTCACTCGCGTGGGCAACTCCTTGCATGGCCGTGGACTTGTGCCTCTCCATCTACCCCAGCACGGCCCAGGACCCTTCATGTGCCACCAGGTTCCAGCCCCAGCTCTTAAAGATGGAGCTACAGATTTGTCTATAAATCAGATGTGGTAGCTTATACTTATAATCCCAGGGCTCAGGAGGCTGGGGCAGGAGGATCTCTGAGAATTCGAGGCTAGCCTGGCCTTCACAGCAAGGCCCCCTAACAAATCTATCTATAGGGGATTTTTATTATAATATAGAAAAACCAGGCAAGAGGCATGGAAGATGAGCTGTGTACATTCCCTGTTTTTCATCTCTCAGTGTTTGATCATGAACACCAACCTGTACAATATCTAGGAACAGCTGTTCACAATGATAACAAGTTTTCTTTAGCAAAGGAATGGAGGTGAAGTGAATATGAACTTCAGTCTACAAAACTAGAGTGCAGTGAACGTCATCATCATTTTTTGGCTTCATCTGCTTCATTTTCACGTAGGGCCTTTGGTTGTCTGTTCATAGGTGTACCCACGACCCCAGGGGTTCTCGGAAGTCAGCAGTTCCTCAGTTTCTATGGCAACTTGGGCTCTCAGGAGGCTCAGCTTCAGGCCACAGCCCGACTCCTGAGGGAAATGCCCCTTCCAGGGCTGGGCGGAGTAGTTGGGCTTCCAGTCTCATTCCCTCCTCTTCGGTCCAGTCCATTCTGTCTTTTGAATTTCAGCTACTACCGTTTATTCACCCACTTCTCTCCCAAGACCATCCAGTGCAACAAGCCTGCGTTTTCACAAAAATAGGAGACTCACCTTCCTTGCCAGCTAGCGTCTGCTCCCTCCCTCTACCACACACAAAATAAACAAACACAGACTCAGGCCTGGCCACAAGAAGCAAACAGTAGTCAACAGCTCACTGGACCTCCCCTCAGTGGACAGCCTGAGGTGGAATAAAAGGCATCCCTGAAAGCTGCCCAAGAAGGAAATGTGGGCTGTGTAGGCTTCTACTCTCTACCACAGAGCCCCACATGGAGGAAGAGCCTGCCTGTGGGTGTTCAGGCAAGCGGAGAAGGGCATCTCCAGCACAAGGGGACCCGATTAGTCTTGGCAAAATTCATTTGTAGGGCTGGGGATGTAGCTCAGTGGTTCCGCCACCTGCCTCACAAGTGCAAGGTCCTGGGTTCAATCTCCGATACCCCCCCAAAAAAAAAACAACAACAGTCAAATTTGTGACTGAGCAAATTTTAGCATTCAAATTTAGATTGTGTCCTTGTGCAAATAATCCCTACTCTGCTCCTTGGTGTTTTCTTTGTAAAATAGAAAAACCCTTTCCTGAGAATATATTTATGAGGAGCAAATGAGCTCATCTCTCCTAGACCTTCCTCTCTTGTACACCAAATTACTTACTGAAATATTGATGAACAGGAAATGGCAGAAAGTCCAAAGGAAACATCCTAAAACTCCAAAAAGAAGTTCTGCTCCAACCCAATGCCCTATCAACCCCTGCATGAATGCCAGAGCACAGAAGCAAGACGAGAGGTGCTGGGCCTGAGAATCCACTGTTCTTTTCCCTCCCTGATCTCCTTGACCAGGGTTGTTCTGCCAAATGCAGGCTCGTGATCAAACCTCAAAGCCTTAGAGCCCGTCAGACCCAGGTTTGAATCTCCTCCTGAGAAAGAGTGCACAGAGAGGTGTCAGAGTCCTCCTTACGGCACAGAATTACTGTCAGGAAGGAAAAATGGGATGAAGCATAAAGGGCTTCACCAGTGCCTGATGAAAACAGTGCTGCTCCCATTTTTTTATATACATCTTCTGCCTTCTTGCTAAGAAGCCTCTCAACAGACCCATCATCGATGAGATTTCTTTCTTTTATTCTTGTTTAGTTGATTTTGTTCCTACTTTTTTTTTCCCCTCTCTCCTGGTTGTGTTTGATGGCGGGTGAATTCCATTATCAGCCTACTTGGAACCCTAACGCTTCTCAGCTATCCCGAGGGAGCGCCCACGATACAAGAAGCCACCACCGACACACAGCTGCAAGCACGGTCTACACAGGACGTATGCTTACAAACAGTCTCACCCTCACCCAGGATACCATCTTTTATTATTAGAATCTCTCTCTGGTTTCCTCTTGAATGGTGACAAGTTGGGCCAGGTATTTCCTCCTCAGATACCCAAAGTCTCGTCCAAACTTCTGGAGTTCTTGTGCCTGGGTGCCAGAGCCAGCCCCTGAGTCACAGTGAGCTAAAATCTAAGCTGAGGGCAGGTGGTTTTCATTGCAGGAATTCGCGTTCGCTTCCTGGAGACAAAACACAGCAACATCAATAAATAGCGTAGAAAGGAGGCAGCAATAAGAGGAGAATTGAAATGTCACTTTCAATGTTAACTAAAGAGGATACAATAGTGAAGTGTAGTTAGAGAACAGAGCACATTTCAATATGTTAGAATAATAGGATCAAAATCAGAGGCAGAATGAGGGCTGATTCTGCCACAACACAGCCAACACAGATGGAAATAACATTTTCTCGAATGCGCAGCCTTCTTAATGGAAATAACCCAGTATGTTTCTAACAGGCATATTAAAGTACCATTTTTTTGTCTTTCATTCAGTTCGTAACTATAAGCACCTCTTCCGCACCAGATGCTGAGACGACAACAGAGAACAGGACCCTGAGGTCCCCCGATGTCTTAGAGCAGCTATTCTGTGGGAAAGATGGATCATAGACAATGATGTCCAGGGATGCTGGGCAAACGCGAGGCCCGGGACAAGTCCTTACTCTCCCACCCCACTCTTTCCTCCTCTGTGTGCTGACGGCTCCTACGGCAGTTGCCGTGTCAGTCCCTCCAGAGGGTCGAAGAGTTGCTCTCCGTGGAACTCTGGACGTGGCACCTGGACCTGGTGAGCCTCATTTCACTGTGGCCTGGTCCAGTCCCCAGTGGAGCGGGAGCTCGAAGGCCAGGATCTTCATTGCCATCCCCAGTGCTGGGACAGTGCCTGAAATGAAATGGATGCTTGGCAGATAACTTAACAAATCATGCCTTGTGAATAACATTGTGAAGGAAATGAGCGCAGTCCTCTGAGGGAGAGGACTAGGATGGCAGGGAGCAAAGATGGCAGAGCCAGGAAGGATTATCTCTGTCAAGAACATGGGCAGCCTGCAATGATGGGTCATGCCCAGAATGCCTGCAGCTAGGAAATTTAGGCAGCAGGATTGCAATTTCGAGGCCAGCCTGAGCAAAGTACTGAGACCTTGTCTCAAAATTTTAAAAAATCTTGAAAGGGGCTGGGGATGTAGTTCAGGGTCACAACGCTTGCCTAGAATACAAGAGATCTTGGATTTAACCCCCATTACCACAATTTGTTTTTTAATTTTTAAAAAGAACTTGGCTAGACTTTTCCAGAAAGAGGGAGTACATGCAAATACACTGTGGCAGGAAAAGGTTGCTGTGCTCAAGAATCCTCACCCTGTGAGGTGACCACATGCATCTCCCTGGTTGTGAGCCTTCCTGCCTTCTCCTACGGTCTCACCACTGTCCTCATCTTCTCTTCTGGTTTATTACCTTGTCTATTTCTCTCATGAAGTGTACATGTCTTCTTTCATATGGAATATCTTGCAATTACCAACCTCCTTTAAGGAACAGTACTGGAACGCAGAGGAGCAGGAAGTAGGAGAACACAGTCCCTCAACACGTGAGCTTTCCACAGACTTTCAGGAGGAGGCTGGTTCATAGCAATGTGGTCACACTGCAATTTACAGACATTTCTTCTTATCTTTTCCTGTCTCACAATCCTTCCTGAGGACATTTGACAACTTGAAATTCTCAAGACTTGTCCTTCGGTGCCTACTCAAAGAGGCTGTGCAGTGGCTCCTAAAGTCATTCTTCAATAAGGGATTTCTACCTACGTGTTCCATCCCTCAGGGCTCAAATCTCTTCTGAAAAGAGCTGCTCGTATTTATTTCCTAGTAATAAATAGAGCAGAGACTTTCTTCCACTTTATGGTGGGACCACATGGAGTCTGGTAGGATTTGCCTCTGACTAGAAAGACAGGAAGAAAAGAGGGTGCTGAACTCCTCCAGAGAGCTAATTACTTGGTCAGGCCCAGATGTGCCCATCTCAGCAGGAACACACGGCTGCTTCCTTCACACTTTTCCCAGACCGCCCCATTTCCCCAGTGCCCTCGCTGTCAGAGTCCTCAAATTAGTTATTTTCTTGCCACGTCGGGAAACCAGGAGGAGGAAGTTAGCAGACATTTGCGCCATTCTCAGACAGCCCATGTCAAAGGAGAAAAACAGAGAAAGCAAAGAGAGAGAGAGAGAACGCGCAGCAAAGACTGCTGGTTCCCCTGTCATGGTTACTTACTCTCTGGGATATGTTCATCAATGCTGGAAATGCAACTCCCCTGGGAGTGGATACAGCTGTTTACATTGCATAATGTCTTCTTCTGAAACCAGCAATAACTCCCTCTGTCTTCTTTCCAAGGCTGGCTGAGTAGACTTGAGGCCATGGATTCTGGGCCCAGGGGTGACCTTTTGTTACATGGGAAGTTCCCCTTGGCCTCTGCCTCCTTGCCTATGAAATAAAAGGCGTAGGACTTGGTGCTATCCCAGTTCTCAAACATTTCAGGGATCTACTTAACAAGCATAAACTTGTGGACTTTCCTCGGGCACACCCGAGGGGAGTTCGCTTTGTGGGGGCTCTGTTCAGTGAAGACTGCCACTTACTGCTTCTGCCAGTATCAGTCGGACCTACCTAGTGCGTATATTTTTCGCATCAAGTCCACGTGGGATTATTTTTATTACATTTTTAAAGAAAATTATGTACCCAGAACAGATCTGTGTATGAGAGTGTAATGTTAATAAAGCTACTGTTATTAATATTATGCTTACATGTAAGATTCAGAGTTCCAATACCCAACGAATGAATATAACTATAGGGTACTTTGTTGTGTCACCATCCATCTTTCCTCACGAGATACTGAGAAAGCACCTCACTAACCAGATACCCATAAGGTTAATATATCTATGATGGTCCCGTCCTTAACTACTCTTTCTCCTCCTCATTCTTCTTCATCTTCTTGCAGTGATGGAGCTAAGCCCAGAGCCTTGTGCATGCCAGGCAGGTGCTCTACTGTGGACCTGTGTCCCTAGCCCCTTACCTTTCTTCTGTAAGCCCTGCTCAGAGTGGGGCAAGAATCGCGCTGGGTTCTGTAGCATCATCCGTGTGTCCGTACTTACAGCTTGACTGGGAGAGTTACTAGCGTAGTCTCTGATTTCACATCACACGTTAAAGTTCAGTCTTCATCAGTCATCTTTATATAACTCCGGCTACTTCTCTTCCTGCTTGTGAATGCACAGACTCATGCAAATTCAAGGCCCCGGAAAGCTTGGCTGTCCTCCAAGGCCCACTCTACAACGTGGGATTGCAGCCATTTGCCTGCTCCAAAATACCTTTCCTCTGCCCGCAACTATGGAAGGGCTTTTACAGACCACCCTGACTTTTAGAGAGAAATGAACATCTGAACTGAATATTGACTAAAGAACCCCCGCCCATGAGGAAAATATTACCCAAGGTTACTTCCTGAGTCTCGCTGGCCAACAGTGCTGGGAAGATAGCAGCTGTGAGTCTGACCAGGAACTTTCTGGTCAGAGGATTTTCTTGTTTGACTGCCTTACCCCCACGTCTTCCAAATCATTCTCTCCTGGTTGTCAGAAATGTGTCTCCCTTAGCTCGAAGCACCCAGTGATTCACCACTCATCAAGAACGATGGAAGAGGAAGCTCAGTAAAGACTCCTTTTAAAAATTGGCCCAGACTTATGTAAGTGGGTTGAAACGAGTAGTAGAAACAGACGAGTTTAATTCATCTCATCTGCTCCGTACCTGCAGTGCAGATGCACAAGTTTGTGAATAGCACAGCGTGTGTTCCGTTCTGCTGTTACCACATCCCCGGGCCCCTCTTATGCACGAGACATCCTGAAATTCCCTTTCTCAGAAATAGATATATAATCTCCACATGCCTGAATTTCCATCCTGTGCTTTTCATGTGACCAACAAAAATACATCCATTCTTGTAAACTTCTTGTTTCTACCGAGACTCATTCTTAGCATATCCTTATGCGGTATTGCTATGCTCACTCCCTCCACAATGAGTGACTGTAGCTCATTATTCTCGCCCTTTCTGTTGCTTTCACTGTAAATATTCATCCAATAGGGTTCATCTGTTCATATGCCCATAGAGCTACCATACCTTACCTGAGGGTTTATCAGTGAAAGAAATTGACTCCCCAAACCTCTAAAAAATAGCGATTTTCCCACCCCCCCATGGTAGATTATATTTTTGCCCTAGATTATTCTTGTCATCTACAATGAAAAGTCAAACAAAGCACTACCGGTCCTACATGCTCAGCATAAGCCCCTGTTTGGAGGCTTCTAGATGACTCCTGCCTTCCTGGCCTCACCTCTTCTGGAGGGCAGAGCATCGGAGGCCTGGGACACTGTTCCCCCTTAATCAGATCTTGTCCCACACTGCTGGTTGCTGCTCCGTGAGTGCGGGGCCTTCTCTTCTTGCCAGTCACCTTAGCATTTCCTTGATGGCTGTGCGCATGTCAGTAGCTCTGGTCCTTTGCCTTCTTCTCATCTTCCTACAAAGAAGGAGAGAGCAACCTTCCTTTGTAATTCTCTGCAACCACTTTTCCCTGCTATAATGACACTTTGCACACTAAACCTAATTTTCCTCCTGCCACTTCTGGCTGCATGAGTAGATTGTGAGCCCATAAAGGGAAGTCAGTGTTTGATGCACCTTTATGTCTTCTAGGCCCAGAACAGAACCACTTTTCAGTAAATGCTCCCTTTACTGTGAACAGATAAATGGACGGATAAATGGATGACAGTCAAAAGTTTTTTCTAATGTAATATTTTAACAAAACACTTGTTGAACATTACAGACACACTAACTACTGCACTTCAACAATTCGGTGACTCACATTTTTGAAAAAGTAATTTTTCCTGCCTAGATTTTCCTAAATGAGTAAAGCATTCCATAACAGACAAGAGCAGCTCAGTTGTGCCTAAGGTGCAAATAAAGTATAGCACCCTGCATTCCAAAAGGTGAGCTGAAAAGAGTTGCTAGTTTATTCATAACACACTTAGAGGAGTGCAGAAATGTTCAGTGATTCCTGCTTGTTCGATCACTTGAAAAAAGATATCAAAGTCACATTTTATAAAAGACACAGCTGAAGGTGAAAAGCTGGCTTTCTGCTGTGGCTCCTGCTGAGGGTCTGCCTCAGGGCTGGTGTCAGGGAGAAGTGTTTCCTTCGTGCCATCCAGGCTGACAGTGAACAGTGCTGTGGACTTTCACCTTGCCCAAGCCCTCTAACAAAATACCCCTCTGTCTCCACTCCATGCTGTCTGCAAAAGAGCTAAGCTAAAAATCACACCAGCAGGTTCAACCCACTGTTACTTCAAAGCACAACCCACATGTGAGAAAGGAACCTGTGGCAAAGCCGTTCAAGGTATTAAAACCGTGACTCACCGCCAGACAGAAAAAAAATTCTCTGCACAGAAAATCAGTTACATGTTATTGCTAAAATTAAACATTTTTAAACTCTCCAAATGGGCCTGCAGTGGATTTGTATAAATGGATGGCCTTACAACTTAAATCTGCAAGACAAAGGGTCTCATTTTCCAACAAATTCATGAAACAGCATTCGATAATACCAATAGCAGCAGCAAAATAGAGGAAATGCTCCCTGCAAAATGCTTTCTTTAACCGAATGAAGTCATAGAGTTTACGAGAAGAGAAGAACAGGCTGGCTTTCTTGGCAAGACTGTATTTGAAGTTTGCAAGTAATTTCCAAATGGATTATCATTCCACAAAACATGGGTCAGCCGTATCATTTTCAGCAGCAGTTACCCTGCATGCAGGACAGAGATTCCCCCTGCCGTCACTCTCTGATTCATGGCTGGGCTACAGTCGCGAATTCACAGGTGAATTTCCATACTTAACTGGGAGGAGGGAAATGGATGTGATCCTGCAATGTTGCTTACTGTCCCTCCTGGAGGGTCTCCGAGTTTTTCGTTCTTTCTTGCTGATTTTTTTGCCTCACCATTATTATGGTCTTTTTTCTTTAATATAAATGACCTTCGAATATAGCATGATATTGGTAAGAAACCCCACATTCTTTATCCAATGCAGATAGGTTAGTAAGGAAACATTCCTTAAAGAAAAATATAAGCAGATGAATCTAGAAACATTTGCAAGAAGGTTTATGATATCAAAATGACTTGTCCTGGGCCCTGTTGTCCCCGTCATTTCTGTACAATTTATCTGATCATGGAGATAACATTTCTATCATTCACAAATAAAAATATATATTGAATCAAGATCTGAAATTATCTCAGTAGGTTGGGACAATGGGCTGAATCTAATACTAAGTTTCATATCTCTATCAGGTCTTAAGTCGTATTTCTTTAGCAAGCTATTTCCAAGTTGTAATCAATGACCGTCTCTCCTATGCTGCCGTAGCACCTTACCTGGTCCCTTTCTATATTTCAGACTGTAAGTTTGTTGAGGGAAGGAGAACAAATCTACCTCCTTTAACACTGTAGCACTGTTGTGTGCGTTCTTGGTACACAAGAAGCGTTCGAGAAATACTTGCTGGATTTGTTGGGGCCAGGAGCATGGTGTGTGTGATTAGAAGATACATCACCATGGCAGTACAGATTGTGGTTACTGAATAAAAGCAGAGGAGACAGCAAGACATGGAAGACTCAGTGTGTGAACAATGAGTCAACTTCCAAAAGTCAATGCAACTCAGGCTAGATGGATGCATTCAAAATTCCACCCTAAAAAGGAAGAGATACCTCCAAGATTTTCCAACATATTGTGTCCACCTGTGGGAAAATGGCCAATTGAAATTAATCCAAAGGCAAAGAAATATGATAGCTGGATGTAAGAATCATGAAATAGGCCTGAAAACTGAAGCTAATTAAAAGCAAAAAGGTAATTTTCAAGTTTTACATTTAAATTTTAAATCTATCTGGAGCTGGGGGTTTTTTTCTTTTCTTTTTTTTTTTCTCATTGAGTTTATTGGTACGTTTAGGTATACAGTATAATTACATTCATAATTGGGATCTTGTACCTTTACATGACAGATCTTGGTTCTCATTTTTCCCCATACCCTTCCCCTCCTTTTACCCCCTCCTCTCTTCCCTATTTATAAAAACTTTAAAGTTTTTGAAGCTGGGTTTTATGTGTATGCTGTAGGATAAATGGTCCAATTTCATTCTTTTCCATTCTGACATAGAATTTTCCCAGCACTATTTGTTGAAAAGTCTATCCTTTCATCTTTGTAGATTCTTGGCACCCTTGTTCAAGAGTAGTTGAAGATTCCTCAAAAATTAAAAATAGAAAAACCATATGATACATTAATCCACTTCTGAGTATTTATCCAAAAGAATTGAAATCAGGATTCTGAAGAGCTGTCTGTGTTCCCATATTCACTACAGCACTGTTTACAATGTCCAAGAAAAAGGAACAAAACCTAAATGTCTGTCAAGGGATGAGTGAACAAAAGAAATGCAAACTGTACATGCGATGGAATAGTATTCAGCATTAAAAAAAGAAGAAAATCTTTCCATATACAACAACATGGATGAACTTTCAGGACCTCACACACAGTGAAATAAGCCAATCACAGAAGGACAAACCCTGAGTGGTTCTATTGATAGAAGGTACCTAAAATAATCAGGCTCATACATGCACAGTTTTGGATGTGTCTCCCAGAGGCTGGGGAGAGGGAGAAATATGAGATTGTTGTTCAAAGGTTTTAAAGTTTCAGTGATGCTAATGAGTAAAGATCTAGAGATCTACTACACTACTGTGCCTACAGTTTACAGTACCATATTGTGCATCCAAATTTAATAAAAGGATAGATCCTAGGTTAGATGTTTTTCTCCCCCCGCCGCCCCAACACACACACTACAAAAAGCATGAGCAAACTTTTGGAGATGATAGATGTGTTCATTTGTTTTATTTTCATGATGGTTTCATGGCATATACGCATGTCCAAACTCGTCAAATTTGATTTAAATAGGTGTAGTCTTTGTACATTTGTTTATGTAAAGAAAGAAAAATAAGACGGAGACCTGAGAGTAATCAGTCTTCACATAGTTGAAAGGTTGTCCTGGAAAAGGAGGATCAGACTCTTTGTTGCTTGTGACTCTGGACTACAGTCAAAGGACCAATGCATATAAATTATTGGGAGGAATGTTTGGCTTGATAGATGGACAATTCATAATAATTAGAGATATTTAAAGTGGAATGTGTTTATCCAACTTTGAAAAATGTCATAGAAAATATCCAGTGACAAAGGTTGACAAGGCTCATTCTAAAATACAGGTAGTGATTTTGCAAAACAAAAACATATATATGTGTAGACATGTACACATCCAGCCACATATTACTGGTAGTTATCTCTAAGATAGCATTTAACATTTTTGTTTGTTTACTTCCTAAAATTACTATAATGAAGACGAACCATTTTTCTAGAAACAGAAATACATTGTATAATAAAAATGTTTGTCTTGGGACATTCCATCTTGCTGCAGGAATTAAGCAGCATTGTTGCTATAATTCCCAGGAGACCCTGTGATATGAGAGAAAGACCCTCCCTACCTCCATCAACCTCTACTTCCAAGCCAAGTGTGCAATATATTCATTACAACTAAAATTATAACTGTTATCATTATCAATGTGTCACGTGGAGAGTTAATAGTTTTTAGAAAGGGTTAAAACATCCCAGATGTGCCAGGGAATTCAGAATTCGCCTTCTCCTGCCAATATAAACAGTATTAAAAATTCTTTAGGCAACAGCACAGAATGATATTTGCTTCCGTTGCCCACTTCTGTGTGGTCTTCCCTGGAGGGTAGGTGACACGTCTGTCTAAAGTGGCCAGCCTTATGGTACATGAAACAGCCTTCGTCTAGTCATTTCTCAGTCATGACACGCAATCCTTCGGCACTGTAACCCTTCTCTAATGGTACTAAATGCAGTCTGTCCTTTCAGGATGAAAAATTTTAAGAGTTCTTTATCACTCTTTCTATGGCATCTTTCCTTTAACTTGAAATTTTCACCTGTTATTTCTTTCCTGTACAGAGAAGATTTCCTTTCATCTTGGCCTGTGTACTTTTGTAAAACCTATTTGTTGTTTCTCTCTCTCTCTCTCTGTCCAGGAGGTCTGGACATTTTTGCAAGGGGTGATTCTAAGTGCGGATCTAAGTAGAATTCAATATGCATCTCCTAATGCTAAGAAAAACCTTAGGTGAAAAGTTGGAGTCCAGTATACATCCATCACGAATGCTATAAGAGGGTACAAACCCCTCTAGATAAGCTTTCTCCACTCTTCTCAGGAACCCAATGACTTTAGAGAGCCCACCCCCCTTCACCATTAGATTCACAGTTCCCTCTTAGGAAGCAGATCTGGAATGTTTTCAAGTCCAAGTTTATAGTAGGAAGCCAGCCAACTAATTCTATAATTGCCTCCTACATTCCTTGCAACCTACAGGACCCCCAGAAGAACAAAATGACATCATTCAGCTCCCGCTCCTACAATCACACAACTCACTTGGAAAAAACAAAACAACATCAAGAAATAACAAGGTAATATGGAATGATTAATAATCCACTCTTACAAGCAGTAAATGCTGTTGGGAAATGGTCACATTTGGTCCAGGAAATAAGAGGCAGTTGTCTTTAAGGTGACAAATTTACAGAGCTCTGAATGAATGTTAGGCGGGAGTTCCCACAGGGATCCTGGGAGTCTGCTAAGGTGGCAGCTGGGCTGAAAGTCAGAGCAAGTGATTCAGGCAGTCCTGTTTGAGGGAACAGATCTGTCCTGCATGTCAGTCTCTCTGCATGTTATCCAAGTGTCACCTGTTGACCAGTGTCCCAACACCATTTTGGAAGATTGTAAAGATGGAAAACCAAGGGCCACATTTAGAATAAATGAATCAAAAACTCTATATGTTCAGAAGCTTCTATATGTTAATCGAGCTTCCCGCGTGATTCATGTGTGTGTTGAAATGTGAGAAGCTGTTTGCACAATGGCAAGTCCACCCAGTCTCTTTACTTCTGTCTTGAGCATATCAAAGCTCCTTGCTTTTTAAAACAATTATTAATTTGTAGCCTGAAATTGTTAGAGTTGCAAATTTAACTCATTACTTAACTTTGATATATTTATAATTTATAATTTATCTCTTCTCCATGTTTCTCGTGCATCAAGGGGATAATTAAGAATGACAGATTTTCAGCACCAACCCAGTGACCAATGAACTATCCTTTACTGCACACTAGGGGGCGCATGAAGACCAAGATTCGGGTTCTACTGGGCCAACTTCATGGTGATCTTTATCAGTTGTCTGCCCTTTTCTCCAGAATTGATTTCCCCATGGCATTATTTGGAAAAGTAAAATGACTGCTAGAAACTTCCCCTACATATAAAAGGCAGACAAGTCTTCAACTCGCATCTCTCTTCATTCTCTACCTCAGGCCATTTGCCTGAGCAACAACGTTCACCACGTCACCCACCACCCCCGCTGCAGTGAACCGAACCGAGGGAAGGCCTCCCTTCCGTACAATCACTTTGGAGGCTCTCCTCCAACCTTTCGGCTTTCTGTCCTAGTGTGTTTCGTGTTCAATCAGGTCACGCGGCGTCGAGCTGGATACATCACCTCCTCTCCTTAGATTCCCGTGTTTCCAGCATATCAAAAGGTCTTTGCCTTTTGTAGTCTAGTTTTTTCTTTTTTTAATTACTGCTCCATTCTGTTCTTCCATTTAAAGATGCTGAGACATCTCCAGACAAAGCAGCTAAGCAGTATGAAGATGAGCTAACACTGCAGACTGCCTGTGAAGTTACTCACTCAGACTTTGGTCTGGGACGCCGTGAGAAAAATAAATGTTTTGTTCCTGTAAGAAGCCTTTCCCTTTCTCTGGTGGAACCCAACACTGGCTCTGTGGCTGTGTTTTAGAGAGTGTCTAGTGAACTCATTACTGAGTCCACACTGTTTGCCATGTGCGCAGAGTCCCCCCCATTTTGGCAATAAGGAGCTCACAGATGTGTCTTGGAGGTCACCACACAATTTTCAGTATCATATGGGATTTCCTTCTCCTAAAAGTTTTTGTCCTAGTGAAAGCCTCATAAAGATACCTTCACTGTATTTATTCCTACTACTTGGGCTCTAATTCAAAATTTTAAAATCGTAGTTATTTGTACCAGTGTGTAATCCCACACTTTGGAGTCCAGTCCAAAGTAAAATTAAAATGATTCAAAGAATGACAGGAAAACATTTCTTTTGGCAGGAAACAACAGGAAGCCAGAAGGAACAGAGGAGAGATCTAGTGGAGAGTGTAAAGCGGTGAGAGACCTTTTCCATATGTGTGGACATTTTAAAAATTCTTACAATCCCTTATGTTGCATTGCGGGATACAACTTTTATTTTCTTTAAATCCCCCAACCCCCATCATGCCCATGTTATTCTCAAACAGCATTTCTTAGCAAAGGAATGTGATGAAACAAAAACAAGGATGATTTTAAAAACTGATACCGAGGGCTAGTCAGTATACCCAGCCAACACACGATAAATTACCGAGGTTGATTAGAACCATTGACTTAAACGTTTGTGTGGCACTAGGCGCAGAGTGAGTTTTACGTAAAGTCAAGAAGTTAGAGCCAGCTCCTTAAGGATTCTCAAGGCTTCTTATACCAAATACCATGTGAAATCTTTCATAACATGGCCCCATAGATCCTACACTATTCAGTCCTGCACTGTGCACAGCAGCATTTCCCCTTCCTCACTGGGCACCTGAGCAACGTCCCTTAGCATCTCTAACCTCTCTCTGGTCTGTCGGGTGGCTAAGCAGCTGCTCATTCAGCGGACGTTTCCCGGTCCCACGTGCTTTCATTCCACGATGCAGTGGACATCGGAGAGAGAGGGAAATCAAATGAATTGTATATTGTACATTTTTCCCCAAACCTTTTCTTCTCTTCACACCAGAAAGAACACTGGCCTCACCCAGTTAACTTACTTCATGCTGGATGCCCCTCCAGTCTTTCTCTGGAGAAAGAGAAGCTTGCTCCTCAGACGAGCCAGAAGCACAATTTAGGTAACTCACTGCCTCGGTAGTTTAGATCTTTGCTAATGGAGTTGATCTTTATTACCATAAACACCAACGTTAGATACCATGTTAGGCACATGAAAGCCAAGTGGCGGTAGATGCTGTGTCCCGCCATTCATTGTGGTGATTTATTTTCTCTAACATGAGGCATCAAGGGCATCATTGCATTTGCAGAAGACCAAATGCATCTACTGTGCAAGCTAGATTATGTGTGTGGCCAAGAAATGAGGAAAAACCACCCTGAGCCTGGGCAGAAGTTTGGGAAGTGACAGGAGTGGGCTACAGAAGTGCATTTAGAGAAATGTGATGAGAAGGATTAGACCCAAGCAAAGGAGCAAATTGCAGAGGCAAAGAAAAATGACTCAGGTGGATAGGCAGTTTTGGGAGTGCCCTGGGGGCTAGGGGTGCGTCGTGACCATGGTGACACAGGCAGCTGGGACCCACGTCATGACTTTGAGCATAGTTGAGGCGGTTGAATTAGGGACACAGAGGGGAATGGAGCAGGAGAAATCAATGCTAAAACGTAGTGTCTTTTTTAAGTGTCAGAAAACCAGTAAAGATAAGTGAATCAATAAACAAGAATTTATCATAGAGATCTCAAGTCATTTTTAGAACCCAATAGTAGAAAAACATACGCACCACTTTTCACTTTATTTTTCTCTTTATATTTGCCTTCACTTGTACTCTGCACGCCAATGGGTTCTAATTCTCTCCACATTTTACAATCACAGTTCCAAAAGTCATATTTGAGCCAAACACAGATGCTGGTCTCTGCTTATTCATTTCTTTACACCCAATTCCAAATTCCTAAGGGAAAGGTAATGATTGTCTAACATGGGTCAATGGGAGCTCTGCTGCAGCCCCTCTGCTGGCCAGAGCGGATGAGTCAGGAAGATACTCTGTTACTGTGATTCTCGTCTATGGACAGAGGGGTAACTACAGGACAAATGTGGCAGTATAGGTGCCACAGGAACTCCCAAAGGTGTTTACAGCAAGCAGCCAGAAGTTAGCCAGTGTATTTTAATCCTGCAGTCAGCCTGATGTCAGTAAGAATGGAAAGAAATGGGTAGAAGGGATTTCTGCATTCTTAGAAACAGGGCCAGTTTAGCACAATGCAGTGTGACCATGACACCAGACGGGAGGGTCTGGGCTCTGCTACATGGAAAGAATGGTTTACACAAGGCTTCTGGTAAAGTGTGCACTCTTAGGGTCAGAGGAACAGTCAGACGCCCACAGTGGGGCGGGAGCTGTGGCAAACAGCTCAGAACATCACATGCGTGCCAGCTTTCTCTAATGTCAACTGGGCATGTTGCTAAGCAAGGCCTGATGCTTTCCAAAACCTGGGAGCGTGTGTTTGACAGACACCGTCCCCAGTACTGCTTATCAATTCACCAAGTTTACCAAGGATCTACCGTTGGGAGTAGTCATGTGGAGTTGGGGCTGTAAGACAGAAAGGCCATCCCTCAGCTGTTGTAGAAAGTCCCTTCAGGGGTTCTGAAAAAAGCTGAATGCCAGGAAGTTTTCCAGTCTTTTCTCAGCCTCCCTTCCAAAACTCCAAGAAACACGTGCTCCCTCCATTCCCCTCTCCTGCCTGCCAGAGTTTCCAGATTTGTTCTGTTTTGCAGTTGCGTCAAGCCACACTCGTTTCCAATCCTCACAGAAGGCATAAATTAACATTTTATGATGTGTACTTGTTAGGGTCTCTTAAAGTAGACATGCAAATTCGAGGCTCCCATAGTAAATTAGGGCATACCCGGATTGACTGAAAATAAACCAGGTTGCTTTGACCAAACCCTTGGAAAGCAGTGCCTTGTGGAGCTATCCAGGGACAGACACTCACCTCAGCTCCTGCCCCCAGTTGTTTACCCTGGCTCCTGGCCATTTCCTGCTCGGCTTGGCACCGCAGTCCCTCTCTGTTCGGCTGCCATTGGCTCATATGGCTCCTGGTCAACTTTCATTAACACAGAACCGATTGCACAAGCAGCTGTAGGTGAGCCTTTATGGGCCTCTGGCGAGTGACTGAGAGGCCTTGGGTCCCCGTCAAGCAGCTGGGCAAATACATCTGCCTGCACCTTCCAGAGGCACCAGCCCTTTTGAAGCTACCCTTTGACTAACTCTTCCCGCAACTGTGCCTTTCACGTAACTAATAGCTCGAAAAACCTTACAGAGCAGGAACGCCTGGCTAGATGGAGTTTGATTTGATTTGACCTTGCTATGGCAAAAGAATTCACAAAATCAGCGGTGAGAAGTCCTTGTTCCACCACTCACAGCTCCATTCAGTTTCATTTTAAATTATTCTATGGTCTTTATGTGCTGACTGGGTCACATGTGTCCATGCATTGATGGGAGAAAGGTGGAAAAAGGAAAGAGAAAGAAACTGTTCCCCATTGCCTCTGGAATGTTCCAGATCCTCTTCAGCATCCCTTGTATACTACGTTATTTTGAACATCTGCCTTCTGGGGTGTACATGTGGACAATCCCCCCAAATACAAAGAGAAGAAAGGAAAGGTGCGATAGTTTGGACCTAGAATGCTCCCCATATGCCCATGAGTTAGAGGCCTCATCCCCAGCTCAGTGCTGTTGGGACACAGTGAAACCACTAAAGAAGTAAGGCCTGGTAGAAGTCTTCAGGTCAGTGGAAATGCTATGGTTTAGATCTAAAATGTTTCCCTAAAGTCTTGTGAGTTAGGAGATGGGGCTTGTGGAAGGTGCTTGACTCATGGGGGCGCTGTGCTCACTGGTTCATAGCTGAATGCGCTATCAAGAGATGTGTCATGGGGAGTGTGACCCGGAAGGGCTCCTCCCTCCTCCTCCTCACCTCCTCCTTCTTCCTCTTCCGCTTTTCCTCCTCCTCCTCCTCCTCCTCCTCCTTCTTCTCTCTGTTTGCTAGCCACCATAAGCTGAGAAGCTTTCATACATCATCCCCTTCTACCATCATGTTCCTGTCTCAGAACCAGCCAATCATAGAGGACTGACTGAAACGGTGAGGAAGTGACAGAAAAGTGACTGATATAAGAGGGAGCCCTTGAAGGGGCTGTGGCTGCACACTCTTCTTTCTCTCCTTGACATCCCAGCCACGAGGTGAGTGGTTCTGTTCTACCAAGTGCCCCCCACCCTAAATTGCTGCCTTGCCACAGGTCCAACAGCTGCAGGACCAGCTGACCATGGACTGAATCTCCAAAACTATGAGCTAAAACAAATTGAAGCTGGTTATCTCCAGTATTTGTTCTAATGATGAAAAGCCGACTAACACACAAAGAAAGGAAGACAGCAGAATCTTCCAGAGCCAGTCCCTTGGCATCCACCGTGGAAGGGATGTAATTCTAACCCTATAGGTAGAAGAGCTGACTTGGAGGCCTCATGTCAGCCTGTGTGTGCAAAGCAAGTGCAGGGGATCTTCCTTGAGCACCTCCATCTCACAGGTCATGCTGGAAGTCACTTTCAAGCGGGTCCTGTGTCATGAGAGGGCAGGGTCCTGCTCCATTCCCGCATCCATTTCTGGGTGAATACTGTCTGACGCTCCCACCCCTGTGGCACTGATGAACTTGACATGTTCTATCGGAGAGCCCAAGGATGCTCCCACACTCTGATGTCCCTGTTCTTGCCAGCTATGTTGCTGTCTCTGTTTTATTTGTCCTCCCCAGCACCTATCTTGTAACCTCCCTCTACCTCCCTCACACTTCTCTTCAGCATTTCTCCTTCCTTTCTCTTCTTGTTTCACTCAGTTGTTAGCATCTCATTTCACCTCCCTGCTCTGCAGAAATCTATGTGTGGTTCTTACCTTCCCCCAGTGGCATTTAAAGTGTTTCTTGGTGCAAAACATCCTATTCATTGCCATAGAAACAGGAAGCTCAGTGTGGAAGTAAAAGGAAAAAAAAAAAAAAAGAAGTCTGACACTCCGAAGCTGTACAATTCTGTTATTTTGCCCAAATCCATAAATGGCAACATGCTGGGAGATATGCAAAAGCCACCCTGCTGCTAGAACAAGTGAAGGAAGGGCCTCCCATTCCTAGGAGACTTGTCACAGGTTTTAAACCATGTCCTTAAACCAAGAGAGAGCTGGCTAGTGTAGGAAGGATTTTAGTTTTCCCTTCTCGTGAAAGCTCCGAGCTGAGGGTAGGGAAGGCAGATGGTGAGAACACTGAGCTGGGAGTCAGATGGCCCTGTGTTCTGTTATCATTTCTGCCTCTCAAAAGCTGTGTCACTTTAGAGTCCTTCCTTAATCGCTCTCAGTGTCCTCAGCTTTAAAGTAAGGGTATTATTTGTGGTAAGGGTCAAGTGAGGGCACCAGGACAGCTAGCTTCCTTGCACTGGCTGATGGGCTCACCACACCTTGGACAGCAGAAGTCTGGGTCATCTGTTCTCAGCTGTAAAACTAAGACAACTTGACATTCACACCATTTCTCAAACAAAGCCAGTTGGCACCCAAAGCTATAAAAAGTGCTAAGCTTTTACATCTTCATGAAATCCTCGATTGGAGCCTTCTTCGAGCCATTCATTTCAAAGATGTCCCTTCAACCTACCTCAATGTTCTCCTATTTTTCGGGGTCCCCAAACATCCTGGTGCCCCAGGAGGCCATTACCCTCAAGCTGAAAACAAGCTAGGGCACTATCCAGAATAGAGTTCAACCTCCACTGAGCCAGGGAGCCTCTCTGAGGCAATCTATTGCATATCCAAAACTGTACTCCATCTCCTAACAGGCACCTTTGTTTGAACTGTGTTCCTTAGATTTTGCATTTGTCTATTTGGCATCCAATGATCATAGAGACAAACTAACAGCTGAAGTTTTTATCTTCCCATGCGCCCATTGAAATCCCACTGCAAATCCTCTAGCCCAGCCTGAGCCCAGAGCGTGACCACATCCTTTACCTAATTCTTTATATTTTCCTGGCAATAAAGCACTCAGGTCCAGGAAACAAACAACCAGAGAGTACCAGTGGAGCTCAGAGCAAACTGACAGCATTCAAAGCAAGTGATGCTAAGCTGTTTGTACTTCCCACCTTGCCCACAGAACTCACAATAAAGCCTCAGGGCCAAGCCTTCCTGTCACCCCTGCTTCTGCCTCCTAACTAGGCTGGTGCTTCCCTAATGGCCCTAGGGGCAAGGAGAAGGCATGCCTGGCTTCCCTTGAGAAATTTAAGTAATGAAAACCTTCTTGCAAGAGCCTTAGTCTCTTCATGTCATTCCTCAGTCATACACATAAATCCACCTGGACTACATCTGTCACATCAGGACAAGGATATCCTGAGAAGAGGGGATATTTGGCTCAGCACATACACATCACAACTGTGGGAGAGCTGTCCAGGGTCATGGTTTCTTGGTGCTAGGTCAGTAGCATCTTCATCTATAAATAGGGAGACCATATTGTCCCAAGTTGACCCCTGCTGACCTGTGTAATGATCAATACTGTCTTCATTCACTCTCAAAGCAGTCCTGGTTCAGAATACAAATTATGTGGCCAGTCTAATAAGAAAGATAGAAAATTAATCATCCATTTAATAAGCAACTGTCTTTGTCACACAGGGCTAATTGCAACTTGATCATTTAGTCCCACATTCTCACTTGAGGAAAGGGTCTAAGTGAATGTTACAGACGATCTAAAAATACAAGTGTTCGTCCTAACATAATATGCAAAATGTTAAAGAGGAAAAACCAGCTGCATGAAGTATGTATACAAAACAGAGCAATGAATCATGATTACACAGAAATGGGAACTGAAGTAGTTGTCCACCATATCGGAGAAGCTAGTCAAGGCTAGAGGTCACAACGGGCCAACCAGTTACCTGGTCACCTCTATATGTTTTAATGTTTGTGATCAGATTGGTGATGCTGTCCCTGACATGTCCTGGACACACAGTAAGTGCCACGAATTGCATTAGAATCAGGTTGAGTTCATACTCTTCCAGGGCTTATTCTATAGAGCAAAACATCAACACACTTGAGAAGCATTTCAAAAGGCATGAGTGCAGGTTACTCCAGGCCCATCTAAGGAATCATTTATCCTGGTCCTAGGGTTAAAAAATAACCATAAAACTTTTGTTAGAGGTAGGTGGTGAAGAAAAAGGAAAGTAATTATAAGACCGTAATTACAGCTGAATCAGCCAGCTCAGAGACTGTCTCCTAAGGCTCTACAAGCCAAGGAGCATGCCTGAGGGAACAAAAGCACGGCAGGCAATAAGACAGGACATAGCCATTGCCTGAGTGCTACAGAAGATCTGCTCCCAAGTCCCAGCATTGGTTCCCATGTAGAAATGAGAAATGCCAAGGACCACCAGTAAGAAAAATAACTAAAGCTAAACTAGAAAGAACTGGTTCAGAAAGCTCCAGATTTTCAACCCATCCCCAAAACACCTTCATTCCTCCTTAGGTGTCAGACAGGTACCGCTACCTGCCCTTCAACTTGCTAGCCTCGGTTCCTTGGAGGAGCAGCTCAGCTGTGTGGCAGGGTGACTTCCTCACCATTCTCCCAGGGAAGTCTGGCGAAGGTTGTTTGTAATCAAGCCTGAAAAGACTCTATGACATGCAGCTGCACTGTCTGTGATAGCACATACGTCAAAGAGAAAAATTCATGGTTTAGAAATGCATCTGAACTGTGCTTGCTCTGCCATGCCCTCATTGGATGCAGAGTTGTTTTGGTCCTCTACTGAGTTATAAATAAAAAGCCAACTCTAAAGATTTGCTGAAGCAAACCTAAGGCCAAAGGAGCAACCCTTCTTAATTGACCTGAGTTTCACAATGCTTCTGGCATGTGGTCTCACTCTCGCCGGGCAAAACAAATCCCTATAAAAAGAAACACATAACATTAGCCCTAGTATATTTTAGAGCCATGAATGTTAGACAAGAGATATTAGACATCATTTTTCCCTATACTTTCATCCTAGAGATAAAAAGTGGAAGAGCTTGTAGAGCTGCTTAATGGGTTTCCCCAGCTGGGATTCATTTTTATGTCAGCAATAAACACAATTAGATCCAACACCTTGGAAGGTGGCATTTTATTATATTATTTAGTTATAGACTGGTCTCTATTGTGTGATTCATACACTTAGATGAGGTGAAAGAGTAAAATGTGTGCTGCACCCCCTAAGTATTCACTGTCTCAGGGTACACCTCCAGGATCCCAAAACGCATCAGCAGAGCACTTCCCATTAGGACCCCCTACTTGGGGTCAGGCTCTATCTCTTACTCATTAATAGATTCCCCTGTTTTGTCCCCTCTTATCAGAACCCTGGCAGATGACAACTGGTTTGATAAACTCATCTACCCCAAGGTGTTCATATGTGATAACAGTCCAAAGAGAGTACACTTATAATATAATAAATAACCAACTAAATAACAATGCTCAGAAAGAGAGGAACGTTTTTCAGTATGAAGTGCCAGGCATTGCACTAATCATGTTAAATGCATCGTTTATTTAGTCATTACAACAACCCCACCAGATAGATATGATGTGATTCCACTGGGGAAGGGCTGTTGCGGGTGGGAGGAAGACAAGGTTTGAAGAAAGAGCAGTTGCTCAATGTCATACTCATAGTAAATGGTGATCTAGGGCTTTGAATCCAGGCCTTGGGAATGCAACACCTGTAGTCTTCACCATGGCACCTGGAATGAAGTAGGTTTTGTGATTGCAATAAATGGTAACAAAAACAATGTTAAATTGCTTCCCCAAAGGCACAGATTGTGGTCATTCAGACTAAGCTCACTTTCTCTTTTTTTCGTTCAAGTTTACTGAGGTATAACTGGCCAATAAAAACTGCATATTCCAGGTATACCTGATGACTCTAATCATTACAACAGGTTGCCTTTCCAAGCATTCCTGGTGCTTTTTATCATCATTCTCTTCCTATCTCTGTATCTCTAACTTGGTCCTAATAATTTCAACAACTATTTAAAGAATCACTTCCAGCAAATGCCGTCGATGGGGAAGCCTCCTCCACTTTGCCAAGTCCGACAGGTAGGATTTCTGTTTCCCTCCACCGGGCCCTGTTTTCAGTCATATCATGTTTCTCACCATGATCACAGTTCTACTTCCTCCCTCAAGGCTCTGTGCAACATGTTCAGCTCCTGAAAACAGTCTGTGTTACAGTAAGTGGCGGGGTGGGGGGCGTGAACTCTGCCTAACCCACTCCAGAAAACCCATCACCTTTTCAACTTCCCCTTTCCTGGCTCCTGCCTCACTCCCAGCTCTGCCCTCTAGTTTTCCACTTCCTCATTTTCAGCCTAAGATGTGCTAGAGAAATGCACCCTGGGAAAATCCTGAAACATACCGAATAGTCACCCCTGGGCCCAGGTGCTCGTTGTCCCTCTAGGGCTCTGAGAAGCAGAGTCTATGATATCAGCAGCCCTGAGACAGACTCAGCCATCCTGGCACCAGCACCCCAGTGACACTACCCAGGGATGGGGAGGAAGGGGTGTTCACTGTCTCTAACCACCATCTCTGGAGCTTCTGCAGCTGCCTCCAAGCCCTCTAATCCAATCAGAGTTACATTGTCCTGTGTCTGTTATAATCATGCTTGCATTGCCAGACACAAGATATTTATCAACTCTGGCAAAGCCACTGCTCCCAAGGGAAGCTAGGCCTGCAATCATGAAACTGCCTTACCTGCCCAGACTCTTTCTTAGGTACAGCCTCATTTGGCAAACCTTGTAGAGCTTTCAATAAAAATAGACAGCTGGCTGTGGCATGCATGCCATAGGTTCATCACCACTGTATCTGGACCTTTTTAAATTCACTTACTCTCTCTAGCATCACTGGGACAATTTAGTGCCCTTATAATTTCCCAGGGCCATGGAAAGCCTCGCATCCTGTAAGATAATAGAAGGGCATGACTCAGAAAGGCTGAGCTCTCTGTCAGCACATCCAGTAAAGGACCTACTGTCCAGATTTCTTCCCCAAGCTACCTCTAGCCTCCCCTATGATGGAAAATTGAGAAACCTGGGAGGCAGGGGCAAATAACATTTAGAAGTTTATGCCAAAGTAACAATTACATTTTTCTTTTAAGATAGCTAGAATAACAACACAGCATCCTTCCCAAAAGATGTTCAAGTTCTAATTCCTGGAACCCATCAATATGTTACCTTACATGGCATTGCAGCAATGGTTAAGTTAAAGGTCTTGAGGTGGAGAGATTATTTTGGGTTATCCAGGTGAGACCAATGCAATCATATGGGTCCTTAAAATCAGAGAACCTTTTCCAGATGTGATCAAAAAGGTGGACAGACAATATTGCTGGGCTTGAAAATTAAGGAAGAGACCATGAACTAAGGAACACAGGCAGACTTTTGTAGCTGGAAATAGACAAGAAAAGGGATTACCTCCCCTAAAATCATTAAGAAAGAACTCAGCCCTGCACACACCTTAATTTTACCCCAATGAAAACAATGTGGGACTTCTGTCCTCCAGAATTTTAAGATGATAAATTTGTGTTGTTTGAAGCCACTAAGTTTGTAAAGGTTCATAATAGCACAGTTAGGAAACCAATACAGCCCTAAAAGGTGGAGGAAGAGACTATTAAAGACCCTAGTCTTCTTAGAGCCTCAATAGAGTAGAAATTGTCAGATATTTAACTCTCATCTGGCAGTATTTCTCAATAAGCTACTGTCACAACTATTAAAAATGGAAGGTCACTTTGTCTCCACATAGGACTTTCTGTTGTTTCCTAAAGAGACTCAATACGAGAAATTTGGAAGAGAAAGAAAAAAATATAAATATAAAAGACCAACATTATCCAAGTGATGCAGGAATATACATTGTTTCTGACTGGGAAATACAAGGACTGTTAAGTATTAACCTCAAAGTTCATTTTGCATGCAGGCTGTTAACGATTTACATAAATACCCTTTATGATGATAAAGTGAATGAACTTTACAAGTTATACACTATGTTCTATGCTTTGAAAGATAAAAAGGACAAGGAAGAGTCTCTGAGAATTTGGATTCAGAGCACCTTGGGGCCTTACCTGCAGATCCCAGAGCCCTCGCAATATTTGGAATTATGCAGGGCCCAGGCACCAAAATCCTTGAGTTGAGAAAACACTCAAATCAATACCCTTAAAATGTGAAATTAAGTCTCGCCAAGTCTGGTCAAGAGTGTTTGAAGCAAGTGTCAAGGTAAGTGATGCTTTTTCTTATCGTTAGAGTTTCATTTCATATCCCCCAAGAGTCTCATGTATTCAGAGGTGGACTTTTTGGAAAGTGGTTGAATCATGGGGCTGCTCTACTCATCAGTGGGTTCATCCACTGATTAGTGGTGTGCTGGTAGGAGGTGGAGCCTGGTTGAAAGAGCCAGGCCACTGTGGGCATGACCTGGAAGGATGCATTCTTATCTCTGGCTCCTCTCTTCACTCTCTATTTTCTGGCTGCTGTGAGAGAAGCCATTTTCCTCCACCATGCCCTTTCACTATGCCATTTCTGCCTTAGAGCCTACTGACCATGAACTGAAACCACTAAAACCGTAAGCCAAAATAAAATAAAAGTTAGATAATAGGAGATAGGAAATAGAATTTTTTTCAAATGAGAGCAGGATCAAGGGATGGAATAAGGGGGACAAAGGAAGGGAAAGGGGATGAAAAAAGAATTGAGATGTGTTATGTACTTCCCAAAAGGAAGGTGATCATTATGTACTGCCAACATGTACTAATAAGTAATAAAAACTGAAAAGAAGACCAAAATAAACCTTTCTTCCTTTAGTTTGCAGCTGTTGGGTATTTTATCCCAGGGATAGAAAAATGACTAAAACAAAATGTATTTTTTTTTGTTCTCTCTTATTACTTACTTTTTTAATTATGAAAATTAAGTTTCAAAAATTTCTATCTCTTACTGAGTTACAACTATGTGACAAATACCAGATACTCACTAGCCCATTGGATCCCTTAATTAAAGATTATTATTCTCATTTATTAGATAAAGACACTGAGGCTATAACTTGTCCAAATTTACACACGTGGAAGGTACTTCTTTCCATCCAGCACCTCTTAGTTTCATTCTTTATTTCCCAGTTTCTGAGTGAAAAATATATTCAAAGAGAACAATAAGAAGAAAATAAAGTGGATCACTCATTGGTATGTCCAGTATTAGGTCATGAGTTCATACCCCATCCCATGTTCGAACTTCCACAGCCACCAGCTTCCCTCGATGAGATGGACAAATGGGGAACTAGTGAACCTCTTCCTCATTTTAAAATCTGGTTTCCATCAGTTAGCATTTAAATTTCTTTTGTGATGGATCCTCCTGAGAACATTGGAAAAGTAGAAAAGTAGCCTGATGGCACACTTTGCAGTTGAGCACTCTTTTACCTTAATTTAATTGCTCTTCCCCAACACTCTTTACTTCAAAGGAAAAAAATGATAACCCTGGTCCACCTGCTATATCCAAGTAGTCTTTCTCTTATAGTGCACAACTTGCCCTCTACTCTTCACAGATTTCTTCCTCTGCAGTGGCTATTAGAGAATAACTTCCACCTTTTTTCTTATCTTTCATTTAACTACCTTTGTCTGCTCCTTCTTGTAATTTCAAAGATTGGTCTAAATTTCCCTAATGTCCTCCTGTGTGGTTGCAATGATGTGATTTCCTTGTGAACTGCATTACAACGCCTGGCGCCCCCTTCAGGTGGGTGGGAACTTTCAGCAAAGAATTAGTAATATACTGCAGTAAGGTATGATTGTCTTGGCTGCTGCAAGAATAACCAAGGACGAAATTCAGTGAAACAGTTTCTTTCTGGTTCTAGTCACTCAAGTTTTACTGTCTAGATGCAACAGTGCTGTTTTTTGCCAAGAAGCCAACTGTTTGCTCATTTCTGTAGTGATAAATATCTATAACATTACACTACTTAGATGGGTACATAATTAATACAGTATGTCAATGCTATGGCAGTGGATGAAATAAAACTGGAGAGATGGTTAGAAAATGGTGTTTCTTTTGCTTTTAGGGTTTTATGGGATTTCTTGGATCATATTTACAGGCTGGTAAGAATCACAGAATGTGGGCAATGTGCCTAAAGCTGGTTCTTGATAAAGTAGGTGACTGGAGGCTGTCTTAATGCTAGAAAAAAAAGAGAGAGAGAGAAATCCATCTGGGACCCGGCCTTCCAGTTTCCTGATTTAGAGTTCAGGCCAAAAGAGGAAGAAAACACACATCCTCTTCCTATGTTTGGTACTTTCTACCCCAGATCACTCAAGGCTACAAGTAACAAAGCAGGCAGGGAGCTGTAAGGAAAAAGAAATACATTTCCTTCTAAAAAGATGGGAAAGATTGGCATGCTGTCCAGGCAGAATGAAACAAAATGAAGCTCGGATGGAACGATACTACAAAACCAAATCAAAACAGAAAGTCTTATGCCAACTCAAAACCAGGAGATTTAGCTACTTATAATTTGCCTTAATAATGCCTCAAGTTAAACATAGAAATAATAAACAAGAAAGGTGAAAAATAAACTTCAGGATTTGTAGGTGCCAGACGGAGTGCAATCAGATCTCAAACACATCCAGATTAAATATCAAACCTTTGGTGCCAAAGATTTCCCCGAAGGAAGGTGAGAGACCCTTCATTTATCAAAATAAGAAGAGGACAAACATTAAATCTTTATCATAAAAAAATGAATACCTACACTACTCACATAAGAAGTTTGTTTGGGGTTATTATTTTCCCCAAAATCTCAGTATTTCTAGTGCATGTCTCAAGGTCATGATTTTTCTCTCATTTCCAAAGTTAACCAAATACATAATAAATTTCCTGAAATAGCCTATTTCATGAGAATATTAAGGTAAGATGCAAATTTTTCTGCAGGTAATTGAGGAAGAAACTGGCAAAAGCATGTTGAGTGATCTCATCAAACTCATGTGTTGGACTTTTGCTTTTAGTTAATATGAAGTTGTGTTTTTGGTTTTTTGTTGTTGTTTTGCTTTGTTTTTGTATCAGATCAGTTATTCAGAACAAACAAAATTTAGATTAAATATTTTACAACAAATCAATAACAGTCTAATAACAACAACCCTCTCCTTCGAGGCATTGGAAGATGCCTGAGGCACAACCCAGGAGGGGCAAGAAAGGAACCACAGAGCTGAGCTGATATTCTGCAGGCAGCTCTCCCCCTCAGGACAACTGCCACTGTGGGTTTGGAATCCCCTTTCTGGAGTTTAAACTAAGGTGGGGGAGACACAAAGGTCATGGAAACCTCACGAGGCTTCACATAGAAAAACAAAAAGATAGAGGCTGGGAAGGGGAAAGAAGAAATGGGGGATGTTGCCAAATCATCCAAGAATTAAAGAAGTGGAATATCCAAGAAAGCAGGAAACACAGGAAGGAAATCAGATAAACTCCTACTTAATGACGATTGGACTTTACCATAGTACAAAAGGGATGTGCATTCAGTAGAAACCCAATTTTGAACTTAACATTTTTATTTTTTTCTCTTGATCCTGGGCAGCAACAGCCACAGCTCCCACAAGCATGCAGCAAAACAACTGACAGCAGAGCGTGCAGTGCTGAACTAGGTTGTTGAGTACATGAGCTGTAGCTGATAACATTTTCAGTTTATAAAATTGTCAATTTATGGGCATATCAGGGCAATCGAGATGTAAATCAGGGAGCGTTTGTATTCATTTTCTACTAGAGGCATTGGCCAATTTCTTAAGCTTCAAACAGCAAGAAACTTATGGTTTACATCTGCAGTGTCTCAGGAAACCTCGCATTTGGAGGTGAGGCTGGTCAGTCACTAGGGTGTGCCCTGGGAGGGTGTATTCTTGTCCCCAGCTCCTCCATTCCCTCTCTGCTTCCTGGCTGCCATGGGGTGAACATCCTCCTTCCAATGTGCTCTCTGCTGATCCTTTTCTTCCCTGGAGCCAGCCAACCATGGACTAAATACACTAAAAATCATGAACCTGAAACAAGCTTCTCCTCTTTAAGGTTGCAAGTGTCTGTTACTTTGTTGGAGCAACGGGAAAACAGGAAAGTGACTAAGACAGAAACACAACAAGTCATCACAGGACATCAGAGCTATTGACCTCCTCAGAGACTTGAAGTGGCCAACACTGGAGCTCAGAACCTGAGGAGGAGAAGCCCTTGTCAACACCCAGGCTCCCGGCTAGGATGTCTGTGGGTGACACTGGTGGGGAGCAGACCAGAAGGTAACGGGACATTCAGAATGTGGACCCATGTGAAAATAGTGGATGAAGTTTGTCCATGGTTGTGTGACGAGCCTGAGATAAATCTAGAGGTCTGGGGAAGAGTAGGTAAACAGCTGCAGAAGGCTTTGACCTCCGATCCTGATAGGTTTCCGGAGAGCTTATTCTCCTATTGGACACTCTTAAATACTGCTCTCAAAACCCCCACTAAAAAGGGCCTTGCTGCAGTAGAGCATGAGCCTGGAACTAAGTTCGTGAAACTGCTCTCCTGTTGTTCTTCCCTCGGGTTTGGGACCTGCTGGCAGGATTCTGACGTTGCGGCTCGCGACAGACCCAGCCTTCGAGCAGTTTAGTTCCTGCCTCAGCTCTGGCTTCACACTGAAACAGTCCCCTCTGATGGAGGATGACACTTCTCAGTCCTTGCACAATTTTCCACGTACAACGTCTGACACTCCGGCAAACAATAATAGCTGTAGCAAGGAAAGGGACCAAGTGGAAAAGGACAAATAATAAAAAGAGACCAGTAGATATTCCAATCATGAACGATATTACAGTGAGATTAAGATGCAATTAATTAAGAACATATGGAACAAATTATGGGGTATGGCCACAAAATACAGTGGGCATTTAAAGATTATTACAATAAAAGACATATTGTCATTAGTCTCCCTCCAAAATAATCTCCTTTGCTTTAAACACATTTATCCCGTCATTGTCTGGAGAACTTTCTGAAGCAGCTCCAACAGTCCTCTTACGTGAATGTCTTTAGTTGCACTTTCCTGGCTGCCTTGATGCCCCGAATCGATTCAAAACTCTTATGTTTCAGGATCATTTTGGCTTTGGGAAGGACTCAAAAGCAGCACGATGTGAGATCTGGCAAATGCAGTAGATAATGGTATACTCTAATGGTTTGGAGAGCCTGCTTTTCTGTTCGATGACATCTGACAATGTCACTCACCACACTTTTGATGAAAGAACACTTCCAGAACTCCTCTGCAGAGAATAAGGGGATAAGTGTGTTCAAAGCAAGGGGGTGTGGTTTGAGGGACCCTGATGGTACGTGCCTTTTACTGTCATGATTGTGTTATTTAAACACATTGTATTTTTATCTACTTTCTTCAATACAGTATGAGGTATAAATGAAAAATAGATATATGTTTCTCTTGTTCTCCACCAGCATTTAAAAACCAAGTGAAAATTATAGATCATAAAAACATTGTATTTGTAATGAAATATTCAATAGAGGAGCTGCTAGATAGAACAGCAGTTGGCACACAGCAGGTAATGTGGATTGGTGAAAAAAAATAACCCGAGAAATTCTACCTAGAGGCGCAAAGAACAAACAGGATTGAAAACACTGAGAGGAGCATGTACTGGTTGATTTTAAATGTCGCTTTAGCTAAGGTGTGGTGCCCCAATATTTGCTCAAACATTACCCCAGAAGTTTGTTTGGAAGGGATTACTTTAAATCAGTGGACTTTGAGGGAGGCAGATTACTGGACTAGGCCCCATTCAATCAAAGGCTTCATTAGCATAAGACTGATCTCCCTGAGCAAAAAGTTTCCTGTCGGCAGACTACATTCTTTTTTTTTTTTTTTTTTTTTTTTAACTATCTTTTTTTTTTTTTTTTTTTTTTTTTTTAACAGCATAGAACTTGGGTCCTTGTGTTTTTGAGGCAGGTGGTGGACACACTGAGCTAGATCCCCAGCCCCGCAGACTGCACTCTTGAACTATAATGACAGCTCTTCTTTAGGTCTCTCACTTAACAGCCTTGAACTGCAATACTGGCTTTTCCTGGGTCTCCAGGCTGGCTGCCTATCTTCCAGGTTTCAGGTTTGCCTGCATAAAGTCATATGAACCAATTACTTAGGATAAATTCCACTATGTGTATACACATCCTATTGGTTCTATGTCTCTAGAGAATACTAATACAGAGCACAAGAGACATGTGGACATGGGGGAAGAAGGTTTAATAGGTGTGATTAGAATGCCCAAGGCAAGAAACAATGATCATGGAAAAGAAAGAGTATTTGAAGGTATAACAGCTTGGTATTTTCTATACCCGATGGTGGAATTGAGCGATATATTCAAGGAGCATTATAAACAAATTTCTCCAGCAGAAAAAAAAAAGACATTAAAACCATAACTATTACTACTGTAGTAACGTTGTTAAAATAAGGAATACACAGTACATTGGGAGTGAAGTCAACAAAACAGAGGAGTAGGCAACTGCCGGTTCCCATATCCCCAGAGAAGCACCTAATACCAGTAGAAACTCGCAAGAAAAACATACTTTCAGTTTTTATTTTTTATTAGTACGTGTTTGCAGGAACAATGCTTACCCTTCTTGTGGAGAGTTGGCACCTGTACAGGGCACATGCTAATCCCTGTTTCATCGCCCTTGTCTTTCCCCTTCCCATTCAAGATAGATCTATATCCCTACTTCCTATTATCTAGACTTTATTTTGCTCATTACTTATGCGTTGGCTTTCTCAAAGGTAAGAGAAACTATGCAATTGTTAAGCTTGTGTGTCTGATTTATTTCACTCAACATCACAGTCTCAAGGTGCATCCATTTTCCACTAAGAAGGAAAACGTTTTAAGAACTACAAAAGCAGATAATTACAGCAACCAAGAAAATGCTGAGTCAAGAAAAAGGCATCTTAAACTCTTGGTATCCAAAGAGTTTCTTAGCAAAATGTTGGCTCAACATGGGCTGATGAATGAAGACGTCATAGACCCCATACTTCAGAATATAAGAACTCCCCTATTTCTGGTGTTACTATGAAATGAAGCAGCTACTCTAGGAAAAAAACCTTGGCAATTTCTCAAAAGGTTAGCACAGAATATCATATGACCTAGCAATTCCATTCATAGACATACACCCAGAATAACTCAAAGCAAGGATTACAGTAGACACTGTGTGCGACACTTTTACACAGTGGAGTATTACTCAACCATAAGAAAGGAATTAAATTCTTATGCATATGTGCATATATATAAAAAAAAATACTTTGAAAAAGTTTCGCTTAGTGAAATATAAGCCAGTTACAAAAGAGTAAATATTGTATTATTCCATTTATATGAAGTATCTAGAATAGGCAAAAAAAATAAATAAACCCACCCCATGGAGACAGAAAGTAGAATAGAGGTTACCAGAGGCAGAGGACATGTTGGCGGAGCTATGACTTTAAGGGATAGAGTTTCTGTACGTGGTGATAGAGAAGTTTGATGGCAGTGTAAACATGTGTATGCCAGACCCTTATTTACAAAATGTCCATCTCTGTCCTCAGCCAGCTTACTATTTCCTATAACACTGTTTGCTCAATCATAATGTCCAGAAGATCTTTCTATAGCACAGAGTTTATGGCTACCAGAGGACAGAGAATCAGGAGGGTGACTTCCTTTCTTTGAGCTCCCAGTTCCCAGGCTCTGCACTACGGCCTGCTTTTAACCACTTACCAGTCCAGTTATTTACATACAAGATGACCTAAGAGTGTGTAATTGTTCATTGATTTTTATAAGGTAACATAACAGGAAATATAAAAATGACAATTTTATCAAGTTTATTCAATGCAAGAATTGACTGGTTGAAATGACACCTGCCCGTGTGACAGGACAGTCAGTACATAAACAAATGCACTGCCCAAGTGATGCTCAGAGTAGACTGCTAAGTGGTTAAACTGCACTTTGTGTGGGTCTGACTGCCAGGCACCTCCGGACTCCCCGAGGCTGTGCTGCAGACTGGACATCTTATGAGTTCCTAGGAGAGGTACAGCAGCCATGTTTGCGTGTGTGGAAGGCAACACTCTGAATTACTGCTCTGAAGAGAACTGACAAATGGATCCTACCTTCATCTTTTTTTTAAATGTATGAACACTATTTTTTGAATTGAGTTTATTGGTACATTTTAGGGATACAGTACAGTTACATTCATCGTTGGGATCTTGTACCTTTACATGACAGGTCTTGGTTCTCATTTTTTCCCTTTGTCCCTGCCCTCCCTTCACCCCTCCTCCCCTCCCCATTTACAAACACTTCATTTCCATTTTTTACCTTTCCCTTACCCTTCCCACTTTCCCGATCCAACCTTCATCTTTCTCGTGAGGAAAATTAGGCTTTCCTCCTTCCCTACAGCAATCTTTATTAACCGGGAATTCTCAAGGGCAAGATGACATTATAATCCCTTTGTTAATCCTCACACACATAATCCCATTTCAACAAGATTCTTCTGATGCTGCTATCAAACCAAAAGAGGACACCAGGCAAGAAACGCACCACAAAAGGCTGCATGCTTAGAAATGCAGCATTCATCATCTTAGATGCATTTTCCCTCTTCTTGTAATTTATGCTTTTTATGAAGGTACGAGTGAGTCATCTCTACCTTTACATTTCTTATCTTCTCAAACATTAATAACCAGGATTTCCTTCAACAAATCATGAAAACTGTGCTAAGGTAATTGCCAGGTATGAGCATCGAGTTAACCCAAGCTCGTCCTCTGCCCTATCCAGCAGTCCCATGTACTTTACTCATCACCCTCATCAGCCCCACCTACCCCGCTCATACCCACCCACTCAGCGTTTCCACACAGTGGCTCATAGGAGCCTGATGCAACCAATATCCCAGTAGGAAGTCGTTCATCACCCTCCTACCTTGACAACTACTCAGACTGCATATCAAATTAGTGGTAGGCTTCTTGTTACCTGCATACCGCAGCCATATTCAGCAGAGAAAATCTGTGGGAGGGTCAGTTCTTCAAGTCATATCCGTAGGTGACCAGCTTTTTCCTGACTTCAACTAAGCCATTCAGAACCCAACGAAAGCAAGTCTCTATGACTGCTTTTGTTGGCTTGAAGCCAGATATGACTTATCTAATTGTTGTTTTTATGGATGCCGCGCACTGTGTCGAACACTGATGACTAATATCTTACTTATTTGAATAACACCAGTTATCAATGCTTTTATCAGGCAAAAGGCCTCGATTGTTTTGCAGACTAGAGAGTATGGTTAATACAAAAGTTTTTAAAATTATAGCCCCAAAGAGGCTTTTGATTTTAAGTGTATCACAAAAATCAAACCCTTTTCTGTCTCTAACAAAAGTAGAACTCATGGGTCTCTTTAGTGAACCCAGAAATATTAGATGTATTAAGACTCAGGAGGTTTTTCTCCCTGAAGTTAGGTGTATCTTCTTTAAGGAAATGGGTGTCTAGCTCTATTTCCTTGTTTTTTAGACCCTCTCTGACTTTGGAATGAGCATTCCTATGGAGCAAAGAAATTGCTCTGAAATCTGTCTTGAGACAATCTATCAACTGATAGCTAATACCTGTCTCTCGGATAGCATTTAGAGTTATAGAAATACCCAGGAGGTCGGGGGAAACGGCAAGACATGCTATTTTTCATTTCTGATTATAAAGGATACATAACTTGTTTAAAAAGTCTCAGTGGCTCTGAGATATGTGCTAGTTAGGGGTTGGTGCTTCCATTGGCCAGTGTGTACATCTGTTCAATAAGCGTTTCCTAAATATACAGCCTGATTCTTCATGGGTCTTCTCCAAGACTCGACCCTAGCATCCCAGTCACGAAGGCACCACATTTGGGATGACACCTGCTTCAAGTTATTGCACACTTATACCACTGAGCACCAGACAGTGGCCTAACCCTGTGGACAAGTCTCTCTGCACAGCCCCCATTCTGCACAGGCACAGTGCACTCTCAACGCCTTTCCCCCTCTGCCTCACTCAGTGGTTGTGCTTAGTGTCAATGTCCTCATCTCTCCTATTCTACCATAGCTTTTACCTCTTGAATCCCATCAGTCAAACTCTGTGTGCCTGTGTATAGCCTGTTATGTATGTGCACACATATGTTCACATGTGCATGTGTGTGTGTGTGTGTGTGTGAAAAGAGAAAGTACTCAGAGGAAGACACAGCAAAAGATGACAGCTAATTGGTCTGGATTTTTAATTTTTTTGTCCCAGGGATTCTGTAAAGTTCCTTCAAGAAAAAGTAGCTTTATGGTGAAGAAATGAGGAAATCCAAGAGTCCACAAAGGCCCCCAAAGCCCCACAAGTGTTTAGATTTTGGATCATCAGTTTTACATAATTGAGTTTTATAGTAAGCATGCTTTTGAAGAAAGGATGCTCTCACAGAAAGAAAGGGGAGAAAAGAAAGGAAAGAAAAAAGAGAGATTGAAAACCAGAGATTTTTCAATCTCTATTTTGCAAATGAGTCAACCAAGAAGAAATGAAGATTGTGCCACAGTCACATAACTGTTTATTGAAGACAGGAAGAGCACTAAGGACATCCTTACATCTGAATTTCCTATGCACCACAGAGCAGGGAGACAAAAAAAAAAAAAAAAAAAAGAAACAACACCTGTGTTTTTGTTTCCTGTGTTAGCATTAGGCTATATCCTGGTGGTAACCTGGGGCTTAAGTGGCAAATGAGAATGTGGGAATCAAATTATTCCATTCTTTAATGTGCCCCAAGAAAGCTCCACAAAATCAGACTAAGGATTGGAAACTTGGGCAAAAACAAATTCTTTTTAGCTAAGTTTGGTAAACACGCAATCTGCAATTTTCACAGCACAGAGAGGCGGAATGAATCCTAAATGGCCCTTAAAAGAAGTCTCCCATCAGAACATCATATGGAGATGCACCTCATAAGCTGGAGAATTCAGAGCTGCCTGTGTGTTCGGTATTTGTTCATCGAGATGTAACCAGGCTTCTGAGCAGAAGGTGCACCTCATGGAGTTAAAAAAAAAAAAAAAAACAGCAAAGGAAGCTCCTGAAGTCAGACGGAATGGCCGCATTGCCAGCCAGACCCCACTGTACCTATTCACCTGCACATGGGCCTGCAGTCAGCTGTGACGGTTGCCTTGAGTTAGGGATCTGCATTTTATTTACAATATAGCACGTTAGAATTACCTGCGGGGGGCATTAGTGATGTGCAAGATCATCCCAGAGGAATTAATAAGAATTTCTGCAGGGAAGATCTTGACATCAGTACTTTTAATGTCCCAAATGATTTTAATATATGGCCAGGGTCAAGAGCCACTGAGTCAGCTAGATCAAAAGAACCCAAGATTTGAGGAAGAACAGGTAAGAGGAAAATCCACCAAAGTGACTCACTGCCCAAACAAACCTCCACAAGGCTGAGTGACCCACATTCCTACAAAAACACCAAGGAGAGTGTGGCTGCTTGGTCCCACCCTTTAAGTCGCACTGCCGGTGCATTTCTCTCTCAACAGAGAGGTTACTAGGTTTTTGGGGTGCTGAGGACTCCTAGAAATCCTTTCTAGTTTCTTCTGGTCCTGAACAAAGAATGGGACAAAACAAGTGCAAAGTTAATGAGCTTTTACAATTATTAAAGGTAGGAAAAGAAATATGCTTTGTAGAGCAAGTGCAGGCCAATGAAAACAGAAAAAGAGTTCATTCTACAGGGAAAGAGCAAGACACTGAATAAGAGCGCAGTGGTCAAGAGCTTAATGGAACCATCTTTTGTTTCCCCAAACCCTCAGGCTGAGTTCAGATCCACCATTTCAGAAACCTGCTTGAGTTCTCCTGAGAAGATTGAAGACAGCATTCTGTGATGGGTCCTGGCACAGGGCCTTGGGAACTATTTTTCTGCACATTTCCAGGATTTCTGTTATTGATAGTTCTACCCTCTTGCTTGCCCTAATCGCCTGCCTCACAACTGCTTTGTAACCAGGCATTATGTATGGTTCCAACACTCTGAGGTGAACCAGGAGGACTGACAGTTCTACTGTGCCCTGGGTGAATTGGCAGCTTAACAAGAAGACTCTCAAATTTTAAATAAAAAAAATTTTAAAGGGCTGGTTACGTAGCTCAGTGAGAAGGTACTGGGTTCATTCTGCACTACTGAAAACAAAACACCACTTCTGGTGCCAGGCTTGGTGGTACATGCCTATCTATAGTCACAGAGTTCTGGGAGGCTGAGGCAAGAGGATCCCAAGTTCTTTCAAGCTCAACCTCAGCAACTTAGTGATTTCAGTGTGAAGGCCGTGGAATTCATCTCTAGTAGCGCTCTCTCTCTCTCTCTCTCTCTCTCTCTCACAATAAAACAACCTGCTTCAGTATCCTGCTTAAAATGCAGCTACCCAGCCCTCACAATGCCTGTTTCCATTTCCAGGAGCTGCTGCCGTTTCCTCCCATCCACCACCAAGTCTGGAACCTCCCAGTGAGCGTGCTCACGTCTGTCCCCAGCTGAGTCCCTGGATACCACTATTTGCATGAGATCCTCGTGGAACTTCTTGCAGCCTCTTTCTACCCACAGAAAGACGTCTCTAGTGACAGACTGTCCTTCTCCACTGAGCCTTCTTACTACCCTTTCCAGTTTTCCAAAACAGTGGCTGCTCAGTGCAGCACCAGGAGCCCCAAGATGCTCCAGGGACCCTGCCAGCCCCCATGAATGCTCAGATTCTGGGGTCCAGCTGGCTTTGCCTGTGCATCCCGCGCCAGGCCGGCCTTCCCTTCAGCAAGGCAGGTTCCCCTCACCAGCTCAGCCCTCTGCTGAGTCCTGGGACAAAGCAATTTCTGTCCCGGCCTCCTGCCATGGTTCTGCTGGGCCTTCTAGTGAACCTCTTGCACACCACAATCTCAAGAGGTGCCCTGTCAGCCCGATTCTCCCTGGGGATGGCGGCTACACTTTGAGGGAGGTCGCAGAACTGGAAATGACCCTCCTCCCGGAACATCACTGCATCCTCAGTTCCTTTCCAGTTAGTTACCAGGGGCCTACTGAAGGTTGCTGTGTGCGAGCGCAGGTGGTGAGGAGGCAATGCGGGGGTCGTAGTAAACCAGGAGTCAGAAATCATGAAGCCTGGTCTCCCCTTCATCCCTCACATGGATGGGACCAAGGGCACATGTTCACTTCCACATTTCTGAGCAAAATGGTCTCTAATGGCGATGGAAGCTGTTGGCATCGCTGTAGCTAGAACTCTGAATAGAAAAACAACTGGAACAAAGGAAACGAAGGAGATACGCAAGGCAACATATACAAAATTTTTAAAAGAACTACGGGAAATGCCTTACGGAATAATTGCATCAAAGGAGTGGTATATGAAAGGAGAATTGAGGCACTAAATTTCAGGAAGAAACACAACTATTAACATTTGGCTCCGTTGTTGCACACGGAAGAACTGAATGTTCCCATTTCCTAAACACTCAGAGCCTTTGTTCCCCATATGCTGCATTTATGCTGCCTGCACTCGCTCCTCATCAAAATTACTCAGAATGCCCCAATCCTGGAGACCTGGGATGATTTTGAGTCGGGCCCCTTAGGGGATGAATTCCCAAAGAAAGAGGGCCTCCCGATGCAGCCCCCGCGGACAGAGCTCGCAGGATGCCAGCTTCAGCTCCCCGGGCTGCAGCAGGATCCCTGAGAACGGCGGGCAGCTAGCAGGAGGCGACGCGGGCAAACGTGTCTCAAAATACATCCACACCGAGTGTCTGGAGACGTCCCTGCCGGCCCCTGCTGCTCCAGGTGGGCCCACGAACGCCCCATCTCAATTGCTCTAAAATTAGCTAGAGCGGAGCCAACACCCGCTTAGTGCCCGCCGGGGAAGCCCACGGAGGGTCCTCCTGTGAAGGCCGATTCCTGTGCCGGGAACTGAGGCTCTGCCGCAGGGAGCTTGCTGGGAAGAACAGAAGGGCCGGATCTGTGCTTGTTCACACATCTCATCTCATTCACTCGCACATCAGAGAGCTCCAGCTTATGTTAGAATTTCAGCTCTTACCTTCCAAGCCGTTTCTGAAACTGGCAGCGAGTTCAGGTATAATATATAGCTCCTCTCTGCCTCCCACGTCCAACCCTTGCCACCGGGGATGCCACTCACATTTTCCTCCTTTCGGTGTGGACTTGATGCTTTTCGAGCTTTCGTCTGTGAGTGATGGATGGCAGCTGAGCTAAATATGAGCCAGGGGTTGCAGACGCATTTTGTTCCTGCTAAACGATCTGCTCCTCGTGTTACTGTTTCCTTGGCTGCATCGTAGCTCTCTTCCTTCCTGGTCTCTGAAGCATAGGTGCCTGTGTTGGAGCCACATTCTAGGCCCACAAGAGTGCCTCTGTTTACCTGTAATTTCCCATTAGGAAAGAATAAACCACCTGCCTCTTTTAGGGTCTGGGTAAACTCTTAGAAATTTGTGACACCTGTTGTTCTGGGGTCAACCTAAGTAATGAAGAGTGAATCGTGAACCTGGCATTTCTGGAAGTCTGCTATTCCAAATGCTCCTCTAACTTATTTTATTTATTTATTTTGACACGAGGTCTCACTATGTATTTCAGGCTGGCCTTGAACTCATTATGTACCCCTGGCTGACGAGGAACTCATGGCGATCCTCCTGTCCCAAGAGCTGGGATTTCGGGCATACACCACCATGTCCGGCTTCCTCTACCTTTTAGCAAGTTAGATTTGGGGTCTTGCAGAAACTCATGAATATTGACAAGAAGTGGGGTTTCCGGGCTTTGGCAATGAGCACGACCAGCTTGGTTCCATGCTTCTGCCTCTCACTAGGTTTTGACTATGGGTAAGTTATTTAAGTTTAGAGAAACTCAACTTCCCAGTCAGGATGCCCTGCTGCATTTGGGGGCTGAATCTGTTTTATCTCCCCTAACAGGTTGGGCTGCAGGAGTAGCTCAGTGGAAGAGGACTTGCCTAGGATGTACCTTGAGTTCGATCACCAACACCAGCAGTCCTATGGATGTTGTAAAACTTTTGCTTACTGTTGTTTCTTGACATTAGCATTTTTTCATGATTTCTCTCAGCTCCTGTGGAATGTCCCACATTCTGAATTTGCCCCGTTACTTCCTTATGACTAGATTTGGTTCTAAAAAGTGTGGTCATAGTAAAAAATAACAATCTAGGCTCCTTACTGCATCACACCCAGTGGCACCAATGCCACTTTGTCCGCTTTGCATTAGTGATACCAAGTTTGATTATTCCTTTATGGTGGCTTCTGTCAGATCTCTTCATTCGAAAGGAACTCATGTTTGTAATAAATAAATAAATAATTTCTGGTGGGGTCAGATTTTTAAAAGTCATGAAATTCGCTCCTGAAAAAAATTTCAACCTGTAACTTTCTAATCCATTTGTTACCCTTGTAGGGTTCATTCATTCATGATCATTTATTCATTGGGGTTTGAAAGTGATTGTTTGAAAATTTCATCATTCTTCCTTTCTCCTTTCCTCCCACATGCATGAACTGGCACTCATTTTCATAAATCAAAATAAGTGAAACCTCCTCCCCCTCAAGTATCAGCTCACTATGGTCTGCTACATATTTTAAAGCAATGTGCCATCACTTTTTTTATTCTTACTGATGTAGAAACTGCTGCAAATGTGGTCAGCAGAAACTCCTTTGAAAGAGGAGCCAGTAAGTTTTCAGCTACCTTTGTTTTGTTTTTAGGGACTGACCTAAGGTTTAAGACACGAATACCTAAAACATCAGCATCTACTTGCAAATATTACACTGCTCGGTGTGTAGTTTGACAACTTTGTACTTCCACATCTGCCCTCAGGCCTTTGTGCTTTTACTGTCACAGAATTTATTTTTACATGTATTTGTAAGCATGGTAATAATTATTTTTTGCTTTAAGCAATTATTTTTAAGGCAGTTAAAAATGAGATAAGTTTTATTTATGCACATATTTCACATTTTTTAGTACTTTTCATTCCTCCATGGAAATCCAAAAATCTATCTGGTATTTGTTTCTTCTTGAAGAATTGTACGTAACATTTTTCCAGTATAGGTACACAGGTGGTGAATTCTTTGGGTTTTCATTGTGAATGAGTTTTGCTTTGCTTCATATTTAAAAGATATTTTTGCTGTATGTAGAACTCTAGGTGAGTTTTTCTTCCTTCCTTTCTTTCAATTCTCTGGCAGTGCCACTGTGTCTTTGGGCTTGCATAGTTCTGACAAGGCTTGCCATCCTTACACCTTTTTATTTCAGTTACTTTAACAATTTTAGAACCTTTTTTTGAATGACAATGCTTTGGTATAATTTACTTAGGCTTATTCTCTTTGGGGTATATTGAAATTCCCATATCTGTGGGTTTGCAGGTTGTTTTGTGTAGAGTTTTTAAAATCAATTTAGGACTTCAGACTTTTTTTCCTCAAATATTTTTCCTACTTTCTTCTTTTCTGGAATTCTGCTACAAGTATATTATTTTGCTTGCTATCGGTAAATAGCTCAGCAAAGCCCCATAAGCTATTTGATGGTAGCAGGCAAAATAATCTATGTATTCCTTTTGTCTTTAATGAGCTTTTTTGGTTCCTGCTGTTGGTATTATTTTTGTATTTAGCAGTGGGCATGCTATGTTTAAGATGCCTTTTGGACATCTAATTGTAGATATCAAGTAGGTAAATAGGTCATTAAATAAAAAGTTCAGAGAAAAGATTGGAGACTTATGATTGATTTCTTCCTGGTAGGTTTCTCTAGTGATTATCAATAAATGCTTTTTATTGTTGTCATTGTGTTGTTGTCAAAGCCACCATCTTTTGGAATTTTCTATATACAACTTGAAAACAATAACCAATTCTTTCTAAAACATAGTTTTAAAAGACAGATTTCTCTTCATCAAGACAACTGGAATTCCATTATCCTGTCATTATTAACCCCATTTTTTAAAACTCAATTCTCTCTAAATACAATCCTTGAGAACTTTCCAAGCTAACCACAGCCTGCTTAATTTGAGGATTCCCATGAATGAAATTACCTCAATTCAGATTCAACTTCCTTATTCTTTTTAAATATTTCTCTAAATGTCTAGAACATTTTGAATTCTGTATTCTAGATTTTCATGGAAGCCAGCTTGAAATTATGAGGAAAGGAAGGTTTCTGTTGCTTAGATGGATAAAATGGTCTTAGTGCAAAACAAACAAACAAAAACTATTTTTAATAACTGACATTTGAAACAAGTTTCTAGCAGTGCATAAGTGCAGCTGATACTAAGTTTAATAAACTGTCCTAGAATGCACCGCTGAAATAGCCTTTTACTGCTTTCAGCAGTGCAATTTTACAAAGCAGATGGGCTAGGCTAGGAACTGAGCAGTTGCACATTGAATAAATATCTTCAAAAACCTTTCCAGTGGTTATAAAGACATGTATATTCTCAGGAATCACTAAGGCACCAGGTACTGTATATTATCTTAAAAATATCCTCAAAGAAAAGGCAATGAGAACTGAGTGAGAAAGACATTCATTCTTATAGAAGAATTTGGTAAACCTTTTAGAGGTCATAAAAACTGAATGCAAACCTTTGAAGCTGAGCAGGATTTGTACAGAGATGAGTGACCCTTGGATTTGACCTGAGCCAGAGCCGTATGAGAAGCAGTTGTAGGACCTGTGACAGCAGATGATGGCTGGTTTAGCTAAGATGAGCACAGTGACAGCACGGCAAGAACAGAAAGAACTTCAAGGGTCAAATGTCCAAAAACAGGAAGACTTAGCAAAATGTCACTGATAGTCCCAATGTTGCACTTTTGAAAGAAAGAAACCACAGATTTAACACATTGGAAATGTTAAGAAAACAAAGTGAGTTCGTTTTCTGATGGATTTGTTCTACTTTCTTCTCAGGGTTGTCATGAATATTAACAAAAGCAAATGTGAAAAATATTTTGTTTATTGTCTGGTGTTCTTGTTATTTCTAGTAACAAAAAAAGCAATAATAACATGATTATTTAAAGACTTTTTCCTCCATGAAAATCTGGAAGAGAAATGAGCTTTTCTGTATAAAATAATTGTATTGTAAATTATCAAAATATACTGTCTGGAGCTGCTGCTGTTGAATACATTGGGCTCTGAGATGGTTCAAAAGGGCTTCTAAACTCATTTTTAAGAAGGAAAACTAGTCTTGTTGCCTGATGTATAAGAATCTCTTGGAACCCAGCCAGTTAATTTCCCCCAGGAGGGTGGGATGGGTTATAGTAACCTGGAGTCCTCAAGAAATCCCCCTCATCTTCAGAGTTCCCATGATACATCAGATGCACCACGGAGGGTCCCATACTGTACCACACAGGGCATGTGGCCTGATAGGGACCTATTTGGGCATAAATTTCCAAAATAAGGTCATCATCATTCACAAAGCTTTTAGATAGACATCTGGTGTCACTGACCACCTTGCCAGTCCCCACAGGCATAGGCCTTACAAATAGATTTCAATGGTTACAGTACAGTATGTTTTTATAATCAAAGACTCATAATATCCAATATTTATCAAGTGTACGGGACACATCTAGAGCAGATTATAACAGAGTCTCACATGTTATCTGTGTTTACTTGTATTTTATCAAATTCACCATCAAATCACTACTTGGGTTAATTATTTAATGTTAACCTCATTTTACTGATGAGAAACTGAGGCAGGGAGTGAGGAAATATCTCATCCAAATTGCATAGCTAATATGTGATCATGCCAGGGTTTTACTCAGGAACTGTGACCTCGGCATTCATAGTTTCAACCACTATCATTCACACCCGTCCAGCAGCGCATTTCAAGGGCTAAGAATTGGAAGAATCTATTACTAAACAAAGTCCAAGAAAGCAAATGGAGCGTTCCATGTCTTCATCTAAGGGGAAAGGACCATGGCAGCTTCCTAAGTCAACACATACAACAGGACTGGGTTTGAGAGACTTTGATTCCTTTTCTTCCCCATCCCCTCCCCTCCTCTCTACCCACTTCTCTTCCTTAATTGCAAACCTTTGTTTCTATTTTTCCTTCTTTTCTCCTTTTTGTCCTTTTTGCTTGCTTTCTTTCCCCATCCTCCTCCTTAGTCTCCCTTTCCTTTTGAACATTTTCTTCCTATTTCACAAAATCTATTGTACATTTTAGCCCTTATTTACACTTTCAGTTTCTCATACTAGAGAGACAATGTGGCACTTACACATGCCAATTTATTTCACTTAAAAGTATGGTCTTAAGATGCATCCATTTACCTAGAAATGTCTCAAGTTTATCTTTTGTGGCTGAGTAGTGTTCCACTGTATTGAAAAAAAAATTGTTTATCAGTTCATTGGTTTCTGGGCATTTGGCCATTTCCAAGATTGAACAATTAAAAACTGTGCCGCTATAAACATGGGTGTGCACATATCGCTGTGGTATGATGCTTTTAACTCTTTTGGGAAGATACCCGGAAAGGGCATAGCTGGGTCAAATGCGACCTCTAATCCTAGCTGTTTGAGGAGTCTCCACAATGATTTCCACAGCGGTTGCACCAGTCTGCACTCCCACCAATAGTGGAGAAGGGTTCCTTCTCCTCAACAGCCCCAACAGCATTTGTTGTTGGTGGATTTCTTTATTACAGCCATTCTCTCTGGGGTGAGGTGGAATCTCAGCATTGCTTTAATTGCATATCTGGAATGATTAGTCATGTTGAACACTTTTTCATATATTTATTTGCTGTTTGTACTTCTTCATCTGAGAAGTGTATATTCATTTCAGATGCCCACTTTTGGACTGGGTCTTTAAATTTGGAGGGCCTGATTTTTTTCAATTCTTTGTATGTTTTAATTCCTAAAATTCATTTGGAACCAAGAGACTTAGAATAGCAAAAACAATTCCTGGCAACAAAGGCAAGGCAGGGGCATCACAATCTTTCACTTGGAATTATACTACATAGCTACCATGATAAAAACAGTATGGTGTTGGAAAAAAAATCTGAAGATCAACAGGACAGATTTAAAAATGCAGAAAAAAACCCAAACACACCCACCTTATTTCCGACAAAGAAGCCAAACACCTTCACTGGATGTAAGAGAGCCTCTTTAATAAATGGAGCCTGGAAAACTGGCTTTCTATTTGCCAAAAACTAAAACTAGACCCACATCTATACAGGTGTAGGCCAAGACTTCATGCACAAAACCCCAACTGCATGGGAAATACCACAAAGAATCAATAACTGGGATCTCATCTTATAAAAAGCTTTTGCACAGCAAAAGAAACCACCAACAGAGTGAAAAGACAATGTGGGAAAATTTTTAGCCAGTTGTTCCTCAGACAAAGGACTAATATCAGGACTGGACTTGGATTAAAGCTTTGCCACTTACTAACATTGTAACTTCAGAGAACCTACTTAGCTGCCGCATAACTCAGTGTCTTCATTGAGTGAGGCTAAAAGTTGCACATAAAGAGTTGCAGGGAGTTTTATAAAGATAATACATGTGAAGAGACTTCACATACTGATGGCCATTATTAAAATTATTATCATTACAATTAATAATTTGGATACCAAACAGTTCCTCTGAAAGAGGGAGCTTTATTTCCTCATTCTAGATTGTTCATAGGAATCGTGAAATGCTCTCTTCCAGTGAGGAAAGATTTGGATGGACGAGGAATTGAGAGAAGGGGAAGAAGGGCTTGAGAATTTTAAAGTCCTGCCCAGGTGAAACACAAAATCTCCACCATTGGCTCCCAAGTAGTGACTTGAGGTGAACTTCAGAAGCCGCCTCTCCTTCCCTTTCTCAGAGCTCCCGCACGGCTTTTGGCTTCTTGTACTTCTAGGCAAGGCCTCTACCACTGAACTACAGCCCCAGCCCTGCTGCGTGTCTTAATCTCTACCTGCATCCTGAATAGAGATCTCGCTCATGAGCGCTACCATTTTAAAAATGCATCTAGGTAATTTTACCACTTATAAAAATCAAAATGAATTCATCATTGTTTTCGGTATTTATAATATTTGCTGCAGTCAACATTTTCCTCAGGTCCATGAATTTAGTTTTTACCTGAAAAAAGACATTCTCATGTGTGAATAGAATAGGGAACCCTGGTTAGACTATAACACAGGGATAAGGATGGAGTAATAAATTCTGCTGCTCCGTTAAGATTAAGACAAAGGAAAGACTTCTGAGCTTTCTAGGCTATTTTCGATACTCACATGCTTTTGGTGAGACTCACCATAATTCTACTTTCCTGAGTTGTCATTTAAATTTAACTGTTCTGAGAAGAATACCTCAGAGGTGGGAGTGGGTTACATTAGCTGTATGTTAATAAAAATAAAATTTTTCAAACAGATCTGTAACATAACTTCTTTAATTCTGCCCAATACACGACAACCCTAGAACTGGATATAAATGTCAGCATTTGCTGAAGACTTGATTGTAGAAGACTGAGTGTGTACAACAGTTGATTGGAGAAGCTGAGCAAGGGTAAGAGGACAGACAGCTTTGTCACTTGCCCCAGTCAGTCGTAGCTCGGAGCCTATAAAACTGGGCAGAAACGAAATTGCTAGCTTAGTGTGTATTTTGGAGGAAAATCACAGTGAGCTCAGTTGTAATGACCATCTAAAGGAACCAGGATCTCACCACATAGACACCCCAGGAATATCAGCAATGTTGGATAAACTGTGTCTCTTGTGATAGTTTTTGCTGTTCTTAATCTCCAGCCACAGTCTGGATGGTGACCACAGGCTAGTCAGAGGGAGGGTATCCTCTAGGATGAGAAGGAGGTGAGAGCTGGTGCTGTATCAGGGAAAGCAGTGCCCATCACTACAGGGCAGTGCAGAGAGACAATAAGAGCATGGGCAGCCATGAGCATTCTTTCTCCTTGGTCTCCGCTCCTGACACAGAGATGGACACATCTCTTACAGGACTCGCATGGCTGGGTGGTCCCTCGAGTGAGTCACAAACAGCTTCTGTGGGAAAAGCTGTATTTTCATCAAGATTTAAATGAGTGCCTGAGTACTGGGGAGATTTCCATCACCTTCTCAGTCCAGACCAATAGATTATGTTTGTGCTTGTGAACTTGTTGACATTATAAGTGTTTTCAGCGGTTACCTTCCCAAGTGACAGACACTTATTTTGTCAAGCTATCTGAGCCAACCCTGAGTGAGGCTCCTTCCAGAATTTGTACAGTGATTTATACTTGGATCTCTTTCCCCCCACAAAAAAATTATATGTTGAGCAGTAACTTTTTTTTTTTTGTTTTGGAAACAGAGATCGAACTCAGGACCTTATGCTTGCTAGGCAGGGGGCAGACCTACTGAGCTAAATCTTTGGCCCAAGCAGTAACTCTTAATGTGATGGTATTGGGTATTCAGAGATGAGACTCTTGGAAGCTAGGTTATATGAAGTCATATGGGTGGGGATGGAATTGGTTCCCTTATATGAAGAGGAAGAGAGTTTGGGGCTCTTATTCTGCTATGTGAGAAGGTGGGTGGCCCTCGACAGCCAGGAAGAGAGCTCTCATCAGAAACCAAATCTACTGGGACCTTGATCTCAAACCTCCCAGCATCCAGAACTGTAAGAAATAAATGTCTATTGTTTAAGCAGCCTGGTATATGGTCCTGAGTTTTATCAACCCAAGAAGAACATATGGTTAGACCACTAGAACCAGGTCAGCTCACTCTTACCAATAAGTTGATATGCACTGCCTTCCTTTTAATTTCCACCAATCCACTGAAAAGTCTTTTGAGAATAGATGGAGATATAAAGAGCTCTTGAAAAATTCACGTGGTTCTTGGCAACTGACACACTAGGCACTATGGGAGGTGGGTGGAGGCTCAGGCTAGCTAATCTTTCTGGTTCAAGAAGTATATAGAAGGATCTTCAGGAGATAAACCAAAAAGAAATTGGATTCACCAGGGCTTCTTCAGTGAGGGCAAGCTCGCAACACCTGCCAACATTTCCAACTATGACCTACAGTCAGTATAACAAATCGCCTAAGACTGATTTGGCAGAGTTCCAGGTAGCGCTTCTCTTTAGAACTGCTACCTGGAAATTGCTAAAAAGAAAAAAAAAATTCTGAGAAAAATATGGATCCAAGACACAAACTGCAGGCCTTTCTTGTAGTATGAGATCTTTAGTTTTTATTCCCATACATATATTTTTTTATTTTGAGGTTTAGTTTTTGATCTGTTGAATAGCTTTCCCCAAATGCATGTTAAAATTTCTCTGCTCATAAAATTTTAAACATACCATTCTCTGGGGAATGGGGAAGTGAAGAGAGTAGGCAGGGAACAAAACTGTAATGGGAAAAACGAGCATGAAATCACATTCCCACAGATTTTGCAGTTTTAAAACAATTAAAGTTCTATGTTATTTCCTTTCCCTGGACTTCCTCTTCATATCAGCAGATCCCGATCAGCTTCTCAGGTGGTCGAAAGTCAGCACATCAGTGTCTACTCCATACCTAAAGAACCTTGATTTACATCTTCTTGGTGAATGCACTGCAGACCTTAATGTTCCAGCAAGCAGAGATCAACAGCCATGCAGACTGCCTGGGGATTTAATGATGCATAAGCTATAGCATGAAACATCTTAAATAAATCATGTTCACTGTGTTTCTTATTCATGTAATGCAGGAAGTGCTGTTCCCTCAGGCCCCTGTGCTCTCAGAGATAAGGAAGTTTCTGCACTGTTCAGAGGTTTTAGACAGACCATTGGAATTCTGCACTAGGCACAGATCATGGCAGCCCTAGACAGGAAGCTGCCCCTAAGGTGTCCCTAAGGTGCACCTGTCCATGAGGATGTAGGAAATTGGAAAGCTGAGATTCCTCTGTGGACTTGACCTAGGCTATTGTGTGGATGTCTAAATAAGCTTGGGTCTAGTACTTACCTAACTGTTACAGTGGGGTTTCACTCCTGGTAGCAGTGGACATAGTGAACAAAGCAGACCAAACTGTGTTTAGGGGTCTGAGTGAGAAAGTAGGTGTCTCTTTGAAAGCCCAGCATCCAGTTAGAGGATCAAATGAATCAGTAGATAAGTCATCAAACATTTTTCTTTATGTGACTTGAAACATATTCCCACCCCAAAGTGAAGTAGGAGATAAGCAACAAGGAAAAATATGATGGCCAGAGTTGTGGTATCTGCCTTCTGGAAGCTCGTAGATGTTGTGTTGAGAGAATTATTGCATGGGGATGTGGGAAGGTATAGGAGTAGGCTGGGGAGCAGAGGAGGGAATGTGGGAGTGGATGCCCATCTTGTAAAAGGGGATATAAATGTGAAAATGCTTCTGATGATCAACAGAGGTTACATGCATCATAAAACATGCAGTGATGACAGCTGCGCAGAAATTGTGCGCACACATGGTCAGAAGGAAACATACAGGCACGAAGGATGTTGCATTCTTGCCGGGTAGTCATTCTGACCCTCCTTGTGATCGCCACAGGGCATAACTCTCGTTAGAGAGCAGTGTAATTCCTGCTCTCTGTCAGGTCCTTATGGAATTTGTATTGATGGATGCCAATGTTAGGAAATTCCTTAAAATATATCAATGCTTGGAAAGCAGTCTGTTTTTCTTACTCAGTTCCCAGAACTTGTTCATTCAGGAACATCTGGATATTTCTCTTGGCCAGAGCCTCCTAGCTATAATTTCTGTATCTGAAACACTTTCATGGGGTGCTTCAAGGATGCATTTAAAGTCTGACTTTAAAAAGATTTGCTTAATGATAGACTCTGATTGGGGGACTTCATTGTTCACAAATGTGCTTCCTTTCTCCTCTCTCGCTCTCTCATAGAGATGAGTAAAGAAGGTCAACAGATCTTTCTGCTCTGTGAAAGTGTCAGCTCAGCTCCCCTGAAATTCTGTCAAATGAATCATTCCCGTTGCTCAGATTAAGCCCCTAGGAATAAAGTATCATTTTCCTCACTTTCTTACACCAGAGACCCTGTCCTCACCACACCATCTATGCCTTCAAGGTTAACAGCCATTTCTTATGACTTCTTATTCTCACCCTGCCTCAAGACATATCATTTCTTCCCTGAACTGTTACAATAGATCCTAATTGTTCACCCGGCTCTCACACATGCTCACCCTAGAATACTTTGTCTTCAGAATAACCTGAAGGACTTTTTTGGCACTGGGAATTGAACCCAGCACCTTCACAGTGAGCTACATCCTCTTTTTTTTTTTCCACTTTCTATTTTATGACAAGAACTCATTAAATCGTTAAGTTGCCCAGGTCAGGCTTGAACTTGCAGTCCTCCTGCCTCAGCCTCTTGGAATGCTGGGATTATAGTGGCGTATCACCATATCAGGGTCAGAGAATCTTTTAACATCCTATTACTTTGTCAAAGGCGGGAAAGAATCTTGAGAGATGGACTGGAATTGGAGATATTGAAGCGGATCCATGATTTCTAAATGTGTTTTCATGTACGTGTATGACTTTATGTGGCTCAGATATGAACACACATATGCACACTCACACATACACACACACACACACACACACACACACACACTTTCTAGCTATGTTTGCTGAAAGAACCTAGAAGCAAAGACAAGTCGTAATGCCCAACACCCAGATCTTAACTTCTGATGCCATGTCCCACTAAGAGGAATCAGGACTGTACCATGAAATGATTATTTCCATATCTGGGATGAGGAAAGTATAACAAGACACAGGAAAAGCACATTTATGTAAAAAATTAAAGAAAAACCCCCACCCCTACATACAGGGATGTGGGTTACAGCTTGAAGGAGCTCCTGTGACAATGGTTTGAGAAAAAAAGATCATTAAAGGCAGTAATGAATCATAAACTATTAAAAAATAAGGACCCACAGTCCACACAAACAGTAATGAAAGAAAGAACGGGAGGAGGGGAGGCTCCCTTTGCTGCGGCATCCTGCAGACGTGGAGGAAGTACTGCAGGGAAATCGTCATTTGGCAGGCATCTTGGTAAAGATGACGTTAGGTGGGGATCACCAATAGACGCGAAGTCCAGGAAGCCAAGCTGGCTAAGGTTCAGGATATTCGCATGTTCCTGATAAGTAGCAGGGAGAAAATAGGAACGAACGACAGAGCGGACAAACCAGACGACACCTTGGCAAGATTAAAATCTGTATGGCAAACAGGGTCGACAGACATTTTGTACCCAGGGAGGGCGAACGCCACCTCTGTGTCAGTCTGCCAAGAAGGCACAGCCTGAATCTAATCTCGAGGGAATGTTTGACCAACCCGAGATCAGGGTCATTCCATTAAGAAAGGGCTGATGCAAGGGTGGGAAAGAGAGGGAGGGTGCTGCATCCTTCACAACTGTGAATTGTCATAACAGTTTTAAAAGGCCGAGAAATTGTTCCAGATTAAAAAATACTAAGAGGTATCAAAATTACACACAAGGTGGGATTATAGACTAGCTCTTTCACTGGAAGACACAAAAATTGCTTTTAAAAAGACATCATTGATTCAGTTAATTAACTCAGAACATAGGTGACAGTTTGGATAAAAGTATTACATTAATTCTCAGTTTTCCTTAAGTTAATAACTGTTCTGTAGCTATGGAAGAGATATTCATCAGAATTCTTCAGAGAAACAGAACCAGTAGGCTGCATGCTGCGCACACATACAGAAGAGACTTACTAAAAGAAATCGCTCATGTGATTATGAAGGCTGGTACGTCCTTAGATCTGAAAAGAGTTGCAGAATCTCTGATGGTGGTGAATCAGTCAGTCCAAAGACTGGCAAGAGATCCATGAAGAGCCAAAGTTTCATTTTGAGTCCAGGGGGAAAAGATGATCTCCCAGTTTAGTGACATTCAGAAAAGAAGAATTTTCCATCAGACAGGACAGGGTCAGGATTTCCATTCTTTCCTGTTCTTCAGCTGGGTGAACAAGGCCCACCCAGACCTGGAAAGACAATCTCCTATATTCAGTTGGCTAATTTAAATGTTGATTTCATCCAAAACTACGTTTACAGGAGCACCGAGAATAATCTTTAAGCAAGTATCTGGGCATTCTGTGACCCAATAAATTTGACACATAAAATTAACGCTCACATCAAAAATAATCTTTTTATTAGGAAATTCAAACAATATGTTTAGAGACTGAGAGCCATCTTGCATGCAACCCACTCTCAAATGGTAGAGATAAAGATGTTTTAGAGATAGAGATAAACAACGATGCGACTGACAAAATGCCAACAGTGATCTGAGTAAAGGATATAGACAGATTCTTTGTGACCCTCACCTAAGATTTCTAAAAGTTAAAAATGATTCCCAAATAAAGACGATTTTAAAAGGCTACCATTGTCCTACTAAAAGTACTCCAGATGTTTCCCATTTACCAAGAACGAAGCACATTTATTTCACTCAGCCTGCACTGTGTGGGTGACCCAGCTGCTCCCCCTCTCATCTCAACTGGTCCTCCTCACCTCCTGCTGTGGTTTGGTGTGGTTTAGTGGCCTTCCAGAGGCTGATTCTGTATAATGGATGCTTGGTTTCCAGAGAGGTCAGTTATCAGGAGATGGTGGGGCCTGTGGGAGTTAGGTCACTGAATACATTTTCCTCTGAAGGAATTAAGGTACCTTGAGAAGGGGTGGTTACAAGAAGAAACCAGTGTGGCTTCTCCACTCCTCCTCTACTTCCTGTTTCAAAATGAGACCACTTGTTTCTACACACACTTCTGAGGTGACACCACCCATCACCTTCAACAGAGACTGCACCAGTGGGGCTACCTAATCTTAGACTTTGATACAGCAAAACTCTGAGCTCAATAAACGTCTTTTCTTCACAAATAAAATACTTCCGGTGTTTCACTATAGTTACCATAGCAGTCAACTTGACTGGGTTAAGAAACTCCTAGAGAGGCAATTGGATCATCTGTGGATTAATGCATTTGTGTCCATAGCTGAATGCACTGGTAGGAGGTGGGACCCGGATGAAAGTGGGTCCCTGAGAGGTGTGACTTTGGAGGCACAAATGCCTTGCTGCCATAAAGTGAGCACTTTTGCTCCACAATGCCCTGGATGCCATGATGTTCCTGCCTTGCAGTCAGCCTATACTATGGACTGAACTTTCTGAAACTATGAGTCAAATCCATCCTCTCTTCCCATAAGCTCTAGGTATTTTGTCCCAGTGACAGGAAAGCTGACTGCTATGGTAACTAAAAGATGACTACTATACCAGCACTCTCATTCGCCCTTCACACTTCCGCTTTTGGAATATATCATTTTCATTTCTACCACACAACTTTCATACTTGCTTTCTCTGCCTCCGCACTCTTCCCTGAATTCACCCAACCACTTGTTCACAGTGCACAGTTATCTGGTCCAATATCGCTTCCCCAGAGAGTGCTTCTGGCTGAAGGAGTCCAGCTTTAGCTCTGGATTCACCATGTTTAGTCATCATTTCGTGTGTGTGTGTGTGTGTGTGTGTGTTACACCCAGTAGAATATACATCTCATATAGAAGATTGAGCACCTCAGCTATCCTGTTTATTGCTTGTCTTGGTTACTTTCCTTGTTCCTGAAACAAAATACTTTAAAGAAGGAGAGGTTTATTGTTGGCTCACATTTCAGTCTGTAGCCAGATGGCTCCAAGGCAAGATGGCATGGAACAGGGGCAGAACAGAGAACTGCTCACAGCATGCAGCCAGGAAGGAGAGACAGTGGGGAGAGAAGTCGGGAGGGAAATAAACCCTCCAAGGCCATGCCGCCAGAAACCCATCTTTTCTCCCCCAGGCCCCACCTCCTAATAGCTATAAACCCTATAATCCAATCCTCTTCCAAAAGCTGTACTTACAAGCGTATAAGGCTCTTGGGATCTTCTAAATATAAACTGTAACACTACTGTACCTTCAGCATTTAAAGCTTGACATATGGTAGTGCTAAAGAAATATTTTTAACAAATAGACAAATGTTTGCCTATAGCCCCCAAACTTTTGAAATGAAACTACTTCATCTATTTGCTACTTATGGTTCTTTCATATATATACATATATGATATTGATATGTATATATCATATATATCTGCTCTTCTGGGTTATGGTAAAAATTTGAATGATAAATATGATGTTGCTGGGGATCATCAAATATAGAGTATTATTATAGAGGACTTAAAAGAAGTACTTACTCACTGATGAAAAGAACCAATTCTTTTCAATTAATTTTGATGGTCTGAGAATTGGAGCAGGTTGACCTAGGTAATGTGAAAAAGCCCATAAATAGAGCAATAAGAAAATCCACCGGGAACTGGTCCTTGCATTCCAAATACTTTGTCTAGTACAACTTTAAAAAACAGTAAGGGGAACTCATGAAGTGTTTATCAAATGTAAGCAATAATCTCTCAATTGTTTAAAGCAGATCATTCCAGAGGAAGGAAGAAGAGAGATGACTTGTTAGGCACCTTCAAACATTAAAACAATTTTTCAACTAGAAAAAGAGCTCACAATGGAGGTAAGATTTCCCCACTGTATTAGGAACAGATTAGAAATAGCATCTGCCTCAAGATAGTTGCCACCTTCTTATCATTTGTTTTGCTTTGTTTGTTTGAGGGGGAGGGTGGGTTTTTTTTCACATCTCGTTCAACAGGTGACTCATACTTCCCCCAAAGACAAATGTTACTGCAGAAGACATATTCTCTCTACATTCACTAGGGATAAGAGCTCGGCAAATATGATGTTACTTTTTACCCATCAAAAATAACAGTGAAATTTTATTTGCAGCAAGATTTAGTTAGCAGGCTGGAAGGCATCTTGGTGTTGAAAACTTCCACTCTCCCCTGATGCGGTAGCCTGATTTGCACTCTCCTAGTAATCACAGATTGCACCGCAGCAATCAAACCATAGAAAAGTACTCTCCCTGCTCTCACCAAAGCAAGTATCTTTAAATTCTGGGCCTGAAGGCAAACCTCTGGAAGGTCATTCTTTGATGGCATGTCTTGAATGTTTGCCTCTCTATACCTCACCATCGGGCAGGCACGCTCTACCTCCATGACAAAGACAATGGCACTTCAGTGTAAAGGAGCTATTCTATAATGTTTTTAAGTATAAAGTTGCCTGCCACTCCTATGAATATACAAATGTATTACCCTCGATCCCTTCGATGATGGAAAAGCACACCCACTAATATTTTCCCAGCTTTTGAGAAAACAGTTGTCATTCCAATCTTTTTCATTTCTTATTTGCAGTGTAATTTGTACAGAATAAAATTCACCTTTGTAATGTACAACTTTATGAGCTCTGATAGCTACATGCAGATGTGTAGCCACCACCACGATCAAGATACAGGACAGCCCATCACCCCACAATTCCCTCATAACTTTTTGTAGTTGAATCCCACCCCACCCTCACCCATGGCAACTTTTGGTTCGTCCAATGTTTATACTGTATAGGCGCATGCTCATTTTATCTTATGCTTTTACTCTAACAAAGTCAGACTTTGTTGGAAAGAATTTAGGGATCCAAATGAAATTCTATGTGCACAAAGGGAGAAAGGCAGGTGTCTTCATTATTTTCTCATTGTTTGGAAAAATCCCCAACCCCCCCACAGTTTAAAGGAGGAAAGGCCCACAGTTTGTAGAGGTTTTAGTCCACAATCAGCTGGCTCCAAAGCAGGGCAGCCTGGCAGAGGGGCTTGACAGAGGAAGCTTTCTTACAGAGCGAGAGGGCAGGGAGGGGAGAGAGATCGTGGGAGGAGAAGGGGGGGTAGACCTTTCCACTCCACGCTTGCGGTGACCACTTCTTCCCCCCAGGCCACACCTTCCAATACCACAACCAGCTGCAGACCCATCAGTGGGCTAATGCGGCCATGAGTATCATACACCCATGCTCTACTTATCCCCCCAAAGCCCCACCTATGCTCCTCTGAGGCTTTGGGGAGACATCCACAAAGAAACCAAAATGGCAAATTAATGATGCATTTATGCTTGCTTCCATATATTATTTTAAATTACTTTTCTGTATTATGTTACCAATGTGCAAAACCCTCAGATCATAAAGAAAGATAACAGTATATACCATGGTAGATAAGAAAAAACAAACAAAACAAATTCCATGTTGGTCACCATGGTGACCAAACATCGTTTCTAAAACATTATCTAAATTATCAATTAGCTTATATTGACCTTCTAAAGTGACTGATTAAACTCTTCTCCTAATCAGAGATGTGAAAATACCCTCAGTTTGAATCCTAATTGCTAGTAGTTGACTAAAGTTCTAGGTTACCAAGAATTCTGATACTGAATAAGAAATATTAACAATACCAAACGCTATCATCTTAGAAGCTGGTGAACATTTATATCATTATCTATTCAGATCTCAAGCCCCCAGCTGCCTCCTTAGCCAGCACTGCCCTGTATGGTCCTAGCTGTTTCTCTGCATTAACCACCTCTGAGCCAACAACCACAGAGCCCAGAGACTGCAGTGCCTGCTGAGACCCATTCACTGGCTGATCCTAAACCAGCTCACCCTGCCTCTCATTTCTCCCCACAGAAACCACCGCCAAGACCTCTGCCTATGTCTCCCCCTCACTGCCTCTCAAGTGACCCTGCTGCACACCCACGTGGCCCCACGGGACAGCAGGTCTCTCACGTTGGGATCTGTGAGTAACAACTGTCTCCTTGGCGGCGGTCACCTCCCAATCTGGTGACCTCGTCATAACTGAATCATGATTGAATCTGTACTTTAACGCAGTGGCACACTGAGACAGAGAGGGCACAGCTGAGGAATGTTAGAGAGTACACTGATACGACGTGGTAAGGACCATGTGGGAACCAAGGCGGGCGCTATCAAGATGGGTAACTAGATTTCCAGCCTGCAAGCAAAGAAAGTAATAGCACACCCTTGTAGAGCACCTGCCCACTCCCAGGCCCTGTTCTCTTGTTCTCGGCACTTGCCATCCATGTCTATTTTCCTTGCCACTGACACACAATACCAGACCCCCACAATTTAAAGGGGGACAGCTTTATTTTGGCTCACAGGCTGTAGGGGTTTCTGTCCACAATCCAGCGGCTTCAAGGCACGGTGGCAGAGAGGTGTGGCAAAGGAATAGCTGCTCATGATATGGTGGACCAGGCCAAGAGGGAGTGCAGGGAGGAGTTGGGAAGGGAGATAAACCCTTCCAGGCCACGCTCCCATACACCCACCTCTTCCAGCCCAATCCCACCTCCTAACAGCGAGTCAGCTATAAACCCTACAATCCCATCATCTTCCCAAAGCACCTATGATCACGTGAGGTTCGGGGGCTATATCTTGAGGTAGAGCAGAATAACACCTAACTGTTCAATCCTCTCTGAAATCTATTTATTATTCTCACTTTGCACTTGCTGTGTTCCCGGAAAGCATAGAGCAAGCTGATAGAACAGGGTGGGATGGGGAGATGAAAGGTCTGGCTCAGGGGTCTTTCCCATGCTCTTCAGCATCTCCCTCCCTTAAAGACTTTGACACCTTATCCAAAACAGTGATGGAAATGGCAAAAGATTTGTCCTTGGAACTTTGTAGAGAGGGTGTGGCTGGTATACATTGTCTTAATCATATCCAAGTCCAAAATGATGGATGTTGTATAGCGAATCTAAAATAGAGGGAAAATCTTTCTGGAATAAAATTCGGAAAGAAATAAATCAGCATTCCACAATACCATTCTTGCCATCCTTCCTCATGGAGCAGAATCTGTTTACTTTAGTGTTTATAGTTACTATTTGGCCTAGAAATAGCTATTTGGATCCTGAGATCCCACTCATGCTTAAAGAATGTGAAAGGAAGGTTTCTGTGCTGATGTTTTCATTTTTAAATTAAGGTGCAGTTGATTAATCTTTCCATCTCATGGAAATAGAGATGATTAATATAAAAGTACAGATTGTTAGAAGATAAAACAGTTAACGACTAGTCACTTTGGAATTTTCCTTAGACATGCTTATTTGTTTGTTTTGTTTTATTTTGGAAGGCAGGACAGAGAAGTTATTTTTATTTGTGACATTCATTTTTTACCAGACCTACCCTAAGCTGTAAAGAAAAACAAATGATGATATATGTCTATATAACTTGTATTTTATTTGTGACTATTCCATGATTAGTTGTGGTGATTTGCTACTACCAACCCAAATTCTAGAAATGCAACGCATGGTAAGAGCATGTGAAACAATGTAATTAGTAGTTGGTTAGTTTTTTAGAACAAAAAGATCACGGGTGGGGGATTTAGTTCAACGGTGCCACCACCTACCTCACAAGCTCAAGGACCTGTTCAATCCCCAGTACCAAAATAAATAGATAAATAAATTAAAAGATAATGAAATACCTTAATATTTTAAATATTCAAATATTTAAAATTTTAAATTAAGATCTTAAATATTTAAAAATTCAATCCTTGGCACCATAATAAATAAATAAATAAATGGATAATGAAATATCTTCATATTTTAAATATTTGAATATTTGAATTTCTAAATTAACATCTAAATATTTAAAAGTTCGATTCCTGGCACCTAAATAAGTAAATAAATAAATAGATCAGGAAATATCTTAAGTATTTAAAATTTTAAATTTTAAAATATTTAATATATTTTAAATTAATATCTTAAATATTTTATTTTACCTTAAGAATGTTTAATACTTATTCATTTACCATCATTTGATGAGGCATAATGCACCAGTTTTCCTTTGAGGAGGGGTGTGCTTGGAGATCCAGTTGGCTAATTTAAATACAACTCAAGCAGAACACATTGCATAAATTCTTATTTTGTTTTATTTACAGAGGATTTAGAATTTAAAGACATTCAAGAACCAGTTGGAGGGCACGATTATTTTTTTAATTTTATTTTTTTGCATTGCCCATACTTAATGCAATGGCCATTTTTAATGGCTCGTCTTTATTAAGTCTTGCATTTAACTTAGTAGACCTAAATAAATCTAAGCTGTCTCCTTTTTTGCCTTCATATTTCATAGATGTATTTAGAATTTAAATTTGCAATTCCAATAATCCACACAAGTTGCATACATTGGTATGGGATTAAAGCCAACTACTTGTGACAGGCAAAATGAAAAATTGCATAGAGAGAGGCTCTGAGTGCAGAGATCTGGCATAGGGAGGGGATGAGATACACAATTACAAGTTTGTTCCATAGAGGTCATTTTTAAAATTCTCCGTGTGCAAAGCAATGTCGGCATGTTTTACAAATATTTTATGCTGCTAAGGTTAAATAAACAGAATAGTTGGACTATATGGGCTATAATGGTATAAGGGAAACAGTAGCAATCTTAGTACCTGGTTTACTTGGATTTGAACATAATCACCATACTAATAGTTTAACACCATAAAGGCAGAAGCAGTCATTGTCATCATTGCTTTAAATCAACTTAAAGAGTAGCAGTTTTGGGCCAGGGATTTAGTTCAACAGCTTGGTGGTCTGCCTTGCAAGCGCAAGGACCTGAGTTCAATCCCAGGTACCAAAAAAAAAAAAAAAAAAAGTAGCAGTCGACACAAAGTAGATGCATTTATGTGTCAACAACTATATTCAGGATGAACTTATAGAAAATGCCAAATGTTTTGAAATATTTTCTTAGCCATAAAATTCAGAATGCTTGATTCTATGATACTGAAAATGAACTCCTGAAGATGAATAACTACATTTCTATGTGAATTGCTATTCATCTTTACGCCCTTTGGCTTCATGCAAGCTAGTCGGTCAGTGTCACCCCCTAACCCCTACCCAAGAGCATTTTGGAAATCTATGGGGCCTTTTGATCAGTGCTGTGATTGTAGGGTCCCACTGGTGGTGAGTGCACAGAGTTCTGGGATGTTGAGGTTCCAGCAACGTGTTTTACTTGTTGTCCGTTACAGTACAGATGATTGGACACAATGCCTTCCACTGTGCTACAACCTCCTTTTGAGACAGGATCTCTCCAGTTTCTAAATTGCCCAGGCTGGGCTCAAACTTCCAGTCTTCCTGTTGCCTCCCAGAATGCTCGGATTGCAAGTGTGCACCATTATATCTGCTTTAGGATGCTTTTGTACAACCTGAATGTCCCTCAGGACAATGCACTCTTAAAAGTGAAAAACCCATTTACCATGGTGTGAAATTAGAACTTCATTCTGATTATAAAGACAAATTGAGGTCACAGAACCCTAATAAGCCATTTCTCCTATAAGAAAACATACATGTTCCATAAAATCACTGTGCTATGCCAAACTGCATAATAAAAACCATAGGGTTTTCAAGAAACACAGTTAGGGACACTGAAAACCTTTGTCAGTGACACATACAGAGAAAAGGGAGATGCTAGTAAAAATGGAAGCACAGTTTTACACACATTAAATGGCTAAGAAATATACAAGAACTAAAATCAATAGAGCAAATACTTCCGTGAATGGCACTGGGTGACTGACAGAAGACTGGCAGTTTGAGAGTTAATTGTGAGGATGGAGGAAGGGTATCCGAAATCAAACAGGAAATTCTAACACTTCACACGCCACCCATGGTGAAATGAAGGCACCAGGAGAGGTCTGAGTGTGTCCGCACGTACATTTGTCTAGCCCCATCTGGCTGCTTTAGCTAAGTGTTGTTCATGGCATTCACCTAGACCTACTCAGTAACAGAGCCATGCATAAGAAGATGGACTACGCTCAAATTGTTCCCCTGTATATCAATGCCATTAGGACACTTTTTAAAACAAGCAGTGTAGAAAGCCTGACTGTAGGCTGAATTTTTCTAGAAGGGTGTGTATTATGCAAATTGGGGAAAACTTGTATTTTGTTTTATTTGGAACTTTCCAAGAATTTCAGAAAATCATATCCTAATGACAATGCTACCCGTGGTTTGTGAATTTCCAATCAGTACACTGACACGTGGGCACATAGCTGATATATTCATGGTGATCTACATAGAGATTCAGGTACCTAACAATTTTGCTGTTTTTTCTATAATCTTTAGCTGTAATAAAATAATTTTATAGCCGGGCGTGGTGGCACATGCCTGTAATCCCAGCACTCGGGAGGCTGAGGCAGGAGGATAGCTGTGAGTTCGAGACCAGCCTGGGCTACATAGTGAGTTCCAGGGCAGTCTCAACTACATAGTGAGACCCTGTCTCAAAAAAACAAAAAATAAAATAAAATAAAATAATTTTATTATATGAAAAGCATTTATGTAATTATTAAATAGATAAGGTTTTGTTATAAATTTCTTTCTTGTCATTTCTCTCTTACATATAGTTAGGATACCATATTGAAAATTGTTAAATTATATATATGTATATACATACATGCCAATTATATGAAAGGGACATTATAAAATACATATTAAGAGAGGAGTATTGGACCTGATAAGAATGTAAACTAATGATGTACAGCAACAAAAGAAAAAAGGGCAGAGGATAGGCTTATTTTTATAGGCTAATATACATGTGAACATTAAACGAGATAGTTTATGCCTGGCACATGATAAATGTTAAATCATGCACAGTGTTGTTATTGATAAGCACGCAGAATCACAGATCCAAATGTTCCCTGTGTCTCTCCTTTACCATGGCCCACAGACCTTTCAAACTCAGGAAGGCTGTGCTGCCAAACTGATCACAGGTCCTCCAAACCTGCCTTAATCCTGTGAAAAGGCGTCATCTTCAGCGAATTCCCATAATGCTCCTCTTTGCAAAGAGCCCTGTGTCTAACAAGCCGCCATTCCTCCATTCTACCTCCCTCATGCACTGTGGGTCTAACTTCTGTCTCGCCGCAGTATTTCAGACCTGCCGTATCGAAATAGCTACCCAGCCGACCTCAGCAGCCCTCTCATCCCCTCAGCTGTATTCTCTCACCTCCACTACTCAGCAGAAATACTGTGAACCACGTGCACCCTTGCAAAGTTCCTGATGCCAGTAAAAATAAACACGAGCCACCAATTTAAATAACATTTTATTTCACCTCATAAACCAAAAGTAATATCATTTCAAAATGCTGTCACTGAAAAATTCAGGAGATACTTGATATTCTCCCTGTTTTATGTCTTCGCATTTGACATTTATTTTATATTAATGGCACGTATCACTTTGAACCAGCCCCGTTTCAAATGCTCCAGAGCCTCACATAAATATAGGTCTTACATTGGATGCCGTCATCCTTCCGCTTGCTAGGCTGCAAATCTGGTCACACATTTTCCCACCTAGCAACCACTAATTCCCAAACAGTCTTTAGATTAATGTCTAAATTCCTAAAAATAATTTCCATGCTCATGCAAGATCTAACCTTTGTTCACCCCACAGCTTCATCTATTATCACCACCTCCTGGCATCTCCCAGTCTTTACTCTGTCTAGAATTTGTCATTTCCCCCCCACAAATACTCTGCTCTCTCTTCTCATGGGATCTTTCCAGGGGGCTTCTAGGACTTGGTACCCTTTTATGTTTTGCTTTCTCCTGGTCATTCTCACATCCGAGATACTCACACTCTTTCAGCTCTGATTATCAGTCCCTTCTTACTGTTAAGACTGAAGTCTTGGGCCAGGGATTTGGCTCAGGGGTTCTGATGCCTGCTTCACAAGTACAAAGACCCAAGTTCTATCCCAGGTACCAAAAATAAAAGACTGATGTCTCAGATCTATGTCCCTCTGCAACGACCCCTTCTGTAATCCCTTGCCTGCTGTCAGTGAAGCTTCATGCTCACAGGAGTCTTGCCTACTGAGCTTCACCAGCACAATGGTTGGTCATTAAATAGTTTTGAATGGGTTAGTGAAAGAATAAATGATGAATGTCCTTTGAAACTATAAATTAATACCAAACAAATAATGAAATAACAGAATGAATGATTCTGGAATCAGACAGACTTGGGCTTGAAATTCAGCTATGTAGTCATGGGCAAGTTATACATCGTTATGTTCCTTTCTTCTAATTCTTTAGTGATCTTCAAAGTGGGAATTATGATACCTATTTTAGAGGCCTATAAGGGGTAAATGAAATACAGCAAGGTGTGTGACATACCTGAAATGGCACATACTCATCTATCTGCATAGAACATAGTAAATGTAGCCATCTACTTTTGTCATAGAAGGGCCTAGGTATGCATATCTCAAGATTTGGACTTGCATGAAAACAAGGTGGTTTATTTCAGAATGGAGATCAAGACATTGTCTAGCCCAACTTTAAACTAAAGCATTTGCTGCATGTGGCTGGTGGGGGACTGAACAGGGAATGTGACATTCTTCCCATCTGCCCCTGTTTCTTGAGTGGGTATTGTCTCTGTTGGTTAAGAACTTAGGTTACTGAGTAGCAGGAATACCAAGATCTTACCAAAAGCCTCTCAACATTTGAATTATAACATTCCCGTTTATGTGGGTAATGATAGTCTCAAGATAAGGAAGTAAGGGAGGCAAATTTGGATGTTTAAATAGATTTGATATTTCATATAAGCAATAAAGAGTGTTATCTGGGGGGAATTTGAGGTTCTTCTGGGAAGTGTTAATGAGCAGGGTTTACAGTTAGGGCTTTTTAATGTTGCTAGTGTCATCAGTTTGGGGAACCTAAAGCCCTTCTCTAGTCCTGGGTATGTAATTTCTGTTAAGCCAGGTCTGACAATATGACTGGGTTGGAACTGAGTTAGGAAATATGTTGTCCATCCATTATTAAATAGGTTTCTGTATAAATATTAAGTTGTAATACCTTACATCCATTGTTCATCATGAATTAACTTTTCTCTTTGTGTGAGAATGGGACCAGTTATTCATCCATTTTAATGGATCGGTCACTCAAATAATTTTACGATGGGCTTAATTCTCTCTGAGAGAGCCTGAGTGGTCAAATTTTTGACAAGGCATAGTTTCTTTACTTCACTTCTTTGTGTAGTTTGTTTTGGTTCAGTATCACATGAATTACCATCTCAGTGGTTCCAAGAAGGTACATTAATGTTGGGGGCCAACAGGGGGTCCTTGATGAAAGGGTTTCTCCAAAGAGGGAAAAATCCACAGTGTGATAGTTAATGAATTGGTTCACTTAAAACCAAATAGAAATGGGAGAGAAAAGCCCCATCCCGGCCTCCCAGGCTCCTGGCTAAAGAACCACATGGAGGGTCAAGAAGGAAGAAAACTCCACCCATCCAAACCTCCCTCCCACCTTCCTATTTATTACCACGGTAGGGGAATGGCCCAGCTGCACTATGGTTTAAAGACCCCCTAGGTTGACTCCCTTCTGTTTTCCTCCTGTTTTCTTACCTGAGGTCAGCAGAAAAGCAAGGCTGCATTTCTGACCATTGCCACAGAGCTCCCTCCACAGATTTCAGCTTCTTGTGCAAAAGCAGTAGGTGGAAGCAGGGCCTCTGTTGGAGCCCAGTCCTCGCTCTTCAGTCTTAAGCCTTGGGAGGGAAATGCATGCATTTAGCCTAAAACAAAAGGAACGAGTACACCAGTCCTGAGCATGTGATTGAGTTTCCATCCATCTCTTCATAAAAGTGAGTGATTTCCTGGACCCCAAATTCAACAGAAAGCATCACCAAAATCCTTAATTGGATATTTAATCGTAAGAACTGAGCAAAAATTCTATTTTTGTTTTGTTTCTTGTTGTTCATTGTTTTGTTCTCAGCACCAAGGTTAGAGCTGGTCTGTGACAGGATCTCAGTGTTGGTCAAGCGAGTAAGACATACAGAGAAGAGCCGCAGGATTCACAGAGGGTGTGCGTGCAGCTGCTGTCCAGTGCTGGAACCACCAGCCACAGGAGGCTGCTAAAGTTTAGATGAAACACAATTAAAAAGAATTTAAAATCCAGGTTTTTGTTGCACTCAGCACACTTCAAGTGCCCAATAGCTGCATGTAGTTAGAGGCTATTTTGCATTAGAAAGTTCAAATATAGAACATTCTTTACCGTTGCAGGAAGTCTGCACTACTTTAAAATCTAAATGTGCTTTTCCACTTACTAGGCATGTCAGCTTAATCAAGTTACTTTCCTCATTCTTTATTTATTTACTTACTTACATATTGTGGCACTGGAGATTGAACCTAGGGACCATTGAGCTACATTCCCAGACCTTATTATTTTTTTAAATTTTAAGTTGCCCAGGTGGGAATTAAAGTCACAAATACCTGCTTCTGCCTCTCTCAGAGATGGGATTTCACTTGGTTTTATGACTGTTAAACAACTGAGTAGATGAAAGCACTTGAAACAAACCCAGTGAACCAGGGGTGTAGTTCAGTGATTGATAGACTGCTTGCTTGGCATGCACACAGCCCTTGGTTTTAACCTCAGCATTGCAAGGAAAACAAAAAACTAAAACAACATCAAAACAAGTCCAGCACATCCTATTTCTCATTATAACCTAACATCATTTTTGTTTTGGCATGCTATCTTAATAAAAGAGGCTGGATCCCTAGACAGTGTACAATGAGTATATAACATTTTTTTGTAAGTGACATGACAATTAACCATTTTCAGTCTGCAAAATCTGGTACTATGACTGCACTCAAATCCTGACAGGGTATTTCTAGAACTGAGCATTGGTAAATTGCAATCAGACCTGGAACTCAAGATAAATTCTCTAGGTGAGTAGAGGTACCAGGATGAACTTAATGAATCCCATAGCCCTTGCCCTTTCCAGAGATGCGCACTTAGCTTTAAATGAGCAATACCTACAAGCATACAGATTCCCGTCAGCTTTGATTGGCAGAGTATGTGCTCAGAGTAAGGAGCTCCTGCCCCTGCTGCCATGCCCCCTATTGCTATGTGTACAAAATAAACACTGTTCTTCAGGTAACCCTGAGTTTTGCTCCCACTGGAGAGGTCATGTTGAACCTTTTTAGCTTTTTCTCTTTTATTTATTCATGAAACTGCTTGATTTCTTCTTTCATTTTGCCTTGTAAAACATGATCTGATCACTCCTATCATTTGATAAGTCCTTAGGCATTTTGATAGTCATTTTACATTTTTAAATATTTTCTTCATTAACATGGTTGTAATGAATTAATAAAACTTGTCACCATCTAATCCTTCTATTTTTGTTCTGCTGAAATGAAATTTTATGCACATCAAACCATATTTATTAAACTTATGCTTCAATAAGGCTACAAAGTTTGCAGTGCAAAACATGCCAGTGATCTATTGCTAACTCTGAAATACATTACAGGCACTTAGTCAATGAAGATAAAAATCTGTTGGTTTGATATTTCTAAAAAATGATCTTAATTTGTCTTAAGCAATAGGTATGTATACAAAAACTGATTCACATTTGACTCTAGGAAATTAAAGGTTGGCACCTTCTCTGTATTAATGTTAAGACACATTTTAATGGCAAGTAAAATTATTTCTGCCATTTTCCTTGGTACTAAGCCTGATTTAAATCTGCATGTAAAGTATGGGTAAGCATATGTTTCCCTACATTCAAAAATCACTAGGAATGTATGTTCTACATCATGCCAAACAACACCAGGGGGGAAATCTGTACAGTGGCAAAGTAGGTGCAACTCTATTTAGCAACATAGTCTAAGTTAAGAGTAACTTGAGTTACTTAGAACAAAAGTATTTTGTGTTTCTTGTGTTATTGTAGCATATTCAACCCTAGCAAACTTATCTGTAAATCTCTGGTCATTATAATATTGACCTAAGTGAGATAAGTATAACTGAAAACTGTTCTTTAAGAAAATTTGAATGGAGAATTGGGAGGTGTCTTTTTAGCCTTAGTTCTTTAACAAATCCCCTATTTTTTCTTGAAAACTTGATCTAACCTCTCTAGACCAGAGGCTTTGGAATACTTATAAATGACAAGTTAGCTTAATAATGTCAGTTATTGCTTGATAATAAACTTGCTATTAAGAATACACACTGGGGCTGGCGATTTAGCTCAGCGGTATCACCGCCTGCCTCACAAGCACGAGGTCCAGAGTTCGATCCCCAGTACCCAAAAAAACCAAAACAAAACAATGCACACATGTGTGCACGCACACACACACACACACACACACACACACACAGATGTGGTTTAGGTTTGGCTTTCTAGAAGTTAGCTGAGAAAAAACTTACTGCTTTCCAAAGTATCACAGAACTATGTATCATGTTTGTGCAGCCCACAGGATGTGCTATTATCTCAAGCACGTTTTGCTGACTCCCGTAGTCCTTCCCCACCTTTGTTGTCCTGTTCCTCTTCCACGCCCTGGAATATTCCAAGGGATTTCATCCAGTTCAGTGCTCGCAGCACATCCGAGGGACAAGAACTGACAAACACCTCTCCAGCCTTTCTTGTCTGAGGCTGAATTTCTCCTTCTCACTGGCTCAGAGGAACTGTATCTTGTACAAACTCTCTTTTTCGGGTTAATGACACCTCTCTCATTCCATTGCCCAAGTTAAAACTCACAATCTTTTATCCCCGACACTAATTCAGCAAAAGTGACCCTTCTTTCCCCAAGTTCCTCTCATCTGTTACTATCACTGTTTTTTGTTTCCATGGAAATGCTGTCATTTTGCAATTCTTTTAACTGCTCTCCCTGTTTCCATCCTCTCTGCACTGATTTTCCTTACTGTGTGCAGACTTTTTCTTCTCACAGTAATATACCACCACAGCAAGGCTGTTTTCTTGCTTTCATCTTGCCTTCCCACTGATTACAGAGCCAGGTTGGTGGGCTGAATATGGAAACCGGACTCTGCTGTGGCCTCTGCCGTTTAACGCGTATCACCCCATCATATAGCCATGGAGGCAGTGCCATCTTGCTTTTACCATTTACTGCTTCATACTCTTGGATTGACTAACATACACTTTCCTGCTTCTTCTTCTACCTTTGTAAAATGCTCTCTCCACTAGAATATCAACTCCATGAAGGCAAAGACTTGGTTTTCTACCGCACTGTACACCTAATATACAAAACTGCGCCCCCATATAGGTGATGAAATATGTTGAATGAGTTAGTCAATATATTGCTTCAAGACTGTATTCTAGGGCTACATCTTTGATGAAGTCTCCCTCTTCCCAGGCTAAGCAGGATGACTGATTTCTCCTTTATAATTAAAAAATAAGCCAAATGTATAAATACTTTAGCAAATACACATTTTTCTCACATGTATGTCTCTCCAGTTTACTGGAGCTCAATGCCAGAACATTCTCACTCTAAGTGCTTATCATCCTATCAGGTGATAGTTGGCTCTCAAAAGCTTTATAGAATATGTGAATACATGAGTGATGAATTAGGTAAAACAAAGAGGGATTATACACATGTACAGACAAAAGTGCACACATCAGCGAGGAACAGGACGCAAACATTACTCACATATAATCAAGATGTTTCAGGTACTCTCTTTGAGAAGAGAGAGGTACTAGGCTGACTGGTTGGGTTGACCTTTAATTCACCATTGTAAAACATGGTTTTAAAAATATGCTTAAAAATAGCTAAATTGTAAATCCACCAATTTGAGATTCTTATAATGAAAATGCTGAGATTTTGAGCATCTATGTCCTTCTGCTTTCATTACTAAAAATGTTCTATTCTTTATAATAGAACTATAATTTGTAGATATTTCATGGTATTTTCAATATATATATAT
>NW_022900926.1:17163888-17174827 GCF_012274545.1 Fukomys damarensis | reverse complement strand
AAACTAAAGAAGAGTTTTCACCAGTGGTACATCAGTTAAGTCTGCACACTGAAAGAAAGGCAGAAGACAAATGAAAATGTATTGTACTCATGATTTTTTCCTATACAACACATGCTGTCCATGCTTCGGCTGGGATGAATCCATTTCTAGGCCCTATGCTTTAGTGAGCACTGTCTGTTCCGATCAGATGACCTCTGGGGACCAATGGCTATCTTCTCTCTTGTTAAACCATTCACGCTCAGCATGACTTGGGGTGGACACAGCATAACGGTTAGAAGCAGGCGCTGTGCTGGTAGTACCAAAATTCCTTTAGAAAAACAAAAATTGGGAAACTAAAATATACACCAACACATAAGCACTAGACACCTCAAGCATGTAATTGTACATTTATTTCTTTTTAAAGAACACTCCTTATTGTAATTCAATATACAAACTTGGTTTCACAGAATTATAATCCACTATATAGCACAAAGTTAACCCAGTTGTGTGTGTGTACACATGTTGGGTGCATGTGCACATGTTGCTGTCTCCCCCCCACACCCTGCTCTACTCTTCTGGACCTACCAAGACTCTTCCCATCCTCAACACTAATCCAAAACCATTCTGAATGTTGTATATGACTTTCTCCTCCCATGACTTCTTGTCCCGTGAAAGCTTCTCTTCTCCATCCCCCGGAGATAGCTAGGAGTGTGACACTCTCCCCTTAGGCAAAAGAAGGGTAAAGTGACTTCCCCTACTGCTGATGTTAACACTGTCACCTTGTGGACAGGCTTCCGGGAAGAGCTGAGGGACAGGTCTCCAGCGTTCTCCACTTCCACACCCAACCCTCAGAGTCCGAGCGTGACCCCTCCATGTAGCCTTAGCTCCACTCACTGTCCTTTGCTGCACGAACCAAGGAGATTTCTAAGCCCGGGTCTCCTCTATGGGCAGCGCACAGCACTGCCTGCCAAGCCACCGGGCCGGCCGATAACCAAGCTCTACAGTCCCTTGTTCTCTGTCACTTTAATTTTGAAAGACACCCCTAGCATAGGTCTGTGGCAACCTAGTGTCCAACTGAGTTACATAAAATTGTACCAGTGATGCACTTGTACATATTTACATGGGGCGGAATGTTTTCCCATATTTTTAGATGAGTATATAGATCAACATGTTCACATAAGACCAAATACTTTTAATATTATTTATAACTGATTTATAAAGCTTTGAAAAAACTCACAATAGCACACTGTTTACTTTAATGCTTTACGGTACTATCAGTTTAAAATCACAATCAGCTCTTAAGTTGTAGTCAATCCAGCAAACAAGAGACAAAAATTTACAAGAGTTAAGAACTGACTGACACATCCTTTATCTTTTGTAACTAATGCATAAGTGCAGAATAAGATATTCTAATTTAAATATCTTGTTTACAATGTACATTTTGTTCTAGTTATGCAACAGTAAATCCCATGCTTCACATAGAAAAGCAATCCACAACATTAAGAAAAAATGTACAATTTATGAAACAAAGTAAATAAATATTAGTATTACAGAATCAGAGCTGTACATAAAAGCTGTTCAGTTTTTATCATATAAAAATATGTTTTAGTGCAACCTCACATATATATGATGCTGTTTTGCTTTACATCATTTAGATCCAAGTGTCCAAAAAAGGAAAGAAATTACATTTATTACAAAGCAGATACACAAATTCTAAAATATGTACAGATTACTGCTAAAAAATGCTTATAAGAATATAAGCAAAGTAAAGAAAAGGCACAAACATCTGTACAATTTTAAAAGTACCAGACCCAATAGGTTAATTTCAAATTTTTGTTTTGGTCAGGCTCATGATGACTTGTTAATTTACCTAATTCTTTTGAAATAACAAAAGTATATATAATAGCAAACTACTGTAACTTAGGACAGGCATGCTATAAACTTGATTACCTCTATTTCTAGAAAAACAAAAACAAAAAAGGGTGAAATGTGGAAATGAAAGTCTCCATGCATCTCAGATCATTGTAGCTGACTCTTTTCTGATGAAGGTTCATTGTTTTCCTCTGTGCTTAAAGATAATTCCTTGCTGCTGTGAAAGTCCGACTGTTTCTCATCCACGCAACTCTTGCTGTAAAATGTGGAGTGAGTTAATGCAGTCTGTGTTGTACCAAAATTGTCCTTTTCACCATCATGCAAGTCAGGGTGGGCAGCTGAGGTACAGGGCTGAGCTGGCTCAGGCCCACTAAAGTGTCTAATGCTAACATGTGCACTTTCCAAGGGTTTCTGGGAGGGCTCCTGCCCCTGTGCTGGCTGATCGGCCCCGAGCAGAGCCGCCTCTTCTGTGGCAATCCGAAGAGAGGCAATGGCTTTTGTACAAGTCTGTATATTCTCCTCCTGTTCCCTCTCTGTTGCATTGAGGCTGTCTTCGGAAGTGCTCTGTTTCGTCAACAGCCGAGGCAAGGAGGGAGTGCTAGGTAGACCAGATGACTGTAGGACGTGAGGCGCTCGTTTCTCATGCTGCCTAGGATAAGCATAGGGATCCTTCCCGAAGGACTCCCTGGAGGCCCCTTTCTTCTCCATAGAGCCCTCCACTGGCAGAGGCGATGTGGGTGGAGGGTGTAAGCCGGAAAGAGCCGGCGGCACAGAGTGAACCATTTGGATCCCACCGACTGGCACCATAGGGATAGGAGCTCGCACTTGTTGCTGAGAGTGGAGTGGAAGATGACTGAAGACGTGGTCGTTAGGACCCTCGGGGAAAAGGCTGGAGCCTTGATGTCCATAAGCACCTTCTTGGTCTCCATAGAGACTGAAATAAGGAACCTGAGGTAATCCTCTTCTTAAATTCTGCAAAGCAAGACAAAGAGCACAAAATTCAGAACCCACCACTCTCCACTCCTAGATGAAGCTACTTCACACACCCATCCCTCAACTCACAACGAGGCAGAATTCACTACTAAATCCCTCATCCACTTTGCCTTTTTAACACAAACGCGATTCCTCAGTTGGCATCTCTAACCCTTGAAAGAAGGCGATGGCCTATGAAAAATTACTTTGAGGGCCAGGGATTTAGCTCAGTGGTTCTACTGCCTGCTTCACAAGCACAAGGACCCAAGTTCGATCCCCGGTACCAAAAAAAAAAAAAAAAAAAAAAAAAAAAAAAAAAAAAAAAAAGAAGTAAAAAAAGAACAAAAAGAAAAAAGAAAAATCACTCTGATTTTTAAGCAACAAGGCGAAAAAGCATTCAGTGTATTTTCCACACAGTACAGAAACATGTTTCAGTTCTGTTTTCGTCATAAGAGACAGTGAAAAGAAAATAATGAATAATCACCAGAAAGGGTTTACCAAGAAAAAAAAAAAGAACCTACTAACTAATAAACACTAATGGTAGAGTTTTAAATTAAAAGAATAGATTATTTATACATTATGCTGATTTTAAAGATTTTTTCTTTACTGTATACTTAAAATGTACAAATAAACTCAATGAGGAAAAAAATAAAATAAAAAAGATTTTTCTTAATGGTTGATGGGTACAGTTGGAGTTAAAGAGCCTGAAAAATTGGCTAAACAAAAAAAGTATTCCACAAAAAGCATAGCATGATTGTGGTGGGACCCACAGACTGGATCCCAGTACAGTCTAACGGAGTAAGTTCCTGCTCAAGAAAAGAGATATTCAATGCTGAAGACCAACTTCTTTATCAAATCACAAATCAAGGCCATTCACATCTTACATAAGTGATAGGTTTTGTAAGGAAACCGTCCATCTGAGTAGTTGTTGACATTAAATATTTTGAACAGCTAACAATTTATATTCAACAGTATAGCCAAAGATAATTGCATCCATCATGTTAGTTGACATTATTACTTTCATTTAAATATTTTCTTAGGAATTAATTCATTAAAGATTCTTTAAACTGGAGGCCAGGGTTCCAGATATCATGGTCTGCATCCTGAAAATGAGCAATTTATTTTCTGTATTTGTTTCTGTAGCAAAAGACAACTCAGATTGTCCAACTATCAGGTTTTAAGGATATTATCAGATTTTAACTACTGTGATTCATTCTATTAATGGACTGTCGCTTAAAAGGGGACTCCATTGTTTTCTTATTTTAAGAAGGTAAGACAGATACAAACCAGTCAAGTATAGGAGTATAGTAGTGCTCCTTGGGAGAAGAAAAAAAAAATGTTCTAACCCATTTCAAAAATGCTTCATTTCTAAAACTTAAGGTATGCTCTGTACCATAAGGTCACATCTAGCTCTATTCAGACAGTGAGACAGGCTCAGAAGCTATAAATTATGCATTATCTCTGCTTCTCTGCACCACACTTGGCCTGTACTCTGCTCTGGGCTACATCTTACTCAAGCTGGAAACAAATGATTTATTCCAGAAGTGCAGGTGAAACAATGTAATCACCAACCCTGTAATCACTGGAAACTCCTAAGCCAGGAAAGGTGGGAAATTTATAGTATAAGAATCACTTTTTTTAGAAAAATGCTGCACGCACACAACCTCTGTTGTATGTGTCCTTCATCAAACACCAGTTAAGGTGGAAGAACTCTAACACTTAAAATAATAATCTTTGAGGATAATGAAGTAAAATTTATTTTAATCACAGTAATCACAGATTTAAAATTGAAAATAAAAACTGGCTTGGTTATTTTTCCATTTTACTTTTGGCTGCAATTTTGTGATATCCATGGCAAACACCCCATCAGAGAGTATATATTTATGGGAGGACCACAGAAGGGGCAGGCAGAAGGCACGAGGTAGTGAATTAAGATCCCTGACTCCAGGCTGACAAACGGAGTGAAGAAATTTCCTCTAAAACTCGAACACATTTCAAACAGTATGTTGTAAAATCTTGTCAATAAAGTTTTCAAATTCAGAACTTCCGTGACCAGAAGTGAAATGAAGCCCACCAGAGAAATAAGTATAGAAGTAGGATTTCCACCTGGTAGCTACTTCCGCCACTCCTCATGCTGTCAGTCATGCCCACACATCCTGCTTTCTCCCATCTTATCCTCCAGAACAGACTCAAAGTAAGTTTCTTCTACTTTTATTTTTACTCCTCTAGCCAATCCTACTGCTCTATAATTTGAGTCTTACACTGTGGTGGAAAAACTCTAATCTTACTTAAATCTTAGCAAAAAAAGCCTTGCTATGGAAAAATGAATGCTGAATTCAACTGCAGATTATGCTAAACCTGTACGCATACGTGTACATAAGCATACATAATGCGTGCACACACTACATACATCTTCGTTCAGAGATGGATTCCGTGTACCAGATATATTTCCCCACTCCATAAGTGTCCATAGTGTCCTCTGAAAGCCTAAGAAGGAGGAAGGGGGCAAGTGCTTCCTCGGGGAGCAGAAAGAGCTGTCTGCGAAGACAGGGAAGGGAAGGTGGCAGCTGGTCTGTGCTCCACCACTGGCTGGGGACTGAAGGACGAAGTGGCCTTGGTTTGAAACCTGTCCTGTCCTGAAGGTGAAAAGAGCAGGACGCTGTTAGCCCACAGCGTTCCTTACAGCTAAAAGGCGTGTTCTTCCAAGGACGGAAATCTGTGCAGCCCACCCCTGTGGCTGCCCCAGACAGACTTACAGGCGGTGCTCAGAAGGGAGGTGACTTTTCCAAGCTCACAGACATGGAGAGAGAGATGAAATCGAGGAACTCACCGGGAACATTGTTTACTCTACACACTGAGAACTCAGACTTGTCTTTCTTTCTTTCTCTTTTTGCTACTTATCTACCACAACTCTGAAGAAGGCAAACAAAATACAGGTATACTGGTTTTTAAAAAGAGCTAAGGCCAGAAACCAGAAACCATAACATTATTTCATCTTCATCCTTAAACTATGTGTAGATCCTTAAAAATATTTTCTGAATGAATGAAGGAAAGAATCTTCTCTTTAATTCTCTTTATCCGCCTTACAATTAAACTAACCAGAGGACTTCAGGGCAGAAATGGCAGTGTGGAAGGAGGCTCCACACTTATCCTCCAGACGTGCTTGCTGTGGCTGTGAGTCCAGACTAAGCCAGACCAACAGTGTGCCACACTGGGCTGCATGGGCCCTTCAGACCACACTGGCTCATGCCACCCTCCACGAATGTTAAGCAAAAAGACAAAGTACTGTTATGGAATTTCTATCCCAAAGGATTATTTTTAGTATTATTCCAGTTTGATATTTTCAAACATTTTTAGGGGAAAGCCTTCATCTACCACAGCAATCAGAAGAAAAAGACCCAAACATCAGGTCCGCTTTGCTCTGACCTCAAAATCTTGTTCACATATCACAGAAAGATGACAATCCTCCCCTTCCCCTCAGAAGGGTGTAAGAAAGCATAAAATGGAAAGTGCTTTGGACCACTGTCGCAGTTTGAGGGAAGATTTCCAGGTCTGTTCCCTCATAAAGAAAATATCAGCAAGCTAAAATTTCTGTATACAGCAGAATACTACTCTGCCATAAAGAAGGATAAACTTGAGACATTTCTAGGTAAATGGATGCCCCCTGAGTATTCCTAAGTGAAATAAATCAAATACACATGTTTAAATATCGCACTGTTTCTCTGGTGTGAGAAGCTGAAAGAGTAAATAAGGACCAAAATGTATAAAAGATATTGGGAAATAGGAAATGTTCAAATGAGAAAGGGAACATGAGAGGGGAGAGAGGGAAAGGAAGGAATGGAAAAGAAAAGAATAGGAGGAAAAAATGGAAACAAAGGTTCTGTAAATAAGGAGGGAAATAGGGACTGAAGGGAGGGGAAGGATTGGGGAAAAGAAAAATCAAGATTTCTCATGTACAGGTACAAATTCCTTATGATGATGTGATCGTTACACCTATCTAAAATGTACCAATAAATTAATATTTTTAAAAGAATTAAACGGGATCATAGTCCAAAGGCTTCATCAGTGGTAGTTTAACAACTCTATTCAATAGGGAAGGTGGCATTTTATATCACTCTATACAGGTAAGCTGGTATTTTACACCACACTGTACCGAGGAGGCGGGATTCTAAAAAACAACATGAAACAAAACAAAGGAATACTAAAAAGAAGTACTGCAAGCTCAGCAACTAATAAAACCACTTTTCCCAACAACGTTCTAATCCTATATCCAGTAATTAGATAAATTCCTGTCATCTACGCCTCCAACTCCTTTGCCCAAGTTGACTGTGGGTTGCTATAGGTTTTTTCTGAAGCATCTTTCCACTTACAACTGGCTTTCTTTGGTTGCAGCTGGCTGAATATGCTCCCCCCACCCCGCACACAGGCCACGGGCAGCCCACTGCATCAGTGCTGGCACAGAAAGCAGGCTGGGGCTGCTCTAACACACCCTACTGCACGGTTCTGTCTCCATCGGAGGGCGCACCTGACACCACCCAGACCTGCCCTCCAGAAATGCTAGGAATTTAAGGCTGTCTGTGCTGCAGTGGCGTAAACTGGACTTTTCCACTAGTCAAAAATGCGTCTCTTTTTCTTAGCTTGCTTATTCATTAGATAGGGAAATAATTTACATCCGAGTTGCCCTGCGAGTCTTTACAGGATTCATATGAGCAAGGTGGAGCTGTACCAGGCTTGTGAAAAGAGGGTGCTGGGGAAGGAAGTAGAACGCAGGAAGGGGCTTTCCTACAGTTTCAAACTGACCACGCGAGCGCTTATGATCCGGGGCAGGAGAAAGTGATGAGAGGATCTGACCAGTGGCAGGGATAAGGTGGAGCGAGGAGCTGGCTGTGCTTCCCCAGCTCGGATGGACAGTGCTGGCTCAGAGGACCGAGAGCCAGGGCAAAGATGGCGCAGCAAGGAGCAGTGACAGACGCTGAAAACACATTAATGCACACTCCCCAGGCGCCTTGTCTGTCTGTGCCGAGCGCACACCACATTCGCTTTTTAGAAAGCTATGCCGATGCTGTGCTATGGACTGCGACAGAAGAGGGGCTTTTCTACGGATTCGCACTAAATCTCCCGCTTAAACGCAATCCACGACAGCTCCCGCGTTATCTCCAGAACGACGCAGGCAGGTGTGGGAGCCTCTGCACACGCTCCTTCAGCACGTGCAGCCCGTCATGGTGACCACATAAGAGGTACGCTCGGACTTCAGACACACTGAGTGTGTTACTCTCTGCTCGCTGGCTGCTGAGCGGTTTCACGTGTCCACTCGCTCTGGGCAAGGTAGTGAGTGTGGTTAAAAAAAAAAAAAAAAAAAAAAAGCATGGAACAGTGTCTATGCAGTCCCGCCGTTCCACACACCTCACCTTTTCGGTTCACATGAAGGTCTCAGCTCATGTCTATAATTCGTTAAGCTTTGACAGACTTCAGAAGCCTCACTTGGAACGACTGGAAATGCACTAACTACTGCCCTGGTGTGAAAATGCAACCGGAGCAAGACCTCAGCCACACTGACGGTAGCACCTCCCCGGGAGACAGCCACGTTACAATGAATGCCACCAGCATGTCATCGGGAGGCTCCAATGTGCTGCGACTTACGTATCAGAAAGAGAAAGAAGTTATACTCACAGGAGGCCCCAGTACAATTGGCTCTGCTTGTAAATACTGCCCCATGGATAATGGCGGGCTGGGATACAAAGCCCTTCTGGGAGATGGCGCTCGTATGCTGGTCACGTATCTCCTCTCTCTTCTGGGAGACAGGTCTCTTCTTGCAGTGATGTCCTTCCCAGGAGACAACGGCCTCCTTGGGGACAAGTGCCTTCTTGGTGAAACATCTCTTTGAGACATCTCTCGCCTCAACGCAGCTTCCTTTCTTGGTGACAGATGTCTCATGGGTGACAGATCTCTCCTAGGCGATAAATGTCTTCTGGGTGACAAATCTCTTTTGGGTATTAGATACCTCTTTGGTGAATTATCTCGACAGGGTGATGAATCATATCCTGGTGAGGAATGGTGGCTTGAGGGGGAGAAGTCTCTCGGGGAAGAGCTTGGCTCTGAAGACAGCATCCCTTCCTCATCCATGCCACTTGGTATGTCTAACCTGTCTTTGTCTGGTTCCGAGTCTGTACTTTTGCTCTGGAAGAGCCTCTGATACTCTGTCATCTGGGTATCTTCGCACGAGTCACTGGATGTCATGAGCTGAGTGACCTGAATGCTTGGCAAAGTAACCAAGTAACTGATCAACGAAGAATGTCCCAGGGAACTGTCTGAAGGAACTCCATGGGGCACAGCGCCAACATTCACAGGCAAGGAGGAGAACCTAGGAGGCTGAGGACTGGTGCTTCTTGATCTTGTTTTTGGAGTCAAATCTCCCTGGTCATCAAAGTCATCGTCATCATCATCATCATCATCATTATCATCTCCATCCTCACCATCTGATTCCTCAGCATCTGAGAACTGATGATCAGTTGAAATGCTGGACATGCTATGCTTTTCAGCCGTTTTGTGCAAATCTTCCATATTTTCTGAAATGATCGAACAAAGATTACAGAAACCAAGACAGAGAAGTCAGGGTTAGGAGCTTCCTGAGACTCTATCTCTTCTCAGAAGCTTTTCTTAACCCTCTGGCCCCCAGAAATAGTTTGCCTCTCAACTCCTACCACTCGCACGCCTACCACTCAGCCTTGCATTGGTTCTCATCTCCTGGTGTGTCTACTTGGTTTCATCCTCAGCCTACAACAAGGACTCCCTGGTAAGATTTTCTATCTTAAGACACCACACCACTCACAGAAAACCCTTTATGAATGAGTGTGGACAATGCTGATGCTGCAGCTACTAGAGGGAAAAGAAAAGCAACCACCTGTACCTCCGGGTTCAGACGTAAGATTTTCTACTATGTTTCTTCTCAATTGGAATAATAACACCTAACAGTGCTTTTCAAATTCCTCAATATTTTCATAACATTTAAATCTCTATAATACGGGGCCGGGGATTTAGCTCAGTGGTTCCAGCACCTGCCTCACAAGTACAAGGACCTGAGTTCGATCCCTGGTACCACACACACACACACACACACACACACACATATACACACACACACAAAATAATAATAATAATAATAATTATCATAAAATCCAGTGCAACTATATATTCTTTATGGTTCTTGGTACAAGTTTAAGGCTCTTTTTCCCCAGAGTCACAACTGAAACACTTTTATTTCTCAGGCAATTCAACAGACCTGATTCGCTTTCTATACTGAACATTAATATATAATAATCAATCATATAATAAATATTATATTGTGATCAACAATATAATAGTAATCAATAGCATAATAATCCATGTAAATATAATACACTGAAATGCAATCAGTTCTCTAAAACTATCTGAACTTATTCTACCACAAAACTCCTGTGAGCATCGAGAAGAAGTCAGCCAACTAAATTATAATTTACCTGCTTCCTCGGTTTCTGTGTCATCCACTGATGTCATCGAGACTCCCAACTCCAGGCATTTTTTCATGTGTGCTTTAGATTTCATATGTTTTGTTAAGTTTCCTAAAAAACACAGCCGGGGGGAGGTGGTTATCAAAATGTAACAGATGTTCCAAAGTACAACGTGAAATGAACTAATCTGGGTAATGTAGGTTTGTTTCATCTATGGGCGTTTGCTTCACTCTTACGGACAATCTGATTTCTGGAGGCAGCAGTCCCTGAGAGCTTTGCCCCAGTCTCAGGTATTCTGCATCTTAAAGACATGTGGAATTCCACAGTCACATCTTTGCAAGAGCTTACAACTGGAGAGCCCAGGCATTTCTGCCCCAGAAGGGCTCTAATACTTATCAAAAGGGCAAAGCCTCTCAGAACTTGGCATAGACAAGACAACACAAGCTGGGAGAAATCTTGTTTTTGGAGTCAAATCTCCCTGGTGGGAGAAATTTCAGAATGAAACACACCCAATGGAGCCCAGGCCTTGGTACCAATCAGAAGTAAACCCTAAGGATCCTTACAGGCCAGGAAAAAAAAAAAAAAAAATAGGGCAGGGCACGTAGCTCAGTGGTTTCTCTGCCTACCTC
>NW_022900926.1:17121559-17163623 GCF_012274545.1 Fukomys damarensis | reverse complement strand
AAAAAAAAAAAAAAAAAAAAAAAAAAAAAGGAGGGGCCGGGGGAGGAAGAGGAAAAGGAAGAAGAAATATATGAACTAAAGTGAGAGAGTGAGACTTAAATTTGTCGCTGTTAGGGAGCACTATTCCCAGTATTTAGCATCTATGTGTCTTAGCAAACTTTCTGACTGTAGTTTCTAAAATTCTGGAACAATAATATTCCTTTTTAATTTATCTTGAGACTTTTATCTTTCTAAGAAAAAGGAAAGTTTTCATGTCAAATGTTATTATAATAATTATTTATACAATTATTATTTATATCTACCTATGCATATGTGTACACATACATATCTATACCTGTGGATTTATATAATTACTATATGGAATATGACAAATTTTGAAAGCATTGAGCCAATCACCCTTGACCCAATATCCCAGCCTAGAACTGTGGCCTCTTAAATTACTGAATATCCCTACAGAGGGGACAAATAATCTCAGCAGGCTAAGTTTCCATTTAGAGCTCAGGAATCCCACTCTTAAAAATAAAGCATTTGCTGATACATTCTAAAGCATTATCAAAGGGTCACAGATAATAAGATAATAACACAGCCATTTTCACCAAAGTGGAGGTAAAGACTCTATAGCTCCTTCCAACTGCACTGGTCCCAGATCTCTTCTGGTAAGTCATTCAGGTACATCTATATTGTTGTTTATTATTTCACTTATATTACTTGTTTACTTACTGCTTATGTACTGGTGAATTTTATTTGCCACTCTGATAACTCCAAATGAAATATTTTCAGGTCCTCATTGCTCTTATTTACCAAAAATTAGACCTATAATTTTTAAGGAGTTCAAAATTTTTATAGATATATCAATTCTTAAATCTATAAATTAATGGAAATCTCCTAATCTGCCAGGGTGCAATTACACCACATATGTTTACAGCTGTGAATACTAAGTATGGAAAGAGAATTTATAGTCAGTCTGTGTTTCCATGGGTTTCACATCTGTGGGATTCACCACCTGAACATCAAAAATATTTAAATAAAAAAATTATGTCTGAATGTATACAGATTTTATTTCTTGTCATTATTCCCTAAACGATATAACACAGCAACAATTTACATAGCATTTACATTGTACTAGGTATTATAATCAATCTAGACATGATTAAAAAGTACACAGGAGGATGTACCTGTTTTATACAAATACAACACATTTTATATAAGGGACTTGAGCACGCTTGGATTTCGGTGTCTAGAGGTCTCCTAGAAGCTACAGATGCCAAAGGATGACTATATTTAGATTTTAGTATGTATTAGTATTCTTTCCCTGTATTTTTATCTCCACCCATTCCAAGGAAGCAGTTGTGTCCAAGGTAGACAGACCTTGGCTTTATTGAGGGGACATCATGAGCTTCTGAAGTAGTTAGTGGATGAGGACAGGGGGAGAGGAAGAGAGCAACAGGGAATGGCACAGGTAAGACGAGCAAGAAGAGATTGGTCTACAAGGGCACCACATCTGTGTGGACATGATGTGGGCTTGGAAAACAAGTTTTTCAGCTAGTGATGAGAACCGGTGGAGCTTCCCAGCATGTTTCGCTCATTCCAAGATTCTTAGATATTTGTGCCCTCTCCAAAGGGTGACAAGGAAACTCCCTTAATGACTAAGCATAAATTATTCCTGCTAGAACTCCAGGATAACAGTCCAAAGCCAGATTTAGTTTTGGTTTTTTTTTTTTTTCATATCTGAAAATGTCTCATCTCCTCATCTGGTTTGCACACAGTATGCTGGCAGCAAATTCAGATGCTCAGTGAACATATACTTTGTAATGACCAGTGAGCTTCCACTCTGTACTCAAATCAAAGTATTTTATCTCTGGAGAATCTCTCAGGAAAGTTTTTTACAAAAGGCTTCATTATGCAAAGGTGGTTGGTATTTAAAGGACCTTATGTTTTTTCTTTTGAAGTACAAATGAATATTCCCTTGCCCTTTTTTGGCTTCAAACAAGGCATATCTATTATGTAAGCACTTTTTTAAATAAAGAAGAAAAGGATATAAAGAAAAGCTGCGCCTCTACACTCTGTCAAACTAATACAATTTATAATTTGGGGGCTACAAGAGAAAAGAGGTATGCATTTCTAGACCAGATAATATTTTATGGGAAACAAATCTGAGTAATGGAGCAGATTACTTGATATGCAAATTTAAAGTTAAAACATTGGAAATGCTGCAAGGTTGGTGAAAGGGTATCTACAGCACCTATTAGCTCTAATGTAAAATATATCTACACAAAAGTCAACCTCTATGATTGTCTGGATTTTGAGGAAACTGGATTTATGAATGTTTTCATGATGTTACACAATGACAGACATAAAACAGAAGTAGCTTTTTCTAGTAAAATACTTTTATATAAATCTACCTGCTAAAAACAGCATTTATTCTAACGATGGAATATCATTTCAAGGCAAATCCTAGTTCTATGAGATTAACAGTTGTGGCCTAGAGTAAGAAATTGTCTCTATGCTGATAAATACACAGAACAGGAGCTATCAAATTTCTATGCATAATTAATGCAACTGTGGATGGAGGGGCCCACCTGGGAGTCTGTGGATCTCTACATTATTTATGATCTTGAAACTGACCATGGGCACATGTTTCCTTCCAACTGCTGCTTTGCTTTTCTATTGCCACTGCATGTAGTGTGTCCCTGCAGAATTTCAGCACTGGTGCAAATATTACCCAGACCGCATACCATTTCCAACATGAAGTAATAGCTATCCAGGCGATTCTTAGCCACTTCCTTTGGAGACAACTGGCCTGGCCGTAAGTCTATAGCTCCTAATGAGTCATAAAAGGAGCCTCACAGTCTCATCCACATCCTTTGATCACTGACACAAGGGAGAAAGTACACTTCATAGAGTCGTATTTTCACAAACAAAACCATCTCATTGTTGATGAGACAACATAGTACTCAGAACACTCAATAGCCATAAGAAAAAGCCTCTCCAAAAAAAAAAATCAGAAATATACCTTTTGTTTTGAAGGCAAAGTTACACAACTTGCATACATAAGGTCGAACATCAGTGTGAGTGCGTATGTGTTTTTTGAGCATGCTTGGCTTCTTACAGCGAATCCCACATTCTTCACAAATATACTTTCCGCGTCCACGTCCTCTGACATACACATAATCTTCATTTGATTTATACCTGTTTACAAAAGGGAGAATCCATTCATTGTATTTTCAAATACTCTGCATATTATACATCAACCCAAAAAGCTAATCATTTGTGGGGCAAGTTTCTATGAGGGTCTTTTGAAAACAATTATTCAAATTTATTTTAATGAAGACTGAGAAATTTGTGCCCTAAATGCCTGCTCAGGAACTTAGTAATGATTCATACTCTAAGCAAAATGTAATTCTACATGGAATTAAAAATGGAGTTGGCTCTGCTCTTCAGTATAGATTTAGAGATGTAGGGTAAAGAAGCTCTAACAGGCTTACCTAAGCCACAGAGAGCTGCAAACCTGTGCCTCATTACTTTAGGATTCCAGCATTGCTTCTTATCAAGGGAAGACCAAAAAGCATACCAACATATTAGAACTATCATGCATCTCTTCTTAACGTTACATCACCTAAAAGATACATATGCACGCACCTCTCTGCATTTGCTAAAATAAGTATAACTGATAATAGAATTCGTCGCTGCAAGTTTCTACTCTATTTTTACAATCCTGGCACAAGAGTGCCTCAGAAACTTCTACTTTACACAGACCGAGCTCAGCTCACCAACTGTTGTCTGCAGATTTGATCTGCTCTTCCCAGGGAACACGGATTTGTGCTAATGTGGAGTCTAAACTTCAACCGTTTCTTGAAGGTACTGTTGCATAATGGAAACTAGAGATTCTATTTTTAATGAAATTTGCATTCGTTTCCAGAAGGATTTCATAGAGAGGTTTGAAAGGGTATCTGAGGTCGTGTAGTTTAACTGAATGGATAGATGAACAAAGTCTCAGATATTTCCTTTGATAATCAAAGAAAACCTACCCAATGCTCTACCATCTTATTTTGTTTAGGATACACTGACATGTGATGTATCATAGAGTATAGTAGGATTCTACTAAATAATTCAGTGAATATCATTATCTCTTACATCCTACCTGGGCTAGAATTATGGGTCTAATGTCATTATGGCAAGACTTTCCTTTCAGGAGGTCTTTATTTCGTGACATGCAGAATGCTTTTTTTGCTGTGGATTTGTGTAAAAGAATTAGATTTATAGCTTTTTACAATCTATTAGGACTGCAAACTTCCCTATTTTTTCCTAGCTAATAAAAACAAGTTTCAACTTTAATTTCCTAATCTGTTGAAAGATTTTTAAGAGTGAAACTTCACCCACATATATTTACATACCAATTCTGTTCTGGATATTATTTCATCTTAGTATTTTCTACTTTTTAGTCAGTACCAATCAAGGTGAGAGTGGAAGAGTGAAAAATACAAATAATCAATTGTGCATGTCTTTTGATCCTTTCAATTTTTCCCCCTTTACAAGAAATTTCAACTTCAACTTATTCTCCATAATTACTTTAAAGTTTATCTCACATTGGCATTTGTAATAAAAGTAGAACAAAACCTAGAGATATGAAGTCCCCTTCACCTTTCAGTTTCACTGCTCTCTGGTCCTAACCAGAAGAATTCGCTTACGTAATATACAGTAAAATAGTTTTGCTGAATACTAATTTTCTCCAGGAAAGGATGCTTCAAGCTTACTAGTTGATAAAAAACATGTTTTATATTTGAACGATGTAATTTGTTTTTAATATCTTAGCTGATTAACCTGCTTTTAGAATGAAATACAGTAAAATTCTATATAAATTCTGTATAAACAGTACTCTATATTAGAAAAATCTGTACAAATAAAATCTTTACCATATTATAATTCTATAGGCCCATGAATCTACTTGATAGAATATCTGATGAGTTTTAAAAAACATAATGAAAAAATATGCCTAAGTAAACCATTAAACCTATCAATTAGCTAACATAAGGAACATATGCTCTTAAAAATTTGTTCAGGCTTTACCATTTTGCAACCTACAAAATAAGAGGTGGTAACATGCATTTGGAGTGAATGCCTGGGCACCACCAGGTAGAAATTGGTTCACACAATAAATGACTCGGACACAGCCCATAACATGGGGCCAGGAAAGGAGGAGGAGATGAAATACCAGTATAATCTTTTGGGATCATCAAAACACAGCAATAAAATGTTCACATACGCTTTTTCACTTCTGTCCTTCGTTAGTGGAGATGGGGTCCCCAAAGCATACAGTAACCGTGAAGGCCTCGCTAATCTACAGGCACAAGTGCACTGCTATGAAGAAGGCTGATGAATGTAAGAGTGTTGATTCAGTCACAGGGACCTCTCAGTTTCTGAGGAAAGATAAAATCTGTATTTCTCTTGTTTGTGTTAAAAGATGAGGGATGTCTAAAAATACTGAGACAAGCTTCATGACTTCATTCAACTGTGGTTTTAGAGGTGTAAGCACAAGACATCCAAATAACCCTCTCCAAACTGGTAAAACTACATGAGAAACTGGTACAATATTTAATCTCACCAAATACTCAACATTTTATGGTCAAACAAATAGCATCATCATATTGTCCTTCAAATACAATCAGAATAAACTCATGCTCATGTAAATCTCAAAAATTTAAAAATTCAATTTTTAAAAATTGAAAGCATACACCTGGGCTAGGTCTGCTATTGCACACCTATAATCCTAGTACTCCGGGATGCTGAAGAAGGAGCATCACAATTTTTAGCCCCATCTGCACGACGTAGTGAGATCCTGTCTCAAAAAAGGGTGGGGGGCTGGGATGCAGCCCAGTGGAAAGGGTTCAAACCCCAGTACCACAAAAAAAGAAGTAAACAAGCACAGATAGGTCTGGGCCTCCCTTCCACGGGAATGAATTGAAGACATAGTTCTATCAAACTCCAAAACTGGATATTACACATATGTTCAATTTTTCTTACTGATAACAGGTAATGAAATAACTGAAGCATATTTCTTGATTTTCAGTGGCTCAGAATTTCACATTTAAAAATAAATTCTTTAATACAGAGAAACTGTCATAGACCAGGGCAGACGTGACAACTAAACTCAGTATGATACCCTGATTTAGATCCTGGAACAGAATGATGATAGTGATGCAGTGAGGAAATCTCATGAAAGTGCAGTTTAGATGACACAAAACAAAAAACAAACAAACAAAAGAAGAAAACAAATTATCTAGTTCCTAGGATTACAAATGAGTTTTCATGATTTCATTTTTGTAAGCCCAGGATAAAAATATGTCCACTAATAACACAGATGCCCATAATAAATACCAAAGAATGAACAAACTCAATTGACATCAATAGTCAGCGAATTTAGTAGATTTCAAATGAAATTAAAGGTGTGAAAATTTAAGGTGGATGCCTGAGCCACACACACCAGTGACATTTCCATTAAATTCAAGTCCCAAAAGGGAAGTCATGAACTCATTATATATTACCCAGACTTCAGAAATATGATTAGAAAACAAATTTCCTTAAACCTCCTATTCCAACCATACTATTTTTTTCCATGCAGACATCCAGGAACATTTTACTTTGACTTATAAACTGAACGTTTTACATTTGTACTTGTTTCCTTACCCTCCTTCAAAGATTTTAATTCGGATTGGCTCAGTTTGTTTGGATCCAATATCTTTATCTCCATGAATCTCTCCTTTCCCTCTTTCTTTTAAGATGTTTCCCACTAGTTTCCTTTCTAGTTTGCTGCCAAATAAAAAGGATCCATCTGGTTTCATCTGTAGAACAAAAGGAGAGAATTATTTTGCCTGCTTTTTCTCTTCGAGCCATCTCTAAAAATTAGCCTCAATTCCATACTACAAGGCCATGGGTTAGTTACATAAAATAAGGGACACCCGGGACAAAATTAGGGAAGAATGAAGTTTCCACAGAATTAGCATTGGTTTATATGTACTCGGTGAGCACTTCCTTCCTTCGTACAACACTAATTTGATTTGAAGTAGCAAGGAGGAAAATCTATATTAAACACGTTGTCTCAACAGTCACTGAAGGGAAAATAGTAACACATAAGTAAAAGCATATTTTTAAATCCTCTATTTGCTCTATTATTAATTTAGTATAAATTATAAAATGCCTTTTATTAACATTTGTACAATTTTACATGTAAGGCATTGTTCATGTAGGAACAAAGAAGCCAGAACTTAGAAAAGTAAGTTTTGGAAGAGATACACAGAAAACAAATTTTTGGGAAAAGTGCTGTCACTGAGAACCAGCCCTCCAATATCTACCATCTTCCACTGATACTCTTCATGCCTCCTTTCTGATTTTCCTTTACATCATCCACTCTCTATTTTATTATAGCCTTATTGCACATTCCCCTGAATTTTTCATATCAAAAGAAAAGTAGATCTTCCAGGTTACTAACACAGGTCAGAAAGGAGAGAAACCCATACACTGGAATTCGTCCCAGTAGGAGAACTAAGGCAACTAGATGGAGATTCTCTCATTTGAGGGGGCTTTCCCGAGGACCCTCAGAACTAAGTACAAATAGTAACTTCCCCACCTCTGGGTAAGACCAGTGTTGCTAAGGACTCCCTAGTTCTGACCATAGTTTTCCCAGCATGCTTCAGGCTTTATCTCCTTCACCACGCACTATGCTCAGCAATCACATCCACAACACACAGTGCTTTCTAAAACAGTATCTATTACCTGTGTGAACTGCTTCCAAGCACTGGATGATGTGAGTTTGCCAGTTCCAGGCCTATGCATAGCAGCCAGAGTATAAATTTCTGCGGTGATTTTTTGCTTGGACCTCAGAAGTGCCAGCGTGGTCTTGGTGTTCAATCCTGATGGGTTTGGATTACAGGAACTAATGCACCATGAAGCATAAACCGAGGATTTGAAGGTGGCCTGCTGCACAAAACTGGGTTTTGTATAATTCAAGAAGCACCAACTCACAGTAGTTGTTGTCCGAAGACTGGGGAACTGAAGAATCTGCTGGAAATCTGCCATGTCTGTGAAAAGAAGAGTGGAGTTTGCCATGTTCCCGCTGAGGCCGGGGGCCATGTGGACCAGCATGCCAAGGGGTAGCTTCCGGCCCTTCCCATCCTCTTCCTGCTGACTGTCTCCCGTAGGCAATGAAGAACTCTGAGGACTCATGCTCATGTCTGATGCTGTCTCATCGATATCTAATTCATCTGAGGACTCTTTGCTTTCAGAAGGCCCACTGGACTTCTGCCCTGGAGGGGGCGCCCTAGAGTCAGACAGCATTTCCCTGCTGGGTGAAAATAGCTCTCTGGAGGGCCCACTGACAGAGGGGTGGTCTTGAGATAAAGAGGGTGACAGAGAGGAGAAGGAAGATGACCTGGACTGCAAGCCATCCTTTGGCTCAGAAGCACAGCCTTGCCGAACCAACTGGGGTTTCTGGGGGCGGGAGAAGTCTTTCTTAATGTCTGAGTTGGTAAGCTCCACAGCACTGAGCTCCTCAACAATCTGCCCATACATCTTCTCTTCTTTGACCCGCTTCTGCTGCTTTGTTTCCATGAAGAGCTCTAGGCTACTGGCTGGAGAAAGCATCCGCTTGCTGCCTCCAAGGGAGGCCACACTGTCTGAGGTGGAAGGTAAACATAAGGGGATGGAGGATTCTAAGCCAAGGGGTAAGGTCTGAGGTACTTTCCAAAGTGGGTATTTTTCCAAGCCCGAATGCTGCCCAAGGACCTGGGCAATGTTAAATCCTATCCCTTGCATGGCTGCATTTGTTACCAGTGTTCTTTGGGTCATATTCTCATCAACTTTGCATATGACAATGGCGGGGCTGTTCTGCCCAAGTATCTGAGAAATACTTGTGTACATGACACTTCCATAGGACGGAACGTGCGTCTGGATCCGAACAGGAACTACTGTTCCCGGTAGTGATTGCAAAGGCCCGGCGTTTGCAGAGGCAAAATCTTCTTGAAGAATCTGCTCAGAGGGAGTTTCTGTCGACATGCTGCTTGGATCTGACGGGAACTTCGGAGGAAGATTCTTTGAGTGTAGCCCTGATGTTCCTGAATAACACGGGTAAGTCTGCTCTTTTGCATGTGCATAATCAGCAGATTTCTTTCCAGTGTGCTCAGCAACATGCTCTAAAGGATAGCCAGAATGAATTTCTGCCTGGAAAGAAGGTTTGCTGTAGCTCTTTTGAGGGTGTTGAGGAAAGGGATGGGGAAAATGTGCCTGCCACCAGGGAGGCTGCTGGGCTGGTAAATGAACCATACAGACAGTAGGATACTGAAACTGAAACAAAGCATTCTGGATGGGAGAAAAGGGAAGTGTCTCTTGAGGTGAAAATAAATGCGGCTGTTCAGGTAAGTGCTTGCTTGTCAGATAGGATGTTGGTTGCATCAGCGGATTTCTCAAAGACTCCTGACTGCCCGTGTGCATGACCTGCTGCTGAGCCAGGTGGAGGGGCCCTGAACTCAGTGGAGCACAAGAACTCAGCCCTTGCTTCGCTGGGTCATCTGCCAGAAGAGGCGGAAGCACAGAGGACGGGCTGTGGAGCCACGTGGCCCTGAGGCCGGCGTGGAGCTGCTCCATTTGCTCTTGCTTCACACTTGGGTCTACACCGGCCTCACCCTGGGCGATTTCTGGGGAGCCACTGAAGGAAGCCTGCCGTACCAGGAAGCATTTCTTCCTCTCCCGGGATGGTGACAATGTTGAGGTTGATGCTCTTGCCATGGGAGCATGGGACAAATTGCCATAATCAAATGATTTGCTCCGAATTTCTGGAACTTCCGTCGGCTGAGGACAAGGCATCTGCTCAGAGGAACATCGTCTCATCTCTTTTTGGTGGTGATGGCCCGGAACGGACAGTGAATATGAACCCGCAGGGACAGTCAAAAACTCTGAGTGCTTCCCAAACTCATCCTGTTTAGGAGGCGCAGTGAGCTTAATGGTTTCTTCTCTTTCAAAAGACATGGAGAAACTGGAGCTGTGGGACAAGTTGCTTTCTTGGCTGGGGCTGCGAGAGAGGCCTGTGCCTGTGGATTCAAAGCTAGACTCCCCTGAAGAATGCTCCATGTCTGCTAGTCGCAAGCGCTTCTTTTTGGGAGGCAGCTTCTCCGCAGGGAGCTGAGAAAGGGTCTCACTTCTCTGGGGCCACTGAAATTCCTCCACAGGCTTTTCTGGTTCTTTGCCCTGGGCTTCTTTCTCTTTCTCTGGTTTGTCAGGCTCCTCGGTAACTCGAATCTCAGGGACTTGAATGTTATGCTGGCGAACCAGCCGAGGCTGTGGGTGATAGGACTGCTGTTGCACCTGCGGGGACAAAGTTGGTTTCCCTCCACTTTCTGCGTTTTCCACACCAGGACCCCACTCCGGGCTCACTGGGGCTTCGGAAATCTCACTGTCACATGTTTCAGAGGGCGAAGGAGCTTTATCCTGTGTACCAGCCACGAGTTCAGCTGACTCAGACCTTTCAAACGAATTGGGTCGGCTCAGTGAGTTTGTGTGCTGAATCACAGAAATCACATTTCCAGGAGGCTTCCTACCTGTCCAGTCTGACATCTTATCAGAATCAGTGGTGGAAGGTGACTCCTCTGACCCCAGAGATGGACTTCCGGACTGCAGTTGGGGTCGACCTGGGTCAAAACGCTCAGAGTGACCAAGAGGAAGATTCTCAAGTCCAGCCATGGCAAATCCACTTCTTACTCCTTCTTGCATCTGCAGTTTGGGGTCATAATCTGCAGCCATCATGCTCATGGGAGTGCTGACCATGCCACTGCAGATCATGGGGGTGTCCTCCTCATCTCCTACGCTCTTCTCTTTCCGGCGCTTCCTGTTTTCGCACGTCGTTCCAAACACAGTTGGCACTCCCTGCAATGGCACTGCGGGATCTATAAAGTATTCTCCTCCATGTTTTAAAGAACCTAAACAGGAAATGTCCCTATAGCTTTGTTTTGGTGTTTCACAGTCTTCCCACTTTTTATAGGGCTTCCGGCACACATCATAGTCACACCCAATCCTGTCCCCAGGAATCGCTTTCTTTTCCTTCAGGGATGAGCTGGCAAGACTCTTGGACATCCTGCCAGGGTGCTCAGCCTCCATGTGCCCCTCCTGGACTGATGGCAGCTCAAAGGCTGCCTGTCTTCTTAGCATTCGCTGGGGGGGCATGCCTACGGTACCTGGATAAAACACATCATCGGATCCTGTCATCCTTTCATCAAATGAGTGGCTTCCTCTCAGAGAAGGGGGAATACTTAAATTAGTTGCTGAAGAAGTTGGCATTGAGTTGCTTCTAATAAGGGGCGAAGAGTCTATAGGAGGTTCTAAAAGAATCGGGTTGCTGCCTGGGAAATTTGCTGGATAAAGTTTTCCTTCATTCCTGACAGAAGATGGAATAGTCTGAGGTTGCCTGAACTCACTGTTGAATTTGGTGGACCTCAGCAAGCTTGTTTGACTGGGGTCCACTTCTCCCTTGCCAGGGATCATCTGCGAGACTGGATCCTCAAACATCTTGACATCTAACCTGGTGTTTACATGAGGTAATGGTTCCATGATACCCTTCCTCCCCAAGGTGGCACGCTCCTGACCCGTGGGCGTAACACTGAGTGCATTTCTCGGACTGAGTCGGCAGTATTTTCCAAAGATGATTTCTTCATAAGACTTTGCATTTGTGTTGGGAGGGCTTATTTGTTGCTCTGCACTTTCTGAGCGAGAAAAATAACCTGAATCAGTGCTTCCTTTACTGTGCGGGCTCAGAAGATTGAGCGATGGCTCAGAATCTTGTCCTTTTTTCTCTGACAGTCTTAGTGCAAGTTTCTGTTTAACTGTGTGAGAGTCGTCAGCCTTGGTACTTAAGGATGGATTTGGTAGCATATCAGAGCCAATATACGGAGAGCTTTCATTGGTCAGTGGAAGCCCACTTTTGGGGATAATCAAAATCGGCACCTTCATTGGGCTGCCTAAGGAGTCTTCCAAGGACCCACCATGGTAGCCACCTCTGCTGGCAATATCCAACGGGATGGGCGGGCCAGGGCTCATTTTGTCAGAAGTCTCAGCAAATAAAGAGCTCTCCTCATCTGTATCTGTACTCTGTTCACCATCTGAATGTATTTCTGCTTCTACATCAATAAAACCAGCCTCCAGGTCCAATTTAGATACAGCTGACTCTGTGAAAGGTACTAATCCTGCCTTAATTGCATGGGCATGTGACTTCCTGTGCTTGTACAAATTGCTCTTTGTCTTGAAAGAGAAACCACAAGGTATACATGGATATGGCCGCTCACCAGTATGGGACCTGATGTGTTTTTTCAGAACGCTTGGTTTGGCACATGCCCTGCTGCAGTAAGGACAAATGTACTTGCCGGGCTTTTTGGGTTTGTGCTCTTTCTTGTGAGCATCTTCCGCCTGTTCGATACTTTTCTGGGAGTATTGGCTATAAGCAGGGTTCAGACTTGAAATCTTTTTTCTAGGATAACCACCACTGTGGCCATGTAAAGGAAAAGGAAACAAATCCTCGGAGGCAACGGATGGCAAAGGGCCAGGGAAGAGCCAAGGAGGGCCTTCTATGCTCTGCTGTGGCTTGCTGCTGTGCATGACCCCCTGTGGCAATGAGTGCTGAGGGAAAGAGAGTGAATGTTGGCATGAGTAAGGACTCGGACGGTGCAGTGGATATTGCTTCTCCGACACTGGCTGCACCACTTCGCCAGGTGAGGCCAAGTTCCCAGACCCAAACAGCTGTGCTGATGCTGTGTTTCCGATGTGCTCCGGATCTATTGGTGGTTGCCGCTGTCCTTCCTGACTGCCGAAAGTGCTCATCTTAACAATAGCTGATTGTTCCTGCCTCCATCTACCTGATGCTTTATCAGTTTCTCCAGACCTTGAGGTAGCTTTTTGTCCTAGAGCTGTGTCCCCAGTGTCCATTTTGTTATGCAAGGTCTTAAGTGCTAGTCTGCCTGAAAGCCATACAGGCTCATGGAGTGTCTTCTAAAGCTGTGCTTTTTAAAATTCAGTTGCTTCCATGTTCCAGGGTGTCGGCAAACCTGCTGATTGTCCCTTCTCTTTGGAACCTTCCACGCCCACGCAGCAGTCAATGGGTGTTACATGGAAACGTCCTTGGACCAGGTTATGACACAGTTCTCTCCATCACTGAAAAGTCCATCCAAAAGCTAAGTGCAGATCTACAGTGACTTCTTATGGCATTTGAATGCTTTCGACTGGGATGAAATTGGGATGATGAATAGTCGAAGAGAAATTTTGCCTATCAACTACAGAAAACTTCAGTTGCCAATTTCACTAAGATAAAATGACCTAAAGGCAAAGAAAACATAGAGATCATCATAACAGTCATCAAATAAGAAACCCAAACCAACCCTAAATTATCAGCCCAAAGATGGGTAAATTAAAGATGGTTTTCAGTCCAGGAAAATTTTGTAGCTATGACATTAATTCCACAGCTAACAGATATTAATTTGAAACAGCGTTATGTCATAAGCATACGTCTCTGCCATGTTTGAATTATGTGTGAGAGGATTGCTTCGTGGTTCATGAGGCCCAGTTCATTAAACTGGGTTAAGTCCAGTTAAAAAAAAAAAAGTGTTTGAAAGAAAACTCTTCATAAATATTACCTGTAAAATCTTAAAACTTTCTAAGAATTTGTTAAAAAATTTAAAGCTATTCCTAACCAAGTTTTATGGCTTGTATACTAATATGTACTGCACATCTGTAAAGAGATATATTTTATAGCTTAATATAAACTACACACTTAGATATAGCATTACATAACATAAAATCTACATTAATATAAATATGATTATAGTATAAAGAAACCAACATATAATACATGATTTATAACATATATATTAATATAACATTTGTATATTAATGCAATATAGAAATATTTTATAGCTTAAAAACTGATTAATAGAGTTAGATCAAGGACAGAAGGATGAAAGACTATCATAGAACTTTGGGGAAGGTAAAAGAGTACAACTAAACAAAACAATCATAAAAGTTTCAAAATACGGAAAACAAAACCTATTTTGAGGACAGATTAAAAATGAAATGACTACCTGAATAGTTTAGAGTTCTCACGGGCATGACTGTCCTGATGCTTCCTAGGTACAAAATAAATGGTTAGGATAAATTGTTCCATTAAATGTTCAAAAGATATATATATATATGTATGTGTGTGTGCATTAATTAGGCAGCTCCTTGTGAGAATATAATCAATTCTCATGATAAATTGTTTTCCTTTGCTGTCTGAAAATCATTACTTTTAATGAAAGTAAGAACCTCACAAGTTAAATTATATATATCATTTCCCAAACCCTTTGGCTGACACAAATATGTAATCTTGCATAATACATAAACTTTAAATTAACTAAGAAAACAGAATTTTATAACAGAAAGGCTGGAATAATATAATAAATTATTAAAAAGACTACGGTGCTTTAATTTAGAAATGAAATAATACCTTTATAAATCAGACATTTAACTTATGCTTGACAGTTATAAATTAAAACCATTGTGTCATAACTAGACACAAATCTTATTCAAAGAAGATATAGCATATAATAGATGAACCAAATAAAATTAAAAAACAACACTGTTTTCATATTAGAAAAGAAGATGAAGAATTACTAATGTGAAATTCAAAAGCAGATATTTAATGGTCAGAGCACAACCTGCCTAGAACTTGAAGTTAAACTTGAGTTTAATTTTTAGGATAAAGAGTCTAATGGGAAAAAGTCATGTCTAGTTTTTTATTTTTAAAAAATCAATTTTGCTGTGGTTAACACGGGATCGCCTATATTCCAACGGTATTTCTACTAATACCTCGGTTGTCAAACAGTGTCAAGCTCCAACTTTCCACTACTTAAACAGCAAAGTTCGAAAAAAAAAAATCCGTATGGTGTTCCTAACTCTGCTCGATAGTGGAACTGAAAATCCAACATGAAAAAACCTGTACAGGTAACACGGGTTCGGGCCAACAGTGAGTCTTACACTGCACCTTGCTGTGACAAGTCACAAGTTACAAGTCACAAGTCACAAGGGATGACTTCAGCCTAAGCACTGCTCTGGCCCAGACAATATCGTGCTTGTGTTAGTGAGTTAGAACATTCCTCATTGTGCTATTTTTTTTTCTTGTGCTTTATTTGCGAAAATATTGTTTAACTGTGGCTCCAAAGAAAGTTACTGATACCAACAGTAAAGCTACAAGCAAAACTGAGAACCAAGACAGAGTTAAAGAAAGAAAGAAATCATTGTAAAACTTGTCAATGTCTGGGAAAATGAATTTAAAAGTGGAATTTTGGGGGTCTCAGAACCAATTACTTGGTTTTGTATTATTTCTCATGGGAAAAACATGTTCAGTTCTCAAACTCTGGTGTTCAAACATGAATTTGGAATGAATTACATTTGACAACTGAGGTATCACTGTATTACCTGGAAGGTTTTTAAGATTCAAAATTTGATCTCTATTAAAAACACAGTAACTCAATTATGTAAATAACTTCTGTCAGGAAGCTCTTGGAGCTCCTCTCGGATGATGTGATGTTTGATTCTCTGTGGCTGGTGCTATAGTTCATAGGGGTATAGCTCTTCCTTTGAATGTAGGAAACAGTTTGACTTTCTAAGATAAGTGATGATCCACTATTTACATATTTAGAAAACAAGATGGAGTCACAGACACTACTTCTGGGGGCTGAGTCTTTCAGGAAGAGCCTCTTTCTGCTGAGTCTGAAGCCCCAGGGCATGGAGAATCCTCTACCCGACATTCCTCTGACACAGCACTGAACTTCTCACTTCAGTGCAAGGCTTAAGACTATTACTAGGAGCTGGATATCACTGTGTCACATAAAACTTTTGTATTAGATTTCAAACATATTTCAGGATGTATTATACTCTCCAACACTCTCTTTGGGGAGGCTTCAACTAACTGCTGCCCATAAAAATCACTTCCCTTCTTGGAGTTTCTGAGACATACAGAGAAATGGGAGAGAAAATGAGTGATGGTTCTCTTTGGGAATTTGCTGATCGTATTCATGAACCATGACAAATGTGGACTTCTATTAATTGCTTGTCTAGCCCTACTCTGTTTTGGAAATTGAAAGGAAAAATCTGAAATGGAAATGATCCACTGCATCCGTTCATTACTGCCTATGGGATAGCTTTGTCTGTAAATCCAGACAGGAACTGCAAGTGTTAAAACTGAACTGAGGAAAAGAAATGTATTATACAAACCATAAGGGTTTAGAAATTTAATCCAAGGCTTAGTCTTTTAAAATGGCAGAGCCGGGGATTTAGCTCAGCGGTTCTGCAGCCTGCCTTGCAAGCTCAAGGACCCGAGTTCGATCCCTGGTACCAAAAAAATTTAAAAAATAAAATAAAATGGCACAGATTAAGTGACCCAATTCTTCCAAACATGACATAAATTCTTGAGCTTCTGTTTTATTACCAAAATATAGGAAAATGCTCATAGATGAAAAAATACTCTTGTAAATATATTAGAGAAGAAAATCTACATTCGGTGGGCATCGAGTCTAGGAAAATTCTTTGCAAATTGCAAACCATCAACTGTACCATTGCATATTCCACAACTTTTGTTTAATTTTCTTCATGTAGATCTACTCAGGACCATAAAGATCTAGAATAATGTGGTTAATTATAGATATATCACTTCTTTAGGATCACATATTTTCATTTATTTTTCAGAATCTTTAATAGTATGTTAAAAGTAAATTCCATTGTTTTACAAATCAGTACATATGTTTAAAAATGCAATATGCGAGCAATTCTCCTATGAAAAGAAAACAGCTCATTATCATGTTCTTCCCTGGGATTTCTTTTTTTGGTAACCAAAACTGGGCAAAGTCATTTTTGGCTCGCATTGCCAACAAACACAGTTTCACATTCACAGTTCAAATTTTCCCTAATGCTTTTCAGTGCTAGGAGGATGAAGCTCGGGGGATGTGACGTTTGAGTCTCTGTGGTTGGTGCTACAGCTCACAGGTGTCCTCCCGTCAGCAGAAACGGGCACGGTCTGGCAGGCTCATCACACTCTTCAGAGTGTGTGTGGGAGGGGTGGAAAAAGATGGTACCCTCTGTGCAGCTCTTTCAGGGGTAATGGAACAAAAGGAATGGAGGCCAAAGAAAAGAAAATGATAATTAGGTGGAAGAGATGCCAGTTTTCTAGCAGTGCACCTTCTTCTTTGGCCACTCTTCAGAGACCACTCAAATAAGTTTGCACCCAGTTAAAAATTTCCTCAGACCCCAAAAGGGAAGGTCTAGAAAAACCTTCTACACAGAGCCCCTCTGAAGTCTCCTGAGGGGAACAGCTGGGTGGTACAGGTAGCCAAGTAGTGCTGCTCTGCACACCAATAAAGAGTTACAGTATCTGAGTTTGCCCTTCTGGGATCTTCTGCATAAAAAAACACTATCCCGGGGAAAAAAAATTCAACTCAGGAAATTAATCATTGCTTGACTGGTAGCAAAAGTCAAGCGAGCATTAAATAATAACATCCTATATTATAATGGCATGAAATGACTGGAAACAAACAAACACTAGTTCTCTGCTTCCAATATTTTAATAATATGACATAGTTTTAAAATTAAAATGGTTATATAAACTACAGACATTTATAGCTAAATGGATGCACATTGAGGACATAGTCTTCTGCCAAAGAAATAGGACACACGTGTGTAAATAATGAGTTGTTAGGGAAGGGTGAAGTGGGTGGAGGGAGGGCAGGGGTATGAGGAAAAAATATAAACCAAGACCTATCATGTAAAGGTACAAGATCCCAAAGATACATGTAGCTGTATTGTTCGCTTTAAATGTACCATAAACTTAATGGGGAAAAAATTCTGAATTGTCTCTCTGGTACAAGAAACTGAAAGTGTAATCAAGGAACAAAATGTGTAATTGATAATGTAAAATAGGAAGCAAAGTTTCAGAGGGGAAGTAGGGAGGGAGAGGGAAAGGAAAAAAATGGAAACAAAATCTTTGTAAATAGGAAGGGGCAGCCGGGTGGAAGGCAGGGCAGGGGGATGGGAAAAAAAAGAACTAAGATACATCGTTTTCAGGTACAAAGTGATGAATGTGATCATAATATATACTTAAAATGCACCAATAAAGTTAATTAAAAATAAAAAATAAAACAAAAAAATTAAAAAATTTTTGCTCTTTTTTTCTGGGGAATCTGATGGCATTTATTCTTTCAAATAAAATCTATGTCTCATGATAGTATTTATCAAATAAAAATTTTAAAGTGACTTCTTTATGTTTGTTTCGAAAATGCCTTGGATCAGCTAATAAAATGTCTTAAGAAATACAGAGCATGTTAGAGCACTGTTGCTGTAATGTCAATGACCGTGACACACACTCCTGACTGCTTCTCAGAAGCACTGGTTCACAGGTTACCAGATGAAGGTAAAAGGACCCACTAAAGAAGCATGACCAGACTATTTCCACAGGATGATTTTAAAAGGAAACTTTCCTGAGAGCCAAACTCATTATAAATACTTTTTAAATAAATTCCCATTACCACTCAGTCTCCCCTAAAATGAGAATACAATATAGTATACTACTTTATGTATAAGACTGTGTATTATATATGAAATCCTACTAGCCAATTCTGACAACTTTCAGAGAAAGTTAAAAGTAGTGGAATGGTCACTCTCTACTTTGACATGCATACACTGTAACCTGCTGTTTAGAGCCTAATGGAAACTGAACTATATTTTTCCATGGGGGCTCTGGGATGCAGACACCACTCTAGATATTTGTAGAGTTTGTACATTCAAGCAAGACATTTTTTACTTAGTTTCGATTATGATGTGGTTTTTATGTTTTTGTTTCTGTTTTTTGGTAATGGGGATTGAACTCCGGTCCTTGCACTTACTTACAAGGCAGGCAGCAGAAACTCTGAGCTAAATCCCCGGCCCCTTGATGTGGTTTTTAATATTTTTCCCCATCAAGTTTATTGTACATTTAAAGCAACCAATATAGTTACGTTTATCACTGGGATCTTGTGCCTTTACATGATACGTTTTGGTTCTTATTTTTTCCCCATACCTCTGCTCCCCTTCACCCCCTTCACCCAGTTTTTAACATTTTGACATAATGTTTTTCAACTTTTTACAGTTATGACTTCACTTTTCCGGGGTCTTTTCTTCTCGTTATATAGCAAAAGTTATTGCTATAAGGATTAGTAAGGATTTACTGAGCAGAATTTCCATGGAAATAAACTTTGCCAAAATCTTCTCAAATGAAATTATCTCAAAAAGGTCAGGATTACAATTGGCCTATTATGAAAAAATAAAGCTTTCACAACATTTTTCTCTCTAAATGGAATTTTCATCATTTCTTCCCTGATTTGACGAGTTCATGGTAGGCCAAAACTAGATGTAAAAACAGAAGAAAACAATGACTTTTAGTTATTAACCTGTTATCCTCATCTCAGTAAACTGCATTGCAGCTGCCTTTGCTGCCCAAGACTCCAATTCTCTCCACAGGAACTCATGCACAACTTCTGGAAATCTGAAGGAAGAATAAGAAGATTTAAAAGATGATGATTATAATAATGAATTTAATAGCATGCTTGTTCTTCACCCACAGAAACTGCCTGCCATTAGGAAAGAAAATCTGAGACTTCATCATTCCAGTAGCATTTTCCTTTCTACATTTAAGAAAAAAAATTTCCTTTCTTTTAACATAGTGCAAATCTTTTTTGTTGTTGTTTTGTTTTGTTTTTTGAGACAGGGTCTCACTATTTAGTTGACCTGAAACTCACTATGTAGCCCAGGCTGGTCTCAAACTCACAGTGATCCTCCTGCCTCAGCCTCCCGAGAGCTGGGATTATAGGCGTGAGCCACCACGCCTGGCTGCAAATCTTCTGACAAAACACGGAGTTCATATTTGTAACAGTGATAGTGGAGGTCATTACAAAATGTAATGCCAGAGTTAAAACCCAATGCCTTGGAACTAGGACATGTGCCTTTGCAGCCCGTGCCACCCTTCTCCCTTAACGCGTCTTTTGGAGAAACATCAACCAAACTTCATAGTATGCTTTGCAGATGACCTTGCAGCAAATTCTTTTTTTTAGCAGTTATGTTCTGTGCTAAAATTAATTTCTGAAGAAGGAATCCAAAACCAACCAAAGTAAAATCTTAAGTCCTCACAGACTCTGGTAAGTAGCAAGGAAGAGTATTTTCTCAGAATTAATCCCTATCCAAAGAAATGCACACAAGAGCAAACAATGTAATCCAAATAGATTCATCAACCATCTGCAGGTGCCTTAGCTCTTAGTGGAAAAGCAGAAAATATTGCTACACTATCCAGAGGTGGTTCCAGTATATGTTATTTTTTAAAAATTGTCCTTTCTTCCAACAAATTATTTCCAAACCTCGCAAGAGAAGAACGCAAGCACTAAGGAATGACAGATAAAATGTGCCTTCCTTCACTACCACTTCATGTAAGAATTCGTGTGAGAACTCCCAGGTCGGAAAGGAAGTCCTTTGCCTTTATTTACCCCTGTCTTCTGTACATCAGCACAGTGGGACTCCAGGACACCCTGTGCACTTTAAGACATGAATCATCACAAGCAAGCAGGCCCACTTGGGTCCTCAGAAGACACAAAAGGTGCAAAAATAGCTTCTACAATTGAAGCAAGAACCAGTCAGCAACCAAATGAATGTGGGTGGTCAGATAAGATTCTGTTACTGGAAAGGGCAAATTATTAAGCAAATGCTAGATTTATTTTCTTTTTAAACACTGTTCTTCTTGCCTCAAATCAACCATTTGCTAGCACTCAAAATGACACCTGACAAACTCTATCCTTCTCAAAATTGAAAGTTCAAATGCCAAAGAATATGACTGATTACCATTGATGGAACAGTGGAGGTTTCCAAAAAGGGAGAGATAATGCACTATAAGATATGTAACTATATCTACATGCCTATATTTTACACACTAAGTATCTCTCTTAAAAAAAAAACAAACCTGAAGTGCTTTAAAAATGTGTCATAGTAATATGACCTAAGCTAAAGTAAAACATGGCTTGACTCCAAACAGAAGAATAAATCACTGAGCTATTTTATACTCTAAGGAAAATTCACTGAAGACATAAATGGCCAAGATTCCACAGACACAGCAATCTATAGAGAACAAAATCTTGCAGTACTCAGTGACTCCTTATGACTGGTAATCCCAGTTACTGCACTGAAAGGCAAGGAGAGGGAAAGCTTAATTTCCAGGAGGCCAGGACCAACAGGGAATCATTCCTACCACCTGCTCGGTGATCCTCCCCTCAAAAGCTGTGACAGGGGCAATGTGCTCAGTTCTGATCCCGCTTTTCCAGTCTTACTTTCTGGGACAGCGGTCACTGCAAATGGGAAATATGTCTCTTGCGACACGCACATATACATGTCTGAAATTTTAAGATGACAGAAGGTCCGCCTGCTCAACCAGTAAGAGGATTCAGAAATTGGCTCAGCAGACTCACAACTTACTATCTCTCTTTTCCTTATAGAAAGTTGCAGACAATTCTTGTGATGTTAAAACAAAAATCTAAGTGTTATGATATGAAGGTAGGACACTGATTTGAGCAATTTTCCCCAAATCATTTTCTTGCAAATTGGAATCATCAGTGGGCTTTGTGAAGGAGGTGATTGTCATTACTATTAAAATGAAAACATGGAAACACCAACTCAATTTTTTTTGGCATTAATTTTAAGCAAGGTTTTGTTTCAGTTTCTTCAAAATAGAAGAAAACTCTTTCTTCAAACAGCTCTCGGTAATGTGACAAAGCATGTTTATGTTCCCTAGAATTCAATGGTTCACATGGGAGACAATGTAATAAAAGGAAAGAGTGTCATTTCATTAACTTTACTTTTAGGTTATTAGATTCTTAAAAAAAAAATTACTAGCCAATGAAACCTTAATAGTTAATAAAACTAACAAGTTTTCAGAAATAGTGCTAACAAATCTTGTTCAAGATACTCAAGTTATTTAAAATGCATTTTCTAAATATGAGGTGAAAATTATCTTTACTAAGTGCTTTACTAAGTACAGGCTGATTTCTTTGTCCATCTTGAAGTTTACAGAGGAGATCCTTAAGATATATTTCTATCCTCCCTCTCTTGTTTGTAACACAGTTTTTACTCCAGTGGTTTCTCAGCCTTTCTACTCTTGGAAGAACATAAAATCCTTAGCATTAGATATTCATTACTATGGATGCTTATAAGTTATTATCACTAAGTAAAGCAAGGTTGGTCTAATAATAGGGAGGAGATGAAAAGATGCCTATTTTTAAACTATTCACTGTTATAAGGCCCCGAGTTCAATCCCCAGTACTGGAAAAAAATAAAAAAGGAAATAAAATAAAAACTACTAAAAACAACAAAAAAAATATACATGTGTGTTAATGAGTGTCACTTAAACCTCCTCAGCTGACTGTTTTATGACTCTTGCAGATATTTATTGAAGGTTTGCTATATGCCAGAAAAAAAGAGCTAAGTTTACAAAATACAAAAAGAAAAAAACAAGCACAATATATATGAGCTCAGAGCTTTAAGAGGGAGACGCATTAAAAGACAAGTACTTTAGGTGTTTTGACATCAATATAAACGTAATACAAAGGTGAACCCCATCCAGAGAATTAGGACTTTATAGAGGCAAGTCCACTGAGCCAAGTTTTTAAAGAGAATTATGTATGTTAATAGGCCAAAGCAGACAACTTTCAACATTAGCTTTAGCGATAAATACACCTGTCAGATGAAACAAAATACAAGACTCTGCCAGTCCATTTCTCTATGATCATACGTACTCTTCTAGTGTAATGGAATTTTGGGTTCATGGATGCTTAGGGAATTAAGTGCTCTGGTTAATACAACCTATGTTTAGGTAAAGAACATGAAGACAATTGTTTTTGTTTTAACATCTGCTAGTGATTATATTCTCAAAAGTACATTAGCCTTCCCCCTGAGTTAATTACAGTGAACTGAACATAATTTAATCTTTCCTTGGTGATTCAGGATCCTTCAGTGCCCTGTAGCCATCGGTCTAGATCCTGGCTGTGCTTCCCTGGTACTTACACATGTCGTATTTCCCAAGATCATGGTTATGACTTTGACATCAAACGAGTCATTTACCTGGCTATTTTGTTTTAGAAACAAATAAATAACTGTAAACTTCTGTCGCCATCTAATTTTTTAGCTTATTTTTAATTTTATAGGGAGTATCTGATACTGTGAACGCATTTCAAAATCACTAAGCTCATGAGTTCATCAGTAAACTAACAGATGAAAAGATGCAAACTAGAAAAGTCCAAAGTCTTGCTTAGGGACTCGCAACCCATCATGATGATTCTGGTCAATTGCTTAGGTCTTCAAAGTTTCAAGTCATTTATTTCCAACTATTCAAAATACTTCCTCTTATTGAAAGTCTATTAATCTGACTTTATAAAAAAAAAACAACAACAACAAATGAATGAGTAAAAGAATGAAACCTGAAAAACAAATGATTTTGACCTTCGAAAGAGCAAAGACATTTAAAATTCATACTTTAAGGTTAAACCAGTCAAGGAGACAGAAGATAACCATAGCTAAAAACAAATGCTTCTTTGAACTATTCATCACTGTTTCTAGGAAATAAAAATAAATTCAATGAAAATTTTACTTTTTTCAAAATGGGTAAATGTTACTGAAATTAAGTGTCAGCATATTCAATTTGTACAAATGGCACATTAATAAAGAACTATTTCTTAATTCACAGTCATTTCTGTTATTCACAGCTATTTTCTGTTATCAAGCATCTTATTATGCAAAACCTTTAAAGTAAATATTTTAAGTTCAGTCAGAGATCATCTTCCTAAAACAAGGGGAGCTCCTTTGTCTACAGTCACTGGGGGTAAGCTTCTTGTTTCCTAATTCCAAAGTTTCACCAAGGCCATGGATGCATGATAATCCCCTTCCCTCAAGTGTTTCCACAGAATGGTACAAGGTGAAGTTTAGTAAAAGGGTAGGGCCAAGCAGACGATGTTCTTTTATTTGTTTTGTTTATTGTTTTTGCTGATGTTGGGGTAAGAACCCAGGGTTTCATGGTATGTAAGGCAAATGCTGTACTACTGAGCTCCATCCCAGCCCTGTAGATGATGTTTTATATACTTAAAAATAATGTGTTTTCTCATTTGAGATACATCTTCTCTTTTTTTTTTCCTTTCCTAGCCTTTCAAATCCCTCTGTCCTATCTCTTAATGGTATTATGATAGGTATTAACAAGAAATCTTAAATATTTACTCTTTAGAAAAGTATCTGCATGAATAGGGGTATAGGCAAAGGGGATTTATTGGAGTACTACACTACAACGAGAGCTACAACAGAACAGAGGCAAAACTCCAATATATTATTTTCTCAAGTTTTATTTTTTGTAATGATTAAGTTTATTATTTGATTGCTCCTAGCATTTATAAAGTTATAATCTTTTCAATTTCCTTTTATCCTTAAGTATGCCAAAACTAGCATAAAGACTAATGTTAATTTTGGATTAAGTAAAGGAAGACAGTAAAGAAGACAAACTGTAAAGTATGCATTGTATCTATAAGTACTCATAAAACAGGTTGACCCTGCCTGAAGAAAATCCATTTCTTGGTGGAAGAGCAGCCAATAACAATGGAAACAAGGCCCAAAACAATAAAAGCATAGCTAAAAACTTGAATTTCATCTCATATTTCATGCTAATCAAGGTGATTAACTCTCAGCCACTGTCTCTGAGCTATTTAAGACATGTTACATTTATATGTCTTTTTTTTTTTGTGCTTTATTTAGAGTTAAGAAAGACTTATACTCTGTGAAAACTGATCAATACTGACTTCAGAAATGTTTCTGGGTTTAGAAATATAAACTATGAGTTCATATCTGGGATATAATTCTTTGTTTTATTAAATTAACCACATGTATCAACCACATATGAAACACATTAAGATCAAAGGCCATTTGAATATCCCAAAGGGCACAAGACAGAAGCCTGACCAATAAGAGCCCAGTAGCTAGCTGTCCGATGGATGAACGAACGTGAAATGAAGTGTCAATGAAACGGTGATTGGATGCACTGATGGATGTGTGTCCCAGACCTGCAAAAAAGCCCTTCTTGATTACTGACCAAAACAGTGCATTGTAAATCTTCAGACAGAAAGCGAGGAAGAGTTCTCCGTAAGTCCAGCTCCACATCCTACAACTGAGGAAAGCTCAGCCCAGGAAGACTGGGTGACAGACTTAATTAACTGGGTTTCCAGAAACCTCAAACCCAAAACAGCTTCAGCCTCAGAACTTCCGGCAATTTTCCAACTTCTTAACACAAAGAGAAATTTTTCTTGATAAATGCTGATAGGTATAGCAGTCAGATGAAGTTATATTATCAATTTAAATAAACAAAAATTATTTTTAAGTGAAATAATAAGCTTAAACATCCAGCTGCTCTACCTTTCACACACACAAAAATGACTGCATCAGGCTGAAATCCCCTGGCCCGAACTGTAAGCTATAAGATGCTAATTTAACTTGATCTCTCCAATTTCCCACTGTTTCCCTGCCTCCTTTTTGAATGGATTGGTCATTTTCATTGCTAAGGCCCTCCAAGGTTGATTCTGTGAATACTTAATGCAAAGTCTATGAATATGAAGATCACCAACACTCATGGTGAATAAAGGTGGTTCCTAGACTAGAACTTGAGAAATCTGAAGCAACACAGCCACAAACTTCAGCCTCTACCCTGAAGGTCACGACAGACAAGGCATGCTGACATAAATGGCCCATGGGATGTGACATGTCACTGCTTGGGGCTGCTCATGAATACTTCTGCTGCCTTTCAGATTCAGAGAGCATAGTATCTTTGAACTTAAAGCTAACTTTACAGACACTACATTCCAAGCCTTTTTAGTGTCCCACTTTGAATTGGCTGCTAGGAAGCTAAGATTTGTATTTTTGGCCTTTCTGTAGAAAATACTGTATCTAGGCTTGCTAAGCATGTGTTTTCATCATGAGCATCATTTATCCCTTCAGGTACTACTTCTACCTGTTTCCACTGTCTAAACTCATGCTAAATAACCTGCATACTCCTCTCAATAATGGGGACTATTATAAAAGGCATAATACAGGTAGCCAGAAACTTTGAAAGTTGAATCTATTTGTATTTTTCAATCATATTTGGACAGCACAATGGTAAAGCTAATTGGTTCCAGGTACATGAAAAGTAATGGAAATTCCCCGAATGCCTGTTTTTTTTTTTCCTTCAGCTCTCAACTGTATTGATTTAAAACGAAAAAGACTTTGTCAATGCAACAGAGAAGGTATATGCAACACAACTCAATAGAACACTAATTATTGTCCTCCTCTGAAAAACTGCATATAAATAATATGGAAATAATATGGTCAAATTATATTATCTTTGAGACATGGTCAAATTTCCAGCAACTGTCAAAGCTCAGTAGGAGACATGGTAAAATGTATCTGGCATATTCTTGGACACAGATAACTCACACTGGCAGCTCCTACGTACAAATCCTGTGCGGTGCACTGAGGGGTGGAATGAAGATTTTCTATTTGTTGAGCATCTATGTGGTTAAAAAAAATAAAATTTAGAGGCACGTAATTTTATAGGTTTTGATGAGAAAGCATTTCAAGTCTCAAATCAAGCTCTCCTGTTAAGGTATAAGCATCGCAGCCTAAGAGTTACTCAAATCTTCACGACAAAGAGCCTGAAAACCATTTTTTATATCATTTTGATTAATCAGTTACATGGGATTTAATTCGATTCTTTTCAAGTAAATCCAAATGCTAGAGAACATGTGTGGAATTCCTAATTTGGGTTTCAGTCCACACTGACTAATATCTCTTTTTCTTGCCCCTTTTTTCTTTATTGGTACATTTTAGGCGTACAATACAGTTCAGGTATACATCATTTTTTACCAATATCTAATATGGCATATCGGCTTAATTTCTGTATTTTAAACAACTATATAAATAATTTGAAAAGGATAATTTAAACAATACAACCAGAAAAGATTCACCCAGAAAAAATTAAAATAAAATTTAAATGCATTTGGTTTAGCTCTGAAGGTAAACAAAATTTGCAGGCCCACAAATTACTTCAATTCGCACAATTTCAGTAACCACCACTTTAACTGGTGTAATTTGGAATCTTTCTTTCGCTCATTCTTATCTACCACTGAAGGACAAAGAATGTGCTTGAAACAAATTTTTTAAGAATTCTTCAGAGGTGTAGCTCAGTGGTACAGCGCTTGCCCAACGTTCACGAGCCCTGGGTTGGATTTATAGCACCACACCAAAAAAATGTTTAAAAACAAAAATAAAGTTTCACTAGCAGAATTCCATTAAAAGCAAGCAAAAATAATGAAAAGTAAGCAAAACATAAGTAAAGAAAAATAGAGATGATTACAAAATTAAGTAGTTTATCATATCATTTAATTTCTATCAGCTTGTTCTAATTACAATAAGGGTCTCGGAACAAGGTGCCAGAAGTAACTTTGCTACAGGATCTGCTCCTTGATTTAAACAAAAGTGTAGATTATTTGAACAAGTAGACTATACTTTTTTAATAGAATATGAGCAGTTCAATAGAAAGTTTTAGTAATGCCTTATCTATTCAAATTTATCATGTAAGCTTTATATCTTTGTAATGCAAGAAGAATAATAAAAATGGAGGCTAGAAAGGTTAGGTAGTTGTCAACGCAATTTCCAAAGGCCACACCATCAGCTGCTAGCTCCTTGGCCTCCTGCTTCCCAGCACAAGACCTGATCCATGGACCACAGATGGACATTTATTTAATAACATCTGGGTAAAGCCTTCACTTTCTTTAAGCTTGAGTTTCCTAATATGCAAAATAGGAATAACAATCAAAGTGCTCACACTACTTTTACACTGCTTTACTGGAGAGCCAAAACTGAGATGACATGTAAAGTGGCCTATTAATTTTAAATACAAAAAAAAATAGTCAAAATAGTTTAAATCACCAGATATTGTTATTGCCATTGATACTAAAGAACAGAACAGTTTTGTTGCGTACTGAAGAAATCAAACTAGAAGATATGCAGAGACCAAACTAGAAGAAATGTAGAGATTAGTCCTAACATTTCCTGCTTCACAGAGCAACCGAAGTTTTAACAACACAGGGACCAGTCCAGTTCCTTTCAAGCAGTAGGCTAACTTGACTAAGTTATAGCTACTCAGGGTCAGCCAAAACCTTCTGTATACATCTATAGGCAAACTAGCATTATTAAATGTTAGTCACTTTAGCATCAACCCAACACATAAAAGTTCTCGGGAAATTTTCATTTTAATTTGTAAGGAATTAATTAAGCTTCATCTACACAAATTAATCCAAGTCAAATTAAAATATTTAGCTCTAAATTATTGCATAACCTTTCTCCACCATGGGACATCAAATAGTTGCAACCCATCAAAAGCAACACATCAGAAATATTTTCCTCAAGGACACAATTATTAATTAGAACATTAAGTTAACACGGGCACTGGTCATTTAGTGAACAGTTTCTCCCAATATCACTCAAAATATAAACAAAGACGCTTCTTGAAGTTTTCCCTTTAGGGACAATACATGCTTGGTGTGCCCAACAGTAAATGGCTACAAATCCTTTATTTTGCCATGCACACAACACTTTTATATCAAGGAAGAATCCTAGTAATAATTCTAATGTGGGCTTCTAGGGAATAGTGTCTGTCGAGCATAAATGAAAGTTTTCATTCTGAGAAGTCACAGGATATTCTCCCTCCCCTGCCAATCTGGGTGGTGAGAAGAGGAGCTCCACCTCGAGACCATAGCGTTAAGTGAAATGAATCAGACACACAAGCTTAAATACCACATAGCTTCTTCACAGGAGAAAACTGAATTATAAATAAAGAACAAAACAAAAGATATAAAATAGGAGTAGGAGTAGGGAAACAACTTTCTTTTTTGGGGGAGAACATCTTTCTGTAATGGGATGGGATCAAGAGATGGAGGGAAGGGAAGGAAGGAGGGAGAAGGGATGAAAAAGAACTGAGATGTGTTCTGCACGTGTGCCAACTCCACACGAGGAACGGAAACAGTGTGTACTGCAAGCACGTACTACTAATAAAACAATCTCCTTTTAGAATTATAGTAGGCATATGCACTACTGTAGTATGATTGCTTTAACTCTTTCCAGAATACACCTAGGAAAGGTATAGCTGGGTCAAATGGAATTCCTATTTTTAGTTTTTTGAGAAATATCTGCACAGATTTCCACATTGGTTATACCAATTTGCATTCCCATCAACAATAAAGAAGGGTTCCTTGTGCCCACATCTTCACCAGCATTTGTTGTTTTATTGTGTTCTTGATGATAGCTACTCTGACTGGAGTAAGATGGAGTCTCAGAATTGTTCTGAATTACATTTCTGTAATGGTTAATGATGTGGATGAATGGATAAAGATATATCTATATCTACATATCTATAGACATATATCCTCTATACAGATATCGATTTATATTATCTATCTATACAGGTTTAGATATAGATGAAGAATAGAATTTTATTTAGCCATAAAGTAGAATGGATTCAAGTCATTTAAAGCAAAATGGATGGATCTTGATGCCCTGATATTAAGTGAAAATAACTCAGACACAGAAGGTTAAGTACCACATGGCTTCTCTTATGTGAGAAATCCAAAACATAAATAAAGAGTGAAATAAAGGAGAGATGGTAGGGAACAAGGAGGCTGAGGTTTCGGATATGGGGAAGAGGATCAGAATAAGGAGCGGGGAGAGAGGGTAGGGAAGAGAAAAGGAGATCAAAATGGCCGAGATGTGACACACATACATTGTACATAAATGACCCAAAGTGAATGTAATTCCTATGCACTGCACACATATACCAATTTCTTAAACAAGTATCTCTTTTGTCATCACTAGGAGGGGACCAACCTGATGGAACATCTGTTATGAGGGGACAAGAGGGGAAAAGAACCAATTACAGGAAGCAGACCCTGGGGGCTGTGGGTAAGCCTCAGCTAGAAGTACACTGGCCTTGGACTGTTGACCGCCAGAAGCACACAATGCTTCTGTTTTTTAGATACTTTGGGTCAGGATTTTTGTCAGTTGCCATCAAAGTTATCAAGCAAATGATCTGGTTGAAAACCTTGGTTGACACAGATTGGGATATTTCTCCCCTCCTATGGTTCCTAGATGCCCAGGAAAAAGTCACAAAGCCCAGGCGCAGCAAGGCTATGCAGTTTGTCTCTTGGGCTGCAATTTTATACATAACTCACATTGTCAAGTGAAAAATCATGTTTTTCCTGACTTTCTAGGGTCAAGAATTAACCCCTGAAGGCAAGGTCATGGGGATGAAACATAAGACTCTGGAATCGAGAGGGTCTTAAACCTAGCAGTTTATGCACCAACTGTGAGATTTTGGTTAAATTACTGACCCTCTTGACATGTTTTCTCATCATAAAAATGGACATCATTATGGTTAGTTTGCATTAAATGAGATGCCACAAGTAAATCATTGAGGGTAATACCTAGCACTTATAAATGTCATAAAATATTGGCATTCTTCTTTACCTACAAGCCAAGTTAAATTTTCAGCATTAATACCTCTAAGACAGGCAAGTATCATATTTAGAAAAATAAGTATTTTGGGTTTTTTTTGCGCTAAGAATAGCAGGTGTATCTAATTAGCTGAAAATAGTTATTTGATTTCTCACATATATGAACACATGTGAAATGTGTGTCTACCTACAGATTTTGTCTCATGCAGAATAACAATGAAAATACTGAAAAGGCAAACTTTTTATCATAATTCATAAAGTAAAAAATTATAAAATAGAGTATCGACGTTACAAGGATTTCTGTCTTGGGTTTTTTCTAAATGACAGAATGACTAGCCATAAAACATGACTCATGTTTTGGCTTGTCAGCAAGAAATCATCATTCTGGTTGCAAATGTAACCCAGGGGAATCAAAGCTCATCAATTGCTGGGACAGCCGTTCCTCTCAAAGGGCTGGAGCATGACAAGAGAGAGGGAGAGCAGGAGACATCATCCTGCCTTGGGAGAACCGAATATCACAACTGCCACTCATTGTTTCCTTTGGTCCTCAGGAAGAAAGACTAAAATCCCGAGAGTTTCTCGTCAGCAGTGGGCAGTTTCAAAATCAATAAATTATTTGAAAAATTGACACGTGCGGAAAACAAATTTTCCCCAAAACATTCAGTGTTTCAAATAAAACGGTTCAGTCAATGAATGCCACATGAAACTGTGATTAAAGTTCAAGGTAGTAGAACAGCAAACGGGTGACGTAAGAAAGCAGGGAAGCCACTGGGCTGAGATCCAGCTAGTGAGCAGAAACAGTCACTGCCCTTGAGCCAGGAACGCGACTTCAGCACCACAGCCACGACAGACACCCAGCACCATTGATTAGCATGCCTTTCACTTTGTCCACAGTTGCCTAACAATCCACATATACATATCGTTTAACTCCAAGGAACAATAAATTTCTTCAAATCGAGGTCAAATTGCTAAAGGCTCTTTATCCCCTGTATGTTGAAAGCCTTGTTTTTGCCCAAGAACTTTCCCATAAATTAGATTAAGCAGCAAATTATTTTCTCTTACTTCAGACTTAGTGTCTGGGTTGCAGCACAGCTGGGTGGCAGCAAAAAAACAAAACACACTGGGAATGTCCGCATTTGGCTGATGTGAAAATGCTATCTGAACTGCTCACAAATATCTGAGGAATTAAATCTAAGAAGGCAGCATCACCAACATTAAGCTGCTGAAGGGGGTCTCTATTACTGCAATTTTTAGATACCTATCAACATTCAATTAACATCCATGATCTGGTATTACTCATTATTAACACTTATTAAACACCTCTGCCTTTACTCTGAAAAGTACAGAATTCAGGATTAATAAGGTGGGATTCTAACTGGAAGACTCATCTTCACTTAAGCAAACCTGTGAAACATTCCTTCACAGCTAAAGTTTCTAAGTATCTAGAGTCCATTTTTATATATGCCCAATATGCTCAAAAACAACCAGAAAAGGCACAGAGGAGCACAATGAGGGACTCTGCATATGAAAATTTACAACAGAACACATTTTCTACTTAACAGTGATAAGTATTTATTGGATGAGAAAGATTTTAATTTGCTGAGAGACCTTAGAAATGGCTTCCTTTTAATATTCTGAGGAATGGTAAGCAAAATAAAGAGGAATTGGAAAGTTCAGGAGGAGGAATCCCCCCAAATGAATGGAATATATTTCTGTCTTTTATGTCTTGTATCAATCTTGATGACCTCTCTAAGCCTCGCGTGCTGATGGGCCACTTGAGGGGCTTTTCCACTTTTCCAAGGTGGCTGGATCTAGGGGGGTGTCAGGGTTTGGGTCTAGATGTCCCCACAAAGCCTCATCCTGTCATAGGGGGCTGAATCTAGAGTGTGCGATGCTAGGATTAAGGGTGTGATTACTAAACCAGTACACGTGAGGGATTGGTTTGGCACCGCCCTAATCCCTGTAGTCTGCATAAGATAAAAAGGACAGAAAGACACTGCTAAACTCTCTGTTGCCTTTGCTGTTTTCTACCACCATGAACTGTTGCCCCTCTGCTACCCTGCCTTGGAGCCAGCTGACTATGGACTGAAACCTCTACAAACAAGTGAGCTACATAAACCCTTCCCCTTTAACTTGGGGTCAGGTACTCTGTCTCTGTAACAAGAAAAACAAGACATTGTTCATGGAAATAATTCTAGGGACAAATCCTATTTTCTAAAACTGTAATTATCCTTCTTCTTCGGGATTGTTTCTCTCTGGGATAATCTAAATGGCCCAAGAGAGATGGATTTTATACCAGACAACAGCATAGGAAGGATCACGACTTTATCTTTTTGTTGCTTCTTGAGGTTAATCAATAAATTATGGCATTTCTTCACAAAGATGAGTAACTAGCAATGATTACATGGAAACCTCTGCAGATTGAATAGAGCGAATCTTTCAGGAGTCACCTGCACTCCTGGCAGCAGCTCTGCCCTCAGAGTCTGCCCGGGGACACAGCGGGGTCCCCAAGCCATGACTTGCATTCCCCTTCCACTCCGCTCTGCTTGCGCAGATCAGATGAGAGAGGATTCTCCCTAGGATCTCAGGAAGTCTGAGGTCATCGGTGGCCACATCCAAAACAGTGGTCACACGGTAGCTAACACAGACCCAGCTGTAGCTAAAAAGTATTAGGATGACACAGGTACAAAAGAAAAGAAAAACAAACACTGTTACAGTTTACAACTAAAACACCCTCCCAGGCTTCCTGTACTCATAGGTGGAGTTTTTGAAAGGTGACTGGATTATAGGGTGGAACAGCTGGCTTGCTGCGCGTGTGCCCCAGAAGGGTTTATCTTCCTCCCCAGTTCCTCCTTTGACGCTCTTTGCTTCCTGGCCACCAGGATGTGAGCAGCTATTTCTCGGTCACGCCCCTCTGCCGTGCCATCCTGCCTTGGTGTACCGGACGAAGGACTGAAACCTCCACAATCTATGAGACGCAAGAAACTTCCTTTAGTGCGGGCGTCCACCATCGTGTTTCAATAATGAGGAAAGTAAGTCACCCACTAAGGTACCAGCACACTTAGAAAACTTTATTCCAGTGAATTCTCACGTAAGAAGGTTAGGCAAGGCCAACCATCACAGACAGTAAAAGCCAAGGACCAGATTCTAAGCAAATTCTGTTTTTCTAGATCCCAGATGCTTCTACTGACCCATAGCACCTCTTGGCCAGTACCCCAGTTCGGCTGTCCTGGTTGCATACTTAGATAAACCACACAAAACTTAGTGGGTCTTGGTTTCCTTGTGAACAAAATGGACACAATAACTCCTGCCTTGCTACCTTCCTGCGTCAGTGTAAGAACTCAGCAGCTCTGCCAGTTGTGTACCACATAATGGTGCGCGGGCAGTGGCGGGCCACACGTGTGACAGTGCTCTTAAGACCGCATTGCTCAGTGGCATCACAGTGTTTTAGTCTGTATAAGAACAGACCACAGACTCAGAGCCACAAAACTGTCTGGCTACACACTCCTTGGAATGTTTCCCCACGCGGCTGGACACATGGCTGGAGATGAACACAACACTGAAATGAATGGAAATCATTAGATGATTGAAAGAAGTGAATGTTGACTCCCTGGCCCTCCTCACAGTGTTATCAATGTCCCATCACAGTACCTCTGTATGACAACAGAAATTCAAACTGACATGGCTCTGGTTCATCCCTATTTGTTCACTAATTCTAAGTGCATCCCCCTTCCTAAAGATTTGCCCGCATCCCCTTCTGCGATGTCGCAGGACAGAGGTCTGAAATGGTCTTATCACACTGTGCCACACTTGCGTCCCAGGCTGGAATGGAGGCACAGAGTCTATCCGCATTTGTCAACATTCTACACAATGCTCTAACAAAGTCAAAAAGCACAGTGGCTCCTCACAATAGCAGTTTAAACTGTGCGCATTGAGAAGAGGTGGGGAGTAGGCAGGTTCACCCAGGAGGGAGTGATTCACAACTTTAGACTTCAGCCTTCCCCATCTGCAGCAAGGATTCCAAGCAGCACCCAGGCCATGAACTACGGAGGAGGAATCAGGGAGGATCATTTGGGGAGGATTTTAGGAATGAGGCCTTCCACTCACTAGAACTTGGCCATGTGGCGCCTCTGAATATAGAACCGCTAGAAACTGCCGTCTGACTGTGAGATCAGGAAGGACAGGACAGGGCTTCAGCAGCCAGCCTCAGGCTAGAAACTAAAAGATGCTTCCTGGTGTAGGGATGGACTGATTGAATACGCCTAAGACTTGGCCATGGAGGAAGAAGGGAAAAATAAAAGTACCACATGCAAAGCATGTTTGGAGCTCTAACTCAATTTCACAGATCAGTGCTTGTAGTCTTTTTCCTAAAATTCTTCAACCTTGTTTTAAGGATGAAAAATGAAATTGCCAAAAGAAACAAGAAAAGCACCATAAGCCCACAGTTTCAAAAGCATCAGCCCCCAATAAGAGAGTATCACAGAGGGAGGAGAAACATGACAGAGACAGGATTTAGTAGCAGTATATGGTGGAGAGGTAGAGAATGGGACAGTGTATTCACTGGGCCATTTTCTTTAGAATTTTACCTTTTCATAATACTAAAAGGTGAATACCCATCATGTATCTGCAGCCAAGCTCGACTTTATAAGGTACAAACTCAGATTCTGATGCTCAGAAACCCTGAGTTTAAAGACTGATTAAGTGTGGGGTAAAAATGGCAGTTGAAATTTTCGTTTTATGAAAAGACACTAAGTTCACCAAGAACGGATGCACAATCTTTTGAAGGCAGCACAGAAATCACTGTCATATGTAAAGTTCCTTTTGTATGCCTGTGTCAGCCCCAACGGAGAACGGGGTGTCCGTGCCTGCATCTCGTCATCACCTGGAAGCCACAGGTGGCAAAATGTCATCTTCCTGCTCTTCCCTGAGGATCTCCTTCCTCCAGTGGAATTTGCTTCCCCACACAAGCTCTCAAAGCAGGTTTCTTTCTGCTATTTTTCTGAATATATTTTAAAAGAGAAATGACATATGTTTTGCAGATGCTGGTGAAATAATTACAGTTGCACAGGCAAAGCATATAATTAGTTGAAGAAGAGGGTAAAAAAAGACTTCACCTACACTGCGTGGGCACAGAGACTTAGGGTTAACCGTGAAGATACTGCTATGTTTTTCAGAGCTACAAACAGCACTGAGGCAAAACACGCATGCGCACAAACACACACGCGCACACACACACACACACACGCACACACACACACAAACCTGGAACACCAAGAGAAGACATCCTGCCTAAACTCAAGTGAGCACAGATGCTTACACTGCCAGCGTCAGTGGTTACCATCATTCCACAGAAACACAGCAAAACATGAGGACAGAGCAAAACTAGGAAGATCAATTCAGTGACTCTGCTTTCCCCACGTTCAAGGGCTGAGAGTCACTGAGAGGAGACCTTTCTTCTTTGGCACATGCTGTATGGGAACAGGGCCCTCTTCAAACACGTCCGGTTCCTAAAAGGTAGGGGAATGGAGGAGTAGGAAGAAAGAAACCAAATTTTCTCATGTTCATCTAAACCTGTTGAATTCACAAGTCTCTATTTTTACACTGGAGGAGCCCTTATGTGTGAATATCAAAAGCTACTTTTACCTATATTCACAGCTTCCTTTAATTATTTTTACAAACTTTGCAGGAAGGTTTACAATGTCACAGTAGAGCAAACTCTGGTTCAAACTGTAATTACATATAAAAGCACAAGGCCAGTTTATTTTTATCCAACATGTGTAAATTTTTATTGGAAGAATTTGCTCACAGCTTCAACAATCATGCCTTAGTGGTGAAGAACTCAAAGGACATGTGAATAATTATAGATGGATGTTAAACATAAGTGTGGCCTGGCCAGCTCCAATCAATTTTAGAAAAAAATTACACTAGTACAAAAGCACATGGATAGTTCCACAGAGGCAAGGGTTTGGAAACTATGTACAATAAATTCATGCTCTGATACCAAGATAAATTTCAGGACGTCAAGGTTCTAATCCCTTCATGGGCCAGGCAGGAAGCTAATGAAGAAATGCGAAGTGGCTGGGTAGAGAGAGGGTACAGTCTAAGAGCCTACTAAAGGATGAACAACTCACCCTAAGGTGAACTCAGAGAAAAGTTCGAAACTGTACTGACCACCATAGACATGAGGAGGTCCCAAGTGACCCTCGCCTGGGGAAACAAATGGACAGCATATTTTCCCCTTCTGACCTTCGCTTAAGATATCAAGCAAAGGGCCAGGGATTTAGCTGAGTGGTTCTGCCGCCTGCCTCACAAGTATGAGGACCCAATCCCCGGTACCAAAAACAAACAAAAAACAAAACAAAACAAAAAAAAACCAAGATATCAAGCCAAGTAGTAAGAAGTTGAACACTATTCCACCAAGCTATCTGAAATGCGGACTCCACAGTCCTAACAGGCTGTCTGGGGAGAGGGGCAAAGCTGACACCCTTTCAAGAAAATAGGGCAGCCTAATAAGGACGTCTGCCCGAGTACACGGCTACTCCGCTTCCACTTGGAGAAATCCCCTCAGGAAAGTGCTGGATCATTACGCAGGACACATTCTGAAGAGATGACTGAGAGAACATCCACCCTTTAAATGGAACTCCACAGAGGGTGGCCACCCCGTCCAAACATAAATAAATAAACAAACCAACCCCAAAACAGTAGTCAGCGAAACACCTCAACACTGCACGAATGCAATGTCCATGTGCACAATGTATCTCCACTTCAACGTGGGGAATATGCAGAATGTGCAACAGGCTGCTGAGAGAGCAGACAGGCAATAAAGCACAGGAAGATTCAGATGGGCTGGCCAGGCCAGCAGGTGTCCTTAGAGAGCCTAAAGCCAAGAGTGCAGGATGTGTGACCCTGGGCGGCTTCTCCTAGCCAGCCCCCCTTGCAGAGGGGAAAGCCTGTGCTTCACACAGCAGGAACATTTCCTTCCTACGGAGCCTCTGGGCTGCTTACCACCCCCGGACATTCCACGCAGCCTGCGAAGGCATAATGCTAAGAAGCCAGATCTCCCTCCACAGCCACAGGAACCTTTACCCAGAGCTTGCTCTTCCTCCTGGGGGAGGAGAGGAGCAGACAGGCAAGGAGACCCTGTCTTCCTTTGCTCTTCTGCAAGGCTTGCCAAGTAGGGCAGAGTTTTACAGGAAGAGATCTTCCACTGCTCAAGAGGAGGAGCGTATGGAGAGCGCAGCTGGGACTTTCCTTGGCAGTCCAGAATTTAAGGTCACTTTTTTCCCAAATCCTTCCAATATGGAAATCAAATCTACTAGGTCCTTTCTGAAAGAAATCTGTACTTACAGAATATTTACTATTTCAAGGCACTGTGCCAGGCTCTTTTAAAGGTGGTTTAAAAGGTGCTCTTGGGAAAGCGCTCTCAAAGATAGAAGAAATGCTTGACCTTGGAATTTATTCCCACAGAAGGGAGTCATAAAAAAATAAGTAACTCTTTCCGGACATATACCATGTGACCATCCCATGTTTTGCTTTTTGCAAACATTGTCTCATTTAATCATCACAAGCTCTAGGTAGTAAAGGATATCCCTTCCATTTCTTAGGTAAGGTGCGTAGTAGTAGTCAAGTAACTTTCCAATGTCCCACAGATTCTAAGGAGCTGGTACATCCCACCACAGTTTTGTAACTCTTACTCTGTGACAAGCATGGTAAGAATAATTTAGATGAGGAAAATACATAATTCTGGTTGGAATAACTAAGCAAGGCTAAACAGAAGACAGTGGTATAAGAAACAGACCTTGAAGGATGGAGTCTGTGGAATTTTAAAAAGGAAAGATTCAAGGGAAAGGGAACCCAGAGAGATAGAACAATGCACCAATAGCCTAGAGCTGTCAAAGACTGTACACAGGCAGTCAAGCTGGCTAGTACTTGATATATTTTTATAGAGGACCTCAGAACCGCAAGACTGGAAAGGTCAGCTGAGGCCAAGTTTTCCTTCACATTTAATTTAATCAAATATGAACCTCAGTTTGCATGGCCTGAGTACACTCCAATTTAATTTGCATTGACGCCAATCACTGTATCCAGACCAAGATGCCTCAAAGGCAGAGCCCATCTGAGGGCTGGACTGAAGGGGATATGCTGTCGTGCAAAGGCAGGCAATGGATCAAACTATAGCTGGACACAGTCATGGGAAAGTCCCTGCACACTGAAAATATGTGAACGAATTTTACTTTGTTCCATACAAACACTGCTATAAGGAAAATGACATTTCGTACCCATGGTTGGATGCTCATGCTCTAATAAAAACCCCAAACACTGTCATTTGTACTTGCTAAAGTACACCTTCTGTGAACACATAAAATACAAAGGATGGTATCACAGGCATAATTTTAATGAAATGAAACTATCCCAGGATTCGCAACCTTTGCCAAAGCTGGGAGAGACTGTAGGTCCAGAGGCCAAAGTGTCTCCTGGGAGAGAAGTTATTCCCAAGGCCAACAAGCTTGCTGGCTGGAGGAAAGCATCCATGAAGAACATGGTCACTGACCAGTGGCCCAAAACCCACAAGGTCAAGTCTTAGGCAAACTGAAGAGACTAATCAAGGCCAGGCTTTCCCCTCACCCATGTGAAGTTTCTAAAGCTGTATCATGGATCTTGTTATTTTTCTGCTCAAAAACTTTCAGTGACTCCTCCATCTTTTACCAAGTTCCAAAACTCAAATCTATTATTTAGCATTTTCCAGAGCTCTTTACTGTTCATCCAGCACAATCTTTCAGTACACTTACTCCAATATCCTCAGCTGTAGAAAGATGGATGAGTCATTATTCTTAAGCCTACCAACCTTTCCACACCTTAGGCCTTTGGCTCAGGCTATGAGCTTCCTTATCACCGCCCTTGTGGTCTATTAAACCCTACCTAAACATAAGAGTCAGTTTCTGGGCCAACTTTTCATGAAACCTGGTACATAAAAAACATGAAGAATGGATGGATGGATGGATGGATGGATAAGTGGATGGTGGGGTGGATGGGTTGGTGGGTGGATGGATGGATGAGTGGGTGGGTGGGTAGATGGATGGATGGATAGGTGGATACATGGGTGAGTGGATTTCATGAGTCTCTCCACTGGCAGTGATTATTCTCTTGCAAATATGCCATCTAAGCTTCTTTTTTATTATGAAACTCTCTGCATGTTCTTTTATAAATATCTGCAGGCAACTCTTCTCTCTCTTATTTTTTCATGTTTTTGGTACCGGGGATCGAACTCAGGACTTTGTGCTTGTGAGGCAGGCGGTGGCACCACTGAACTAAATCCCAAGCTCTTTTCTCTCTTATTAAGTGGAAGGCTGAACTATATTTGGCTCTGTAGCTCACACACAAATCTTAGTCCAAGATCTTTCATAGAGTATGTGCTTAAGATATATCTTTTTAAAAGAGTAATATGATAAACTTGGCAGAAGATGGCAAATATACACAACAGTTTAATGCATTTAATGAACAAATGCTAGGTATGGACAGCTGGTACTCGGGCCAGGGCTAGGTCCAGACAAAGGTTTGGTCTCTAGTTTGAAGTTGACTTTTGCCAGACAGTCAAGATCATCACTTCCTACTCCTCCTTCAGGACTCGACCCTGGTGCCATTTCTTCCTCGAAGCCTCTGAGAACAATGCCTCCTCTTGCTAGGCACTGTGTGCACACCCTTCAGAGACAAGGCTGAGTGCAGGCCCATGTGACTGTCACTCCGCCTGTCTCCTCAGGAGGCACAAAGGAGTCGGCTTCGCTCATCTTTCATTAACCTCATCATCCTTAGAACTCTACCTGGAATGCACTTGTCTGCCAATAAAGGTTCCTTATTACCTATTTTATTGTAGAGGTAATTACCCATCATTCTGATTTTTTTAAATCTACTAAGTACAATCATCATTATTGCCAAACCCAGGACATATCATGAATATCTTAGGGAAGAGACTTTAGCCCGGACTTTACAGTCAGGCTACTTCAGTTTAGATCATCAGCTCCACTTCTTCCTAGGGCTGTGATCTTAATAAACCTCTTGCCCTCTCCGGCTGATTTCCTCACACCTCCCATGGGGATAGCAGCACTTACCCTGCAGTGTGCTGTGAGGACTGGAGGTTATGTAAGCAGCCTCCTAACAGAGTTTCTGGCATTTGGTCACTGCTGTATAATGATGCCGTTGATAATGGCTACACTAAGAGAATTGGTAAAAGTAAATGTTGAGATTTTTTTCAATTAATATATGCAGCTATTTTAATTTTAATGTTGTTTAAAAAAATCAAACTGAAAACTTTATTTTAGTAACATCATACAGACATAGACCACAAGTTGAGGGCTACAAATTACTGACATGTTTCCAGCAAGAATCTTGATTCCCAAAATGTATAATAGATAATGTGAAACAGGAAGAAAAGGTCTAAATGGAAAGAGGAAGTAGGAGGAGTAAGGGAAAGTAAAGAAGGGAAAGGAAAAAATATGAGAAAAGGAAAAAACAGAAACGAAGTCTAAGTAAATAAGGAGAGGTAGAGGGTGTTGAGGAAGGGAGGACAGGGGAATGAGGAAAAAGTAAGAGCCAAGAAATATCATGTAAAGGTACAAATTCCCAATGATGAATGTTAACATATTGTATACCTAAACTATACCAATAAACTTAAGGTAAAAAAAAGTAATCTTGATTCCATTGATAATGAAAATACAGTGGACTTTGAACTTACGAACTCAATCGGTTCTCAAGGGCTGATTGTAACAGTCAGTACAGCTGAGATCTGCATATTTACCTGGGTACATGCTAGTAAACAAGAGGCAGATGAATCTTCCATTAACCTAATTAACCCAAGTTGTTCTTATGTCAATCCGGTTGTAACTTGAGGGTTCACTGTATAAAGAAACATACAGAGGACATATTGAATTGATTAAAAAAATGCAAGCTATAGCCCGAGAGGTAAGGTTATACAGTTTGTCTTCAATCTGATTTCCTTTCCATGGAGTTCTGAGGAGAATTAAAAATAATCAGTGATAAGAGGAAATAGGATGTTTTCTCAGTATTAAATATTTAAAGTAGGTAGATAAGAGCAGTGCCTCTCGGGAATTCTGCCTCAGTCTCTGTGCCTTCTAGTCAGTGTAAGTGGTACATATGTGTGTCATACTGAGAAAAGTCCATGTGGAAAAAGTGTTTCTGACACAGTCTCCAGAGAAGAATCTAGTGCCTAGCTTCCTGTGTAAACAAATGTCATCACATTCAAAGAACAGTACATTAGGAAATTATCTGGAAGATGTCTGTTTCCATGAAGGGTGTGGGAGGGAGGGAGGAAGGGGCAAAGAGAGAGGGAGGGAGGGAGGAGGAGGGAGAGAGGGAGGGAGTCTTTGATTCCTGGAGGAGGGCAGGTTCAATGCATGGCTCAC
>NW_022900926.1:17091863-17121403 GCF_012274545.1 Fukomys damarensis | reverse complement strand
GAGAGAGGGAGGGAGGGAGGGACAGAGAGAGAGGAAGGGAGGGAGATATTCCTCCACGGATGACCTCAGAAGCGCTATAAGATAAATCATTAAAAATGCAGCGCATGCCTGCTCCCTTCCATGGTGGATGTAGCGAGGTTAGTGAAAGCAAAATGATCACTTAAGATCAATTTAAGAAACCTGGCTTCACACAAATAGGAATGAGTAGGTGGATTTGTCCAAACCACGCTATTTACATCTTCTAAACCCTATCATTGTGAGCAATGGCTAAAATTTCTTGCCTGTCTCAAGTCTTTTCCTTCCTCCCCAGACACATTATGAGGCTGCTGTAAAGAACAGCAGATTAGGAATAAGGAGAGAAAGAGCCATCATTTTTGAGGTCTTACAAATTTGACAACTGAGTTTAAACCACACAATTTTAGTTTCAGTATCTACAAATGGATAAATGGTTTAGGGGAGGCAGAGCCAATAAGACTTATATCACACCCTGAAAACACTTTCTAACAGCTTGCAACATGGGTCTTATCTCCTCGTGTTAGGTGTGTGCATTAAGTTAGATCCTTTATTTAGCAATTTCTAACAGCCCCTTGAGTTCTTTGAGCTAATGAATATTCCATAAACAAGGAAATAAATGCTAAAATAGGTTCTGACACAGCCCCAGACCAACATAGAGTAGGAGGAATGAGATTTACCCTCCTGCCTGAAAACTATAAAGGTAGAAAACGCACAAAACAATGGTTCTTGAGACAGCTGGTCACCTGGGGACAAAAGATGGTGATTCCTGGACGAAGAGAAGCGAGTTCAATGAGTCCTGCCATTGCTCCAGCTCACTGCCGGAGAAAGTTTGAAGCCACGGCACAGAAAGAGGACACTTAAGCAGAAACCTCTCTGGGCACGGAAAGCATGGAGCTAAATGTTCAGGGAGCACAAAGGAGTTAAAGACCACAACGCAGGAATGGGGACTCCAGCACTCCACAGAGAACATTGAAGATCTGTAGACAAAGGATGCAGTTGACAATGGATCAGTATGTGCATGTGGGAGAACCGTGGGCAGAAGAACTGTCTGAGAGTATTAGAAGGCACAGTGACTGGAGTTCAGAGAGCCAACATTGTTGGTGCCTATTTCCAGCATCAAGGGCAGAAAAAAAATTGCAAGGCCTTGGTGGCAGTACTCAGAAGGTCTTTCCTTGATAGTGGGGAAAAAGTGACCCGAGACTAAATGCTGCCCCAATGCTACTAACAAAGTTTAAAAGCAAGGGCTTGCGGGTGCAAAGTGTTTCAAAGTACCTTAACCATGCCCCATAAAATACTTAATCTTTTTAGGAATACAAAAGTTCCTAGTATTCTACAAGGAAAAATTCTCGTATCCAATCCAAAGTTAGCAAGTTCACAAAGAGGCAGGAAAACATGATCCGTATAAAGAAGAAAAAAATAATCGATTTTAACTGTCCCAGAAATGACACAAATGACAGAATTACTAACAGAAAAGGATAATAACATTATTTTGATGGCATTTCATGTGTTTAAGAAACCAGAATAAATAATGAGTAAGTTACGCAGTGCAATATGGAAGATATAAAAAGGTCCTAGGTTGAACATTTAGAGAGGAAAAGTCTGAGACAAAAAATAATCTCACCATCTGTGATTAAAAAATACACACACACACACATATGGTATGAATGGCAAGTTATACACTGCAGAAGAGAAGATTGGTGAACCTCAAGACGTAACAGAAGAAACCGACCTTGCTGAAGCAGACAGGATGCCTTGAGCTACTCAAACTCCACGCTCCCAACAAGTGTGCCTGCGGCAGTGGAGAGCGGGTCTGAAGGTGACCTTCAATTAAACTTTGTCCCCAGTGAGGATGAGAAAGGTGATGAGACTTGTAAGAGGCAGCACTCATGGGAAGTCACTGGGGTGCTGCCTTAGGGAGGGATCAACATGATTTTGGGGGCTCCCCACTAGTTCCTGAGACAGTGAGTTGTTATAAAAGAGAGAGCCTGACCCACCGAACTCCCTTGCCTCCTGTCTCTTCCTGCCACATACATTGTCACTGCGATGGTATCTGTCATGGTGTAAGAGCCTGGGAAGTCCTTGCCAGAGTCAGTGCCACAGTGTTTAGACTTCCAGCCTCCAAAAAAACCCCCTTCTTTATAAAGTATCTAGCCTTGGGCATTTTGTAATAATGATGCAAAACAGACTAACACAGTATCTGGAAATTCAATGAGGCCAATTTTCCTCAAACTAAAATTCACTACACAGTTGAAGAGCAATTTAGCCCTCTAAAGAGAACATACTTATTTTCTGCTTAGTAGAGTTATGATTTTTTTTTACTTATTTCACTTTATTCTTTTTATTGATATAGACACTGTCCTAAGATCTGCTACTGCTACAGAGCCTTAAATGTGAACTAATACAACTCATAGCTTTTCTTTTTTCCAAAATTTGAGTTTATACATACATACTCAACACTCGCACATATACTTACACACAACCACACAGAGAGTAATAATTTTTAAAAATAGGCAAGCTATTTTGTTAATAATTCTAGGGCTTAATTACTTCAAGGACTAATATTCTCCATTTTTCTGATTAGTTTCTAACAGAAACATCTTCTGTTTCATATACCACTCTTAGTTTTTATTGTTAAATATTTTGGATTCTGGAAAATACTATCTACAATCAAGATTTCATTGCTACACATAAGTGGATGACTCACATGTTTAAATATTTTTCCTTAAATTTGCAACCCAGTGGAGTGGGAAATAATATGTTGTTAAATCATTCAAATAATTTACAAACCACAAAACTGGATGCCTCCTCATCAATTCAGGTATTTTCAAAATAAACCACGTAACAATAATAAACCTCTTCACAATCTTTTCTCCATCACACTAATTCACCTGGCAGGTCTAGGCTGGTTCCTGGGAACCTAATGCTAAATAAGACACAATCATCAAAAGTCTAGGGCACAGGGTCAGATAAATGAAAAATATTTTATATTTTATACATATTGGAGGTCAAATGTAGAGAAAGCTTGAGGGGAACAGAAGCCAGAAGATCAGTGAGTGGACTGGAGCGAAGGATGAGCGAAAGCAGGAAGAAAATCTTCATGATAGGGGTGACCTTTACATCTCAAAGTAAGTGCGCAAGTTCATCTAATACAGAAATTAGAAAATGACACTAGCAGCAGATGCAATAGCAACTGCAAATGTACATTCTGGGAACAAATAAACATGGTTACTGCTTTAGTACAACTGTTGTGAGGAGTAATAGTGAGAGGAGAGAAAGACAGCAAGAATCAAAAAGTGTCCTGATAATGAAGTAACTCATTGTAAGACAAGGACTTTACTTTATCGTAAAGCACTAAAGTTGTATGTGTCGAGGTGGCAAGATGAGGACAGAGGGGTGATTCTGAGGCTCTAGCTTGGATGACTATAGAAATGAGGGGGGCTGTGAGGGAAAGAGGGAGGCAAGAATAGGTCTTGAAATATGATGTGGGACACATTAAATCTGAAGTTTACTGGGACTGGGGATTTAGCTCAGTGGTTCTGGCTCCTGCCTTGCAAGTGCAAAAGCCTGAGTTCAATCCCCGGTACCCCCCAAAAATTTGAAGTTTACTTGGGCTATTTAAACTGGGGTATCTAGTAGAGTCACTTAACAGCCACGACACATTCTGAGAAACACATTGTCACATGACTTCCTCCTTGTGCAAGCATCACTGTGCAACAACATTATCTTATCGACAACCCTTCCTCACCTATGTGGTGCTCTGTTGGCCAAAATGTCATTACATAGTGCGTGGCTCTAAACAACAGTTGGAAGCTCAGAAATAGGGGACTAGAGCTTGCACTAGAAGACAGTAGCTGAAGAAATCAGAGCAGAAAAACATTTATCCCCTGCAAATTACGTACAGGGAGAAGGGATGGGAAGAAGGCTGTCTTAGTTCACTTTATGCTACTGAAACAGAATGTCACATACTGGGTAATTTATAATGAGTGGCTCACAAGTCTGGAGACGGGGAGATCTAAGAGCAAGGCACTGACATCTGGTGAAGGCCTTTTTTCTGTGTCATTCTGTAGTGTAAGGCACAGAGACTCAAAGAGGGACAGAAAGGGAGAAGACGAAGCCAAATTCATCCTTTTATAAGGAACTCGCTTCCACAATAATGGCATCAATCCATTCATGATGGCAGAGCCCTCATGACCTGAGCACTTCCCTTTGGGCCCCATTTCCCAACACATTCACATCACAGCAAAGCCCTATGACAGAACTCTGTCCTGCAAACATTTAGTGGGATGACAGAGGGACAGAAACCATGATGGAAGTGGAGAAGGAAGATGAGACAGGTGGTAGAAAAGCGAGGGGAGAATGAATGGAATCAAGAAAGCCAACAGAGACTATATTAAGGAGGAGAAAGTTGGAATGCAACAGAAAACTGCTGTTTAATGAGACAGGAAGTATCCACTGGAAATGCCAATTAAATGATCACTGATTCCTCTTATAGGAATAAGTGCAGGTAACTGAAATGTTAAAACCATACTTCTTTAAGATAGAAGGTAAAGGCCAGGCATGGTGGTGCACGCCTATAATCCCAGCACTCTGGAGGCTGAGGCAGGAGGATCCCTGTGAGTTCGAGACCAGCCTGGGCTACAAAGTGAGTTCCAGGTCAGTCTCAACTACATAGTGAGACCCTGTCTCAAAAACAAAAAAACAAGCAAACAACAAAAAAAAACAAAGACAGAAGGTAAAGAAACCAACATCAATAACACAGATCAATCTTTAAGAATTTCAGTAATGGGACCTCCAGTCAACAGATTGTATTAATAATTATGATTCTAGCAAGTTATGGAGTACTATCTGTCAGGCACTGCACTAAGCACTTTACATATGTGATCTTCAATTCTAGAAAATGTAGAACTCCAAAATAGTCATTCTCTAATCCCAAATTCCCAACCCACTGCAAATCTTCTGAACAAAATATTGAACTTGATTACCTGTACTTTAAGAGTTGTATCTTCCTCTCTTTTGTCCCATCGAATAAAGTTTCAGCAACACAGCCAAAACTCAGTATCCCCTTAAATTTCTTGAAAATACACTGAGTTCATGGCATCTGTGACTTTGTATTAGAGATGACAGAAAAGTCTTTTTTAATGCTATCCTGGTCTATATATGATTGAAAGCTCACTGGAAAGACAGGAGGCATGTGGATGGAAATTTGTAAATGTGATGACCAATTAAGTACCGCTCCATTTATAAGACTAATATATGAATGTAGTAAAGTGAGTCCGCTATTAGCAGATGCTACTAGCAGAAATAAAAATCTACATAGCTTGTAGAAGTTAAATAAGAGCAAGAAAATTCTGTCAGGCAGAAACAAGACTTGAAGTGCCTAAGCAAAGGAATGATTACACAGCTCATGAGAGATGGGGGTTCACAGCCAACGACTTATTACACAAAATCTTCAACTCTACTGTTCTTTCCCCCAAATCCAGCCCATTTTTAGCGTATCGTTTTTCCTTTCTTACATCTCCTTAATTCATCTCTTTATATCTCACTTGTGCGAGCCTCAAAAATCATATCCTATTTCAACTCTGACAACCTCCTCGCCCCTTCAGCTCCTCTCTGGATCTTCAGTCTTACCTCTGGAGGTTCCTTCCACCCACCTGGTCCTATTGCATTATCACCTCATCCCGTGTTCTACTCAGGGTTCCCAGAATTCTGCGTATTAAGACACTGAGCTCCTCTTCACCACCCGATGCCATCTCCTACCTCCTGCACCTGCGCTCTCTCACAAATTCTCTGCCATTTTCCCCATTACATATTTTCTCTAAGACCTCCTTCAGCCATCTCTCTCCTCCAACCGTCCCCTGGAAGTCACTCTGTGCTCAAAGCTCTTAATCACTCTTTACTGCTCAGGAACCATTAATCCTGCACAGAGGCAAATAAATAAATAAAGAAATAAATGAATATTGGCCTTAGATTGTTTAAATACAAAGACACTCTGGGCGTATATAAATTTTTACTTAAGTTCCCTATAAAAAATATTTGTAACTGCTTCAGGAAAGAGGAGGATAGAGAGGGGTAAGGAAAAGAAGGCAGAGGAAGACGAAAAGTTGAGGAGGAGGAGCAGGAGGGAAGAGAACGAGAGTGAAAAAGAGAAGAAAGGAAGGGGGGACGAGGGGAATAAATGGATGAGTGGGAGATGAACCACAGCTCCTTGAGGGCAGGGCCCGTCCTGCTTCAACATTGGTTAAACACTAGCCAGGGGGACAGGGATTTAGCTCGGTGTTGCTGCTGCCTGCCTTTAAAGTGCAAGGCTGGAGATTCAGCTCAGTGGTTCCGCTGCCCGCCTTGCAAGGGCAAGGCCCAAGTTTGGTCCCAGGTACAAAACAAACAGACGAACGGCACCAGCCAGGGCATGTGAAAACTTAAGAACAAGCCAAAGCAAGCCGACCCGTGTGTCCTTCAAGCTATCCTTTGACTCTAGATCTAAAAATGAAACACAAACCCTGGCTGTGGGGACTTCAATTTCTTCTAAAATGCAGAGATTTGGTCTACATATTTTAGTAGTGTCTTTAGAAAAAATCGGTAAAAACCTGCCTGAAAACTCTAGCCAAAATACTATGTCTTGGGTTTAAGATATTCTAACCAAAGTTATACAAGATAACACTGTTGGACTTAGTGTCTGTTCTCTCACTGATTTCACTTCTCCTGGACACTGAACTTTTGACCATTTGGAGATGAGTAGCAGTCACCATTTAGTGACAATTACAGGCCCAAATCTAAATTACTTCACTTCTAATCAGCATTAGCTTGTCACCACTAATTTAATAAACAGGAAGCATCTACGCATCTTTTGCATTATGCTGGATAGGACATATATAGAGGTGAATACAGCATTACCAATAAACACCAGATACCCCAAGTTCACCCTCTGAGATGCAGTGAACGATAACACAATTTTAAGAGTAAAGAAATTTACAAAGCAATACAGGAGGGACACAGCTACCAATCTAGTAACTTATTAATTATTTCATTGATGCTACCATTTTTGAGAAGGGAAAACTGAGGCAGGACAACTAAAAGGACTTGTGAGAGTGGCACACAGCTAGCTTCAAGCCCAGCTTCGAGCGTTCTGTCTAAAACACAAGCTGGCCAGGGATTTAGCTCAGTGGTTCCAGCGCCTGCCTCTCAAGCACAATCAATCCCCGGTCCCAAAAAATAAATTTAAAAAACACAAGCTGCCTACCAGAGACAAGGAAGCAGGCATGTTCAGGTGCAAAGGGGATTAGAAATCATTACTGCTACAAAGTTTCTTAAAATGTTCACTTAGGATAAATTCACATTTCATAGGTGTGCCTATAATTTTCTATTTGTAAAAGCTTTAAAAACGCAGTCCCTTGAGAAATGCCTGAGGTCTAAAGTCATTTAAGAGATCTGTAGGGGGGAAAAATCATATTTAAAGCAGTACACCCTTATGAATTTTTCTGAAGAAAATGGTTAGGAGCTTTTCATGAATTCTAAACAGGTCTATGAATCTTTCTTTCAAAAATGCTAAAAATCGCCAATCGAGTTTTGTTAGGCTTTGTTAATGTGTCTCAAAAGAAGAAATACTCATGTGAAACTCAGCATCCTACACAAGGAAATGCACTTCATATGTAATAGGGAAGATTAATATAGTCTATTAATAATGTAATAACTTGAAAATGAAACACTGAAGTGACCCTTACCCAGGTTTCTAATAAGTACTCAGGATGTTAACAGTGAAAGGATCATTTAGAAAGCTAATTTCCTTTTCATCATGCCTGCTAAGTGTTTACTTTAATTCACATCCTGTGTGACCCTATGGGAAATTTTTTAACTAATACTGGGGAAAATCCCAGAGGGTTACACAGGATGTGAACCAGGCCTGAATACCTTCAGCTTCAAAAATAAAATTAAATAGGTGAATTTCACTTTCTGTTTGTCAGAAGTTCCACTTTTCGACTCCCAAAGTTTCGATTCATCGTCTATCACTCTTTCTGAGATAGTGATTGAGCAGAATCCCAATACGCTGGCTGTCTTCTTAAGGTCGTGTTTCTCTAGGTTGTACAGCAAAACCTTCCTGGCAGAAGATGCAAATGAGTGCTGTCTCTCAGCCCGGCGAGGCGGGAGATCCGCTGGCTCCCAGGACTCCTGCATACCTGCGGTGTGCGCTGCTCAGCTGCTTTTCCATTTCCTGTGGGGAACACACATCAGACCACTTCCCCTACAGAAAGAAGAAAGCAGCCCAGTTTAATTGCTGATGGAAACACTGTCATACTTTCCACTGGCCAGGCTTGAAACCATTACTGATCTAACCTTCATTAATTTTTCCACAACAATTTGCAGAAATGTCAGGAAGCAGCTGTAGGAAGACTGATTAATTGTTCTTATCACCACTACCTCACCAGACTCAACAGACATTCACATTCTCTCTCTCTCATATATGCATAAATACATGTTTCAGTTCAAAGATAAAATCTGGAATTTGTCTGTATTCTTTGGTATGTACAGTAAGTGGTATACCTTACTCTGAAAAATCTATATCTATATTTTTTTTTGTCTCCCAATAGCCCAAACCTTTTCGGATCTGGAGGAGACCCCACGAAGTTTGGGACAGCATCCATAAAGGAAAAGATTGCTTCCTGCCGATTACTCAGTTAGATCTGTTCAAACAGACGTTAAAAAATTCAAGCCTTATAGCAACACTGCATTTATTAGTCAATCACAGGAGCTAAAATTTACTTCCAAAATGTGAATAAGAAAATCAAATGCACTTTTTTTTTTTTCACTTTCTCTTCTCGTGCATCATTTTGGTTTGAGCTGCACCATCTGTCTTGCCCTATCCAATGTGCTGTGCAGGCCTGGCAAAAACAAGTGGAACAGTTCACCTCATAACCCCACCTGCGCCACCACTGAGCACCTGGAACTGCTACAGGACGACAGAGTCTGGCCACCTGGCGGGGAGCGGGTTACTGCAAGCCTGGCCTCAGCCAGCACTCAAGACTTGCACTTTTAACTAGCTGGCAAAATGACTAGTGTTCAAGAAGAAAAACAATAAAACTTAAAAAAAACAAAAAACCAAAGAATTCAGATATAAAATTTCAAAGTGTATTCGCTTGCCAACATTACTGATGAGAAGGCTTCAAAAGCAAAGATCAAGGCCCTGTCACATCCTTGCAACAGAGACAGTCAGTCCAAATCTGGCATTTTGCAGTAGTACTCAACTTTTGGGGGAAAGTACATGCTTTTTCTTCCCTTATATTACCTGAATACATATAGCAAGGAGTTAAAGCTGAACAGATGTTAAACCGAATGACCTAGCACCTTCAGGGGCAGATATGAGAGACTGGAAAGAGTTCCTGTTAGGACTACACAAAAAAATGTCATCAAAATTCAAAAGTTCACTACAGATGTGTACATTCTCCAAACGAGAAAAGAGAAAAAAGAGATTGGACAACAGTGGTGTATGGCATTAAGTAATAACCAAACTCGCAGGGTTCTTGGCAAGATCATGGGCTCAGGAGCTGCAGTATCTGCCTTCAGCCTAGCTCTGACACACAGCAAACACATCGCCAACACCAGGAAAGTCACCTAACCTCTCTGGGCCTCATTTTTCTTACATGTAAAATGGGAACAAAGTGTCATAATCATTAAGGGAATTATACAGTGCTTACAAATGGCAGGAGGAAGGGAACTATAAATGTTGGCTATTAATTCTGTATTTTTCATTGGTATTCGGGTATATTGCTAGTCGAAACCTAAGAAGGAGATCACGTGCCAACAATTCCTAAATTAATTTAAAGCACACTGAATTGACAGGACAATTCTTAATAATGTGGTGCCACTGGGAGGGGTGGAAGCTTTAGGAGGAAGGCCTAGCGGAAGGAAGTTAAATCACTGAGTGAGTCCTTAATAGGAACAGTGGGACCCTGGCTCCTTCCTTTTCGTGCTTCACAGCACTACAAGGTGAGCAGCTCTGCTCTACTGTGTGCATCCCACCATGATGATCTGACCACCACGGGACCAAAAGCAAGAGAGCCAGCTAGCCATGAACTGAAACCCCTGAAACCATGAGCCAAACCATGAGCCTACTTTTATGTTGCTTATCTCAAGTATTTCATCGCAGAAATGGACAGCTGACTGACACACTGTTGACACCTCAGTTGTCACAGGACAGCATGAAGTTAGGGCCAGAACACTGGAGATGACCACGCCTCACCAGACCAGGGAAGTGGAACTGGGGGAAGTCACCATCGTCCAGGGAAGTGCAGACAAAGAAGCAGATCTCACCATCACGGAGCGCCTGCCTAGAAAGACAAAGGCATTCATCTCCTGACAACAAGATCAGGTCTGGGGCGCTGGGAGGCCACATTGTACAGGAAGAACACAGCTTTTAACTCCTCCTCCACCATGACCTCAAGTAACTGACATCCTTCATCTTCTGCAGTAAAATGTAGGATTACACCTACATCAGAGTTTCCTGGTTGTCTTGTGCTCTGACCCTCTTAACAGTCTCATAACCCTGTGAATTCCTTTGTAGAATAACATGTCAATCTTCATAAAACAAAATATATCAGGTTATAAGTTATAATGAAATAGTTATCTCAAAAAATTAAATTTGTGGACAGTAATAATGTATCTTTTTTAACAATTAGGAACAATGTATGGGAATCAATAAAAAAATCTATCATCCATCATCAGTTTCAGCAGTCAATACTCTAAAAACACTTTGAGATATTAGACACAAAAGGAAAGTGACACGAAACTACCTGTGATCTCAACTGGCAATAATGTCACAGATACCGTTAAAATTACTGTCATCTGTCACATACATTAATGATGAAGGGAACGCTGAAGTTCAATTAAAGATCAGGAAAAAAATTGTCATCTTTTTCCTCAACCAAATTCTCTGAATTCTGTCCACTTGTGGTTAAGATTTCCAGTCTAAGTAAATAATAAATCCCTTTATATTTCCAGTTGTCTAAAATTAGTGGCAGATTTGTGTCCCGCTGCTTCCAGAGAAAATATTCACAAAGAGAAATAAAATTATTCCCAACCACAGGAGAACTAGAGATTTACAGGATAAAAGTATTCTTTCCTTGCTCCCTTTCCAAGTGAAAAAGCATACACCTATTGACATGGAAATGAATTACTCAAACAGTACCACATCCTACCAGCCTAGGGCAAATTCATATTCAGGGACAATAACAAGAGCCACACCTCCAGCTCCAGCCCCACCTGCTCATCCGGGACCTCCAGTCACCTTGAGAAGCCCCAACCAAGGACACATTTCTAGGGCTTAGGCAAGGGAGATTTAGAGAGCACACAGGCAGTGTGAGAGCCTGTCACAACACCATCTGCATTCTTCCTTCCTGTGCCAGCTCCCTCTAGTGTCTCAGGAAGGAACCCCTCTGCGACCTCTACAGATGGTACCGGCAGTGAGAAAATGCTAATGCCCAGATGCCCCACAGCCAACAGCGCCCATACATCTGGCAAGAGGGCTTCTTACCTTGGGTCTCACCCTTTAGAAGCCCACACGCCACCAACACATGCCAAATAAACTTACTGAAAAATGCACAGCACCTCTGTCACTAGCATCCAAATGTCCTTTAACCCTAAACCCAGACTACAGTTCCCCAGGGGGCTTTTTGCCTAATATCTTTGCACCAATCAAAAATAACTTGCATGTGAATGCCCTGAAGGTGAGATAAGACACCATTTCCAAAGCAGAGAGGATTTAAGTAGTCTCAATGGTGAAGGTAAAGAAAACACATAATTCCTGATCATTGTTCTCAGAAAGCTTGAGAGCAAGGGACTCTTGCAACATAAAGTATGGTTGTGTCAAGCATTCCTCTTCTTGTTTCTCTTGGTGCTCTGAGCAGTGGTTCTAGAATTATCAATAAATTAATGCAGCATCTGTAACAACAGAACATGATACCCAAAGAATTTTTTGTAATTAAGCGGTTCTTTTTAGTCTTAAATTTGTAAAGATGCCAACAGCATAATGCACGGTGTTTTTCACAGCAACATCTAAATCAATATTTTACACTAAATCTATAAGTAGTTTTACTTCTATAAAAATAGTCGAGGACTTAAATTTTCCAAAAGTACATTAGAAATTATCAGACCTTTAAATAATTTTGGATTCTAAATGCTTTATTACAGATATGCTTGCCTTTTGATTTTAACATGTAATTTAGGATGTTGAATTTTACTTTTTGGTTTTGTTTTATGTCTGTGGTACTGGGGATTGAACCCAGGGCCTTCACACTAAGCTACATCCCCAGTCCTTATTAAAATTTTGAGACAGGGTCTCACTAAGATGCTAAACTGTCAGGCTGGCTCTAACATATAATCTTCCCTCTTCAACCTCCTGGAATGCTGCGATCACAGGTGTGCACCACCATACCTGGCTATAATTCAGAGTGCTTGCTTTAGAAAATTACTTTTAAAATAGTTTAATTTTTGAATTTTCCTACTTATTCTGTGTGTGTGTGTGTGTAATATATGTGTCTCACACACACACACACACACACACGTTTGATCCCTGGAACATATATTTTGCCATATTTTGTACATATATTCTGTACCAGTGATCAAACTCTCGGGACCTTGTACTTGGTGAGGCAGGTGGCAACACCACTGAGCTAAATCCCCAGCCCTCTAATTTATATTTTTTATGAAAATATGTTGATATTTTGCATGCTCTGTATACAATTACATTTTATTTAAAATAATTTAGGTTGTTGAGAATGACTGCAAGTCAAGACCATGGTATGTGTATATTCTTCTTTAAATTCAGAAACTTTAAAAACAGCCCCTCCAAAACTAAAGGTGAAAGAACATCTAAAAATTCTGCTGAGATTTTAAAGCTGCAAACAATGAAAGTAAACAAACTTGTCAAGCGTGGCCTATCAAAAACTCAGTAACAGGATACTTCAAATCCTTTATTTAATGAAGATTTAATTCCTGTTCAAAACAATGAAAAGGAAAGTTTCTTCTCAATTCTACAACTTTAACAGGTCAGATGAAATCCCTGGCAACTTCATGTTCTTTACAAATACAGATTTCATCATTGATGAAATTAAGAATAGTTTTGAGGCTTCCCTTGAACTCTTACCTTACAGACCCAAAACACATTGGCAGCCATGCCCTACTACCCCAGCTGTATGCTTTTGGGGGCCCAACCAAGCTTGGCTTCTGACCAGTTCTCCCCAAGGTTTCACTTCACAAGAGTGGTTCCATTCATGGTTTCTCCCACACACCTTGTAGTTGTGTAACGCATTGGCTCCAAGGGGCTAGGGGGGCAAGAGGTGTGCATTTCATTGTCCCCCTAGGAACCCTCCGTCCACTTCAGCAGACAGGACACCCAGCTGATTATCTGTGAGTGATGACACATCCTCGGAGTGAGGGAGGAAGGAGCAGCGCAGTCTGAGGGGGATACAATGCAGGTGTACAGACAGAATTTATGGACAGGAGCACTGCCTTGGGTTAGTGGCTCTTTCTTCTGTATTTTCCCCATCTCCAAGGTTCTTGGCTGTCACACGCTTCACCACCTCCACACCTCTTACGCATTTCCCTATCAGATTTCTTTAAATAAGTGTCTGGTAGGAGGGAGAATGACAACAGAGTCCAAAGGGAATGACCAAAGGAGGCCTCGGAAAGCACCCTTTCACATTTGTGCTTGTTATCTAGTCCTTCAACTTGAAGGGTTACTCTTGCACAAGTTCTTCTTATCAATTCACAGGAGTGCAGTGAACATTTTCAAAAGAGTTGCCCCCTGGAGTTCAGAGGAAGAATGTTTCTTGCATATCTAGATTAAGGCAGTAACTCTCACCATAATCCATATCAATTTTTGTTAAAGATAAGCATGGAATCCTGCGTTTCTTGTCCTAAACAGAGAAGTTTCAGAGACTTTGTGGATACAGACTGAAGTTAAGTTTTATACGTGTGTGTGTGTGTGTGTGTGTGTGTGTGTGTGTGTGTGTTCAAGTGCAAATGTGTGTGTTCAGGGGCTAAGTGATAAACATGGGATTGGTTGAGCTACTTGCCCAAATCCTGAAAGCAGTTCTGAGGTCCAGAGAAAGAACCTGGGTTTCCTTTCCAGGGGATTACTTCTTCCTCCCATCACAGTTGATGACTCACACTGTTGCCATGATATTGATATTATTCTAAGCAGAAGTTATTTATTAAGGTTTTGAAAATGCTAGAAAATAAAACTTAGAAATCATGGCATTATCAAGAACTATCCTATGTTACTTCATGTATTAATATTAAATGTACAAACTCGAGCATCTCTCCTTTTAGTAGATGGTATAGAAATTACACAGCATGTTTCCAAACTTAATTCCCTAAGGCACCTCAGAAAGGGTCTGAGTAATAATATTATCATGAGAAAAAGATCTGAAATGTGTTCTGCAGAAAATATTAACTAGTTGCATGTGTTCTGAAGAATAATTAACAGTGCCAACCTTAAAATGGAATTAATTTATTTTAATTTTGGTGTTTTGTCAGATTTCCAAAGTGCATCAAACATATGCATATAAAACAGGGTCACGTGCAACATAAAAATAATAAATGATTATTTTAAATATAAGTAATAAACATCTTCAAATAAATGATTAAATTGATCTTCATGTATTAGTTTCACTGTATCCTAAACAAAATCCTAAGAGAAAAGATCTTATAGCCTATGTGCTGTATATAATGGGATGCTTCTTCAAAAAACACAAGTGAAATTCATCTGATTTAGACATTGCCTTTAGTAGCTGAAATAATTAGTTCTATAAATGTATTATTATTTAATTCTTAGCTTAGAAAAAACTATCTACTATGTAATGCTTAAGTAGCATAAGAATAAAAGCTTATTCTTTTTCACCACATTTTTATTAGTGTATATTGGTTATATAGATTAATGAGTTTTCAATTTGGCAGATTTGTAAAGCACATAACATACTTTTTATGAAAAAATAAAACAAACTTTCATAAGAAAACACTTAAGAGAATAACCCAGTTTTAAACAGCTCCAGTTTTACTGTACCTAGAAGAAAAGGTGTTAAGTAACCAACTTATTTCACGTCTTGTTCCTGTCAGCTGACAAAGATTCACCAAACATACTTTAAAATACACGTATGGTTCTAGATAATTAAAAAAGGTTATATGCTTTTGACCTGTAAATGATCAAAGAGGATTTTGTAATGAATAACTTATCAAAATGATGCTGTCATATACTTTCTGATCAGATAGTAATTTCCTACCCACATATAATCTTAAATTTCCATGTTGCTTAGGACGCACCTTAATATCCTTTGAAAGACACTCTCTCTTGCATCTCTCAGAATGAAGAACCAAAGTAATGGACCAATTCCTGTCTTGAATGAATGAATAAATATCTAGATGCACACATCACAATAGTTCATATTTTCTTCTCCACAAACACAGGTACAAGGTATAAGAAAGATATGTGTTTACATCAGAAGATAATACACACACACAAATTGCATACTCCTGAGAAACTGTCACAGTGAAATTAACTTTTTCTCTCTAGAAATTTTTTTAAAAAGCCACATTAACATTATATCTTTATCAAAAAAATACTTCCAAATTTGAGTTGGGGTAGTCTTAAAATATTCTTAACAACCTTCCAAAACACATTGTTTAACTCAAATATTTTGGTAGCTATAAAACCATATGTTACTATGCTCATCAACTACAAAACTCAAAATTTATATTTGTCATAATGAAAATTGTTATTATATATGTATCATGCACATATTTTTTGACCGGCTTTAGAAACAAAAGAACTCAAGATTAAGAGTTCTATGGTAAAGCTCCCACAGGTCTGTCAGTTTAAGGTGACACTGACTGTTCCGACAGCAGTGAACCTGGCATTCTATATTTCACCAAATATTCACAAGTATGTGCTGCAACGCAAATAAGGGAAAAAGCTGTAGCCTGCAGCCCTTGTCTTCTCACACAACATAAACCAGCTCAAAAAGACACAGGATTTATCGTGCACAACACAGACCTGTCATCTACAGTCTCTAGTTGGAAATTATAAAATGAGGTAAGAAGAAGAGCAATAATTATAATAAACCCTAAGAGACTGATTTAGCTTTCCAGCTCTCCATGGTGTCCACACTTCTGAGCGGGTGGACAAGATCTCAGCCACACTGGGACAGAAGCTCCAACATTTAGGGGGGGAGTTACCAGGAAATATTTATGTGTGCACAGAACAAATATAGTGACCCATCCACCCCAGAGCTTCCGGTAAGACTGGGGAAAGAGGCCTGGTTAAACATCCGCCAACTCTCAAGGAAAGGGAAGCCCAGCTCAGCGCTGTAACAGGTGAAGCCCAGTGCACAGGCCTGGCCATTCAGAAGCTCTGAGAATTCCCATCATTCCAAGCACAGGGTAAAATACTGTAGGGTTCAAAGTGGCAGGAAATAAATGATGGGAGAAAAAGCATCAGCATTTAATACACACATCGTAAAATACTTTCCAAGTAAGCCGTCCATCTAACAAGTAGCAAAACTTGGAAGAAGAGCTTATCTTCTTTAAATGTTTATATGTCTTTTTGTTATTCAGCTATGTTTCCCAATTCCCAGCAGGATAAAACAGGAACTCTGTACATATTTGTTGATTGAATAAAAAGTCGAAAGATGAATGAGTGTATCAATGAGTACAAACACGTTCACAGTGTTTAGGTACTTTTATGCATTTGCAAAATTAAAAGGCGACTGCTTCCTGTTCCACTCTACCATTCCTTTTCACTTCCCTTTTGACAACTTTTAAATTACAGGAGAAATAGCTTGTTGCAATTTATTTTTTTGTTTTGTTTTGTTTTGAGACAGGGTCTCACACTATGTAGTTGAGTCTGACCTGGAACTCACTATGTAGCCCAGGCTGGTCTCGAACTCACAGCGATCCTCCTGCCTCAGCCTCCCAGAGTGCTGGGATTACAGGTGTGCGCCACCACACCCAGCTTGTTGCAATTTAAATTATCTCTGCAATATAATATGGCTACCTTTGTTAAAGTTCTTCTATTGTGCCCAATTGGCTGTAATAATTATTTTAAAACACACCGCAAAAGCAACTAAGCATAACCATAACATAAATTTCACCTCTTTATATTCTGGAGGAATGGACAGGCTACTTATCTTCTTAAATAATTTCTGAATTTTTCTTTAACAAACTGCTATTATTAGTAACATCCCTTTTCCCTTCTCTAAATGTTGTGTGGCTGTCCAGTTTCCTCAGGTGGGGTGTGACACAATACGCCTTTACGTGACTGTGTGTTTTCTCTAGTTATTGGCACATAATAACCCCGAGGACAGGAAAAGACCTGACGTGTGTGTGTGTGTGTGTGTGTGTGTGTGTGTTCTCACACACGCACTTCCCTAGATTTTTCTCCATGGAAATCTTTTTCCATATGGGAATAGGGCCAAGGAGAGCTCGAGGACTTCCCGGACTTAAGCCAGTATGTGGCGAGTGCCTCCCGAGTATCAGCCTGGGCCCAAAGGAAGGAGTGGGAAGAGAAGCTGAGTGGAGGAGGGACATTGGAGGCAAGTGTAGAAATCTTTTACTTGGAGAAAATAATCTGGGAGCTCAACATTCTTTCAGTATTTAAATTTGTAAGACCTTCTCAGGACCAGCACATTCTCAAGCGATGCCGCTAAGACCAGCCAGAACACAAAGATCTACTGAGGTCCGTATAAACTTTGCCCAACAAGGAGAAGTCACTGAGAAAAGGCTCAGCCTTTTTTGCTTACTGATGTATTTAATTATGTCTTCAAGATAAGAAATAACTTTTTTTTCCTCATTTAGTTTATTGGTACATTTTAGGTATACAGTACAGTAACATTCATTATTGGGATCTTGTACCTTTACAAGACAGTCTTGGTTAAGAAATAAATTTTAATTCCTAATTGCATGGATGTGTGCCTTTTCTTTCCTTTTTTTGATAAGGTTAGCTAAGGTTTTATCAATTTTATTTATTCTTTCAAAAAAACAACTCTTTGATTCATTTTTTTTTTTTTGTATCGTTTTCTTAGTTTCCATTACATTGATTTCTACTCTAATCTCTATAATTTCCTATCTTGTTCGAGCTTTGGGTTTTTCTTATTCTTGTTTTTCTAGGAGTCTAAGATTAATCGTTAGGTTGTTTATTTGAGCTCGTTCTGTTTTCCTAGTATGGGCATTAAGTGCTATGAATTTTCCACGTAGAACTGCTTTCATTGTGTCCCATAGATTCCTATATGTTGTACTGGCATTTTTGTTTCTTTGTAAAAACAGTCTGATTTCTTCTTTAATTTCCTCTGTGATCTATTGATTGTTCAGGAGAGTGTTGTTCAATTTCCATGTGTTTGTGAAGTTCCTACGGTTTCTTATGCTATCGATCTCTAGCTTAATTGCACTATGATCTGATAATATACAGGGAATAACTTCTATTCTTTTGCATCTATTCAAACCTGTTCTGTGACCTAGTATGTGGTCTATCTTGGAGAATCACCCAGGTGTAGCCAAAAAGAATGTATATTCTGATTTTGTGGGGTGGAACACTTTATAGACATCTAATAAGTCCATGCATTCAAAAGCTTGGTTCAGTTTTAGTATTTCATTGTTGATTTTTTTTGCCTAGATGATCTATTTGTGATAGTAAGGTATTTAAATCCCCAACTACAATTATATTAGTGCTTATTTGGTTTTTCATGTTACTTAATATTTGTTTTATATAGTTGGGGGCATTTATATTTGGTGCATATATGTTTACGATTGTCACCCCTTCCTCTTAAATTGTTCCGTTTACAAGGATGTAGTGGCTTTCTTTGTCTCTCTTAATCAGTTTTGGTCTGAAATTTACTTTGTCTGCAAATAAGATAGCTACCCCTGCTTTTTTCTGGGTTCCTGTTAAATGGAGAATTGTTTTCCACCCTTTCACTTTCAGTCTATGGGCTTCTTTTTGCACAGGTGCATTTCTTATATACAACATATTGTTGGATTTTGCTTCTTAATCAATTCTGCCAGTCTATTTCTCTTGATTGGTGAATTGAGGCCATTGACATTGATGGTTATAACTGATATGTAGTGACTTATTATTGTCATGTTATTGTCCTTTTGTTGATTCTTTTTTATTTTTTGCCTTCTCCTTTTAGTTTCTTGCCTTGCTTATTTGATTTGCTGTGTTGGGCCTCATGGTGTTGTGACCTTCATTGTCTTTTTCTAGGATATTGTTTAGAATTCATTGTAGTGCTGGTTTGGTATTCATGAAGTTTCTCAGGTGTTCTTTGTCATGGAAGTATCTTATTTCCCATCCATTTTGAAAGAGAGTTTTGCAGGATACATCAGTCTAGGTTGGAGGTTGTTTTAAGGACTTGAAATACCTCACTCCAGGCTCTCCTTGACCTGAGGGTTTGTGTTGAAAAGTCTGCTGTCATTCTGATGGGCTTTCTGTTGCATGTGATTTGTTTCTTTTCTCTTACTGCTTGTAGTATTTTTGTTCTTCTGTTGGGTTTCTGGGATCTTGATTATTATATATCTAAGTGTAGATATTTTTTTCGTGGCTAGCTGGAGTCCTATATGACTCAGTTATCTGTACGTCAAATTCTTCCCGTTTGGGAAGTTTTCTGTCATTAATTCTGTGAACAGCTTTTCTAAGTTGTTTGCATTTTCCCCTGCTACTTCATGGATTCCTATCAGTCTTATGTTATTCTTCTTTGCATCATCTAGGAGTTGTTGGATCGATTTCTCATCATCCCTTACTGTCTTTAAGAGACCTCTCTTTTCACGCTCACTGTCTGCAATCCTATCTTCTATGTCTGAGATTCTATCTTCACATTCTTTTATTCTGTTGCATACACTTTCAATGGAGTTTTTAATCTCCTGGACATCTGTTTGAATCTGTTCAATGGATTCCATTTCTTTCCTATGTTGGGCATTCCATTTCTTTCTTATACTGGGCCTTCATGGCTTCTATCGTGGTCCTGAGATTGTCTATTTTTTTGTCAGTTTCTGTTCTAGAGTCTTGAATCATGACTTTCATTTTGCTCACCATCTCTATGGTTATCTGGGAAATTATTTCTGTTTTGACTTTTTCTAGAGCCTGATTGATTTGTTTTGCTACTTCCAGTGCTGTGAGTTCAGAGTGTCCTGGTGGTTCACTATCAGACTTTTCAACTTCCTTTGCCCTACTGTTTGCAATTGGTGAACTGACTTAACAAAAGAAGCAAAAGACTTCTATACTGAAAACTACAGCACTCTGAAAAAAGAGATCGAAGAGGATATAAAAGGAAAGATATCCCTTGCACCTGGGTAGGAAGAATCAACACAGTAAAAATAGCCACACTACCAAAACTGCTATACAGATTCAATGCAACGCCAATTGAAATTCTAACACTATATTTCACAGAACTAGAAAAAACAATCCAAAAATTCATTTGGAACCAGAAGAGACCTAGAATAGCAAAAGCCATCCTAGGCAACAGACACATGGCAGCGGGTATAACAATTTCCAATTTGAAACTATACTACAAAGCCACTGTAATAAAAACAATATGGTACTGGCAAAGAAACAGACCTGAGCATCAATGGAACAGATTGGAAGACAAAAAAAACAACTCCAGATGTACTCAGCTACCTCATCTTTGACAAAGGAGCTGATCATCCCCACTGGAGGAAAGATAGCCTCTTTAATAAATGGTGTTGGAATAACTGGATCTCAACCTGCCAAAGATTAAAACTAGACCCTTATCTCTCACCACGCACTAAATTAAAATCCAAGTGGATTAAAGATCTAAATATTAAAACAGAAACACTAAACTTGTTGGAATACAAGTTAGGCAGAACTCTTGAAGACACTGGCATAGTAAAAGACTTTATGAACAAATCCTCAGTAGCATGGGAACTAGCAGAATCAACAAGTGGGATCTCATCTTATTAAAAAGCTTCTGCACTGCAAAAGAAACCATCAATAGAACTAAGAGACAGCCTACAACATGGGAAAAAATTTTTACTAGCTGCTCCTCAGACAAAGGACTACTAATCTAGAATATATAAACAACTCAAAACAATCAGTCCCCCCCAAATATAAAGGCCCGATTCAAAAATGGGCATCTGAAATGAACAGACATTTCTCAGACAAAGAAGTAAAAGCAGCAAGTAAATATATGAAAAAATGTTCCACATCACTGGTCATTCGAGAGATGCAGATGAAAACAACACTGAGAATCCACCTCACCCCACAAAGAATGGCTGCTATCAAGAAATCACACAATAACAAATGTTGGTGGGGGTGTGGGAAGAAATGAACCCTTCTCCATTTTTGGTGGCAGTGCAGACTGGTGCAACTACTATGAAAATCAATATGGAGATACCTCAAAGAGCTGGGACTAGAGGTTCCATTTGACTTAGCCATCCCTCTGATGGGTATCTTTCCAAAAAAATTAAAAGAATCATATCACAATGATATATGTGCACCTATGTTTATAGCAGCACAGTTTGTAATAGCTAAAACTTGGAAACAGCCCATTTGCCCATCATTTGGAAACTGGATAAAGAAGATGTGGTTTTTCTATAAAATGGAACAGTACTCAGCCATAAAGAATGAGAAATTAGATTCATTCACAGGAAAATGGACACATTTTGAGGATATACTCCTAAGTGAAATAAATAAGTCACACATGTGTAAATACCGAATAGTTTCTTTGGTGTGAAAAACTATAATAGTACACAAGATCCTAATGAGACAATTAACAATGTGAAATAGGAAGAAAAGGGCTAAAGGTGCAGGGAAAGTGGGAAGGGTAGGGGAAAGGGAATAAGGGAAAAGAAAAATATGAGAAAATGAAAAAATGTAAATAAAGTTTTTGTAAATGGGGAGGGGAGGAGGGAGTGAAGGGAGGGCAGGGACAAGGGGAAAAAATGAGAACCAAGACCTGTCATATAAAGATACAAGGTCCCAATAATGAATGTAACTGTACTGTATACCTAAAATGTACCAATAAACTCAATTAAAAAAAATAACTTTTAAGCATTTCCACCCAACTTCTGCACTAAAACCTCTTCAAAGTTGCCTATAATCCACTTTGGAAACCACTGGTCCTTTCTTAGTAACAATGTTATGATTGCTTTGCCACCTCACACAGTGTGAACTCACCTCCCTTAAAACAGGGCTTGCAGCTCAGGATTTGACCCACTCAGAATCATTTCTCAAGCAAGTCCCTCCCCTACGTAGGGTCTCTGAGATTTGCCTGCCTTGGTTTTGTGTCAGCTGAAGTACTGACATTCTCTCTCTGAATTTCCAGGCCCAACTGAGGTGTCCTCTTTCCTATATTACTACCCACTTTACCAGTGCAGAATCAGTACCACACTCTTATATGTTCTCACAATTCTTTGCTCACTTCACCCTGTTGCACTGGTCATGGTCTGTTTTGGATTTTACTTAATTGAGTGCATATTTTATATCCCCAACTTAATGTTCATCTACTCACAAACAGGATCATTTCCATTTTTTCTCAAGACATACCTCAAATCCCACCACAATATCTTGCATGTGGCCAATTTTTCATAAATGCTGGTTTAATTCAAGTTTACTAAAGAGGCAGAATTCCATCTTTAACTTGTTTTGGTTTCTCAACTATCTTAGCCAACACAAAGCCTGAAGATAATTCATTTGCAATGTCTCCCCCATCTGTCCCCTTTTTTTTGCATTCTTATTATAACCATCCTAGGTCAGAATTTTATTGGAGACTATCACAAGAGCTTCTTAACTTACCTAGCCCAGTTTTTTCAGTTCTCTGAAATGCTATTTATGGTGGGTTGATTCATCTTTCAAAAATATAACCTACTCATGACCCTTCTTAGTCCAAAAGTGGACACAGATCTTCTAATGCTTACCAATCTTACGTGCTGATCACATTCTAGAAAGGTCCTCCATACTCTCTGGACTACTTTGTCTCTTGACAGCTTCCTTTCCTCTTTCATGTCTTCTCTTCACTCACCAGTGCTGTGCCCCAAATGTACCATGTTATTTTCATTGCAGAATCACACCAACATTCATCCCCTCCATCTCTTCATCTGTGTGAATGTAATTCTCCCACCCGTCAAAATCATGCCCATGTTGAAAACTTTTCTTGGGAAATATTACCTGATCCACAAGCTCTTCACCCCAACATACCCATAAGAAAATAAGTATTCTTTCTCTTCTGCACTTACAAAATATTTTATTTAAACATTTTTGAGGGTACTACTACAAGTCTTCTCATACTCAATCTGACTATTTAGTAGTCTTGTCTCTTTTGGAGTCTATAACCCACTTTAAGGCCAAAAGGTAAGCTTGCTCATCACTGTATCCTAATACAACACCAGAACACTAAATTACATATGGCAGAACTGCCATAAATATTCATCAGATTTCACCAAACTAACAAATAGCCAAAAAGGCAAGTCCATGGAAGAAGGGCACAGGCTCAAGACAACATAGGGTTGGTGTTTGTGATGATTGGTGTTCTCAAAATTTCCACTTAAGGCTGATGACAGAATCAAGCTCTGCTCCAGACAATGAATAATTTATTTGTGTGCAAAACATTCTGTTATGGAAATCTTTTTATGGCGCAAGATCTAACATATATTCACTGCTCTATGGTTATTAAATGTTTACTTTGGTCATTAACACACAAGTTAAAGACAAGTGAAAATTACAAGGTCATTATATGCTCTTAAACTGAATGAATCAAAAATAACTTCTGCAATTCATAAGCTCCTCCCTGAATGGGGATGGAGTGGGTTACACTGATACCATCCAACTCACTGATACCATCAAATTGAAGATCTAAGGTTTTTTGTTAGAAATAATACCAATTGAAAGAATTACTTTAGATTCAAACAGCTAGTGCATTTCTAAAAATTTTAGTGCTCAATTAAAATTCCCCCTGCTCCCCTGAACTACACTGCCTCCATCCTATACATCATAGAAAAAGAGAAATGTGTGTTTGCGCATTCCCTCGATGTTACAGCCTGCCAAAAAATGTTCCTTCACTGTGCTATTTCAGCAAGTCGTGAGATGGCAATGATCCTGCTCCTCAAAAGGAAAAGATAGCTATTTTTCCTGCCTGTTTTTATTTTAGGAGGCTGAAAGGCACACTTCTGGCTGTTTGGAGTACTCTGACAAGTACACATTCCCGAGGAGGTGAATTTGGAAGGTGGGGCTCGGCAGGGTTAATGCTGAGAAAACCTGAAATCATCCTAAGCTCTTGGGAAATAGCTAAGAAGCTCAAGGAAAAGGAAGAAGACTCAAGTTTTCCACTGAATTTCTGTTTCCAACTAGAAGCTCTTTTGGGGGAAAAAGAAGTAGAATAAAATACATGCTTTTTATCTACATTTGTTACAAACCCAACTGGTACACAAACTCATCATGCCACTACCCAAAGCAGACTCTCTTTAGCTCCCTCTTCTACTAAAAGTAATATTTAAATACCTAGGCTCAAAGCCTGGAGTCATCACTGACAGCTGCCTTCTGCCTCCCACCCACAGAGCATTTTCACAGATGCATGCGCTTTTACAAGCAATGCGCGCACACACGCACACACAGACACACATGCCATTCCCCAACAGGCAGTCCCTCGTGGTCTTCCTGTGCTTTCCCTCCTATTGCCTGTGCCCCACCGATCCTTCTGGCCAGCACCTCCAACTCAGGCGCTCAACACCTGTCTGACCTCCTACCACAGTCAGGGGACCAGAAGACACTCCATGTCCCGCTGGCCAATTTCCACCAAAGGACAGCACTGGGCACAGTGCCCTTGGGTACACAGGACCCAGGGTCCATTACCGGAGGTAGTGACCCATGGATATGTCAAGAGAACCTTAGGGAAAACAATTTGAGCTGAACATAGCCACACAGGCACCAGGATGCAGACCCTGAAATGTGAAGAGATGAGGAAAAGACAACAGAAGTTAAGTCAGAGAGAATTCCCCGAGCCTGGGACAAAGCCCTCACGCGAGTGTTCTATGCAGTGCCTTTGTCTGTGATGTCAGTGTGGGAGGAGGCAGAAAGGGCGCAGTGCCAGGTGCCAGCTCTGGAGCAAATTGAAGTAAGCGCACCCTAAGCTGGCAAGGACTGCTGTGCCCCCCGCCCCACCCCATCCCACCTAACTCCCCCGACACCACGCATCAGATCCGTGTTCCCAGCGAGAGACTCCAATGGCATCGCTGCTGCTCAGAGCTGTTGGGGGCTCAGGCTGTGCCCCACCACCGCCAAGGCTCCTCAGCTCCAAATCCACAGTGCATCTGCCCCACCCTTCCCAGAGTCCCCACATTCAGAAGGCTCCTCTTATTCCATCTTAATCCATCTTTCTGGAGGACAATTACTTTTGTTGCTGTACAGCAGCCAAGACAAGGAGAATAAAACATCCTTATTGGGAAGACAGAGGTTTTAGTTATATTTTGTTCAGTGGAGAAGAGTGTTATTTTACTTTAAGAGCAATTTTTGTGTGTGTTTAGAAATAGTTCGCTAAAACATTATCACTTGTTCTCACGACTCCGCTCTGAATATTTACCAATAAATATCAGACTTGTTGACGCATCGCACTAATGTGGTTAAAATTATATTTTTGTCCAGGTATCACCGTTCAGGAAAGCCCCCAAATAAATTTTAAAAGGAAACTCATAACTATGTGTTTTCATTTTTATTAAATTCAATAAATACTCTTGAATATCTATGTATTTTCATCATCCCCCCATTGGTACTGGGGATTGAACATCTGAACCCAGGGCTCTATCCTAAACTGCATCTGCAACCATTTTTTATTGTGAGATGGGGTCTGTCTAAGTCTTGCAGTTGCCTAGTCTTAGTTCCAACTTGCAGTCCTCCTGCCTCAGCCTCCCAAAGTGCTGGGATTACAGATGTGCACAACCACATCCAGTTTCTAAGGCTGGAGAAGACACCAAGAAAATGAAAGCTTATTTTTCACTCAAGCAACTGACAGTGGCACGAAAGGTTAAAAAGAAACTCACATACATTACTATAAAATGCAAGCACAAAAACGCATGCAGAAAGTGGCGTGGAAGTGTTTAAGGGTTAAGTGGACTCTGAGGGCAGAGGAGATAACGCATGACAATAAGCGCCCTAAAATGAAGAATGAAACAGGCTGTGGCATAAGTGCATTAACCAATAAAGCAAATAGATGATGCAGAAAATACGACTGAGGAGAGTAATTTGTCTTTTGGGGATCTGTGAGTGAGATGTCAATGTGATGTTGGGTTCAGATGTGAAATGAGAATCTCAAAGTAGAGAATTCTGTCCCGTATATAATATAGAAATTTATGATAAATCTGTAACTGTCATGGGAGTCAGAACTCAAGGGCCCGTTCTGAATCACTGGGTAGAGACTATGTGATTCTTAGATCAGGGGGAATGGTCCGATAAACTCAAGTGTTGGTATCATTGGACAGGCTAACCCAGGCTGAGACCTGGCAAGTTCACATTCTTAAGCCACAGTGTTAACAGCATACGATCTGATTCTTCCCCTGAATATCAATAAGACTCCTATTTCCTTCAGGAATCATCCTAAACAGAATATAGCGACCACATCCATAAAGCTCCAAAACTCGGATCCCACCATTGAACCAGACTGGGGAATACACAGGGACTGTGACACCCGATCTGAGTGGAACAAACAGGGTTAAACTCTAGCTCTGTGACTCACGAGGGCTGTGGCTTCGAGTAAATCGCTCAGCTGTAACACCACCCCCTCCACCAGCCTCTATTTCCCCACACACAAAATAAAGTGTGTGCAGTGTATGTATAATAGTTATTTTCTCCCATGAGACTGGGTACACAGATGCCATTTGTAAATGGCAAACCAGTCCCTGAATGTGAATACGCGGCATCACAAAAACAAGGGGAATGATCTCTCGAGTTCTGTACATATCAAGAGTAGAAGGTGAGCCATTTCCCACACAGGCAGCTTACCCTGCACACTGAAGGAAGCACGGGAAGGAGGGAATGCTACGAAATGATAAGGAGACACTGGTCAGACATGGAATAGTCCTCATACTACAGGTTTGATTCAAGTCTGCTGAATGACCAGTGAACAATGAGTGGATGCGTTATCGAACACAGGACTGAACGTGTAGGCAAGTGGAGCGCTTGAACACCAAAGCCAGCAGGGTCAAGTCAAATATAAGCCTGGATTCCACAGCGTCACAGCAGTCTGTAGGTATTCTGACATAGATACAGATCCCCCGCATTCACTACAAAGCACAAGGAACCCAAAGAGAAAAGCTGTCTGCATCTGAAAAGCTGTAACAGTGTCCCTCTACGAAAGGAAACATTCTGAAGGATACAACTGACAAGTTATAGGAAGACCACAGATAAGAGTGAGTAGGTCTTATTGGCTCACTGTTCAAATCTTTCTAAGATCAGCTAAAATGTGTCCAGAGAGAATTAATTAAAAGTTGTCCTCTCTTTTATTTTTCTAATTGGTGTAAATAATAACAAGAAAAAAACATAGGAAAGTATATCAGAAGAGAAAGGGGAGTGAGATGGGAAAACAACAGATCCAGAAAATCACAAGACACATCCATTTCCACAGAAAATAGAATTACATATTTTGGATTTCTAACTTCACGTGAGATTTCAAAAATTTCTAACTGTAATAACCATGCAATTCTCAGAAAGTTAATTACTACCCTGAAATCCACCATCCTCAAAATGAATATGTGATACTTAATTCTTACTTTGAAAAGGTTTTGCACATACAGCTCACATCTTCAATCACAGAACTTGCCCAATAAATGTCAAAGTTTTTCACTTTCTTTCCTAAGAAAAATATAACTTACCTAATTCCTAAAATCCAGTGCAAAGAGAGAACATGAATCTGCGACTATAAACCTGAGTGGATAAGGACTGGGATTCCAGTTGCCATTACCTTAAAATAAACAATGTCAAGACCACACAAAACCATCAATTACTTGAAGGAAAACAGCACTACTGTAAAGGTAAAATAATTCATACTTACATTTTACCAAAAAAGAACCAGATGGAGCGGATATCTTAATAGTTGAGGCTTTTCCTTTTTTAATGCACTATTTTCTATTTACTCTCAATGTGTGATGGGAAAGATTATCTGGGGGGAAAGAACACCTCTCCTAGGGTAATGTACATGACCGGGCTGTGGTAAAGTCATGCAGAGGTTGCTGACTGTCTCTGCCATATACAAGGTGCAACAAGCTTGACAATTCCAGGTGAAATTCCAAGCTTTCTTACCAAAAATGCAATTGGTTTAATTGAGAAAATGTACCTATCTGTACAGTGAAACCTGTGTCGCCAGACTCTAGAACTGGTAGTCATGTGATTATTAAACTATAATTGTTAGGCTTAAACAGTAGTTGCAGCACCATTATTATCACTACTACTCACCAGCACCATATTCACTAGTATTCAGCAGGCGCCCACAGTAAGCGTTTAACCCTCAAAGAACCTCACAAATTAAGTAGCACCCTTATTTAACTCCAAACAATAATTATTTCAAAGCACATGGACCTGGCTGAGCCAACTAGGCCAGAGAAGCTAGAATTCTCAGGGTAACAAGCAAGCAGGCTCTCTACATTCAGCAACACAACTGTGTCCATTCTCAGGAAAGACTTAACAAAAACAGTCTCCTACACATAGTTTAAATCAGGTGCCAATAATTGATATTAACTTTAATCCTGTTCCCTACTGCAGGAATAACTGCAAAAGACCAAACTTGTAAATACACAGAAAACCAAATATGGCAGATATTTTAGTTGGTGACTCAGAGTATTGATTTTACCTTCTAACATGTGATTCAGGTGCTGAAGAAAATAAGGATTTGTTTTGTAATTTTTTTTAAACACATCTCTTCCTGCTGGATTTTTCACTTCCCTGCCTTATATCCCACTAATCACCCACACATATTTTTCCCCAAATGATACTATATATCCACAACAACAACCAAAACATTGTGGCTGACCAATGAGACCTGAATCAGGAACTTTACAGGAGGAATGAAAAGATTCTCTGAAGTTTATACAGTTGACATTTCTCCTCTCACCGGACAATCAAAAGTGGCTCTTAACAAATCTGGTTGCTGGGCTGTTGTCCCAAGTGAGATTATTTCAGACACAGGGAGAGGCTTTGCGGTGGGCAGTGTGCGTGCCTTATCTGGTATCCTTAGAGCCTACCTCTGGCGTCGTCTTAACACTCTCAAACTTAAACAGGTCCCATTGGTTTGTTGGATTTGGAAGTTGGCTCCCCGGATGAATAGACACTTATTCGTTGTCACTCATTGGGTTTTGAAATAGCTCCAATTTATTTGGAGAGAAATTGCATAGTTTTCGAATTGTGAAAAAAAATCAGAATTTCAGAAACTCACATCTTGTGACCTAAATTAGGAAAACAAAATTTTTTTCCAGATTTTCTGTTACTGTGTAAAGGGTTAATTAAATCATGAGTTTGCCGGAGTTAAAAAAAAAAAAAAAAAAAAAAACCAAAAAAA
>NW_022900926.1:17052434-17091605 GCF_012274545.1 Fukomys damarensis | reverse complement strand
AAAAAAAAAAAAAAAAAAAAAACCACAACAACAAAACCCAACCCCCTAAAATCAGTATCATTTGGACTTCTGATGCCAAAAATCTGTTTGACAGAGCAGGCTTTACTATAGTGACATTTTAACAGTAGCCAAAGTCTTGTTCCCACTAAATTCTGTCTTGGCAGTACCAACACTCTGCTAAAAGCCGAAACTCCTCTTGGTTCCGAGTACTCTAACTCGGGAGTTTTTCACAGCAACCAGGACAACAAGGAAGCTGAAATCAAGCAACTCCTTCCTTAAGACGTCTGTTCTTACCAAGGAAACCAAATTTTATGTAAAATGAGAACAGCTTAATAAAGACAGATGCTAACTGACTCAAAAAAGTCATTATACCTTACATTTGAATCTGACAAGATGCAATTTCACATAAACATCTCAAAGTAAAATCTGGAAGCTGGGTATGATGGCACACGCCTGTAATCCCAGCACTTACTTGGGAAGCTGAGGCAGGAGGATCACAGCGAGTTCAAGGCCAGGCTGACCTACAAAGTGAGACTCTATCTCAAAAAAAAATCTCATTCCAGTCACTCAGACTTCCTATCACTGCACAAAGAAAGGGGCCCAGGGGCCCGGGCAGTGTAAAGCTGTACAGTCGTACAGCCTATGCCTAACATACACAAGACCTTGTTCAATTCCTAACACCCCCCAAGAAAAGAAATAAAATACAATGAATGATGGATTTCAAACCATAATTGACCTTTTCCAATGTCTATCTAAAATTATGTGTCATAGCTTATGTTTAGATGTCCCCTGAAAGCCTCAGAGGTGGCAGGATCTCGAGTTTTTAACACAGGAATTGATCCACGATGCAATGCTAGGCTCAAGGGCCCGAGGATTAAGGGTGTGAGTGCTACCCACCCTCAGTAGCCTGTTAAGATAAAAAGGGGCAGAAACACTGTTCTCTTGTTGCTTTTCCTATGTTATAGGCACCATGAACTGTTTCTCTTCTGCCAAGCCCCTCTGCCAAGCCACCCTGCCTTGGAGCCAGCAATTATGGACTGAAAACTGTACAAAATATGAACTAAATAAACAGTCCTTTCCCACTTTAACTTTGGGTGTTGAATAGTTTGTCTCAGCGATGAGAGAAGAGTAACACATCATGATTATTTCCAATAATGTATTAAAGACTTAACAAATTCTTTCAGATAGACAATATCCCAGATATGTATCACAGGTTTTGAGGGCTTCAAATCATTACTGTTAAAATTTCACAGTAAGCTTACTTAATGTTGTGCTGGAGATATCTTTCCTACAACTCTGAAATCAAACCACACAGAAAGTACTTGGTTCCACTTACCTATTGGGCGAATGTTAAACAGCTGATAAAACAGTGCTCCAATGGAATCGATTCACTTAGTTTTTCAAGTAGATCTGATTACCATCATCTTTTAAAAAATTCAAAGACTCCACCTAATGAGGGAAACAAAAACAGCATTTAATCCACAGGAACTTTACATGATCTATTCATAAATAACACAAAAAATCAAATCAAGACTATTACTGTAACTTATCCTTATCCACAGTTTACTGTGTATTTAAAACTATAAAACAAGGAAAGCACTTCACAACTAAAGTAAATCTTACAGTTTGAGTTACAATAAATGTTCGAGCACAGAGATAAGAAAACAAAGTGTGAGGGAAGAGTTTATTTTCGGCGCACTGATTGTCCCGCGGAAAAGATGGCTACACAACATCTGGATATTAAAATCAGAAATGAGGAAAAGATGCAAATGATTGCTCTGGAATAATCCTCATTCATTCTTATAATTTACTGATGCAGTGGAAATCTGTATGTTGCAGTCCTTGAAAGTCTTTAAGCCCTATCTATATGTAATCTGGCTTCTGAGACAAAAACCCAGATAGATCACTTCAACAAAATGATGGCCAAGCAGTCCTGGGATGAAGCCACTAGTGCAAATTTCCAAATCAGTCCGAGAATATATTTTCTTCCCCATTAAGTGTTTGCCCTGGTAAAGCAGCACAGATAGCTTAATTATGGCTTATAAATATTAGCAGTTTATTCTAATTATTTTACCAGTAGAAGCATCTTTTCTGGTGTTCAAACATTAAATTAAAATGTCAGCTCCAAAAGAAGTTTTGAAAGAAAAACAAGCACTATCTCAACTGGAGAAAGTTTAACATAAATGTGGTGGGGGAGGGTATGGTTACTAATCAAAAGAGTAACATGGAAAATTCACTTCCAGCTACTTCCAAGTCAGGTCTCACTGGAATAGATTCAGTATGTTAAAACATATTAATATTTTAAAGTCCTAGAACAAAAAACACAACCATATTCAAGTGAAAGTTTGAAAGCGTATTCCAAAGCTGTAAATATGTGTTTTATTATGCAATTTTAGAATTACCACCTACCTTTCTCCAGATACCTTTACACATTAGAGAAATAAATTGATGGCGAATTTCAGTATTAAAAATAAAGGTTGATATGCACGTGCCACCCACTTCTAGTACAGAATTACAAAGTACTGGCTAAAAAAGGTTTGTCACACTAGATAAGACAAAGAGCAATAATTATATATACTTAGAAATTTACAGTAGTCATGGGAAATATTTTTAACTTCCAAGAAACCAATGTGTAGATTCTAGCCTTGTTTGTTTTTTAAGAAGCAGTTACCCAGGAGATTCACTTGGATACAGTCTCAAAAGACTTTTTCATTAACAGACATAGATAGTCCTAATTATTATTCTAGAGTTCTTGCCATTAGTATGACATGACAAGTGTCATAGGCTTTGGTTATTTTATGGGTTTGTTTGTTCTGCAGTGCTGGGGGGTGGAACCTGTGACCTCAAGCATGCTAGGCAAGTACTCTACCACTGAGCTACCTGCCTCACTCACTCTTTGGTTATTTTAAATTATTCTGACTCAACCAATGCAGTCATCTCAACGCTGAAATACAAAATGGCACAACCCATATATTTTCCCCATTTAAAGATTTAGACCTGTGAAAATATTCCTGTATTATTCCTGGCATTTTGTGATAAGAGTTACAATGGTTCTCTCAAGTAACGGTGGTAGCTAGCTTCATAGTACCATTTCTGAATAACCGCATAAAGGATTTGTGTAGATGTTGGTACACTGTTTAACAGCTTTCCCTTTGATTAGTCACTTTCCAATAGTAAGCTAGGGTGCTTCCCCTCAGGATGTAAAGAAAAGCAACATAAAGATTATTAAAAATCATCTCTCACTGAGTTTTCAATATACAATGGGAAACTGACCTGTACGAAAGTCTAAACCTACCATCCCTTTTTGTCTTTGCTCATTTCTTAAGTAGAATATTTCTTAAATCATGTAATTCTTGCCTCCTCAGAATGTTGAAATTTCTAAGTGTAGGCCAATATGCTAAAAGGCATTTAACTTATACAGTGGGAAGCATGATCGCATTTTTGCCTATTTGTGGCTGTCAGGGTGAGTGGTTATCAGGACCTTGCACTTGCAAGGCAGGTGGCAGCACCACTGAACTAAATCCCAGCCCCTTTAGCTAATGTTCTTGGGTGACTCAGAGAGGAGGATCGCAAGTTTGAGGCCTACCCCGGTAGCACAGTGAGACTCCGGGGCAAGATATACAAAAATGTAAATGTCTCAAAATACAAAATAAAAGTAAAGGAAAGATAGGAAAAGGATTGGGGATATAGCTCAGTGTGGTGGGGAGAAGCATTCATAACAAAATATATTACTATATTAGCTACTCATATGGGTCAGTGAAATGACTGCCATAGATTAGCACAAAAGATATATATGTCACTTGTTTAACCAGTAAGCCTCAGGCATACAAACCACAATACAACATTTCTTCAGAATGTTCATATTCTTAAAAATGAACAGTGACACCTGACATTGATGGTAGCTTCCTTACAACTCCTAAATTCTCAGTAAGGCAGTACCTAAAGTCATTTTATAGTCTGATGAAAGAGATTGAGTCTAAACTTAATTACCTTTAATTTGCTTCTACTGCCTGCCTCACCACAATGGCAAAGGGAAAAACCTCACCCAGTGGTATGTTGGCTCCATCAGCAAATCTATCTTAATGTTTCATTCAGTCAGTCCCATGGTCTGAACAATGGCATAATCCATCATTAGCTAATATTTGATCATGCTTGTCACCAATTGGTGTATTTCAGTGAGTTGTGTATAATAAATCAGAGGCACCTACAATGCCGGACTTGTGTGGCTTTCTCCAGCTGAATGGTTCACCAGAGACAGGCAGGAGGACGCAGGAACCACAGTCTCCGCGGTTTACAGGACACTGCCGGAAGCGACTTAGTTGACTGGACTATTGCAACACTGAGCACAGTAAGTTTGCTTTTCAGAGTCCTTCAAGGAAGCAAAGTACGCGTAGGAATAAGCCTGTGAGTCACAATGTCTTTACAGAAAGACTAGCACGTAGTGGTCCTCAAACGTGCCCCTCTTATGGACAATAAAAGTGAGGCTCAGAAGGTCCATCCCTGACCCCAAATCTGCAACTAAAAGCATGTTTCCTGACTATTGCATTATCTCCCCTTTCGTGGCCTAAAGCCAGTCATAAGTGCCAGTCACATCGCTATGCATCACCAAATTGGTTCACTGTGTTCAAACCCACAGTAGGGCCACTACATCCACTCCTTGTTGTCTTTTTTCTGTCAAACATTCCTTGATATTTTCTCACGTTCACTGTGTACTTGCAAAATTCTCGCCCGTTTCTTCAAAATTATATTCTTTAATCAAATGCATTACTTGCCCTCCATATTTAGCCACATTTTTAAAACTGCTATTCGGACTCTGAGAAGAATTGCCCTGAATATATACATATATATCTTAAATGTCATCATGCATCATATAAGATCATCTAGATGCATCTTTTCAATATTTGACTTCCCGTGTTAAGAAAATACTGTATTATAATACATCTGTTTATGATGCTTTAATTTTCATATTTAATAAATATTCATGTTCTACAAGTTCCCTGGCTCTGAGTCTTTTCCTAATTCTATTCCATTTTCTTGGAAATTACTTCATTGCTTATATCCAGCCATTAAATTGTGTCTATTTCCTTCAGGGGCCCTATGAACAACACCCTTTACTTATAGGCAAGCACCCATTAAGTAGAAGATAGGTATTGTAAGTCCTATCTTAAAATATCTTAACTTCCTTCCCAAAATGAAATTAAACGAGTTTCAACAGCACATGCCTATAATCTGAGCTATTTGGGAAGCTAAGGCAGGAGGATCGCACATTTGAGGGTAGCCTGGTCAACTTAGTGATACCAATCTCAAGATTTAAAAAAATAAAAGGGCTGAGGATGTAGCTCAGGGGGGAAGCACTTGCTGAGTATGTATGAGGCTTTAGGTTCAATCCCAAGTAGGGCAAAAAAACAATTAAACTGCATGTAAACAATATTACTATCATTAAGTAGGATCCCACCTACCCATTTTATATTTCCTTACATAACAAAGCCCCGAGTTCATTTAAAACATAGCATTTTGTTGTGAGTGTTAATTAAATCCACATATTTATTACGATTTAATGCACCTAGGTGCTCTCAAGGAATTTTCTATTTCAGATCCCCTACACGGCACATGAAGAATTCCAGACACGATGATAAAAGGACAAGAAGGGCAAAGAGAACGAAAGGAGGAAGATACATGTGTGAAGTTGGCAAGTAAGGACCAACCAGGCCTTTTGCCTATACTTTAAAGGTTACAGTGTGTCAAGTTGAGTGAGAGCATGAACGATATGTTCTCCAGTCTCCTGGAGAAAGCAACATGTAGGAAATGTGGCAAATATTTAATCTAAGCCCTGTTTCCTGAAAGACTGCGAGATGCCCACAAATTTTCTTTCCCAGAGTTCAAAATAGCAAGCTGAGTGGGTGTAAGCACTTCAAGTGCAAGGAAAAAAAAAAGTAACTGAGGAAAAAGGAAATCATTCTTTCTGTTCCTTAGAATGAGATTTTTTAAAGGCTGTTTAAAGAGATATTTGCTATTTGAATCAAGTAGGTGTCTTGAGTTGGAATACAAATACAGTCCTCACAGCTTCATTCACAGCCCCGACCACCTCTAGATGGGACCCTCTCTATGTAAAGACAACAATTCATAGGTATAGCAAGGGCAAGCAATTTTCTATTACAAGTCAAAATAAAATGCTTTGAAAATGGAGACTGAGCATTGCTGGGGTCTCAACAGTGTTTTCTAAAACTTCAGCAGGCACATGAGTTATCAGGAAAGCTCCTTTAAATGCAGATTGTGATTCAGTGGGTCTGGGAGGAGGCCAGAAGGTATCAGGTGATGCTGGTGTGCTGATGTGAGGGTCACATTTTGAGACGCAAGACTCAGTTTACAGCAATGGTTTACTAAGTAGTCAGACAGCAGAAATAACAGCCAGCCAAAGACAAATGTTTGCTAGGTTCCTAATGCTGTGCTACTTGCAGGGAATAATCAAGTACATGCCATCAGCCCTGAACTAACACACAAAAACGTGTTTTCGAAAAAGTAAGTGCTAAATGCTAAATGTGTGGTAAGGATTCTAAGAATAGCAGGAGCTGAGATCAGAAGAGTTCAGTAAGGGCTAAAAGGAGTTGTGAAAGGCTTCGCAGAACAAGTTGGAGGTGAACAGACCAAAGGAAAAGGCAATGGGGGGCAGGGAGGGTGAGGGAGCAGGACTTCACCAAGGGCAGCACAGAAGGGAGAGCCTGGAGCTCCAAGAAGAGGAGGCTCTGCACACCCACTCTGCCCTCTACACATCATGCGAAGTTTTTAACCAGAGTTCACTTCTAATCAGGGGAAGGCAAACGCCAGCCTTCTTCAAAATTTATAGGCTGGGGAATTATAATACTACCCCTTAACATTAAAGAATGGCAGTCTTGCCTTAGTCTTATGCAAATTTCCTCTATTGGCAGCAGCAACAGTGTTATGAATGACATTTTAGGCTTAAGCGTGGGAATACAAAATTACCATTTTTATATATACTTATGCATATGTATGCCTTTAATTAACATATGTCTTTAATGATTAACAGTTTTAAGAGCATTAGAACCGTAACTTTTTACTGTAATAGAATTAATAATCTTCTGTTACTTAGTGTTAGAATCTTTTATTATAAAAATAAACATTTTTTTTCTTCTATAAAATACTTCTGGATGGCACATGCCCACACAACACCTTCAACTCCAGCATTATTCTTCCCTCTCTTCCCACACTGGCTGACAATGGGATGAAAACACATCTAGAAAGAGAATGAAAAAAAAATTTTTTTTGTACCAGAGATGAACTCGGGACTTTGCACTTGGCAAGGCAGGTGGCGGCACCACTGAGCTAAATCCCCGGCCCAGAATGCAAGTGTTAATGAATTATATCTTAGGCTTTGAGGGTCTTTCCTGCCAAACCACAGTATACTGGCTATATGGCGCAATGGATTTCACAGAAAGCAACAGAGGATTCCAAAAGTTTATATAAACATGGAAATTCAACCCTGAAACTTTTGTTTTATTGGAAAAAATCGCAGGGGGCTGAGGGTACCTGCAGCTACCAGAGGGACGAGCAGTACCCAAAAGAAAATCAGGACATTTTTTAATTCCTAGCTCAGGTCAAGGATCTCGCTGACTTCTGGTGAGCCTCTGGAAACAACTTCATCACCTTTCTGTGGCACCGAGAAATGACATCTGGAACAGCTGCAAACGTTAGACTCCATACTAACAGTAAGAGCCACGATCATGGTTTAGCTACAGCTCCTGTCCCAGAGATATCCTGATCCTACCAGGCTGCCATGTGCTTTCTGTCCCTACTAGAGAAGGCAGAATTTAGGGAATAAATTATACTAAAATCCTTCCCTTTATTGGACTTTGCACATCACAAGATAACCTATATCATGACATGTGTGCTGCATAAGGCTCTGGTGTTGAGGAAGCAGCGGAGTTATCCCCACCCCCAGCCCAACACACACAAACACGTTGGTGACAAGAAAAAGATGTTGATATGAGGATGGGGTGTCAACGAAGTGTTCCCCAAGAATGGTGGCGAGATGTGAAGTAGAATGGAGACAGGTGTGCCCTGGCTGCTACAAATCTTCTCCCCTTCCCAAGCTGAACTCTTTCAGGTGTCCTCCCCTAAGCAGGTCACAGGGTCCAGGGGCCTGAGTTTTGCCTCCACCGCCAAAAAAAAAAAAGGCAGTGTGTTCCCACTACAAAGAAAAGAATTTACCTTATAAGAAAAGCAAAGGAAGGAAGGGAAGGAGGGAGGTGGGAGAGAGCAGAGAGAAGGGCAGGTGGAGAGAAAGAACTGTTTGGTGAAGACAGACTGGGGTAAGAGTGCAGAAGAGTAGCAAGAAATTCCCCTCTGTAGGAAATATTACTAATTGGACAAAGAGACCCATGCAAGATACTGTGTCACCAAAAACTAGAACTAGCTTTTTCTGTTTTTGTTTATCTGAAGCAATTTCTTTTTTTAATTGAATGGGACCCTCTGGAAACAGCATCAATGACAAGAGCCCCTCTCGCTCTCTCCCCCATCCCCCGCTCTCCTATCAGACCTCAGAGTGACATTGCAACAGCCCAGGTTTCTCACAGGGAGCCTGGAACCACGGCAGAAACAGGGTTCAGTTGAGAACAATCTCCCCAGCTAGCACTGAAGTCTTCCCTAACCCAGCTGCTAGCTTAGATCAAATGAAGGTCGATGTAATGTTCCCAGAACAGGCTGCTCAACTTGCTGGTTAAGCTCCGGATGGGCCCAGGAGGCCCTTCAGACTGACAGCTGACCTGGCAGGGCTGGTGTCTCCCGTGGGGCAGAGGGGCCGGCCCCCGGGTGACAGGCTGAGTACAAACCCTGCTTCCGCAGACACAGAGACACAACCACCCAGTGGAGCAGCTGGGGACAACCACTTGTGGCTGACAGCAAGGCAGACTCCCTCTGCTTCTGAGCCCGGCTGGGCTGGGGAAATGTATATTGCAGACAGGACTTCCCTCCTGGCACCCAGTGTGAGTAAAGCCCAGGCCAACAAACAACAGCCTGGCCTGAGGACAGCCTGAACCACACATCAAAGCCAAAGGCCCTGGGAGGCTGGCAGGCAGCCAAAGACACCCCAGAGCCACAGGGGAGTGTGTTGCCTTGGAACAACAGCAAATAGGATGCCGGAGTCTGTAAATTCCAAGCACTGGGGAGGTCTTCTCAGAGATTTTACCCTCTCCAGTCAGGGCTGTGATTGAATTTCCTTTGAGGAAAGAAAAAAGAAAAGAATATACAGTCTCCAACCTCCTGTCTGCAAAGGCAGACACCACAGTGCAAGCTCAATGCACTCTGGTTCTTCTAACCAGCAGCCACTGCCCAAAACAATACAGCTAAGTGAGATGTAGTGAGATATAGTGTTCTCCCCTTCATTTAAGAGGATTTTAAATCTAAGGGGTAATCAAGATCATTTAAATGCAAACACTGCGGTTCCTTTGCTACTATCCTCCCAGATATTTCCCATCAATTCTGTTTAATTAGAGTAGTACCACACTTTAATTATAACCTCACAGCTTTATTGATTTGGCAGTGCAAATAGCCCCACTGAAGATGAGGCTTGAAGCTCTCAATGACAAACACGACTGGGCTCTTGGATCTAGGGGCCTCTACCCAGAGAAGTTTGCCCATCATCTCTCATAATCTCACCTGATGACTTTTTGCATACAAACTTACAGGAAACACACTAAGGGGAAATAAAGACATAAATAAAGAAAAAACTCAATCTGCTTTTCAAGGTCTTGATAGGTGGGGGATGAAGGTCACGGTTGCCCCCTCAGAGCAGAGTGGGTGTCACTCAGAAGCAAGGCGCACTTTCGCCATGAACCAACTGGGTTCCGTCAGGAGAAGCCATGCTGCATAAATGCTCATCAGAACAGAGAAGGGCTTGTCAGCTTTCCTCTCAGAGGAAATGAATATGAGTTGAGGTCACTCAACTCTAATCCACCCCGTCCATCAGGGTTACACTTCCAGCAGCACATGCTACATTAAGCCGGCAGTTTGTCACAGCCCAGCGTGTCATCTACAATGGCATGCTGGGGGTGGAAGACCTTCCAGCTTCATGCTAATCCGGTGTGGGGAATGCCGAGGTGCAGAATTTTCCTTGACTGCATAAAATGTAGAGCTATTTTGAGCTTCTGAATCATCACACTGGCTCCTGCACCAGTCCTAAAGCCATATTACAACTCTTTAAAATATCTTTTCCATTCAATTGTCACTTATCTTGACATAAGCAAACACTTCAAGCTATCTCCCATAAGCCTCCAAAAGTTGAACACATGAAATAAAAGCAAAGGAAAAGAAAATAAGAGTTTCACAAACATGTGCAATTTAGAGTGGTGGCTGCTGCATTAGCAGCAGGTCTTCAGTTATCTTCAAGCTCTATAAAACTAGGCAATTAGCACTTAGCAAGACTTCAGTGCCAGAGGACACAAATCAATTTTTTTGTCACACTTCTGAGAATGACTTTGAAGGACAGCCTTAAATAATGGAAATTATAAAACTGCTAACTGATATAGGAAGAACCCTAGCTATTTCTGTATTAGTTCCATTGGGATTTGTAGTGAATATTATAAAAACAGGATGTTTTGTTCATTGTTCGTCATCAAAGACTACCAGACAAGTATCACACTCCAAAACATACCAAAACTACAAATCTATGTGAAGTCTGGTAACACTTTGAAGAGCCGAATGAAATTTATATCTATGTATTTAAAATTTCTGTTCAATGTGAGATGACCTCAGGAAACATGTTTCTTATTTTTATGAATGCCAAAAGGGAAACACACAGTTACACAATGCAACTCTGCAGTGGTTCAGCACTGCACTATGGAGAACTTGATCTTAAACCCAGAGCAGCCACAGCTGACTCTTCACTGCTAAGTCTTCTTATATTTAAAATTAACATGGATTTACTCATGGTAACTAGATACCTGTTCTATGTAGTTAGAAGCGAATCCTAACAACATAAGGATTCCGACAACAATCTTTTCCTAATGTGCTTCAATGCACTCTGATAAAGCCACTGGGCACAAAGGGATGAATTTAACAGTGGTAGATTTAGAGAACTTTGAACAGTTACAATTAGTGCACATATGCTGTCTTATCTGTGTGCACAAAGAAAGGCATCATCTCTGAAAAAGAAATCATGATTTTTCACTACTTTCTGCCTATTTCAATGAAAGCATACACAGCATCCCTTTGTCCTGATCCCATCCAGCTCCATGAAAACGCAGAATAAATGGAGAGGAACTGTGTCTAGGAAACAATTGCACCTTAACATTCTCACAAGCAAAGTTGGGCTCTGCTATCTCCATTCAAATGCCTTTAGAAATAGCTGGAAATTCATTCAGACAACTGCCCTTGCTGCCTCCATTCCATGAATGGGTTTCCATTCCAATCAACTCAAAACACCTCTCCAGCTAACCACTTAAACTTTTCTGGTTGGAGAAGTCAAATTGTTTACTATTTTTATCTCCATAATTGACTAGTTCCATCATCTTTTAACCTTCTGCCCTCAACAAACAATGATCACACACCAGCACTGTGCTGTGGTCTGAAGGTAAACACAAATGTGTTTTCTGACTTTGAAGAACAGCTGGTTAGAGGAAGTATGAAAGATGTTGTAGAAAAAGTGACAGTGGGGACCACCGGAGGGAGAGAAGGCAGGTGTCAAGGATGGTCTGAGTGGACACTGGGATCTTGAGTCATGTGCACATGTTTATCAGGTGCAAGAGGAAAAACAAGTTTGATAGAAAATACTCAGTTCTAGAAACAAACTAAAATTGAGCTGCCTTGGAAACGTCCAGGTAGAAATGTCCACGTGGACCACTGGAGCTAATGGGATACTGAAAATCCATCTTGGAAGACCATTAGCATCAACATGGAGGATGACACTTCCAACGGTCGGCTTCTGTAATCCAGTCAGAAACACTGTGGACAGTTAGAGGCCAAAGAACTAAACTTAGGGAAAAGCTATAGAGAGGAGTTGTGTAAAGGAGCTGAGGAAAGTGGAAAACAATTAAATGGTAGAGTCAAGTATAAATTCACACTAGGTTAAAAAGGTCCCAGATCTCAGTTATTTCACTAAATCTCAAACTGAAGGAACTACTGAGAAATTGCTAAAGCAAGAGGCCAAAACTATGGACAGCAGAGACAGGTAAAATAGCAATATCTGGGAAAGTCACTGGGGTGGTTGCTTTTATCACTTGTTAGTTTGATTTCAAGATGAAAAGGATTTCAACATTTTTTTTTAATTTTCCAAGTGGAGAACCTTTAATAAAAAGATCTGTAAAAAAAATAACAATGTTCTAACTAGATTTTACTGGATTAAGTTTTGGCCACAGTGAAGAGATAATTATAGTTTGATTGTGTTAAAATAAAACTTCAAATTCTCAACAATTAACTAACCGCTATTATTGATTTATGGACTTGGGGCGCCTTTATAATCACAGGAATACGCTATTTTACTGTAAAAGGAATCAGTAAGAAATCACATAAAGCTAAGGGAAACCTTACAGCTAAAACTACTAAAAGCCAAAGGTACATTTTCATCAGATGATTTTCAAGCTGAACAAAACTTTACAGATCACCCATTTAAATCCGTCATTTTAAAGCAGATTTTAAATCAATGCATTCATTGCAGCTTCCATTGAAAAAAATATCAAAACCAAGTTTAAATTGTGCAAGAAGAGAGAAAATGCCTGCCACACAGAGGCTACCCGGAGCACCCCATTTCAGGAACTTTTAAACCTTTTATTCAGCCATCTCTCTAGGAGGGAATTTCTAAACCTAGCAATTACGAGTGAACCAGTGATTTCACCAGAGTTTCTGAAGAAGCACCCGAAAGAATTCGCTCGCGTCCCACACTTGCAGCACCCAATGACTATGTGTCCTGCTCTGGCAGGGACCATGTCCCACCATGGCTCCCATCTTGGAAGCTCTGCCTGACAAGGAAACAAATCCCAGTGAAAACAGTAAGCAAAAAACACACCACCGGAAAATGCTAGTGTTACAGGATGCTGGTTTCTGCTGCACGACTATATCAGAAAACCCAGCTTTATTCATGTGATGAAAAATTCAGGGAGAGAGCGCTTCTTTGGAACTTACACAATAAGGTTAGTTTCTGGGGAACATAAAAGTAACAGAAGCAGGTCCATATGTCCATATTTCTGTAACAAGTTTAATTTACTATTTTCCAACTCCCTTTGCCTCAACATCTTAAGTAGGGAGAGGGAGAGGGGGACACCAACAAGAAGCATCAACTTCAGCAGGCCTGAAACAAATAAGGCTTGGAAATAAGGATTGGTTCCTAGCCAGGAGTGGGTCCATCTGTCCTCAGGGGTTGTGGATCTTTCAATAGGCAGACCCATGCATATAACCAGGGCAAGATCTCATTTCTTTACCCAAGGTAGATCATTCTGACAGCCTAGATTTTCTTTCAGTTGCTCTGATTTCCATAGAGGAAGCTGAAAAGTTAGAGCTTACTACTGAAAAACAAGAAAATGAAAGATCTAGAAATAATAACAGTTTGAAATATCACCAGAGAAAAATTAAAATGGCCAGCATCTACTGTGTCTTTGTGTTGTAGGCACTGTGGTAAGTGATTTACATGTGTTTTCTCATTTAATCTTTTGGGAGGCAGGCGCAATTATTATCTCTCCCCACTTCAAATTTTTAAAAGAACTTATCCATGGCCCCATAGTAAATGCTAATTTTAAAAAATTTTAATCCTTTGAGTCTAATTCTAAACCATTGCTGTTAAACACGTACACATAGCGTCAATTTGAGAAGAGTCCTGGATTAAAGAAATCAAAATACCTTGCAGCTATCTGCACCCAATCTTTCCATCTAGGCAGAATGATTCTGACCTGGAAACTGGGCGACCAGCATCCAATCAAAAAAGCTGAACCTAATGGCTCAGGCTTGATGACTCGCTCAGCTCCCTGAGCTGGTTTGACTGACCCCATGGCAGAAGAGTTCCCGCTGAGTCACCAGGCCCTCGTACAGGGACAGAAGGCTTTCATGCTACAAATGAGGGTCACTGCTCTAAATCTGGCAACAAAAATCAAATTCTTTTTTATACAGTTCATTTTACACAGCTCGTTGTCCTAATTGACGATGGTGGTGAAAAGTGTGTATTATTCTAAAGTAAGGCTAGAATTGATGGCATTATATGCCTGTGTTCTACTACATCAATTTTGGAGAACATAACATGCTTCCTACCTCTAGAAAATGCAATCTATTTCCTTGTTCTTAAATAAAAAAACCACAAGTTTCCAAATGAGAAATAAAACTTCACTGTATGATAGTCTTTTACTTTTTGTTCTAACTTTATTATTGGGAAATATCTTTAATTTTTTTACCAAAAAGTAGCATTACTTAAAGAACAATTAAGACGAATTCCCCCTCCCCATTGTTTATTCAATTATTCACTCAACAAACAAATGCATGCAAGCCAACGTTGTTGCTCTCATGGAGCTAAGGGGTAGTGAAAGATGGAAAATAAGAAGACTGTTATTGTGTGGATCTCCTAACAAAGAGCATGCTCTGTAATCAGGAAGCCACATAACAGTATTTAAGAAAGGCAGACATGAGAGTGGCATACTCTTCTAAAAGTATGCCATTTAATTTCAGGGCTAAATATCTCTCTTTTCATGATCTGAAGCCTTAGAACAAGGTGATTAAAATAGTCCACCAGGACTATACTATATTTCCACAACTTTCAGAGGTCTCAGGATGTCCTGAGCACAGTTTCAGAACCATCAGTAAGATGTTCCAATGACTTCCCAAAACAAGTGCCTGCCCCTCCGTTCTCACATCTTACTGTGCTAGGTAAGCGGCTTGTGAGCCAGCAGAGGGTTAGCAAAGCAGGGATCTTGGTGCGTCTGAGTGGGTCACTGCAGGGTGACCTTGGGGGTCTATGTCTGATTCCAGGCCCCTTCTCAAGCACTCTTGCCCTGCTCTGCTCCCCTGCTACCACGAACTAAGCAGCTTTGCTCCACACCCCTTCTGCCATGATGTTCCTGCCTTCAAGCCAACTATCCATGGACTTAAACTTGTGAAACTGAGCCAAAATGAGCTCTTCCACCTTTAAGTTGTGTTCGTTATTTTCTCCCAGTCATGGGAAGTCTGACCAGTACACCAGCTTTGGTAGATTTGCCAATCTAACATGCCCATTTGTACAATAATTTCAAGGAAAAGAGAAAAAATATATAAGATTATCAGAACTGGCAGACCCTCTTAAATCTTGGAGTAGCAGTTCCTTCTGTTGTATCTTTCCTAGTCTAAAGTGATAAGCATTCCTTTCTTTGACAAATTTGACATAAACATTTGTCATATGATGTGGAGACACAGAGCAAGGTGTGTGGGGGCTTATCTAGTACTTAATCTAGACTCCTCTTTCATTACACACTTGTACAGCATGTATGTTTTATCTTCCTCTTGCTAGAACCTGCCAAAATTCATTTTGTTTTGTTTTTTTCTGACTTTTTCCAGTTGGTACTTCAATCCATAGATTAAGGTATTTTTCTGTTCTCTCTTGGTAGACTAAAAACATTTGGTAAAAAGTATACACAAGAGCAAGTCCAAATACAATTCAACAGAATTCAACTTCAATAGAAATTTCCATATGCCTATTTTTTGTGCGTTGCAGGAGCAAACCAGCGCTGGTCCAACTTAACTGCCCTCTGATCCTGGGATTCAAAATGGGAATATGGAGTTCCCAGGCTCGCTTCCAAGGAGGTGTCCTTGTGGATTTAGTGAAGGCCTCCCTTGTAACAGGTGCCAGCTGGACCATTACACCTGTTCTGCCATCTACCACAATGGTTCCTACTGAAAATAAATCGTGTTCTAAGAGTTCACTCTTCAGCCTACCATTTGAAATTTGGAATATATTTTCTTCTAGAACTGGTGTCAGAATTAGTAGTTAGCATCCCAGACCAACCTTCAAAAGCTTACATAATTTGATTTAGAATTAGTCTAAGGCAATGTAATAAGAGTGCGAGAGAATCTGCCAACCTTAGATGGTGTAGCTTCTTGCCAAACTGTCAAACTGAAGACTTGAGTTCAGAGTGTATTAGAATATCCTTTTCCTACATAAGCCGCAGAAGTTCAGGTAGGTCTCTAAGAAGTAAGCAATGAAGGGAGAGTGGAAAGACACACTGTTTGGGTGCCGAGGGATGGACCAGGGCCATCTCCAGGAAAACTCTCAGTTGCTCTAGTCTTTTGTCAAAGGCAGCAAGGTTGGTCCAGTCGGTGGCAACAACTGAAGTAGCAGAAGAACATAAGAAAAAAGAGGGCAGAGGAAAAACTAATGATTCAGAAATGAAAACAGTCCTTTGCAGTGGGAGTGCCCAAGAGTGGTAGACAGAAGAGAGAGAATTCCCACCACAAGGCAGCAGGGAAGTCCTGTGGTTGGGATTGCCATTCACTGTCATAGAATAGTAATGATCACCATTTAGTAATTTCGCCCTCCCAACCTTTACATTCTTACCCTGGTCTCTTAAATTCAAGCTTTGCATTAATAAAAATCTGTTTCAGGTGGTGGATGTTGCAATCCTCAAATGCACTGTTTACCTCCAAAGGGACTAAGCAAGCTGGGGTTATTTCTGGCTCCCAAGTCTGGGAGGTAGAAGGGCTATGCTATGGTCGCCCAGAAGGTAGAAGTTAGGGATGCTGGTAAATATCCCACAATACCCAAGATAGTTCCCCACAAAAAAGAATTATCCAGCCCAAATGTCAAATTGTGCCGAAGACACCCTGTTGGCACTGTAAGTGCAGTACTAATTTTTGGTATTGTACTCTTGCTGTATTTAAGCAAGGGATTATAACTCAAAAAATGTAGACTAACTAGTAACTGCATCACTCAAACTCCACTTGGAAAACCATGTTCAACTAAGAGAAGTTCTACAGACAACAGCAGCATTGTTCAGAATCACAAAATGAGACTTTTTTAAAACTAACAATAGAAAATTATGAGAGCCAAATGTTGAGAGGCTGACAGAGAGCACAGCACTAACTCATATCGCCTGGTTCGAAATGGAGTTTTCTCAGGCAAAGTACTAGGCAACTGCTATGTGAATGTAAACCCTGCCACCAGCTCCACAGGCTATTTTTTCAGCATGTGTGGAGACAGCAACTCTATTCCTCATCCAACATTAAATGACAACCAGGAGCAAGAGCAAGCTCTTGCAGTGCTCACAGCCAGCCAGGGTTAAACCACCACTCCCAGGAAACATCTTCCTGGGCTGTACATATGAGACAGAAAGGGAGCCAGGCTCTTCAGCAGGGCACAGGTTTCAGGTCCACTGTGCCACAGAAGCCTCTGTGGCCCAGGCAAGGATATCACCACCTCTTCCTGGCTCTCTCTTTCCTTGTCTAAAAAGAGAGCTTGACTTGGTTGTTTCCAACTTCCTCATCAGTTCCCACCACCATGATTTTTTTCTTCCTGAATGGGAAAGAGAAGGAAGGTCCACTCCCCAAGAAAGTAGATAAAAGTGAACTCAAGAAACCCTCTGCAGCAAGCACTCCCATCGCGTGTGTCTGTGGATGGCAGGGAATGAACGCTCCGAGGAGTGGCAATTTTTCAAGAGGACTCTTTTCAACATAGACTGAAGTTGGCCCCAAGCTAAATAGGGCCCGGTCTCCACTTAGCTCCAAGGTTTATTAGAAATTTGCTCGTAAGAAATCAGGGAACAATCTTTGGAGGTCCTGGTTACACACTGGCCTCTTTCTGCCACAACTTTCTACACAGATAGTCATCACTGCAGGTCACTACCTTCTCATTATCCAAAGGACAGGAGAGGGGTACAGTTCGGTTTTCACTGTCTCCCTAATGGAAATCATAAACACACAAACAAAATGGGAAGGCAACCTTCGGAAGAGCCTTTAGTTGTAGATTTACAAATTTGTTCCTGGGAGCCTCTTAGCAATACTTAATGATGAAGTGGGACAGTTTCCATTCATCACTCTGTTATAAGAAAGATACTGTACATCTCCCATGAGTTTTTTATACTTTACTTCTGTGTTTAAGTGAAAAATAATCTGACTCTACCAAGCATGAATTTTTTTAAAAAATTATATTTCTATTCAGATTTCTAGAATACACTGTAGTGGAGACAAATATAAGAAGAATTCACAGTAATAAAAATCAATTTTTCTGCCATTTCAACAATATTACAACTTTTCAGGACTATGTTTTCCCAGCTAAAACACGAGATTTCAATGAATTTCATATTTGAGATATTCTAATAAAACGTCTTTGTTTGCTGGGTGTCTTTTGCTTGACTTTTTTGTTTTCTCCAGGAAAAGTTGAATGCTTTCAGAAACACCCGTCATCTGTACCAGAGAGTACTTGACAACCACTATCTCATTAGCTTTACCACATCCTGGTAAGGAGAAAATGGCAGATGCCATCTACCTTCATCTCTTTTCACTCAGGAATAGCAAGGAGTTTTTTTAAAAATGAGAACTTCCTGTCCCCTAGGTCTACCTGCTGCTCCCCTTTAATATCCGAGATGCTTCCCAAGGAACCCAGAGAGAAGACGGAGCAGCATTTCCTTTGCCATGTGTTACTGTCACCAAGAAGGCTCTGATGAGTACTTGTGCGCTGGTGTATGCAGCAGACGAACATTGCTTTTGCTGCAAATAACTCTGACATGACCAGTGCGCCACAGAAATCAATAGCAGTAACGACTGCCTTTTTTGGAACCGCCTCAGCAGTCAGCTGGAGAGGGGGCACTGCTAAGCCCTGGCGTACAGCCTGCATCAAGCACTGAAAACAAGCTTCACAACAGAGAAGCGTGAGTAATTTACTTATTAAAGAGACAACTGTAAAGTCTGATACAAACAGACAAGCGGAAAGCCTTCGATGCATAAACCAAATGCTTGTCTTGGCCACCAGAGATACAATAAGCACTGAAATCTAGGTTATATTACTCAACTTGCAGCTTTCAAAGATGTACCTTTACAGCCTTAAGAAGATGACACAAAGAAATGGTCTCCCCGGGAGGATTCTGGTCTTGAGGGGCTCCCTGATGACACTGAACCTGTAAGCAGGAAGTGGAGGGGGCCCAGTGACTCCTCTGGTAGTCACCTGGTCTTCCATGTGAGCGACTATGCAGTTCTGAAGGGGTCTACACTAACAATAAGGACAAAAAAAATCCAGACCACAATCACCCAAACCATCGCTGCTGGGGTTGTTTTGCCTACAGTGTTGAACAATTGCAGCAGTGACGGTACCTTGATGAGATTTGGAGCACAAGAAATATCTCTGTGACCTCAATTTTACCTTTAAAATCATCTAACTGCCACCAACCAGCAAATATCAGCCCCTCCCCGAAAAGAGTGGTATAAAACATTTTTAGAAAATGCAGCTTGAGTTAATGAACAAATAAGAAAATATATTACATCACTTTCCAACAAATGTCGCCTGTCCACTTAAAAAAAATAACACATAAAGAAAGAAATTCACACAGTTCTACAACAAGCTATTACAAGGCTCACAGGTCTGGGTCATTCACAGCTCCCGGAATAACTGCATGTGCAGCAAAAGCTCTCTTTCTGTCTGTTGTCACAGGCTTTGAGAACTTGTGCAAATTGACTCCAAGCACCTTCCAGTCATAATGACCAGGTTCCCACTGATAATTATGCCTGCCCATCTATAGGTCTGTCAGCTAAAGAAATCCACAGACGCCTGTCATAATGTGCAGAAATGTACCTCTGGCACAGCTGTCCTGACCACAGTGCATTAGAAAAACAACCCTCTTTGCAATAACCAGTTCTGGGCATCACTGGTTTAAAAAGACGAGTTTCCTGTTTTTCTCATACAATTCAGAGTGTGGGTATTGCTATTTTTTAATCCCAGCCACACCTTTTCTCTTTAATTGTTGAAGATTAGATGCTGTAAACACCTAATCATGGGCATTTTTATATTAAGGCTCTGAATTTAATTGCAGGTGGGATTGGTTCTCTCCAAGCTGGGACCTCCCCTTTGCTGAGACCCCAGAAGCTGCCAGGCTGTGGGCTGCGGGCAGAGCTGGGGGCCGGGGTGGGGGTTGGGGGGTCAGGAGCTTCCCCAGCCCAGCACCGCATGTTTGTGTCTCTGCAAGGATCCCTGCTTGAGGAGAGTGGGGGAGTTGGGGATCGCCGCCCAGACTTGGGCGACACCCGGGACAGACCAAGTCTGGCTGGTTTAAGGTGACAGAAATCCATCCAGATTCCTGAACATCACACTGGTATCTCTACTCTGCCATTCTTCTTCCGTTCTCTGAAATGCTAGTCCCGTTTTTCAGGGGACTCTGAAGAGCGGGTGTGCCGGGCGCATGACAGAGGCTGTCCTCCTGCTCGACCCCATCCCTGCATTCAGGGGCCTGCTCAAATGTCCCTTCCTCCCTCCCCTCCCCGGTCCGCGCCCCAAGAGTGCACAGGGGTCTTCACACCCAGGGCAGGTGCCAGGAGGGATGATACATCTGTCCTCTGCCTTGCGACAGGAAATTCAGAGTGAGCAACACCGTTCTGTCCACCCCAAACCCTCCAGCACCTGCAACAATGCCTAGAGAACAGCAAGGACTCCGTTAGTGCAGGATTCTTGAGAATGAGTGCCCCTCCTCCTCCGCGGTTATTTATCCTCCTTTATCTCACCTCATCGCACCTGCCACCCTTGGTGCGCCTTTCTAGAAACCCTCACCTATGGTCCTGCAGTTTGTTTATATCCGTCCTTCTTACAAATGCAGGGCCCCTGGAAGTTGTGTTGAGCACACTTGGCACCTAACACATGTTCAATAAAAACTTCACGTATGCTCCCAAATGAATCACTTGTGCTCGCCTGCTTTGGACACTGACCTACACAGACAACTGTAGAAATAAAAAAGGAACTAGGTAGCCACTGTCAGAAACACAGGTTTCTTTCTATAATTTTTAAACTAATATTTATAATTTTTTGTTCACCAACAAGAAAAGTCAGTTATTTCCCTAGCCAATAAATAGTATATACTCAAAATCAAGACAATCAGACATGCATGTCTGTCAAAACAGAGACCAAAGAAATAATTTTTAAAGGAAAATTTGAATATAAAATGTTTGTTGCTGCGTTTCTAAACAAGAGGTTGAGACAGTATCTTTTGAGAGTCAATGAAAAGAAAGGATTCTAAGCCAAATAAAATCCTCGTTTTGATTAAAGTTCACAGTAGGGAAAATGCAAACAATTTTTTTCTATAAGTTTTTTTTAAAAAGCAGAAATTCAACAAAAACCTCTATCCCTTCAGACCTACATTTTTCTGCACCATAAAAGGGGTAAGAAAAACTGAGCCACAATCATACTTAAATGTACATGTACTGATCTCACAGGACTCCTGCTAAGGAGAACCAAGGGAATAAAACTTCGACAAGTTCCTGACGCAAAGAAAATATAAAGTATTTATCATCTGTTTAAAGAATTTACAGATTACTTACGTATATGGCTCATATTTTAAAACTCTAAAGCTATCCATGGCTATAACTTCTACTCCTGGTAGTAAGGAGGATTTATCCCTAACAAATTTTGCAACTTCTCTAACTAATAAATTTTTAAATAATGAGACAAGTATTCTTCAATTTCTAACTGCTTCATTTAACTACTGGGGAAAAAAGAGAAGTTGTCAACGACCATTTCATAGAAGACTTGGCTCTTTCCAAGAAAGCCAAAATCTACTTAGTTGCCTACATTGGTTAATTTAAAAATACCATGAAAGAACTGCATACTGAATGATAAATGAAGCAATACAACCAGCATACTCAACTGCTGGGCCCCATTCACAAAGGAAAATGTTGGAGAGAATAATAAACATTTTGTTTCAGTGTGTTTGTAAATAAATCTGATCACTGTCCTGGACATTATTAGGAAGTAGCCAGTCTTTCCCTATTCAAAGTCGACAGATCAATTAGGACTATTAATACTCATGACGGATGGTGTAAAAAGCAATTTACTCATAATGAGAACAGTGACATATGAACCAGATGCTTAAGGTGAGGGAGCCAGTATTAACACATGAGAAACGAAGCCATGTACCAGGTAAACTAGCTCTAATGCAGGAACATAAGATAAATTATAAGCAGCATGACGAGTGTGATAAAATAATTATTACTTACAAATACTCTTGGATATTTTGTTGTTGTTTGTTTGCTTTATTTCACCTCATTTTTTTGGTACCGGAGATCAAACCTTGCACTTGTGTGGTACGTGGCGGAAACACTGAGCTAAATCTCCAGCCCTGTTTGTTTGTTTATTAACATGCATACAATGAGAACGAAAGTATAAGTGTCTCAAATTTAACACCAAAAAAATATCTATTTTAGCTTCCTTTCCAGGTCATCGATTAAATACCCTTAAAATTAGCCCTGTCCTTCTAAGCAGTTTAATGTCAGCTGAGTTCTGAGTTGTCAGTCCCACACTTTCAGATTATAAATAGATACAACTCAGTGTGTGGAACTTCTATTTAGGAAAGGATTCCATTTCAAAGTGGGCTCCTCAGAAAAACATGGTAAGTGAGCAGACCAGACAGGGAAACAGCCTCACTGGAGATTAGGGTTTGGTCCACCTGCAAGAACAGATGGCCATTCTGGACAGCTGCAGGAAGATGGGGAAACAGCTTGAGATCTACTGATTTCTGTAATAATTAAAACCAACAACGATAAAAACAGACCTTACACTTTTACACTGGGACTAAGCATTTCTTCCAAGAAATTTTAGGTGAGTAAATAAATGTAGGGCGCCACATGAGCCCAGCAGTTTCTGTTAAGGTTCTGTCATTAATATTTTATTCCTGAATCTTTCTGTGGCCCCTGTATTCTCTTTACCCACCACAGAAATCTATATATCAGAGAAGAACAATTGAAATATGTGTTGAGATAACATAATTTTAAGAAAGAATGAAGCAAATTTCTTGTATTAAGGCTCCAAGTGTGAAAGACAAGTGTTAACACCCTTCTCAAACAATGTTTACTAAGTTCAATGATTTCTTTTAAAAAAAGAGAGAGAAAAGTAGAATAACTACTGTAGCAAATACAATATATATAAATGATATATAAATAATATATATATTATATATATAAGATAAGAACAAGTTTGGCTATACTTTTCTTATAAATTCTGTTCACAGCTCCATATCACACATAATTTATAACTCTTACATGTTTAACTCCTAATTATACTAGTTTGGGTTGCTTTAATATAAATTCTAGATACAAGCCGTATCTTTTCTCTGCCTTGTCAAATATTTCTAACCTTAACACATGAGGCTTTTTTTATTTTAAAACCTGAGATATTTCCGGAAATTAGGAATTAACTTTTGAAATTATTTAATGGCTATTAAATTACTATGCATAAAAACTGATCTGAAATATAAACTAATCTTTAGAAAGATCTTTCTAAAGAATCAAAAGCATGTAAGATATATTACAAAAATCTAAAAACAGTGCATGGCAAATAGCAAGTTATGAATACTTTCAGAGATTTAACTGAGTTCTCAGAAGTAAAAAGGAAATAATTTAAGAAAGTCTTTCCTCAAAGAAGTCAAATTCAATAGTAAATGTTACACCAGATTTAAAGTAAATTAAAAGATATCAAATCAAAGTTTACACAGTACAGGACCTCACATCCACATTCATCTAATCATGCTCTTATTTATGGCATATTTTGTGGCCCCTTCCTTTATTAATCTCAGGGGAAAGGGCCAGGGTCCCACTGGCTATAAGATGCAATTCTTCCTATGGAAAATTTCACATTCCAGTAACCACTGATTCAATGAGTATTTATAATCCACAGATTCCTAAAACACACTTTTATGCAAAACAGTCATTTAAATCTCACCCTCAGTTATGCAGTTTTTGTTCCAGTGTGCAAACACGTTAACCACAATAAACAAAGGTTGCATTAAGAGGATATATTTGTATGGTAGCAATTTCCAATTTAAACCTGCATGATTGACCGTTGTCCCTTCTCTTAGAAAGGCCACCCAGGAAGATGCCCGCTGGACGAGTAAAAAGGCTGCGGTGAGGACTTCACTCTTTTGTCTCTCTGTCCCCCACCATCCTGCAACCTAGAAGTAAAACCTAACTCCACTCACTCTCCCTACCCAGGTCCTATTTCTGCCTCCACCAGGCCAGGAGAATGGATCACAGGAGCCTAAGATTCCTTCAACCAAGGACTCAAGAGATAGCCTAGAAACAGGGAGTAAGAGGGACATCATTCGCACACTTCCCCAACTGCACTGCTAACCACTAATTCCTTTACCAGTAAGTCTTTCCAAAGAACCTACCAAGTTAGATGTCCTTCACTATTTCTAATACATACTTCAGGTGCAATACAGGTTAACTCAGCTTTTGTGAAAGAAGAATAAATATTATTTTTTTTAAATTATGTATAAGCCACGTATATGGCACACTCATTGAGAAGGGCAAGCAAATTGGAATTTACATGTGACACCTGTTATTCTAAAATTTTGTGAGCACTTGATAACTTGTAAGTATGCACACTTACCATTACATATCTCAGTTAAATGCCATTATTTTGCTGTTTATTGACTTTCTCTTTTCTTTTGAAAGCATTGTCTATTTAAGAATTGTGGCCTTCAGTTCAACCTACAGCCCCCTACCACCAAGAAAAGCTAAACCCAATGAAGAGAACATACACTTCACAAAATCTGTCACTTATATGGAAGATGCTAAGATATGACCCTTGTGTTCTTTCTCCAAAGGTCCTAACCCCTAAGTATTAATACAGCAACTGCAACTCCCTCCTCCAAAGCTGAAACACCTATCAAGACTCTGTCAGCTCTCCCCTAATAAAAGTTATCTGTCTGTGCTAGAGGTAAGAACTGAAAAATAAACTCTTCAAAAATACTTTCCTCCAACAAGTTTTATTTCAGCCTTTTTTATTTGACCCAGTGAATTTTGTTGTTTTTCATTACCTAATAAGTCTCTCAACAACCACTATAGCTCTAGGAAAACCAAACCTCTGAATGGTTCCAGTTATCCATTCTGCTGCCATTTCCTTGTTCAAAATAAACTCCGCTCTGCAAGATGCAATCCATGAAGTGAAATGGTGTTTTCTACTATTCGTTTAATTGCTTAGTCAGTTAGGATGTGTACATTTATGTCAGGAGCGTTTTAAAAGATGCTAAGTGAAAGTTAGAAAATTTCTAATTTTGTTAAAAATTAACCAAAAGATATTGGGATAATTAACAAATGAGGGCCTCAAGTTATTACACTAAGAGCAGAGAAGAAATGACTCTAAGGAAGAGTATTACCACTAATTTTCTCTTCTACCGAGTCCAAAATCTCTGCATAATTAATACAGTAATATTTAACAGATGCATATGAACCTACCACCTCTCCTCTCTCGAAGTTTAACTGGGTGACTGGCTTCAGGCATACTATAATTTATAATGCCAATCTGATTACTTCTTTAACATCACACCTAGAAGATTTATAAACAGGGTTGGAACAGCCCAGTACGTTGGAACGAGACACCCCCAAATGAAATGAAGCACAGCCACGCCGAAGACAAAAACAGACAGGATCCAGTCAAACCAGGGGCTTTCACAAGGCTTCAGTGAACAATGCCTCTCCTGCCTGGTGACAAAATATTAACGCCATCACCCCTGCTTGCTATGAAAAAGCCCAGACTTTGGAGACACTCAAGACCTTGATTTAAATCCTTCCTCAGCCACTGGCCAGCTGGGTAACCTTGAAAAAGTTAACCTCTCTGGAGTTTGATTTTTCCCATTTGTAAAATTTGCAAAATGAAGAAAAAGCAATGTTTTAGGACTGTGGTAGAAATTAAATCAGATAAGCAGGATCCTGCCTTGGTTCAGAATCCAGCTGTAAATCAGTCCTTTTAGACTCTAATCTTGGGTCTGCCTCTAATGACCTCGAGAACTCAGACAAGTTACTTAAGCCTCCTTGCACCTCATTTCCTTAATTGTAAAATGGAGATAGTATCAGTCACTACCTCAAAAGCAGGTAGAAAAACTAAGTAAGTTAATGCAGACAGCATTCTTACATGGAGACAGTAAGTGCTCAATAGATGCTAGCCATTAATAAATCACTAAAGAGGATCATTGGCTCACAGGAACTTATTCAACCATATTTAATTTTGTTTTCTTTTCTCCAATTCTCAATCATACAGTTATTTCCCATCAAAAAGCAGCTCCTGAAATTAGGTAAGAACTAACTCCTTCATTATTTCTCAGTGCTGTGGTAATGTGTATCCATCCATATCGAAGTGCCTATCTTTCTTTTTAACTTTCTAAAACACAAGTAAGGAGTTTAGGAAATTCTCTTTGTGAGGCACCACAGCAATCCCCAAAGCAACACACACTCTGATGTCAGTGACAAGAATTAATAGGAAGAATACCACTATGTAAAACTGGAGAAAGGGCTTTCTTTTTGTGTTTTAAGGTCAGTCTATTGCTGATTTGTTTTGAACACATCACTTGCTCACTCTTTGTACCCCACAAGTGTTACGGTGCAAGGAGACTAAGAATGACATGGGTAATAATTCTTCCAACCAGTAGAAAACAATGTCTCCTTCCCTAAACTGTCTTTATTAAAAAAAAAAAAAAAAAAAAAAAAAAAAAAAAAAAAAAAAAAAAAAAAAAAAAAAAAAAAAAAAAAAAAAAAAGAAAAAGAAAAAGAAAAAGAAAAAGAAAATACAAACCAAGCTATAACATTTTGATGGACATTTTTAGTTATTCCCCATGGTAACCTGGAGGAGAATGGGAGAAGTTGGAAAAAGACAAAATCTGGAGGGTTATAAGAAATCTTACTTAGGGCGTGCCAACTCCAGTGTACCTAGCCTGCTCTGGTAACTGCGGTAGGAGTATTCCTACAACAGGCAATTAGATAAGTGCCTCAGAGTAACTATTTCTTTCCATTTGAAAATAGTTATTTAGAAAGCATCACTACAATGTCTGTACATATCAGAAAACAAACATTTTATTCTTATGCTATTATGTATTTTCATTTGTCTTTTTTTTTTTTTGCTTTACAGGCTATTAAAATCAACTTTATATTATCAGCTTTACAGAAAGACTATGCCCAAAGCTAGTGAACACTACATATTAATATTATACATGTCAAGTCAAGCAACCATACATACTCGACCTGTTTTTATTTGAGTACCAGTGGTATTTATCACTAAGGCATCCAATCTACTGTACATTTGGTCACAAATAAAACAAGTACTGGCTTGAGCTGCCTTCTACAAACCAGTTGTTATCTCACAGATTGATTGCAACAGATATGCTTTGGATACATGGAACCTGAACATATTATCTCTGACTTTTCCTCCACCCACTTCTGTTGATATCTTTGGTCAGGAACAGCTGCAGCTGATATATTACTCTACTTGCTTAAGAAAGTGGTATAAATATAGAGATTAGATGACAGAAAGCTGTGAATATTGGACATTGCTCTTATGAAGTTTTCCTGAGCTAGTCAGGGGAGAAAAGTAAGATATGTGATGAAACAATTTGTATACAGCTTCAACTACTTAGAAAACATGTTTACAGTAACTAATGCGTCCATAAAAAAGAAATAACAGGCAATACCCTCAAGGTTTGAAAACAATTAAAATCCCAAAAGAAACCCACATGAAATTCCTGAAACTTTGTACTAGAATGCGTAATTTTTCTTTATATATTTTATTTTACCAAATAAAAGAAGTCTTCAACAGAGTCACAGTCCCGCAGCTGAATAATACAACTTCAAGTGACATGTATTACCATGTTGTGCTTCTAATCTAGCTCACATGTGCAACAGAAAGGAAACATACACCTATAATCTGAAAACTAGACAGACATCATCTTGCCAAGACTGCTGTGTCAGTAATTTCCGTTTTCAAGAATTGCACAATTGCTTAAACAATAGCTACCCTACTGAGCTCCAGTTCACTCAGGCTCCCAGGCCAGCTGATGACTGATGAAGGGTCAAGAGGGGAGCAGACTTTGGGTGCACAATATTCAATCCTTTATCAAAGATGGCAAGAGGCCATGGACTACAATAATGGAACAAATACTTCCTTTTCACCATAGAGCCAATTCCTTCCTCTGATAGGCTGAATCTCCAGACCAAGGTTCACAACCTAAAAACATGTTCAGCCATTAGCAACACACAGCTGACAGAACAGTCACTTCATCCCTGGACCAGGGAAATGCCTACATACCACAGTAGTTAACAGTCACCTGTGTCTATTTGCTTCTTTACGCTAAGACGTCCACTCCTTAGCACAAATCCTTGTTCCTCAAGACACAGGCCCACTGTAAAGGCAATTAAACTTCTCAACATGTACACAAGGAATATATAAAATATTCTAATCAGGAAAACATCCTATTTATGTCAAGCCACAATGGTATTTTCACTTGTATGAAGTTTTCAAAAAAACATTGTCAGATTACTGTTTTCAATTAATTCAGAATCAGAGGGGACATACCCACTTTGAAAGAAAGAAAACATTAATAAAAATGTTTGGAACTAGGGTTAACTGGATTTTTCATAGTAACTGAAAATCATAAAACACTTATCCTCAGCCCAAATTTCAACCCAAATTATTTTTTTGAATTTCTATAAACGCAGCCTTTCCTTTCTGCTTCCAAACACATAGTCAGATTTGTGGACTAACACAGACTTAGAGAATTTAAGTACAATATTGAAAACCTAGATTAATGGCTCTCAATCAGGGATGCTTCCTGTTCTCTTTGGGACATTTAATAATGTCTGGGAACACTTTTGATGATAACAACTGGGGAGACAAGAATACTGCTGGTATTAACTGGGTGCTGGTATTAACTGGGTGCTGGCCTTGATGCTGTCGGATAGCTTTCACTGTATGACAACCCCCGCCACCAAAAAAATTATTTAGAACCTAACAGCAATAATGCCAAGGTTGAGAAATCCCAGCCTAGATGTCACACACACAAAAATAAATCATTGACAATATCACGCTTTCTAGTCAGTTATCTCCTCCTCTGAAATGGCAGATAGCTAAAACAAAACTGTACTGTACTGTGACTGTATAATGTATTATGACAAATCAAAATTTAATGCATAAAAAGCTCATTTATTTGATATTTACTGCATGAACTATACGCAAATTTCTGATCCTGATAGAATATTATTTTATAAAATCATGTATTCAAAAGTCAGTTCAACCTTTATCCCTTAACATATGTGAAATAATTCCACCATTTTAAATTGTATTCTCAGGGTTTATTAAGTTTTTAGTGGTTTCTAAATTCTGAAGTACTACACTGAATTTTCTCTCATCGCTTTCCCACATCTTACCTTACATAATTTTAAACCTGACAAACAGGACAATCCAACTTTTAAAACTGTTCATAATCTTAGTGCCTAAAGAAAAAAAATGTAAAAGCATCTTATCACCGCCAGCATTTTAAGATGTACATTTGAATCATAACCAGAAGACCCCAGTAAATCAAACTAAGGTATAGAGTTCATTAGTCACATGCTCACTCACTTCAAGTTTTTTGACACAAGAACCCAAAAAGAGGCCTGGCTAAAAGCTCACTGATGCTACTAGTACTGTACAGTATATGTTCAACTACTCTATATATACTCATAACTTTACTTCTTACCAAAAAGGAAAATCTGACACATAATTTCTCCACCAGAACACTGACCTAAAATGGTCCTTCACAGAAATTAAATACAAGCTTCCCTCGGAGGCCACAAGAGAAAAGGGTCGCTGACACGCATCTAATAGGGGGGCCAGGCTGGTCGTGAATGGCTGTGAATTTCTGCTCTGGTATCTCAGGAGCAAGGGCCCTGAGTCCCACCCATAAATATCTCAGTCTGCAAGGAATACACCCCAGCACTCCTGTGGGATTCAGTACCAAAGGTCATCACAGTCACAGACACCCTTATAAGACAAAGATCAGTGTGCACCAAACTGAAGGGAATGGTGGCCACGACCCAGGAAATACGCTTCCCTACTTCTGGGTACTACTCAGAGGATACCTGCCTGGGTGCCAGTTCTCTCGTCTCTGAGGCCCAATCTCCATGTCTGCAAACCAGGGGTTGTTACGATGATTTGATGATGTGTAGGTTTCGGAAAAAACTTTGTCAACTGACAGCACACTAGAACTGCACCTTTATCTGACCTTTCACAGCAGCCTCCTACTCTCCAGTCACCTCTCCCTGCTTTTCCTCTCAAGAGTGTCTCCCAGTCAACCACATTCCATCAAACAGAAACAGCAATGGTCTGTGGAGGTTCTGAAGGTCCAATCCACTACCTTAACATGAACTTCATTTCCTGTTGACCCATTGAGTGCCAAGTGCTTCTGCTGCACTGTTTCTCTTAATGGTCACAACACCCTTACCAGGTAACAATAGCCCTGGTTCTACAGTTAAGCAAACTAAAAAACAGAGAGATTACAAAACTTGCCCAATTTTTACCTGGCTAGAAATGAGGCAGCCAGGATGAGAAGCAAGGCAATTTAACTCTAGAGCCAACACTCTTAACCATTATGGAGAACAGACTCCTTTACATAAAGACAAACACTGATTTTGATAAAAGCGAGCCTCACTGTGGACAGATAGCCAAGCAATGCACAAAATACAATGAAACATGAATATACTGAATCTTCTTCTTTCCTATACAGTACCTCTTCATCACCTAGTCTTCTTCACTTTTTCTTCACTGAGGACACTGTGAACAGTACTGGTAACATCAAAATGTTCCTCAACATGGGCTCACCAGCAAGTCAAATTGTGCTCAGCTCAAGAAGAAAGTAGCTTCTCCACTGAGATACTCACAATCATGTCTGACACAGCTGAAGTTAATTACTGGTATGCTTCGTAGGATTCTGCAAAGCAGTGTATTTGTGAAATAGTGGTAGCAAAGGTAAAAATGACACATACTTACTCATAACACCTTCCTGCTTATAGACAGCTCCCATATACATTACCTCATTAGACTGGAACATCCAGTCTCTAGCGGAGGTGATCTAAAGTATTGAGAAAAGGAGCCCAGGCAAGTGTTAGAATAATCAAGGAGAGAGCTGATGTCTTAGTTATTTGTTCCATGGCCAACAGTTTATGAATATATATTCTATATCTTGTAATTCCAAAATAATTTTCAAATATTTTCTTAAAAGTTCTATAAAAATAACACTATCAGCATTTTTATATTACCTATAAGGTCCTAAAAATTCAAAATATACCTTATGAAACACATTAAGTGAAAAGACTCTAAAAGTCACCGTAATACATATGTATAAAAGCACAATGCTTATGTTTGCATTAACAGCCTGTTTGGCCTCAGTCCATCTTTGCCTCTTCTCTCTCCCTGGCTATGACTACAAAAGCCTATGCAGCCAGCTACACTGCCCTGGTTTGCCTGTTTCTCCTCGGTCTTGCCACAGCACTTTGTACATATTGTGGACTCAATCAGGGCATAGGTTCCTTAACCAATGGAAATTAGGCTGTGAGTCCATGCCTATCAATGTCTTTTTAAAATATTAGCGAAAGCACACAGAGAAGCAACCCTAATTCAGGGGAAATGCCACACTGAGCAAAAGCAAACCACAGATTTAATGGCATTGCAACAAAAATAGTCCTTTTGAACTTGACAGCTCCTAGTTATTCAGACCAAGAGTAACTTGTAGGGGGCAGTCCTCGGAAAATGCTAAGGTATCTTCTGAATCACTGCCATTACCAGAGAAAACCCCAGGAAGTGGTGTGACTCAGTAGCTGGACCAGTGTGTATCAGCTGATGTCTCTCACACATACAAGCAGGTAACAGTGGAGACACTGTGAAACCGGGAATAACCTTCCTTCTCTTCAGGAGTTTGGGAAATCATTTCTAGTGAGTAACCCAGTGAGTACATAACTTGGGAACAAGTCGGTGGTTAAATATTCACTGAGAGTTTAGTAACTAATCTGTTTTAGACCAGGCATCACTGGACCTGCATAACACAGGGATGTCCGATGTCTGAACAAGTCTTTAAAATCACTTCCATAAAGAAACAACATTTCCTAAACAGTTATGACCAAGAACAAAGTCTGAGGGAGGCAGCTGCCGGCAAAAGATGATCAAAATGGACAGTGATATGGAACCTTCCAAACTCACTTTATTTTAAAATACAAATCAATGCCATCTTTTTCTGCTCGGGCACCTATAGTATGGCAAGCCAGTGAACTCAGCAGAAAGAGAACCGCAGAGAGCTCATTCAAATGGTGCTCCCATCTTTACTTTGACACAAAAGGAAAAAGTACATCCTCTCAAATTAGAGGTCAGAATTAAACAATGGACCCCTTTCCTGCTGTAGCAGTCAATCTTTTTTATGCAGTATCGGGTTCCTAGGTCCTAAATTTAATATTTGACATTTTTCATTGTATTATTTCAGTGGTTCCCATCATGTTTGCTAGAAGCACCCCAAATCCACTGTTTCTCCATATTTTCAGCCCCCAATCCCAACTTCTATAGATTTTAATTCTCCAAATGATCTACAAGATCACTAGAGCAGTCATATGATGCAACTATCATACCACCCATACCAGCAATGTTCCCTAACAGAAAGAAATTTCAATGGCAATTCTGAGGCCTTACACAACAAATCCTTTTACAAATATCACACAGCTGGGCCCCCAGCAAGAGGCTATTGCATAGGAAAGTGAAACAGATTCATCAGCCCTCAACACTAGATAATGAACCTAACAATTGTTCCCCAGTACCTGATATAAAGCTATAGCAACCTTCTGAGAGATCCTTTACACCTACTCCCTAGGGAAGAAGTCTACTGCCCCAAATCCAACAAGATATTTACGCAAGTGGGTTGTTTACTTATCTTTATTTTTCAAAAAGAAATGGATACCTTGAAAACAAACTATGAGGGACAGGAATGAAGGTCAGTAGTATATCACTTGCCTAAGCAGGCATGAGTCCCTTGTTTGGAGCACAAAAAGAAAAAGAAAACAAAATTTTTATTCAAAATAGCAAACTCTGAGATAGACTTAGTGTTCATTCAATCCCCATCATTATTTAAAATAACAGTACTATTTACCAATAACTGATACATAATCGAGCTACTGAGTGGCTAAAGGGCTCTTACATTTTTTTAAAGTATTACACGTGACTAAATTATTTGAAAATAGTTAAGTCATGGATGGAAAATCTGGTTACTCTCCATTTCAAGCACACATTTTCCCCATGTGAGTTGACTGAATCAATATGTGGAGGTTCACATATTACCTGACCAAACAAGACTGTGACTCTCCTTTCAATATAAGCTCTTCCATAGGAATTTTCAGAATAGCCTCCGAAAGGATGCTAATAAATCAACATCTATATAAAATGAACACATGAGCTGTTCCCTAGTCTCTCATCTTTTTAAAACTTTCCAGTATTCTTCCAATGGTCCAAAGAATGAGCAACCACCTTTACAAATACTAAGTGTTTCGGGGTCTGACCAACATCAAAAAGACAAAAACAGTGGCCCCAGTCCCTGAGCAGTTAGCATGACTTCAGCTGGGAATGGGAGGACACACTGTACTTAAATTTACCCACTGAAAATGGTTCCCCTCCACTCAGCCATTTGCTATTAAAAGAACCATGCTGTTCTGAAGATAAGCAGGAAGAGGATATTCAAAATGTGTAGGCGGAACATTTTCATAGAGCTTTTCTAAATTCCAACTACCTGAACAAAATGAACCAAATTTAAAACCTAACTCAAGCTTTACCTTTAGTTAATCATAAAAGCAGTGGCCACTTCTGTTTCCAACTATCCCCAATACATCTGGTATAAAGCAAATAAAATAAAAATTTACAAGACATTTTTAGTAAATTTGGCTGCAAATGCTTTAAAACATTGTGTCACCGTAAGTCTAAATTTCAGTTTATTTATTTTCTTTCCTCCAGTTCAGGTTTAGTAAGGATATACCTACTTGATTGCTTTCTTAAAAACCTATTTGGTTTCATATGAATTAGTAAACAGACCAAGCATTCTAATTTTTTGGCCATCGTGCTTCTAGAGGACACCGTGCGCTTCCTGTTAAAGTATAAGCCACGTCCATGTGTGTTCTATGTGCTAGAGCCACAACAGCTGCCATGGCCCATGCTTAAGAGCATCTGGAAAGCTGGGCAACATGTGTCTACATAAAACAATTACACTCCTGTAGCAGAAATAGGGACAGAAGGAGAAAAAGGAAAATGGTTTGGTCATGTGACATCAAGGAAGAAAAGGAAGGACACTCAGGAACGAAGGGCATGAACAAAGGCCTGCAGAGCTGAGCAAACCTTTACAGGACACTGAGGATGTCAAAATCCAAGCTGGCTGGGTAGGCCAGTGTCAGAGGTCACCTGCCCTCACACCTTTGTTTTACAGATAAGGAAAGTGGCTTCAAGGTGGCAAATGAGTCAGATGCCTTCAAGTGCCCACTCTGCACCGTCCATGCTAACGGACCCTGAGAGGCCGAGGTAAAGACAACATGTTAGCGACCTCAGGGGATCCACCGTGGTGGCAGACAGGCCCAAAGGAAATATCCACCACTTAAACGATCATCTCAGACTCTAGTCATTTCTGTGAAGAAAATAATGTGATAAAAGGTGAAGTAGGAACAGACAGAGGCATCTGCTCAAACAAGAGTCACAGATACCCTGTCTACAATGACATTTAAATTGAGTCTTGCGTAAGCAGAAGCAGCCATCCCTGAGAAAATATAAAAGTTATAAGCACTGTAAGACGGACAAACAGTAAGTGCAAAGAGCAAAGCCAAAAAAAATGTACCAAGTTTAAGAGAAGCCAGTGTGGTCAGAGGCTAGTAGGGTACAGGGCTTAAGGAGGAAAACGAGTCCAGAGAAGCAGAGCCCTATGGGCCATGGCGAGGAGCTCAAATTCTACTCTGAGGGTAACAACAAACTTTTAGAGCGTTTTTATGGAAGAGACGTCTTAACATAACTTATATTACCCTGGGGAGTGTGGAGTCAGGAAAGACAGTTAACAGTTTTGTAGCAGATGAGGCCACAGACTTGTAGCTTAGACTAAGGCGATGGCAGAGAGGACTGTAAGAAGACACGACATGTAGCATTTACTTTGGAGAAACAGTGAGGATTTACAGGACTGAATCTGAGGCCAGAGGAAAAGAGTGGAATCAATACTGAATTCTGAAATTGTGGCTTGAGCAATGGGGGCACAATGGTTCTACTTACTGAAAGGGAAATGTCTGGTGGGGTGCAGAGCTGAGCAGGGAGACACAGAGGGCTCTCTTTAGTTAGTTTTGACTTCGAGAATCTCATGAGATAGCCAAAGGCACGTATTCAGGAAGTATACGACTTGGGAACTCGGGGGCAGATCCATTCATGGAGCTAAAACTTTGAAAATCATCAGCATATTGATGATTATTTAAACCATATGCTTATTTGATATCTGCTAGAGACATAAGATAAGGGGGTTTAAAACAGAACCCTGGGAGACTGCAGTACTCAGAAGGAGCCTAGCCAATTAGATGGAAGGTGGGCGAAAACTTTACAAGGCCAATGTCGTGGAGTCTGGAAAAAAGGAGCGTTTCCTTAAGCCAAGCATGGTGACCCACTCTTCCAAATGTCAAGCGCTGAAAAGACAAAAACCAAAAGATGACCACTGACTTAGGGGAGATGTATTGGGAATGAAGAACACAGGACTATTAGTAAAGTTATGCAAAATTTGTTGCCAAAGCCAGACAGAGGTCAAGCAATGAAAGGCAGGTGAGTCTCTGGACTCTACTTCCTATGCTATATCTGTGACTCTTAAATTGCCCCTTGTCCTATGGACAGTAAAGATTTACCCTGAAAAAATCCGAGCAGGAAAGCGGGCTGCTGAAGAAGAGTTGTGGCAAATCTAGCTGGACGTAGTAACATAAGCTCAGCATGGAGGGGCAGCAAGGCCAGACTGGGGACAGAGAGACCATCCAGTTGCTCTTAAATAAAACCACAAAGAGCACATTAAAATGATTTCAAACCCTGATGCCAAAAGTCATTCAACTAGGTAGGAAAAAATAATGTGGTGAAATACAAAAAGAATAAGCATTTTTGAAAAATTCTATATCACCAGATATGTCAGGTGAGGTCTCTTTTCAAAAGAAGTAGAGTGTCTACCAAAGTGTCAATGTGTCTATATCTGCTTTTATATTACTAGCAGGCTTCCTTCATTACTGATAATATTTTGAAAAAATATAAGCTTGTCTACTTCACCATTTTTTTATTGTGCCATCCAACATGTGTACTAAAAACTCATATGATTCTGATTATTTTTCATACTTTCTTTATTCAATTTTTATTAATTGGCTAGCTAATTGCAAAGAGATCCAGTGAAGAAACTATGGTCATTATATACGTCAACATTTCTAGTGAATACCTCAATAAATTGAAATTTTTCTGAATTACCTACTCAGGTAAATAATGTAACATCAACAATTTAAAATTAAAATTCCATTCTGGGAGCATTTTCATTCAAGAGTATTTGAATACTGTTTCCTCCCTAAAGTGGTTTACTACCAGTCCAAAATGTCTCTCATCTCAGTGTGTTATATATAATTATATCGCTCTTTATTTGGAGAAAATAGAAGAGAAAAACTGCAGTTTGGCATTTGAGTCTTCCTACCCCTGTCTCCCTAACTTTGCAGATGTTTTAATTCCAACATAGGACAGCATCAGTAAAATTAAGAGGCAGGTATCTGAGTCTGCAGAGGAGCTATGTTACTGTCCCAAAAGGAAAATGATGATGAAAAAACGATGCTGATGATAACAGGAGCTTATACAAGCTATTACAGCAATTCTTCTTTATCTTTCATCATTACAAAGTTGCACATTTTAATCATGGAAACCTAACTTAAAGGAAGTGAGAGACAGTTTTTGAACAGAAGCTAGAATCTCATGCGTATGTGTGGCGTAACAAGAAGCCCAAATGGTGATACAACACTCTCACATTATTTAACTAATCCTCAAGCACATATTTCCTTCACCGATCTTTATAAGAGGACAGTCAATTCTTGTCATTTTAGACAACTGTCAAGCATATTCTTGATATCATTTAAACTTCTGATGCAATAAACGGTCTCCAAAAAACTCTGTCAAAATCCAAATGACACTGGTTTCGGTACAATGAGAAAATGATGGAAACAGAGTGTACTGTAAAATCACAGTAACACAGACTCATTAATCACTGAACTGCTAACAAATGTTCCTGATTTTAACATGGATTTCAAAACAAACTCTTCACGCTTCTGTATACAGTACTTTCTAAAACTGCACATGTCTAAGTGGGTAAGCATTTTTATGCCCATTAATAGAACAACTGAGAACAATATATTCTGAAATGAGTGTTCAGGCCCTGAGCTCTCCCAGGTGAAAACCCAGAGCCTGTTTCTGAGGCACACCTTCCAGAGGGAGCAGCTGACGGGGGAAAACAGGTCCTGCCAGCAGTCAAAGGCCATCCCAAAACCAGGGTGAAGTCAGTGACAGAACCTCTCCAAGTGTCCATATGAGACAAGCAGGCGCTGCGGATGACATCAGGGAAGTACAGAGTGTTTTCTGTGCCTCCCCAGATGTCCTGGCAGGAGACAGGCTTTTCCCAATCTAAGGGAAAATCAGCCAGGAAATGTGTCTCGGCTGACAGCCCTAGGTGACAACTTCTGAGTGGCAACAGAAGAGTGACTGTAGGGATGTCGAGAGGCCTCTGCGGACCTCTCGTCATTCTAAAGACAGAACGCCTCCCCTTGGGCTAGAATGGAGACGGAGCTCCCTTGGCAGGAAGAGGCCATAGTAGGGCACAAGGCAGCCTGGACTTGCACTCAGAAGCCCTGACGTCTGTCCCAGGCACAGGGCATGCCAGTGAAGCTTTCTGGTCCTCTGTGATCGCATGTACAAATGTTAAAAGAGCAACATCTGTCCTTCACCATATGTGTTTTGTAGAAGCTCAAGAGACTCGCTGTATGAAAATCCTTGGTAAATTGTAAAACCTGTGACGATGGCAATTTCTTATTTTACGGAGGGGCACATCCCTTCAACGACAGGCAATGGGTAGCCAGTGAGGGTTACAGATCTTCACAGTAACCTATTAAAAACTGTATTCTAAGAAGAACCCTGCAGTGGGGTGAGGAACTGACCACAGGCAGAGTAATTTGAGTCAGGAATGTTCTCTGAGACACGGGAGTAAACTTGGTGTTGATGAAGGAGAACCTTGCTATGGTACTGGCAGTTGAATATACAGCAGATTTTTTGAGGAAGAACATGGACTTGAGCATAATAATCAATTCCAGATGAATACTCTATGAGTTACTACTAGACTAAACCCCTTCACCTACTTCTAGATCTCTCCATTAACTTCCAAATTCAATCTCCTGCGACCTTTTCCTTCTCCTTTGTCTCAAATTCAAATCACCACCTGCTAATGCCAGACTCCTGCCTCTGCTGTGAAGACGTTTCTCACTTCATCACAGCTGCTGTGTGGCTCTTTGCTCTCTTGTGGAATGCTGGCCTCCTCATCTCCACCATTCCCAGCCACCTGACTCCATTTGTCTCAGCCCCGGACAGCCCACATTCACATGGCAGACACTTAAGTAACAATCTCACCAGTCTTCTACTGCCTCTCCTCCACCGGATTCTCCTGTGCCCGTTTCCAAACATGGTGCATCTCACAGATTGCTCTCTCTGTTCCTGTGGGTTAAGATGTAATGCCACCAAGGGCCATGACTGCCGATGTCCAATGAATTCTTTGAGAACAAGGACTATGTTTAGTTCACTGCTGTGTCCACAGAGATGAGCACAGAACATGCCCACTGTACTCTGAGTACATGGAATTGGTAATATTCAGAAACTTTATAATCCAACTCTATTACTGCACTTTTCTTCACTTCCACGTACTCCCTCACTATACCTTTTAGTCTCTATCACTAGATCTTATTGTTCCAAAAGAAAGAACATTTCCCGGAATTCTAAGCTCAGTTCTCTTATATTCTATTTCTTTTCTAACAGAAATGTGTTCCTACCACAAAATCAGGAGAGTTAAGCCACTTCAGTTATTTTCACCAGGCCTCTGAGTCAATGCTTCTCCCAAGATTCCCCCAAGGCCCCAAGAAGAGAGGCCTCACCAAAAAAAAAAAAAAAAAAAAAAAAAA
>NW_022900926.1:17007833-17052413 GCF_012274545.1 Fukomys damarensis | reverse complement strand
AAAAAAAAAAAAAAAAAAAAATGACTCCATTGAGAAAGAACAAAGGTCAGAGAGGAATCTGACCCTCCCAAGGGAGACAGCTGAGCCTCAAGTAGGACTGACAGGCCAGCCTTTGCCACCAGACACAGTCACCAACGTGTCCTACATTAGCGACAAAGAAGCCTCTCTTCTCAGGGTTCATTACTGTCCCAGGTTCACTGGAGCCTGGGAGCTTTCCACCGTTAAAGGCTTTTGGTGCCCTTCCTTTGAGATGATCTTTCACAAGAAAGCAAAAGGTTTGCTTGTGCACTTCAGTACAAATGAGGAAAACTGACCTCCAACATCAAGACCTGCCCATTTGCCCAACGTGTTGTCTCTGACTGCAAACAGGCTCCACGTTGAATGCTGCCGCCCAGCAACTGGGCACAACTGGCCCAGGCAAAACCTGAGCCAAAATCACTGCTGGGAATTCCTTTTACCCCTAAATAGCTACAATAGCTATAAAATGACATCTGCCTCCTTGCCGGTAGTTCTAGCTTTTCCTTTCTCTATCTCTGGGATCTCCTACATTATCAGGGCTCAAAACTAAGTCATCCTTACTGCCGCAGGACTCAGCTTGGATCTAGCCTCAGACATCCAACATTTTCTCCCCCAACTAGATTCAAGGTTCCTAATGCCAAAAGTTTGTGTCTTATATTTCCTAGTCAAAAGGCTTACAACAGCCTTCTTCAGAGTTGTACTAGGTGTTCCTGAACTTTTGAAAATGTACTCCCCTAAAAAATAAGTTCTTAACTGGCATACCATGCAACTTCATGGATACCTCTATATGCACATAAAACTAAGTAACAGAAGGAACTAATTGGGGGTATGGCCTTGCCTAATTCACACAGAAATTGGGCTGAAGTTTTGTAGGCAATGAGGCACTTGTGGGCAATTCATTATTTGAATACCTGTAAATCTCTAGGTCAAGAATTTTTTTATATCCAGTTTTGATTTTTTTTTTTTTTTAGGGAAAAAAATCTACAGTTTTGGAAGGAGGAATCTTTTTCAATGAAGTTCTGCAGCAAGTGAGTTCTAAGATGAGGATAGATGGTCAGCAGCCTATTTTGACACTTAGCAAGCATCCCTCTGGGCTTGTAATTAGTGGGCATTCCTGTGCTGCTTTGGCTTTGAGGCAATCAGACAGTGTGGTGTAGAGTTAGAGAGGCAAAAGAATGCCTTTGGGGACATTCCTGGACCCATGTTCCATCTTCTATATTTGAAAATATGGCCTCTGAGGACCTGCTTTCCACTCTTAGGATGATTAAACACATACAATTCTATCTCTTGGAGAAAATGTATCTTCTTTCAAGTAAAGACTAGACTAAAATATTTCCACAAAAATATACACATATCCCCACCCAGGGGTCTTTCCCTGATTCCAATCTGCTGCTCTTTCAAAGTCCTTCTTTACAGCCACCGTGCGGCCTGCAGGACTCGAATGATGACATCTTATAGAAATCTGAGTACCTCACAGAGGATCTACATGTTAGTCACGGAGGGCCACTCCCAGCCTCTGTCACAGGGAGACTAATACAACCCAGTCAGATGTGCAAATGTTGCCCTAAGGAGTTATCAGAGTTTGTTCCCATTATCAGAGCTGCAGGCCAACTCTGCCCAGAGTCACCAAGCCCGCTCCTGACATCAGACACAAGAGGTCAGAGCCCTTCAGTGGCTAGTTGCCAGCAGATAAGCTCCAAGGTGCAGAGCTTGTCCTTTAGCTGCCACTCACAATACAATGTGTGATTTCGTACTAAAGCTCATTGTTTATCAGGCTGAAGATTCCTCATCTTCATGGTGACTACAGTAGAATGAAGCTTCTTAAAATCTGAATTAGGAAGAACTCCATAAATGAGTAAGTCCTTCAATGGCATTTACTCACCAATGACACTGGCCAGAAGTAGAACCATTTACCAAATGAAATATTTCATTACCCACCCAGAAGGAGCTTTAGAAATTGTTTGGACTGTAAGTTAAGAATCATCCTACTTGTAGGTAATTGTGAGGGTTTCTCTCTTCTTTTTCTTATGCTGTACTGGAGTAACGTGCCCATAAGGAAGCAAAGTAAGTGTCATGGTTGGGGCTGGTTTTTGGTATTTGCATTGCTCACCTAAGGCCTATATATATAACAGAAAGCTTGATGAAATGATCACTTTTTTGTCTTGTTTGGTTCTGAAATCAAACCCAGGGCCTCCACGCTCTGTTATCAGTGAGCTACACCCGCAGTGAGGGATCACATATCAACCAAGAAACTCCATCAGTCTCTCAAAGCCAAGTCGATAAACCAATCACTCACACTACATCCAAACAGTCTGATTATCCATAAGTAATAAAAGCATCTCCATAGAAACCAAATAGACAGCAAAATCTGCTCACAGAGCAGGATCTGCTTTAGCAAATGACTTCACTTGGAGCCAAGATTTTGCTCTAAGTTGGGTTACACATCATTATACACTGATATCATTAGATCTTACATCTTTGGAGTTTCAGACTTGAAGATTACAAAAACCTCTAAATGTGGAGAATGAAATAGGGGAAGAGAAAGGTTTGGGAGGAAAGATCTGCATATGCAGTTATAAAAATACCAAAGCAGATTCTATGCTAAATTCCACCAAAAAGAGAACAATTGCTGTTGTCTGTCAGCATGCCGCCTTGAAATTATATTCTCTTCTCCAAACAGAAGCAGTCATCAGATTATCAAAATGAGGTTATCCTGCTTCAATTTAAATAGTTCTTACATGGAATAAACACAATGCAATCAACAGACAAGCAACTATTTCCCTCCCACACAAAGTATAATCTTCTGTGAAATATATTTTTAATGAAGAATACATAACTCTCCTACATGTTTGCTTCTGCCCTTATACACTCCTCCACAAAAAGCATACATACATTTTAAATAAATGAGGAGCTTTACTGCTTCTAATAACATCCCCCCACAATGTAGAGCAGCAAAGAATAGGAGTATGTTAGCTCACTCCAAACGTGTCTTTCTCACATGTCACTCAGGGAAGCAAAGCCAGTTACCAGTGACTCCTGGGAGATAGTACAATGCAAAAAAAATAAACAATGGCTCTCACTACACTTTAATAATGTCTTTCTAAGTGGATGCATTATGAAGGCTTAATTCATTCAACTACTAATGAATCAAAACTCAGAGCTCTGAATTTCAATCTTTCACAAATTTCAAATTATAAATTGCTAGTCATGAGTCATCTGTTTTTTTCAAGAAAAAAGTTTTCAAAAGCAAAGTTTTTTTGTAGGTGAGGTTTACAGTGACACTCATTTTTCCTTCTCCTTCAGGCATCTGAATTTTAAGTGCCTAAAACTGAAAGAGAATGACTTGGACTTGACAGGTGATACATTTCTACCATTAGAAGAGCTAGTTTGAAAGGAGGCTATAAAAATAATTATAAAAAAGCAATTATGAATGTCTATGCTATTCTATGGGAAGATACACAAGTATAAAAAAATTTTCCACTAGAGCTTTATCACCCTACAAATCTGTTTGAGGATACTAGACTCTGGGATAATTCTACAACTTGGGTCCTAGGAGGCAAACCATTAAGAAATCAGTTACAATAGAAAGTAGTGATGGTACCGCGGTATTATGCTCTTGTTGCAGGGGGGGGGCACAAAAAAGTATAAACTGGCAAGTTAAATCAGTATTTTTCATAATGAAAAGTCTTAAAGGATCCAAAACCAATTTTGCCTGGGTAAATGATATAATTGGATTACACTAAAAGGAGTGTTTTAATCTTGTCTTAATAGTCATTTAAAAAAATAATTGCTGAAAAGATAGCCTGTAAACACTCAGCAACTCAGAGTTCCTGGATTCACAAATGCACCCATCTGCACTCCACCGGAGGTCAAGAGTGCCTACAGAGAAAAGAGAACGAAGAGGAAGAAGTGGAAAAGGAGGAAGAGAAAAAAGACACTGGAGAAAAAGTTCGGGAGAAAGCAAATGTAGCTGTTAAGACGCTGGAAACATCTCACCACTGCTCTGGAACCGTATTCACACATGTGAGAAAGAAGAGGGGAAGAGGAAGAAAATGAAAAAACATTTCTGTGCACTAGCTCTAATTTATTTACACACACACAGAGCTTCCTTTCCAAAGCATGTTGAGACAAGGTGCAGGTTAACTTATAAAAAATCACCTCCAGATAGATACTCAAGCAGAGCCAGATAAAGCACAGCAACACGTTCCTACTACTGTGAATGCTGGGTGCCTTTAAATTTAAAAGCCTCTACACTTATTGCTGATGCCAACAGTCTAGTTGCTCAAGGATCAATCGAGCTGACTTGAAAAACAAAAGCTTAACTAATCAAAGAGAGCCCGGTGTTAATCCAACCGATGCCTCAGAGTTGCTCCGTGCTGACCCGCGATGGCGAGGTTTTGAACGTCCACTTTCTAGATCCAGGAAATGCACCTTTCCCCTTACGCAGCCCCAGAGGAGGGCCCTGAGCAGGCTGAGCCAAAGCTGCTGCTGTTCACAAAAGGAATTCCCCCTCCCTTCCCCTCCTTCGCCCTCCCCTTTCTCCTCCTGTCCCTCCCCAGTCCACGCTGCTGAATAATATCACTTGCTACCTGCCTTGATCAACACCGTGAGCCCCTGTCTTCAAGCATTCAGAGAATTTAACAGCCCGGAAATTCCTGTTGTCCATTCGCTGAGGTCACAGATAAAGCTAAACAACAGCCGTGGTTCCCATCAATCATAAGTCACTCAGTGATAGAATGTATGGTAGGAGACCTGATGTAAGCGAGTCACCAGAGAAAATACCCACTGATGACGCATATCCAGGCATAAAAATAGTTACAGGGCCCTCAAAGGGATTATTCAACAGCCTACATTTAGTCTTTCTTACAAGAGACCTGAAGTCAACGTGCTGCAGTTAAGTGGCTGGAGAGAGTGGAAGTTTAAACTCCTTACCAGACATAACCACAAATAGCTGGTATAAGTAAGCTCCTGCAATAACGAGCTGTTCAGCAAATTCTAGCACATCTTTATAAGCATGAAACAGTACCAGCACCTATCTCATAAAATGCCACATAACCTTTTTAATTCACTCATGTACTCCTTCATGTAATGATTCCTCTTTTTTAAGATGTGGCCCCCAAACATTAATACTTAGTTCAAAGAAATACAGCCATAGTTGCTTCCCAAATAAATGTTAGAAAAATAACCCAAATTGCAGTTCTGCATCTTTAGCTTTTTTAAAGAATACTTCGAGTACAGCTTAATTATAAGTTTCACCAAAGAAGCTGACATTTTGCCTACTGTATTCACAGTTATGTTTTCCCTGAAGTAGTTGGATCTCTTATAGACATGATTATCATGTGTACCCTGTACATCTACTACATATAGAATCTTAGACGTATCAGGCATTATTATGACAAACCAGAAAGTGAATGAATGAAGCAATCAGTGAAATGTTATGTGCAGATATTTTAATTGAGCAAGTGCCAAGAAAGACGTTAACCAAGACTGAAATCCTAGGTTATGGCTTTTTTTTTTTTTTTAATGAGGAGAAAAAAACAACTTTTTTTTTTAACATATGTAACAATGTTAATGTTCTTCCTCCCACTCAAACATATGCACAGCTACACTGCAAAGCAAGTCCTTCACAGAACTTTCAGATCAGAAAAGGCTGACTTTGGGCATATTGTTCTATTTGAATATCTAAAAATATTCTCTCCCCAGCTTCCTTTAAGAAAACACCCTGACACAATGAACAACCAAGGCAACCTACTCTGACAGAACCCAGAATTCTGCCTCAGAACTGCCTGCAGTATCCTGCTAGGTAGGTTATTTATTTCTCCCCTCCTAAGAATGGACAGATTTTCTCTGCTAACCAGTTAACTGTAAGCCATAGAATATTTCTCTGTGATGGAGTTTACATCAGTACTTAGTGTTATTAACCATCCTGCCTATACAACTGACCCAAAAATCAAACAAACAAACACCCTCTCAGTAACACTGCTAAACTGTTGATGAGCTCACTCAGGGCTTCAGTCTAGCGAGGGTGGTCCTCCAGCAACAGGGAATAGATGACAATTTTCTTCCTGTCCTGCCAGGTCCTCCATCGTTTTTTGAAGTATGACAACACTGCTTTAAATACAGATAAATACAGGTGAAAATTATTTTTAGTACTAGCATTTCATAAAGCGTTCACGTTTCTCTCTTCTCATGCATATGTGTCAACAGTATGTGGCCTAGTTTAAAGAATCTAACCGGAAATGTTCACTGGTGCCCCCTAGTAGAGCACGGCTGAAGAAATTCTGAAGAAACTCACGTATATCTCCATTATTCCAAGCACAAAAATTGCAGTTCTCAATCACCCACGACTCAGCCATTAATTTCTGACATAAAATGTGAGGTAACAAAGGAAATTAAATTGAGAGTTTGTTTCCTTTCCTAAGACTTCATTATTTGTTTTCCTTGAGGGATAAAGAAACATTTATCGAGCAGGAAAATTTTTAAAAGAATGTCTTTAGCATTAACTGACTCAGAGACCAAAAGGATTTCACTAGTTTAACAGAAGCTCATGTTTTTTAAGTAGCTCAAAATTAGCCAAGACATCTAGCAATAAATTAATCAGGTTTACCCTGCTTCGTGCATTCGACAGTCTTCATCAGAGTGGTTTACACTGGTTAAGTCTAAATTGAGGGTCCTCAGATAATTTTAAGCCAATGCCAGTCTCTGATTGAGACAGTGTTTCAATCTCACAGATATATCAACCCGGAGATCTCAGACTGAATGCCATTAAGAAGTTATTTCCATCAGCATTTCTGGCTTTAGTAATTTCATGACAATTAAATTTACTACATATTGGCAAAACAATTGTTTTTTTAAAAAACTGGAATATCCTTTCCCTAGATTCAAAATTATTCTATCACTATGACTGTTTAAATCTGTGATAGCATTTCCTGCCTTGTCTATTTTTAATGGAGAGTTTAAGCAAAGTATTGCTCTACCAAAAAAAAAGAGAAAACCCCCCCTGTTTTTATTTATTTAGGTGCCAGGGATCAAATTTGGGACATTGTGCTTGTGAGACAGGTGGCAGCACCACTGAGCTAAATCCCCGGCCCTATCTTTATTTTTTGAAACAGCAAAAAATATAATGACTTGGTCATTAAACTAAAGCCCTGATTACTTAATTGAAAAAGAGAGGACAGAATATACCAAATATTTCCCAAAAAACCCAAAAGCTTTTGCAATAATAGGGAGTCTAGAAGCCATATTTAAATTCATCCCCTATGTCACTAACAGAGCCCTGCAATCATAAATCTTTCCATGTGTTTTAACTATATCAAAAAATGGGAAAATATGCCCTACTTCACTACCCTATGCCCAGCCAAGGTTGGATAACTCACATTTAGAATATAAACTTGGTGACCCCCCCCGCATCTACAGGGCTGGGTATTGACCCCGGGGCCTCTACTCTACCGCTGAGATACGCCCCACCAGAGTTCTCCCTTTTAGTCTCACTTCTATGGTGGGATTCTGTTTTATTCTTAATTTTTAAAATGACACCCTTAAGATGTCTCATGGTTTAACAGCAGCCTTTTTCACTGGGCAAGTAAGATTGCTTATTGGACATTTTATAAGCTAGTTAATTAAGGCATTATTTTTATCCTTCTCCCCACCCTGCAATGTTGTGTGCATGCCTGTGTACACTGTCCTCATGCACGCGCGTGCGCACACAAACACACACACACACACACACACACACACACACACACATCTCCCACCTAATCTCCCGCGAGGGGGGCAAACGTTCTCTAGGCATTCGGGTGAATAGTGACAGTGAGCTTCTCCTCCTCTTTAACTCTCAACTCCGGAGTCTAATCCCTAGGACCAGTCAACTTTACCAAGCTTCCTCTGCCTTCTCTCTAACTCTGCTGCCATGGCCTCTCATTTTGCTTTCAACATGTTCCTTCTTTCGGGTAAATACAATAACTCTTCTAAGTTCTCCCTCTCCTCCCAAGCTATGCTCTCCATGACCAAAGAGAGCTTTATAAAACATTAATCTGACACTGGTATGCGTGCCTTTAAAACCTATCCTTGGTTCCTGGTTGTAGCAAAGTCCTAGAACAGGAATCATCTTGTGCTATCATAATTACGCATTTTTGTGTCTGAACTCCCTATTTGGTCTTGAGCTCCCCGAGGTAGACTGTGCTGTGACCACCACTGTGCTTGCAGCTCCCGGCAGAGTGCCCAGCCTGTCTGTGGAGCTAACATCAACTGAAAGATGGGGCACTGCCTGAGCATTTTCAACTGCAGCAGAGAAAAAGAGAGCATGGTAGGACAAAAGAGCATTTCTTCTTCAAATCAGTGAAATCAAGGGGCTTAGGCATTTATGTAACCTCTCTGAAACTTAGCTTCTCCATCTACAAAATGATAGTAGGATAAAGGGAAATCACAAACATTACATGCCTACTATACTACCTGGCACCTATTAAGAAGGTACTCAACAAATGGCAACTGATTAACTAGCCAGGAAGTGTATAACAGACTAACACTGACTTCTAATGTATACTTTTCATATATACTAAATATCAGAATGACCTGCTGTGGTGCTCTCTACTACATACATCTCTCTCTCTCTATCTGTACTTCCAACACAGAAGCCACTCAAGCTACTGACTTGAAGAGTGGCTAGTGTGACCGAGGAACTGATGTTTACGTTTTAATTAATTTAAACATGACTAGCGCCACAAGACCAGCAGGGCGAGCGACACTGCTGAACAGTACAGACCTATTTTGACCTTGGTATGAGAGAGTCTCTGTTATGTTCCTGTCTCTTCCTCTTTTGCCCAAGTCAGTTGGGTTTACAAGGATTCAAGTGCCAATGTTCATCAGCGTCTATATCTTCATTTGTTCATCCTATACTGGCCCTTGGGTTGAAGACATCAGACCCAAGGGCCTGAAGTTTCTGCTCCCTATGCCTACTGGCTCCAAAAGTAATAGAAAGGGATTTACATATGTAAAGTAAGAGCTTTAGTCCAAAAAGACTTAACCCCAGACTTAACCACAAGACGATCATATGTCAAATATCCACATCCAATATCAAAATATACAAAAGTAATATGGCACAATTCTTATTTTATGTGCATGAATTAACGTGCTTTCTTTGTACCTCCTCCAAAACCGTAAATTCATTAAGAGCAGAGTCCTACTTTATGCTTTCTTGTGCAATGGAGTGTCCCCATTAAATGAATGACTCTATGAATGAAAGACGTGAACTTTAACACAGAAAGGTGGATTGATCACAGTGAGAAGGGCACAGGATTTGGGGCCATGTAGCAGCTCTGGGCTTCAAATCACAACTCTGTCATTACCTGCTGTGAGATCTGAGAAAATCATTTGACCTCCCATCGAAAAAGAACTACAGCTCCTATTTATAATAATCAAATGAGAAAAAACAGATCTATAAATATTAGCAAAAACAGTGTAATTGAGAAAGCTATAAAGGTAACACTTACATGTCCAGCCTCCATATTATTGTAGAAAATAATATCCTACAAATATGAAGAACACACGTGTCTTACCAATTTGGGTGAATGTCTATAGAGAAAGAACTATTTAAAAATAATTGCAAGGACAGTTGCACCTCCTTTCATAAACTCCAATAAAAACTCATTAGCTCATTATAAGCATTACCTGTAGTGTACAGCTGACACTGAGGAAAGGTAATAGTGATGTTTACTCTTGCACTAGTTTTACCACATGTGCTATATTTACAAAGTTAGTGGCCCTTAATACTACTTACTAATACCAGCCCACTTTAGTTCTGTGCTTACCAGTTCACAGGTAGTCACACCCACACTCTTAATGTCATTTTCAGGGCGACTCCAAGATAGGCTGAGAATTTTCTTATTTCCATTTTGCAAAAAGGTAAAATAATAATAGAGCCAGTAAGTAAAGCCATCGGGTCACTTGTTCTAATTCTAAAAAGCCAGCCACTATACTCAAGGAATTTCCTAGTGTTTCACATTTCCAAAAGAAAACCCAAATTTTTTATGTGTTCCCACAAAAAGAATTTTAACATGATACACTGTACTCTACCTCTATTTCATCATGTGTATATAAAAATTTAATATTAATTAACATTAACATATAATGTAATAATTTTTTTAAATGTTCTCACCCACACTCAGGAGATCTTTCGAATACCCTACAAAGCATGATGCCATGCGGTATAATCCCCATTTACACATAGGGAATTAGGGCTTGGACAGATCTCGACTCTTGACCGTGTGTTTCAGGACAGAACAGAATGATCTATGTCCTTGAGCTATGGATACAGGTCTACTTTCAACCTGCTGAGTAACTTCAGGTAAGTCCCCGACCTCTCTGGGTCTAATCTTCCTTCTGTTGAGAGACTTTGAGTCATTCACAGATAGCACAGAGCTATTTCAATTCTATTCACTGCCCTTTGCTACCAAGAAGAATCTGAGACAGACCCCAGCTGGTAAAGTCTTTGCTGGGTCTCCATTCTCTCTCACACATTGTAATCCCTCTTCTGACATCTATTTCTCTACAACTGAAAAATTAGACCTAATTAAGGAATTCATTCTATGTGTTGGTTTGCTTGTCTTCAGAGAGCATTAAGTCCTGTTTGTGCCCCGTTTACTCTTTGATCTCTTGCTATGCCCAGCCAGTAAAAACATTTCCTCTACAAGAAAAGCCAGCTGAGACAGCCTGTTCAGGCACAGGGGTCCAGGAGCTGGGTGTGTCCTCACACAACCTTTCTCACTGTGCCACCACATTCACTTTGGGGACAGGAGATGCTTGGTTCTTTTGGTGAGTTTCAATATCCTTTTCATTTCAGTTTTTAAAGAAATAGAAAACTCAAGGTTGCTATCCAGGTCCCAGACAGAATCACTATTAGTTTAAAGTGATCTAAGTGGACCAACCAAGAGTCTTTCCATTCTGAAGCAAGGAGCAAGTCTGAAGAGGTCAGAGCTGAAGACACTTGGCAAATGGTGGGGATGCGTGTGCACAAATCCACACATAGCCCCTCTGTGGGCACAGAGAAAGCTCTTCCTACATCCCTGCTGCAGAGCCAGAGAAATAAGCAACCTGACCTCCCAAAGAGTCTTGGAGCCTGGCAGTAACCTGAGCTGCTCAGGTTATTTTTGCTGATGGCTGGTGGTTCTTAAAGGGACTGTGCTCTAGGTGCACATGTCCAGGGCCAGGATGCAAATCAATGGCATGACAGACATGATACACCCAACTTCCATAGATGAAGTTCATAAAAGCTTATAATAGATAAACAAGATCTGTGATTTTTTAATGCCTTCTCCAAAACATCAATCACACACCGGTGATATAGCACCACTGGTTTAAAACTTGGGAATGCTGAATAACACAGAACTCTCTTGGCTGAAAATGTAAATCAACAGCAGGCAACGCCCTGGGCCCTGTCCTCTGTGTCAGCCGCTACTTTAAGTAGGGAGTGAAGAGTGCGGATTAGAGACTGACATGGTGCCAGGATGGGGCTCCAGTTATCATTCCACTTAACAGCTTGCTACCATTGTAAGAAGGGTAATTATTTCATTGTGGGCCAAAAAAGTAGAGCTCAGCCAGGCTTGATAACACACCCAAGTTACACGATGGCTAAGTGCAGGCCCCTTGCGATGTTCTCAATGGGAGCGATGAGGATTCCAAAAGCAAATACCCCATTCATAAAACAATTCTCCTGAAACAGTCAGTCCTTTCATTCGGTATCCCACATCTCTACATTGGCCAGGGAGGAACAATAATGTAGTAACAAGGGAAGTGAGATCCAGAGTCATAAATCCCAGGGATTTTAAACCTGCTCCACCACAAACCTGCTGCATGATCTTGGTTGAATTAGTTACTCCCTGAGTGATAACACTGGTACCCTACTGCATTAGGGTCATTTCAGAGGTTAAATGAGATCATCATACATGTAATGTGCTCGGACCATGGCTGGCACAAAGAATCCTCTCAGGGAAACAGGTATGATTATCAGTTGTATTTGTTTGTTTATTGTTTTTGGCACTGGCAATGGAACTCAGGACCTTGTACTTGCCAGACAGGTACAGCACCACTAAGCTACATCCCCCATCCCTATCAGGTGCGATAGTATTTCTATTCGCAGGTGTGTGCAACAATTTGCCTTAAAATATGACAACATATAGTGACAAGAAAAATCATGTCACAGCCAGTTGTTGAGCAGGTGCTTACAGACATCATGTTCGGAGCTCACAACTTTGTCAGGCAAGTGATTCGACTCCTCTATGCAGCTGCGGGGATGGAGCCTAGTGGTCCCATAACTTGCTCAAATTATGACTAGGCAGTGACAGAGCAGAGATCTTAACACAGGGCAGACTTCAAAGACTGTACTTCTCAATTGAGAAATAATCTGAATGCCCCGGGGAGCTGCAGGACCAACCTTAAGCCCAGTTCTATTGCACACCGGTTATCTGTGCCCTTAGGTCAGTCCCATGACCTCTCCAACTCTGTTTCACCTGCCAGCCATGAATAGTTTTTTTTCTTTTGGTCTAACCTCTGCTGCAAGTTAACCATCCATTACCAAGCTAGAGGTAATTCTAAGTGAATTATAAGGTTTTCTATAATCTTTTTAAAACTCCCACTATTCTGAGTGTTCCTTTCTGAGCCATAGGTCTTCAGAAATCCAGGAACACTGTATCAGACTTAGTGGCAGAGCCTGTGCTTTGCATAAGCTCTGTATTATACAAATCGTGAATGCATAACATAGTTCATAAAGCATCCTCACAAATATTACTCATTTAATTCTCCTGGCAATTTAGCAAGATGGCTATGAGACTGTTTCTCACGTGAAGAAACTAGACACAGATTAAGTCCATTGCCTGGAATCATATAGTTAGTAAACTGTACTTAACTGAATATGCAGGTTTTCTGATATCTCTATTTCATTCATTTTAATATAGGTAGCTCTGGGAAAATCTCAGCATTTCTCTTTTGTGACATGCTATGCTCAGCAAGTTATCAAACAGTGATTTATTATTAATATCCCTTCTGTCCTACAGAAACTATCTTTCACCTGTCTTGACAATGTAGTTTCTATGAACTTCTATGCTATTTTCCAACATAGCATGAGTTCTAGCCAAGAGAATCAAAGCCGTAAGCTTTGATTCCCAAAGCTTCGGTGGTCAAGAGGACAAAACTCATGTTTCTCTCGTCACTTTGTCACCTGGAGGTCCTGACTGCACCAAAGAATAGGTGTTGAATGAAATTTACTGAATAAGGCTCAAGAAAACTGCAACTTCATCACATTGTATATACACATCTCTCTGTTTTGAATAATCGTTCTTATTTTAAGTACTTTTAACATAAGTTATGGATCTGGATAATAATTAAGTACCCACAATGCGCTTTAACACTGTTCCAAACATTTCACATTTAGCTAATTTGTAATAACAATTCTGGGGGTAGAGACTGTTACTATTCCTTTTTTATGGATGAGGAATCTGAATGGAGTTAACTTGCCCAAGGGTCAGGAACTGGTGAGAGATAGAGTAGTAATTTGAACCCAGGGACTCTGGTTTCCCAAAATTCTTCCACAATGTGTCCCACAGGGTTCAGAGCCAAACACTGTCCTCAGTCTCCACTTACTCCCCACAACAACTCCAGGAAGAGAGGCAGAATCTTGGAAATTGAAGGTTGCCTTTATAATACCCTGGCATGATTTGACTGACATTCAAGAGAAAAAAATAAAATAATTCAATTTAATTGTTTATAACACCCCTGCTCAATAACCAAAGCTTATGAAAAGTAGCAAATCTACCACATTACAACTGAAGAGACTGCTGGAAAGATACAACTTATGCTGTAGCTACATTTTAATTTTAATACCTGAAGTTTCATTTTATAATCAGTTTACCTCTTTGTGAGCAGTACCTGTTTTGTTTTGTTTTTCCTTATGTAATCTTAGGCACTTCATATTATTTTCCATTTATTCAATTTTCATTCCCAAAATTGTCAAGATTCTATTTAGTGTCCATTCAAATTTGCCTTTTTATCATGAAGAAGTCTGTAGAGACTTAAATTCTTCCTTTTCCTTGCCCACTTCAGTCATACTCATCGTTTTTATTTTCTAATTTCCCTTTCTTGTTATTTACTTTGGCTCTTGAGCAAAATGATGTAGGGTAAGTACCCAATACCCCAGCAAAGTTACAAAACTTGAAGACCCTACTATAAAGCAGGCTTCTCAACACTGAATGTGGGGCCACCCACATCACTATCTTCAGGTCTGAACCCCCAAATACGCACGTTTCATCGAGTTTCCAGGTAAGTTCTCTCCATACTGAGATAAATCATAGGGTTTCCACCTGGTAATTCCTATAGAAGGTTCTTCTGTGAACACCTTTTGCATTTAGCAATGAGTATGTGCTGCTGTTGTGAAGTTATTCTCTAGACGTCCGTGGAGAATGTCACACAGGACGGTCCATTTTACGTACTAAAGATTTTACAACACTCTGTGTCAATGTGTAGTGTTGAGGGAATACAACTGGGGAATAGGGAGTAGATCAAATGAGGACTCCAAATGCAGCAGACCATCCCATTTCAGCTGCAGTTACCAAAGCAACAGATTACTATGTTGAGTGTTTTTAGTGTTCAAACTGGTCATTTGGGTCCCTCCATTAACCTTCATTACCCAAAACTCTTTTATTGAACCAACTAATGGCTGATGGTAGAGAAAAATGCTCGTCTTCATTTAATAAAGAAATTCTTTATTAATAAGTGTAGCAGGTAAGCTAAAACTTAAAATGTGACCATCCTGAGAGATTATTTGCTTAAATGCCTAATTATTTTCCATCAAACCTGACGGATTATCAGGGTTAATGTGATGACTACTATGGTCATTCTTGTCACACCACCTAATCGGTCACCCTCACACCTTATTGGTTGTTCTGCAACCCCAGAGTCAGGGAAGTTTCTCACTTCCTGCCCCCAACTTGCGCTCTTCCTTACTTTCATCCAGCTTTCCTCCTCCTCTCCCTTCCCTTTCCTCCTCCTTCCCTTCTTTTCTTCCTCCCCTCTTCTCCCTGTCCCTCTCTCTCTTTCCCTTCTCCTCCTCCCCTAGGCTTCTTTCACTCTTCTGTCTGCATCCCACAGGAAACCACCTTACCCGCTTTCTTGCCAGAATCCCAACTCATTTGTCACCTTGTTCTTCAAATCAGATAAATGAAAGTTGAAACCTTAGAAATGCCCAGGTTGGAAACATCACTCATTCCATCCCTACATCCTCTGCTCCACGTGGTGGAGGGAAATCACCAACTCTGAAGACCGAGCTGATTCTGCTGAGCCCTCTGAATGCTGCTGTTATCATCCCATGGGCTATGCTCAGCACACGCTCCTCGCCTCTCCAGCGACCATTCCACGTGTGCCCATTTTCAGTAATACGCTCAATCCAGTTTCCCCAGAGAAATGAAGAGCTTTTCGAGGAAACTCTTCCTCGATGCACAGTCTACCTATCGGCTTAGTATGGCACCTCCTTCTGTCAGTCAAACCACCCCAGAGCTCGGAGCACTCTGGCCACCCCAAATTCTGCTCTATCAATTATTGCTTTTCCTTTATGTTGTCTACCATTCCATCCGTGATGGCTCTGTCTTCTCAGTGTGCAGAAGCAGGTTCACATCCCTGTAAAAATGCTCTCTGTTTTCCACCTCTTCCTCTGTGTATCATCTCGTTCCTCCTATGTACAGCCATTCTTTTTGAAAGAGTAGTCTGGTCTAAATTCCAAACTTCAGATTTGCATAAAGTACGATTGTTGTTCTCCTCTCTAATTCCAGTGCTAGAAAAGCTCTTGCTATAAACAAGCAAGAAGACCAATAGAAAGGGAACAAAACACTTTAATAGGCAGCTTCTAAAGCAGAAAAAAATGGCCAAAAAATGTATAAAAGGGGGCTCAACTTAACTACCAAATAAATAAAAAGCAAGTCTACAAAGCATGACCTTGAAATAGCTACTAGTATGAGAAAATTGAGAAAAGTGAAAACACCACAGTGAAGTAGTCCACTGAGACCCTCACATGCATTGTTGGAAGAATACACTGCACACCCACAAAAAAGACATGAAGCAAAATCTACAAGAGCTGAATGCATAAGCACCCAGACCCAGGAACTCCACCCCCAGGCCATAATCAACAGACATGAACTTCAGTATCCATATAAGCGCTATTTGTCACAGCCAAAACCACACGTGACCCAATTCATCAAAAGTTGAGTGAATAAAGCACGTTCATATAATGGAATGCAATACAGCTATGAGAATGAATGTCGCATGCAAAATGAATTAACTGCACTAGCATGTTAACACACTGCTGAGTGAAATAAGCCAGACACAAAAGGAAACTGAGGATATGATTTCATACAGCACAAAAATAGGCAAAACTGAGATAGATGGTATTAAAAGTTAGGGTGGTAGTTACCCTGGAGTTCTACCATGACTGGAAAAAGGAATGCTGATTATGTTCTGCCTTCTGATAGACCTGCTGTTCAGTCTGTAGACGTTCATCAAACAATCTACCTCCATTACTGTGGGTATGCCATTTTAAACACAAAAATAACCTGGATATATCCCGCCCTTGATTCTCTTCTTATTCAAAACAGTCTTGATTTCTTTCTCCGTCTCACCCTGTAGACTCTAGAACTCTTGAAGTTAAGGCTGTCTTTTATCTTGGGTTCCCTAGTTCCCAAGCAGAGACTGGACAACATCTCCTCTCAATAAATTATCCTGAATGAATGAATGAGAATGTGGTCTCAGCCCCTCTAATTCCATACTCATTCACGATCTTCACTCTAAAGTCTGCACTTTCAGCCTCTTCACTTTCAAGACCTCACCAGTTCTTGATATTGGCCTCAAGAGTCCACTGTGATGATAATATCTGCCTTTTATTTAAGAACTGGCTTTGAGTTGGGAGCTTTAGATAGATTTTTGTCCTTTACCTATCACAAACAGCCTGCAGGTTAGTAATTATTACCCCCACTTTACCGACCAGGAAACCAATGACCCCAGCGATGAAGTAACATCCATACAAATACACCGGTGAAAGGATGAAGAAATAAAATTGAGACTTGGACCTTTCTTATCTCAAAGCCAGAGACCTATCCACAGACCATCCTTGTGACCCTAGATTTAAAAATGTAGGTTGTTGCTTCTCTCAAAGACTTGCTCATCTTCCTTATCCTGAGCGACATCCTCACTGTCCACCTTGTCACCCCAAGCTGCTGTCTTCACCATCTTCCTCCCTCACCCTTCAAACCAGCTCGGTCACTCCACAGTGTTTCCCAAGTGTGATGACCCATCACATTATTCTCAAAACCACAGCATGAGTCTGGGGCTTATTTTCTTTTTCTTTCTGAAGATGACTGTAATTGTCTGCACAGCACGTCTCCTGAATCCAGGCTTGGTTTCCTCTAATTCAGTCTCATGATGCTGCCTCTGAGATCTTCGAAAGATGCAAAATGAACATGTGGTTCCTCATTCACAGGCCAAATACACTGAGGTATATCCTGCTTGACCTGACTACTGCCACACTCTCCAGATCCTGCCTGCCCTACAATTTAGCCATGTGCAGATTTGCCATTCACAAAAGCACCTGCTTTCCTGTCTCAGGGGCCCACATGCAAGGGCTTTATCTCCCTAGAACGTCCTTTCTCCTTGCAGGATGCAACTCAAGCCTTTATTCCCCTGTCAAGCCCCTCCGGCAACGCTGGCATTGCTTTCACATCATAGCCAAGCTTACTGCGTCCTTCTGAGATACCCCTCTCCACAATGTACTGTGATCTTTTGCAGTCTATAGTCTTCATTTTTAGACCATTAGCTCTAAGAAAAAGCCTATTTTTTTTACATGCCCAGACCAGTACACAACAGTAAGTCAAAAATATCTGAACAAGTGAATTAATAAATGAAACCGATTATATATGTACAGGTAAAACTAATGGCAGATAATTTATTGTTTTAAGTAAAACCCAAGAGAATGGTCCAAGCAGAAACAAGGGGAAAGGACTAGGTTGGACCAGGTTATTTCTCTTTGTGATCTCTACTAGAGAGTAGCTCAAAGCTTGAGTTGAAAACAATATCTGACTATGATGTAAATGTCCTCTGGCACACAATGTTCATACTCATTTTCTCCCCCGCCCCTGCTCAACCTCACATCAGCCATCTCCTACCGCGGCCACCGGAGCCATTTGTAATGCAGGGGAGGGATAAAATTCTGGAACGCAAGGACAGGGGTAAAGATCAGTATGGAATGACATGTATTTTGCATTTCTAATTCCTAAACCTTGAGGCGATAATCATCATGAGTCAACCCCAAGTTTTAGGTGACAGGAAAAAATGATACAAGACATATAGAAGATTATTCTCAAAATAACTAGGAAAGAGCAAAACAGTACTTTTATCTCCTGGATCAGTTAACTTGGAAAACAGTAAAAATAAATATTTTTCAGATTATTCTAAGACACAGGACAGAAACATGGACATATGAGCAGCTGAGCGCTGATGTAGTCTCTTCTGAATGGATCCTAAGGAAAGGATCAGAAGGGCTGCTGGGGGGGTGGAGGTTTAGCTCACCTAGCAAGCGTAAGGTCCCAAGTTCGATCCCAAGTACCAAAGGGTGAGGGGTTGCTGGGGCTGAGCATGACTGTAAAGCACAGTAAGAGGGGAAACTTGATGTTTGAAAATTGAGGGAGAGGCTGGGAAAGCATAGGCAGGAATCCTTAATTCACTAATCACTCCAAGGCAGAGGGCACTTAGGCCAAAGGCAGGACAGCGGGTGATAGGCAGAACAGTTCTCTTCCCACAGATGAGGAGGCAGACTAGAGCAGTCTCCAGCCCCTACTGGCCACAGCTTCACAGCTCTCCCAGAATGAAACTGTGGAAAGCTGGGGTCAAATGTCCCCCAGAGACCCTCAGAAAAGCACTAATTATTCTGACTTTCCAACAAGGACAGTGGTGACGGGGGGGGGGCACTTTGCTCTCAGTAGTAACCCTGGACTGCCTTTCCTGCCTCCTTGCTGAAGAGAGAGAGGGCAGGAGGCAGCTCATGTGAAAGATCAGAGGGCAGCTGATGTGAGCTCCTATCAGGGCTCCTTGCACAAAGGCCTGATTATAACATGCATATAAAAATGCGTGGGCAAAACCAAGAGGGCTGGTTCCCCCACCCAAACTCATTTTCCACCCCATGCTTTGAATGCATTTGTGTATACACACCCACTGTCAGACTCAGTTCCTCATGTTGCCATGGAGCCAAAACCTCTGTAGCTTAGAAGGAAGGATCACACTGTTTTATATTTCAAATAGCAGAGGTAAGAATCACTGCATAATACGAACTCCACTGGAATTTCAGATTTTCAGTTGTATTCATGTTCTGCATAAACTCTATTCGAGTTTTTTTGTTTGATTTTAACTTATCCCTTGGAAATGTCCTAGGAAGGTGCTGGCCAAATGATTTTTTTTTATTTCATAGCACGCATATGCCAGAACTTGAAAACATGCATCATGCCTGCCCTTTCTAACAGAGTGTTTATGACCTTACTGCACTAGCACAGTCTATGGGAAGCACAAAATACCAATCAATTCATATTTACTAAATATACTGTGAAACACATAAAACAGCTCCTAACCAGTGACTATTTCCTCTGACATGATAAATCTAAGTATTAGCTTTAGTCTGATAATTACTTTTCAAATAGGCTTCAAAAATCAAACCAATCTCTTGAATACATTGGCAAATACTGCATAGATAAACTTCTGCAAGTTCCTCGTGGATCTCATTTCGAAGCTCCACTTCTAACCAACTGTTTGGAATTAAATAAAAGAATCTGAAAAAGGAATGCAAAGTGAGTTCCTAAGACAAACTCCCTGTCTGGGCAGCCTCTCCCTTTTGGACTGTGCATCTTTTAGGAAAATGATTTATGTGACTTCTGCAAAAACAAGTGCAAAAGAGTTAAAGAAAACAGTAGCGATTTACTACCTGGAAATCGGCTCAGTCCTACTCACGTGTTCTCACACTCTTGAGTCCCAGTTTCTCAGGTAAATTCAGCAATCTGCTGACAAGAAGTTTTGTATTATGACTTCTCCTCCCACAACACATGCATTAAAATGTGACTATGAAAATGGCCTATAGCCGCAACATCTAATCTGTCAGTTTGAAATACGAGTATGAACATGAAGAGGAAGAGGCAAAACAGGTCAGGAATACATGCTGCACCGAACACAAAACACAGTGTTTTACATTAGAAAACAGTTTATGAACAGTTAAATGAATGGCATGGCACTGGATGATAGCACCAAAAATAAAATAAATATCCACAAGTCCATACTGAGAGCCATCAAGCAATCAATAATACTCCCTCCATTTGAGAGATAAAGCATAATTCTTCTGCCCTTAAGAATGAAAAAAAAAATAGCTTACAGAAAGAGAAAAATAGTAACTTTACATGCTCCAGCAGACCCTGCTTTAGCCAAGTGATCCATGTAAAGTTTCCAGTGTTGATGGGATCTTGCCCCCAACAGAATACAATGAAACGGAGCCCTGACCTACAAGGTGTTCTGCACCAGACTCACGACCTCAGTCTACAAAATTCATTGCCAATGCTCTTCAAAACTGCTAATCCTAAATAACACAAGTGGAGTATGTAATGGAACACTATGTTGTGCTAGTATTTGTCACATTACCTTTTATATCCTATTAAATATTTTTTTAAAGTGGGTAGTTAATTAATACTCAATGCACCTTCTCAGGCAAACCAAACTATTTAAATCTGTTAACTGGTCTTTTTCAATAGTAATTCTATTTTGAAAATGATTTTTCTTCTTTGATTTTAATGTTTCGAGAACACCTCTAGGCCAGTTAATCTTTTCTGTTTTGTTTTGGTTGGGGTATTGTTTGGTTTGGTTTGGTTTTTGTGTTTTGAGACAGGGTCTCATTATGTACTTCAGGCTGGCTTGGAACTCATAGGGATCCTCCTGTCCCAGTCTCCCTAGTGCTGAGATGATAGGCATGCACCATCAATCCCAACTTTTGCCAGTTAATCTCAGTTGTCAATTTGATGGTTTTTTTAAATTTTTGATTACTGCCTGGATTAAGAGCCCCTGGAAAGGGGGTTGCTGATGTTCATAGCTAAACACGATGCTAGGAGGTGAGACCCATTTGGAGGAGGTGGGTCACTGGAGGTCTGCCCAAGGAGGGTACATCTCTCTCAGATCCTCTTCCCCTGCCGTGAAGTAAGCAGCTCTGCTCCACCATACCCTTCCACCAAGAAGACCCTGCCTTGGATCCAGTCAACCATGGACTGAAACCTCTGAAACCATGATCCACATTAAAATGTTCCTACTTTAAACTGCAGATGTCAGAGTCACATCTCCAAATGTTGCACACTTTAGTATTTTTCTTACTGCTAAAAGTACAAATGTTTTTATGATGACTAGCAACAAGTGCCTGTTACTGATGACTCCGGAAACTAGTGAAGTCGACTTACTCCCCATTTCAGTGGTACAACCATGCCCTTCTGAGCAGCCAGGCGAGATGCCCCATGCTGCTTGTGGAGAGGCATTCCCCAGGCTCTTGGCTGAATGACAGCAACCACAGCAGCCCACAAGACAGGTGGAGAACTGATGAATAATATGATAAAAATCTGTGTTGAAACAGGATGTTGGAGAGGTGCAGAGGGGCAAAATATCTCATCTATCAAACTATCAAAGCTACTTCAGAACTCCTAACAGAGCCCCCCTGTTGCAAAACTAGTAACAGTGTAGCTATAGATCTTTTCCCAGTGTTTTCCCCTTAATTACAAATGATTTAAGGAACTAACTACTGTACAAACACATCACTTGGCCACAGGGCTTAAAAAGGGTTTACTGACCCACTACCATTGTACTCAGCAGATATGACCATCCACTGAAGACACTTCAGACAGTGACTTAAAAACAAACATTTTTCAAGCCAGAAAGCACGTTTTCAATAAATCTGCCCTTGCATTTGAATGAACTTAAACTTTAAACCACTATTTCTGTTCTCTCATCTATGTCACTTAGTAACAACAGAATCATTTACAGACTCAGGAGCTGTGCTATCAAAATTAAATGCAAGAAATTGTGAAATAAAACTTAGGACTTCGCTTAGACAGAGTCAAGCAGAGGTTTCACTCTCAGAGACACTGCATACTCAGAGCACACGATGCGAGTATTTTCCATTCATACACACACTGATTCTGATAGCTGATATCCAGGTTCATGAAACAAAACAAAAAATGTGAAATCACCACCACGGTGGTACTCTTCGGACTAATTTTTAAATAAAGTGTTACCACAAAATGATGCCTTCGTAGAGCCCATAATACTCATTTCTCTCAATTTCACTCTTGTCTTGCTTTACTGATGATTGCTAAAACAAAACAAATTTTTTAAAATACCCACAACTAAAGCACAGCTGAGTAGCAATCTGCTTCTTGGAAGGAATCTCTGAAGACTTCTCCTCTGGCAGTGTCCTAGCAGTGATCAGTGATCTCACGGCTTCTACAAGGAAGCGCAGTGCCAGGTGGCCCTGCGGAGTGAGGTCGAGGGCCGGCAAGAGGAGCAAGACGTAGCCGGCCCACTCACTGCAGACCAAACGAGTCTGAAACTTTATATCCGTACAAAACTCGAACTTCTAGTTTTTAGACTTATAAGCTCACCGTGTCCCGATTTTCAGCTAGTACCTGACCAGCATCTACAGATGAAGTGAGAAATTACATAGACGGGTTTGAGGGCACATTCTGTTTTGTTTTTTTTCTTTCCACTTATTAAACCAAGCATTCCCCAGCACAACTTAACCGTCCTTTCGATGTGATTCTCTTTAAAATTTTATTTCTATAAACTTATTATTAACATTTTGAAAAGAACACTAGAGAAAAAAGTATTACTGTTACACACACTTTCCTTTGTCTTATAAATTTCCCGAGAAATCTATTGTCCGCTCTGAACAATAGAACATCAAACTTGAAAAGCCTGTGAGAAGGTGCAGTTGCTACAGATTCAGAAGGGGACGTGATGTCACGTTCCAAACGTCACCACACGTGCACAACTATCAGCGTTCTCAGGCCTAAACCCTAATTGCATATGGACACTAGTTCATGTGCTCTTCATAAATGAAAATAGCGCCACCTAATGCAATCAACTGTCGCATGGGAGTGCAAGACGAAACTCCTTTTTAACCCCTCCAAAGAAAAAGAAAGGAACGCGTGAAAACATCTCTACCAAGACTGAGATTTTATAGCATAAAACAATACTTTATTTTCATCTATCCCCAAGTTCATTGTCAACCTTTCTGAGTGGATCTGACATTCACTTTGATATCTCCACACTATTATTTATCAGGTAAGCACGAGCAACCTGTGCTTTTGCATCTATTGACCTGTACTAACAGTAGGCTGGCAGGTCATAAGCACACAATCAGCATGACTCCTCTCCCTCTGGGCCTTATTAGAACCACCATGTTTGCTCAATAACTGTTTAGGTTATCTTTCCTGCATACTTTATATTAAAATTTACCTTCTAAAACCATTTAAGGGAAAGCACTCTTCCATTAGCTATTTAAATTTTCTTCCCCTTCTATGAAGATACTGGAAGAGATACTGAAATCCCATCTCTAAATCAGAGATGATAAATATTCTGATGAACTGTCTGTCAATAAGCTAAATATTTATCAGATAGCAGGTTATTTAAAAATGATGGTTTTAAATTACTGATTAAACCAGCAAAAACATTGAAATATATTATAATATCCCAAAGTATCTTCAATTTAGGCTCCCTTGAGCCACAGAAGGAAAAAACCAACAACAAAGCATAATTTAGAAAATAAGGCCCTGCAAAAGACCAGTAATTTAAAACCACATTTTAAAAATCATTATTACTAAACTTATATTAATTAGTGTACTAAATGCTCAACAGCTAATAATGTCCTAAATGATTAACAACACATGAAAAAATTGACTTCCAAACACAGACTATTAAAAAAAGATATATATACTTATATAAAGGTATATATATATAAATATATATATATAAATATATATAGATATCTATAGATATATCTATAGATAGATATCTATATCAACAATAGATATCTACCTATTGATGGATATATCATAGATATCTATCTATCTATAGATATCTATATATATCCTTTATGGGAGGAGGTAGTTACTAGGAATTGAACCCAGAGCCTCTGTACTGAACTACATCACTACTCCTTCCCCCCTTTTTAAAGACAGGGTCTCCCTAAATCACTGAGCTGCCCAGGCTGGGCTCCAGCTTGAAGTACTTCTGCCTTCCCTGCTAGGATTCCAGGTGTGTCACCATACCTGGTTTCAATACAGTTCTTTAAGTACCAGCAAGACTCACTGTACTTAGAAGTTTTTGAATATAGCATTCATCTAATATCTAAACTCTCAGTCTACAAGTCTATGTTTAACCTCTAAATATTTGATGATTAATTAGATCCTCTACATATTACAGGAAAAAGATGATTAATTCCTCTGGCCATTCATTGATTGTAGAATACACCATTCTAAAAAATCCAGTCCAGTTGACAACAGACCAAGAAGCAACAAGACTACTGATAAATAGAGGAGCATTACTAAAGATAATCAGAGAACAGTGTTACCTTTATGACTACAGCTTTTAAAAACTTTGAAAATATTCATGAAAAACTAACCAGAAATAGATAATACAAAGAAAAGCTGAATTGTTAGAAATAACAAACAAATTTACATCACACTGAGAAATAAAACTAAGTATAACTAATGATAATTAACATTTAGGATATATAGAGTTCATAGAAATGTATTTTTCAAAAATGGATAGTAAATAAATTAGAAAACACATGACAAGTGAATTCAAAAGGATAAATAAAAAAGCAAACTCGATTTTAAAGAAGCTAATCAAAACAATGAAAATTTTTATTTGCTGTAGTCTTGACAAAAATGGAAAGTGATCTAAAAATAGAGGCAGTGTATAATAAAAAAAATTCATGACCTCTGACAAACAATCCCACAGGAAAAATATTGAATATTCAGAAATAAGGGAAGTTTTAGAAAATTCTTAACATTAGACTGGATCAAAATTATCCAGCTATTAAAATTAAAATATGAAAGTTGGAAAAATGGAAATGTTTACAACAGGAAGACTCTGAAAATAAGAATTACATCAAAATCATGATTAAACTATTTCTAATACTTGAATCTGAGCAAAGACCAGAATACACAAGGAAAAATTTCTGAAACCTGATACACTGCAGAAGGTGAGGACATACATATGTCTTTTCTCTATCTGTGCTACAATATTGCTTGGGTGTAAATGTAAAACTTACAAGAACAAATGAATTACAGTCATCTGGTCACCTCCAAAATATAATCTTCTCCATTCCTCTATGCCTACCGTAAAGCGATGACTGTCCAAGGGAGAATTCATCAATGGCCCAACCTCCAAAACCAAAGCAGCCTCAAATGTTACATGAAGGATCCACACCACATCCACATTCTCTAGCCATTATTCCATGACAAGTTTTTTTTTAAAGCTTACTGTAGAACATGAGGTTAAAGAGTCTTTATGCTTTCTCCTCTTCATTGTACTAGCTCCATCATTTCTATGGGAGCTCAGTGCACACTACCAAATCATGTTTGAATACAGGCAGTTCTCAACTTACAGACACCTGACAAAAACCAAAAATAAAAGCAACTGCTGCTGTCCCCGGGTTGTCGCCTCCTAACATCACCAGAGGTCCTGCTATTACTCCTGGAGAGAATCAGCTGTTGTGAAGAAATTTAAAACTTTTTGGAGAATTCAAGAGGAGAAAGATCGCAATAAAAGCAGGACTGAATGAGAAAACCACGCTGAGCCGGTTTCCTCAGTAGTACTCAATAAGCCTTGAATGAATTAATAATTAACTAATTTCCATGTTTGCCCCTGTAATTTAAACCTCAATACTTTACCCATCTCCTGCCCCAACAGCCTGTTAACAAGCCTCTTTCTTTGGCTCCTGATTTTTGGAGTTGGGAGTCAGAACCCAAAATCAAACAGCCATGATCAACAAGCTGACCACTGGACATTTCACAGGGGAAAGCTTGGGGCAAAGACCCCCAAAAAATCTATCCACCATAGTGCAACCAAAAAGCATAGGACACAGAGACAAGAAAAGACAGAAACAGTGAAAAAGGTTGAAAGTGTATTAATAAAAATGCCAAATGAAAAATTGGGAAAATGAGAATGTGACATAGAGGCAGTAAATATGGTATCCAAGTGAGGATATACCAAGACTGGTGCATGGTAAGCCTTCTCTGATCTCCCAAAGACTGCCAGTCTGATGTGTTCCTCTGACTTCTCTTGGATGACCTTAAAGATTCAGAACCATCTGGAGCATAACTGAAATCTAGCAACTTCTCAATTTATTTCACTCTCTAGATTGCTAGGTAATCATTTATCTTCTGAAATTTCAAGTCACTCCTTTGCTCAAAATTATCTTGCTCAACTCATCTTACCAGTGGAATTAGGAAAATCACAGAAAATCACACTTGGCAGGGCATAAAGCCTTTTAGCTCAACAAGCCAAAGAAAGGACACAGCAACTTCATTCTTTTCATCCAAGATCCAGCACAACAGAGTTAGCAGTCCAGGCTAGGCTGCATAGGATTCCCTGATCAGACCCAACACATTTCCACCCTCTGGCCTTTGTCATTATTACCATGCGGCATATTTCAGGTATACGAAGAGTGCTCTCCACAGTTTAGCAATAACCAATCAGCCACATGAACGGACCCTACTTTCATTTGTAACATTTTCTCCACGAAGAATGCCATCTCCCAAACTCACCTGTGCTTTCAGAGATGCTAACCATTCCTCAAGGCCCACATCTTCCATAAAACCTTTCCTTGTACCTGCAACTGACCTTAATAATTTTCTCTCAATTTTCACTATATTTAGTCTATGTAGGGTTTTTTTTTTTTGCACATTCTGTCTTCTAGTATGATGAATTCATTATGCTTCCGTGTGATTACCAATACTACATTAAAATGCAAATGGCATTCTATCCAGTTCCTAGCCCACTGCCAAAATCAAAACAGGCACTTAGATCACTGTTGGCTGCAGTTTCTGACAAGGAAGGAAAGACAGATGATTCAGGAACTAGAAAAGTCTGAAGATTTCGTTTTGACTAAAATGGAACATAGCAATCTGAGACTTACAGCTAAATTTTGCTGCTTTGGTGCCTTCATGCCCAATGGCTTAAGGGTAACATCAAGTGGTAGAGCATTACTGTCAAGACACACTTTACCCTACTTCAAACTTTCGCCCAAGATCAAATTATTTACCTGCGGGGGAAAAAACTTCCTCTCATCTCTTCCTTCCTTCCCCAGAGAAAAATAACTTCTAAGCTCCATGCAACTAATTGAAAACTCAGATATGAAGCAAAGTAAAAAGCAACCACACACAGTTTAATTACAACATTAAAAAACAGCATTTCAGCCAGGCATAGAGGCACACACCTGTAGCCCCAACTACTTAGGAGGCTGAGGCAAAAGCATCAGTTGAGCCCTGGAGTTTGAGCCACCCTGGGCAACGTAGCGAGACATCATCTTCAAATAAATAAAAAAAACTAATTTCTTTATCAGGTAACAAAAGCCTGCCAAAGGGCAAGTTTAAAAAAGACAAACCTGAAATACTGAGAAAGCAGGTATGTACTTTCAGAGGTATCGAAATATGTTTTTCTTGACTATATGGAACCCATATATCAATGTGGCACATAATATACATTTTAAATAGTATTCAGGTTAAAATATCTATTTTTAATAGATGTGCCATGCTCCAGGGAAACTCATGGTACATTAAAGGGTAATTAGCCACACAAAATATGATCCAGCATTAGCTATATAGAAAGAGGTATCTTCAAGTTGATATACTCGGAATTTGAAGATTATTAAATGTTACTTATGTGGCATGGGTATGTTGTATATTGGCTGATGATTCAAAATATTTTAGTATGTAACTACACATATATGGCATTTATAATCTAAAAACCCCGTGTCGTTTAAGACAATTTAGAAATGAAGAAGGCAGGGGAGAAGAGAGTACCTGGGAATTAAGTACATACTGAGCACAACAAAGAGAACCTCACACACTAAACATTTTTTGAAATTACACACATCTAAAAGGCAGAAAAAAAAAAAACACCTTGCCTCTCATTATCATGAACATAGGTTGTGATGGCAAACTTATTTATTTGTTTGATTTACTAGAAGAGCCCAAGAAACTCTCCTGCCACATACATTCGCTCTGGGGACACAGCATCCAGAGGAGCAGGCGTGGCCTCAGCCCTGATGAACTTCAAGTCTAAGGAGAAAGACCAGCAAATCGCTGCTGTCAACAGGAGAAAGCTCTCAGTAATGCCTTCAGGCATCTGCTGATCTCTTCCTTCTTCAGTCTCCTCTTTCACCATATACAGCTTTGTTCTGCTTTTTAAGATCCTGTTTCTCTGATTTTTGCCTTTATCTACAGCCTTTCCTTCTTCAATTTAACTTGCAATCAAAGAGCCATGCTTCACCTGTGACTGTCTTTCCATAAGCATTCCAGACACTACGCTGATCTTTTCTGTATGGCTACATCACCAAGTTATTAAAACCAAATCTAGGTCCGGAGAGACTCCCAAGCACGAGGACCAGAGTTCAATCCCTGGTACCAAAAAAATCTAGGGCTAAGGATATAGCAGACTGGTACAGCATTGGTCTAGCATATGCTAGGGCCTGGGTTTAGTCCACAGAAATGCAAAATAAAACAAAAAATGTCTGAGCCTAAATAACACTAAGCAAGCTGAGTGAAGGTTAAATAGGTGCTTTATATAATTGTAATATACAATTTTATGCATTATCCAATCCTTACTTCTGATGTTCAGTATTATTTAACATCCCATTGACCCTGGCATATAAGAATTCAATACAAACAAATGTTTTACCCAAAAAATTCCTCACTTTTTCTTCAACTCCTTTCTTTAAATTTTCAAACCTTCTTTTTCAGAGCAATATCCTTACTGCCAGAAAAATCTTCAAACAGTATCTCAATATTAGAGCCCACTATTTCTCAAAGAGCAGCCCTGAGATCATCTGAATTAGAATTACCTAAACTGTTTTTGAAAATGTAGGTTTCCTGTACCCCATCTCAGACCTACTGAATCACATGTAAACAGCTTAAGGACCTGAATTTTTTTTTAAGTACCCTGGGAGTCTGCTTTGCAGGATACAGCCTGAAACCACTGATCTAAGTACACAAACAGCACTTACTGAAGATGTCAGTCTGAGCCCTGAACACCCACATCCTCGAGTTAACTATCACGGTGCAACATTCACTCAGTGTCCCTTTCTGCAAAGCACTGGATATTAAATTATGCTTAAAAAGCTCTAGAAAACCAGAGGCATGTGTAGGTAAATGGATGCAACTTGAGAACATAATGTTATGTGAAATAAGTTAGATGCACAAGCTCAAATACTGCATGGTATCTCTTATATTAAAGAAAAAAAAATATATATATACACACACACACAAATAAAGAGCACAAGAGAAGAGAGATAAATAGTAAGGACAAGTCCAAATACTTCCCCCAATTACACAGTCTGTTTTTTTAAAAAATATTTCAATATATATGCTAATTTCTTTCATTTATACTAATAATTTATCTTAGTTCATTGGAAACAAAAGTTGTATTACTATTTGTTTCTTTTTTGTAAGAATCTTTTTGTTTTTTGTGCTGTGTGGAATAACTACCTCAAAGATAACAAAATAAAATGTAGTTACTGTAGTTATCTTGGGTATAAAAATCTGTTATAGTTTTTCATGAAATTAAAAAAAATAAATGCATAACAGGTAAAAAAAAAAAAAAAAAGCTCTAGAAAATAAAGTTTAAAGCCCGTCTCTGCCCAAGGAGCTCCCACTCTAAACAGGAAGACAAGGTAGAGATAATCAAAGTACACAGCATGTGACAGTTCAGGAGTCCGGAGCACAGGTGTGTACACTGAAATGCAGACTAAAAAACAGCAACACATGTTAGGACTCAGACCAAAACACTTCCAGTACAACACTAGGGAAGAATTCAAAAGGAGAGATTTTCTAGTGGGTCTTAAAGACATGCGGGGATGGCCAAAGGACATATACAATCAAGGAAAGATATGTATGATCAGATCTCCTGGGACCACAGACAACACAAAAGAGAAACAGAAATGCCCTGCAGATAGACAGACAGACAGACAGACAGATATTTAGATCTTGATTTGGGAAAAAGAAATCCTGAAAAGAAGTTTTTCTCAATATGTATTATGTTTTGCAGCAGACAGAAGGTACTGTTGTTCTGCTTACAGATATCCAGTTTACAGATGAGGAAACTGAGGAGAACCTGAGGCCCTTTGGCCAAGTTCTCACTGTGGGCAGAGACGATTCTTCCCTTCTATCAGGGACTCACGTTTGCTCAGCCTGACAGCCTCCAGTGAGAGGACTTCAGAGCAGTCATACTTCTCCCTCTGTCCATTTCCAGGGCCCACAAGGGAAAAGAGGAGTGTGAGTGTAGATGTGTATTTGGGCTGTGTGACGTGCATGCGTGCACATGTGTGTGCACAGGTATGCACGAGGTGGGAGATGTCACTCATTTAACTGACTCCTCGCCATTTCCTAAAGACTTCATGTGTGCTTTAGTGTTTGCACAGATGCTTCCCTGGCAGCATATTCGGATAATCACACTGAAAAGTAAGTCAATCAAAGTCTCTACGATTTGTGATCAAGATAATCATCCACAATCATTGTACTGGGATAGTGATAACACATGCTCTACCTGCCTAGGTTTTCCAATATGACAGCTGCTAACCGCACAGGACTATTTGGATTCAAGTTCCACAGCTGCACTAGTCACATTTCAAGTGCCCCAAGGCACTTGTGGTGAGTGACCACCATACCAGCCATTGAGACCCAGGATGTGCCCATCATTGCAGAGAGCCAACTGGAGGGCAGTGCACTGGAATGCGTCCTTTCCAGAAACAGAACTACAGAACTACAGGTCCCAATGTATATAAGCATCATTAGCTCTGAGTAATTTTAAAGACATGCAAAGAGCAGTAATCGAACTCCTGTACTTACCCCTCAAAGAAATTCATCTCTTCTAACTCAGAAATCCATTAACCCCCTCTATTTATCCACCTCTCGGTCCATGGCTGACTTTGTCCTGGCTTCACAAGTGGAAGAACTCCTACTTCCCCTGCCATAGACTCCGCAAGGCCAGCAGAGCACAGGCTCCCAAACTAACACAGTACACTGAGTTCCACCAATGTAGGGCACGGTTTTGATTAAAAGATTACCAGGCGAAACCCATTACTAATGGGAACACCCAGAGAATAAAAGTGTAGACATAAAAAGAAGAAAGAAGGAAAGTCTAAGGCATGATAATGTTTTGTGCTCCTTTCATAATAAATGCTTAAATGGAAATGTTGCTTGCCGGAGAAGAAAAAAATAATCTTACCAGTGGGTATGAAAATGTACTTAACTGACATAAATCAGAAAAGCACTGATCTATGACCTGCACTATAGCACTGTTACTGGCCAGCACAAAAAGACTGAACCTTTACCTACCTCAGGTTGACAAAACCAGCACCACCACAGGAACCAGACTGCTTAACTTAGAGGAGCTTTTCAATGCCATTCTTATTCAACTAGTTACAGCATTCTCAAACCTCAAGCCTTGGGCTCCACACGAAACTCACTCTGACAGATGTCTCTGGAACACTAACAAAGTCAATGTGTTTCATGTTTTCATTAGGATAGTTTCAAAGTATCCATATAAAATATGACTAATATCTGATTTTTAAAAACCCTACTGAGGGGCAGATCTCATCAAGACACTCTGGATGGGCCTACGAAGAAGGAAAACCCCGAACGGGCAGAGCAAAGCGATCGCAGCTCATTGTTCTTGTGGGCAATGTTGATGCACTTTCTCATACTCCTGTAAGGGTTTGGCACTTCCGCACACGCCTGGGAAGCCAGAGATACCTACAGGGCCACCTCCGAGGAGAGGGAACTTCACAGGAAATGAAGCCTAGCAACAGCACTGATGACAACTGAAAGATTCAAGATAAAGCCCGAAGGGTAGGGTGCCGAGTGTGGCCTCCAGAGGAAGTGAAACTTAAATCGGGGCTGAACATACTTCATTTTCCGCAAGAAAAGTCACCTGCCCTTGTCCCCTCCTCGTCTTCGCCTCCATCTCTCAGCTCACCATCCTGACCCTCCTTCCCTGCCCACATTTAGCTCGATGACAGGTGACAAACCAAAAGACCAACCCTGCAGAGTCCCAGACCAGACCTGTCACGGCCGCAGTCGCACATGTGTTGCACACTTCTCCCACCCTACTGTACCCCAAAACCGGGCCACATTAGAACCTCCACACATTATGAAGTTCTCACTATATGAAAAAAGAGGCCTGAGCCCGAGATGCGTTCATCAGCATTGCCCACACCAATAAGCTACGATCACTTTTCTCTGCCTGTTTAGTGTTTTCCTTCTTCATGGGGCCATCCAGAGTGTCTTGATACATGGGATTTTCCCCTTGATAGGGTTTGCGGTCCCAGTGCAGGTGAGGGACACAATGCTTAAGCACTGGGCTCTGGCACCGGCCCCTTGAATGAAAATATGGGCTTCACCGTGGATCCATGAGTAACCCTGGCAGTGTTATGGTTTACTTCTAGATGTCCTCCCAAAGCCTGGTGTGCTCATAGGTTGGGCTTTGGGAAAGTGAGCATGAAAGGAGGAGGTGGTCACTGGGGGTGTGGCCCACAAGGGTCTCTGTCCCTTCCTGCTCCCTGATCTCTCTGAGTCCTGCTGCCTTGCCATGAGCTGCTTCTTAACTGCAGTGCCCCCCTGCCATGCAGCCCTGCCTTGCAGCCAAACAACTATGGGACTATGGACTCACTCCTTTACAAACTATGAGCCAAATAAACTTCTCCTTTTCTAATTTATGGGTGCCAGGTATTGTGTCCCAGCAAGGAAAATTAACACACTGGGCAAGGTCTTTACCTTCTTTGTCTTAGTACCTCCTTGTTTATAGTACTTTTTTTATTTTTTGCAGTTCCAAGGATGGGACACAAGAGCTCACACATGCTAGGTAAAGCACTGCAGCACTGTAGCCCAATCCCTAATCCAGTGGTTCTGTTTTCTCATCTATGTATAGTTACCTTATACCATTGAATCTAAGCTACCCACCAATTCTAAACATGTGCATTTTTTCATATTTTAACATTTATGAAACCAGAATGTCTTCATATCAATGACATTTTTCAATTAATTGAAAGCCCTACATTTTCTTCTCATAGACATTCCAAATTCTATCTTACATCTGATGGCACCTTACAGAATGAGATATAGTGGAAATCACATCATAAGGTTTTTGATAAAGATTAATTAACTTAAGTGAAGGATTTAGAACAGCAGTTGACCCTCAGTAAGCTGTTCAGTTACTAATTACTACTATCAAACTTATGACTCTGAAAATGGGCAGCCATTAGCAAAAATCTTTATATGTTTACTCGTAAATCATGTGTTAGAATGACGGCCGGTACTGGGCCTGTAGTTCCAGCTACTAGGGAAGCTGAGGCAGGAAAATCCTTTGACCCCAGGAGTTTGAGGCCAGCCTCAGAAACATGAGACCCTGTCTCAAAAAAATAATAATAAAAGAAAGAAAGGAGTGAGGTTAAATGTATTCTCAAAATGTGACATACTTCCAGCTGCAGGCACAGTGCCTGGTACAGACTCAGTTCTCAGTAAACTGCTGACTAAAGCGACTGAACATACAGCCTAGGCTTCCTCCAGCCAACTGTGCCCTGTCACACACAAACGTCTAGTATGCCTCCTCCGTAAAGGGAAGCAATAGGCACATGGTTCTCTTATGTTAAACAACACAGGGCAGATTCTTACTTTTTTAAAGGCTGTGAACACTTCTCCAGTGTGAGATTCCTTGCAAGTTTTCATCTCTCCTAAGGCTCTCTCTGCCTCCACTTCCCACAAATTTAAATTTTGAACCTCATCCATGAAGGCCCAAGTCAAATTTTAGCTCCTGTAAGAAATGTTTTCCCATGTTATTCTCCCCCATTCGGACTTCTTTTTATGCCTTCCCATCAATCAGTCTCAGCTACCACAAACACTTGATTTGGATCTCACTGAACTGAATATTACTGTCTGTCTTGTGTTTAAATGCATGTAAAAAGAGAATGGTGTCTCCATTGTCTCTACTGCCCTGGAAGGCTTTACAAGTTTTCCTGTTATGCACTGAATTGCGCCCCCTCCCCTAAAAAAAAAGATAAAGTCCTAACCTCAGTACCTCAGAATGGGACCTGATTTGGAAAATCGGTGACGGCACCTGTAATTAGCTAAGATGATGTCACATTTAAGTGAGGCCGGGCCCTAACCCAACACGAGTGGTGTCCTTAGAGTAAAACAGGGAGGTGGGGCAGGGGTAATTTCCTGCGAAGTCGGAGCAGAGATTGGAGAGATGATGACGAGGCAAGCTGTGCCGGGATTGCCCTGCCACCGCAGGCAGGGGAGGAGCCCCGGAACAGCTCCTCCTTCCTAGCCCTCCCCAGGAACCAACCACGTGGGCAGCTTGATCTTAGACTTTCAGCCTCCAGAACTAAGGCTGGAAATCACTGTGTTCTCAGCACCCCAGTCTGCGTACTTCCTCACAGCATTCCCGGCAGACGGATGCCGAGACCCTGGAACCCCCTTAAGGTTGGACTGCTTGCGCTGGCCAGCCTCTTAATCTTCTTGTGGTCTCGCTCCACCCTTGGATCAGAATTGTGAAGGTCGGGAGTTCCTCTAGGGCCGCCCCGAGCCCCGTCCCCTTCTTATGCTTCATTTTCCCCTCTGCCCCTCATCTACTCCAACACAAACACCATCATTATACTGCTGCCTCCCAAACTGCTACGCCAAAGGACGCTCTCCTCCACACCCACGCGCCCAGCTTGTTCTGTGACACCAGGCTACTTTTCCATTGAGATAATTCAAAGTCACTTTAAATTCAGCAAGTTCAAAGTCACCACTCTTTAAACCCACTCCCTCCTTCCCTCTCAGGCACACAAGCTACATATCTAGGTCTCCTCCTCTCACCACACCCAACCCACCACCAAGCCCTAACAGCTCTTGAATTTCTCAGGTCTCCTGCTCTCCCTTCTCTACTTCCCACCTGCAGCTCTTGCTTCATTAACTGGAGTGGGTTAATCCGGTATGGTGAACCACTCCATGGATTACTGCAGCAGCCCCTTAACGAGCTCTAGATTCCTTCTGACTGCTCCCCAGTCCAAAAACACACTGAGAAAACTTCTTTTGGTAAAAACCAAAATCTTAGACTAGGCCCTCATGGACTGGGCCCAGCCAACTCTTACCACTTGGCCTCTCTTATCCTGGGGCTCAGGGTCAGAGTATTCCCTTATGTCTCTGATCCGAAGACGACCCTCTCTCCCTGAGTCTGCCAAAAAATGAGACGTCTCTGTGTTCCTCTCTCCTCACACTCTGTTCATTCCCATCAGGGCAGCTAAAATAACTTTATAATCATGTATCTGCATGCCTATGGTTTACTACGGATGAGTGTCCCAGACCTATGTTCCTCCTGTTCTATCCCCAACCCTTGGATTGATGGCTGGCCAGTAGCACTCATTAAATATTTGTAAACAAGTTAATGAATAGTAAGGAAACATCATGTACAGTGTATACTGAAAGAAGTTACTATTTTAATCATCTACCTGTTACAATATAAACTCTCTTAGTAGAAAGATATGTATGGTATCTTTTTAATTTTCCAAAAGCTTACTACTATAGCACAGTAGACATACAAATAATGTTACAGACCATAGTTCAGTGTAATTTAACTGGATTTAAATGCATTTCTTCCATTATGGCACTGTTTGTAGTTATACCGCCATAAACAATGGTTAATTTATGTCACTCAAAATTTCAAATCTGGTTAGCTTATAAATTCTTTCCTACTCTTAACAGTCCAGATACGAGTAAATGAAAGTTAAATAATTATTTCACAGGTGATGTCATAATTGGCTTTATTGTTAATTCTTCCTTCCCTGTGATTATCAGCATACTTGATAGGAAAAATAGAATATGCTAATAATGAGAAAAATAAAAACAAGTATTTGCCTCGACAAAATGAAAGGGTCACTTGCTTCAGCCCAGTTACAAAATTTTGCTGAAATTTTTCTGAGTGCAGATATTGATACAGTGGCTGGAGAAAAGAGCAAGAGCTACCACTGCAGAAGCCAGATGTGTGAGGAATTTCCAGGGAAAACACACCCACATCACCACAGCTAACAACCCTGACATACACGAATTCCAAGTTGTTAACATTATGCTCTCATTAATAGAGATGACAGAGAATGGAACACGTCTTTTCTAAATGACAAGGAGATGCTAATATTTTAGAATTTATTTTTATTATCTAAGAAGCTTCAAAACAGCTTCAAATGACAGTTGTACTCAACAGCTGTCTCAAACCTGGTACGAGGAAGTCCAAAATAAAGACAGCAAAGCTGACCAACATCCTCAATCACATCTGTATAGCAGATAAACAAATTTTACTTTTCATGCAACCAAGTTTTTCTATCGTTTTAACAAGAGCAAAGTCAGTATGAAATGAAACTGCCACCAGCCTCTACTTCTCAACGCCTGCTTCCGCCCGACCACCTCCTCCCTAGAACCTTCCTATTTTTATTATTAAACAAGCTCAGAGTTAAAACTGCTGCCGCACCCCAAGGGTTTCGTGAATGTGGTTGCTTCTTCCTTCTGGCTGCTTCCTCCTGGCCCTTACACTCTACTGGGTCCCCTATCTTTAGATTCAGTTTTGAATACAGACGCCACGAAGAGAAACCGAGGACAGCATTCACAGTTCTGATGCCTCTCGCTGTGTTCACCTACTCTGCACTGGCTGCTCAACTCTACGGGCCTGCAGTTCTTTCACGATTGCCTAGGAGACTCGGGCCCCGGGAGGTCATGCCCACCTGACCTCCTCATAACGCAATACCCTGAAGCACAGCTGTAAAAACAGAGCACTCTAATAACATCTACTCACGGACACGCAACAGAACGGCCTCTCAGTGGTAGGGAACTAGCGTGTTTGCGTAATTACATAAAGGTGAAACAAATGAATAAAAGAGGTTTAAGTTACAGAAATGCATTTTCTCACAATCAAGCTACATAAAACAAACTCTGTGAGGTATAGGTTCTAACCACTTAGAAAACAGTGATGGTATAAAAGCTCTTTAAGTGAGAGAGCCTGAAGTCTCAGATCAAATCACTCCCATTTTAATTCTCTTTTAAATATAAACATCTGTAGTTAACACATTCATGCATTTCCTCATGGCCTATAACTCCCCACAGATCACTGTCACACAATTTTGACTATTCTAAAAGCCCATTCTTCTTTCATTTAAATATCATTATCCAGTATCATTATCAACTCCGAGTTTATCTATCCATCCTGTTATTCTAACTAGTTAACGACATTTTCGCTCACTCAGACTGGCTTTCTTAATTCCAGTGTGTTTCTGGTATATGTTTTTATTTTAGGTCTATAAAAACACAAGCAAAAGGAACTCTCAAAAAATTATAAAGACCTCTGAAGCAAGTCATCTCAAGTCCCTTTCCTCACGAGGCAAAAATCTAAATAACAGAAATAAAAGGAAAATTACAAAATGATTTCTGCAGAATGCCCTTCACTTATGTGAAATATATAAAATAAGCTCTGCTCTTCCTTTTAACAGCAGTTTTCTTTTAGAGCTTTATACTTAATATTTGATTCATAATTGTATTTTAAAAATTAAAAAGTGAATGATGTTAGATTATCACTGGATAGGCCAGGAAAGCACTTTACCAGTGGAGACTGAAACAAGGAAATATCTACAAATATCTATGCAAATCTAGGTCTAAAGTAATCTCACATATGAGCCTTTTAACCCCAGAATCACATTGGTATTCATGAAACATGTGATAATGCAGTTTATAATATGGGCAATGTTTCAGCCTTCTATCCCAGTGCCCAGTGTTATAAAATCCTCTTATTTGCCTTCTACAAATAAAATCCATGTTTAGAAGATGTTAAAACTATTAAAATTTAGGAAATAAAATGTAAGCTACATTAACTAAGACTAGTAAACAGCATTTCAGAATAATTTTAAGTTTACTTAGTTAAAAAACCAATACCCTTACATAGATCTCATTCAATTTCTTACACATTTATAGTGACTATGCTCTAGTCATATTAATAAATCATAAATAGATCTATACCAACTCTCTATTAGCCCCTGATGGTAAAGAGTCAAGAATCCAATACCTCACAGACATCTCTGTAATAATCACCTACTCGAACATTTTAACTACAGGAGTTATACTCTATTCTGGGTAAAAACATAAGAGTTTTCTAAGAACTATTTAATGTCCTGAGATATAAACAAACTTTTCAAAGGTATTTCTGTAGTAGGGAAGTTCGCAGCTCAATCTTCCTACAAGTCCAGCAAACATTTCCTTAACCATTCATTCCAGCTCCAAAGAATTGTGGCCCCAATTTGCATAGCTGTCTCATGAGGTCACACAGTTACTGCCAAAAAGAAAGTCATAAAAGTGAGAAGAATGCCTCCTCTGATGTATTCACCCACCTATTCATTACTGTGTTATCTTGGTAGCTCCCAAGACTTGACCTCCAAAGGACGTGGCACTGGCTTTGATCCAGTCCTGGATCTTTCTATATCAGCAAACAACTCACAGCTTTGCTTGTTGGTGGTAACAAGGTGGTCCCCTTTTGTACATCCAAGTAACAGATTTATATTCCTGGTGTCACACAAACAACCAAGTCCCCACCTTATGGCTCAGATCTAATACGCCCCCTAAAAAGTCTCCCATTCAGGGGTGGGGCTTTTGGAAGGGAACACTATACTCATCAGGTCAAAGCTGACTGTGCTGTTTGGTTGGAGGTGGGTCACTAAAGGCATGGCCTGCAAAGAGCATTCTTGTCCCTGGCTTCTCCCTTCTCTCTCTCGGCTTCCTGGCTGCCGCCATATGGTGAATAGTTTTCCTCCGCCAGGCTCTTAGACTGTGCCATTCCTGACTTGGAGCCAGCTAACCATGGACTGAACCCCCTGAAACTGAGTCAAAATAAACCTCTCCTTTAAGTTACTGGTGTCAGATATTATGTGCCAATAATTGGAAAGTAACTAATACACTCATGACACACAGCAGGAGAACTCAGTTGGCAATTCTCCAACTACCAGAAAATAAATTCCTAATATATCTTATACTCCAAGCTTTATTTCTTTAGATGCTAGATTATTTATTTTAACAGATGAATAAATTTGCTTTGGCAGTGGGGGGGGCGACTATCATCAACAGGAAGAAAACATTTTAAATTTTTAATTCTCTGAATAAATAATTATACTATCTTTTTTCCTAATCCGGTCCTTCATTCACCCATTAAATGCACCAAATGTATACTAAGCTATAATAAGGAACCAGGCCATGTAGTCACTGAAAAGAGAAATCTGGAATTTGAATTCAGACTGTCTGAACTTAAACTGAAACTCTAAAACATACCATCTGTTTATCCTTGGACAAGATATTTAACCTTCCTGTCTTTTAGATTTTCATCAGTAAATCACGGAGACGAACAACCTTTCCTCATAAACTAAAGCCTATGAGATAAATAGGAAAACAAATTAATTAAAACAAAGGTTCTAGAAAAGTGGCACTTGATTTTTAAAAAATTATTATGAATTAAAATTTCTTGATGTGACAAGTAAGGCCGAGTTGCCCCATCCCTACTGGAGACTGAAAATAAATGGGAGTACAAGCAAAGTTCGACCCACTGGTTTGTCCTCAGCTGAGAGAATTAGGGAGAAAAGTATTATAAAATGTTTTTGGAAATTCTAGAACTTAATTCTCTTTTAGTCAGAAAAGCTGGGGTCTGATTTAAATGCCTCCCCTACATTTACCAAGAGTCACAGATTAAATAGCCATTTCACTAAAGAGAAAATGAAAGGCAAAAATAAATACCAGAAATAACTGCCAATCTCCCAATTACTCAGTCACTTTCAGGTCTTTTATCACTTGAAGTCTCCATGGGGTATTTAGTGCCGATGCTCACAGCCTCCTTAGGGAAACTCTCAACTCTGCCGGCTTCTGAGAGACTCTTAGTTGCCCTCCACATCTCTAGCCCATGTGGTGTTCCTTTACTGATGTGGTCTGAGGATAGCAGCTATGCGCTCAGTGTTTGATAAATATAAATGGCACAAATAAAAATCAAGTAGTCTTTTTAAATTTTAAAATTACAAGATCCAAATTCTTTTCCCCTTACCACATTTACTAAACGTGTACTAAGGACCAAGTACTTGGATCCATTAAATCCTCTTGTCTTGCTCAGGAGTTATGCTCCTGCTACAGATGAGGAAACTGAAGCTAAGAAAAAAAGCATAGCTTGTCCAAGGTTGCACAAATAAAAAGTGACCATAGCAATGTTCAATCCTCAGCAGGCCAGCTCTGAAACCTACACTCCTGACCAATGACTCTTAATCTACCGCAAATCTGATTAAGCAATAGAACTGGCTCTTCAAGGAGAATTATGGGACTTACACCCCTTAAAGACAAGTTTTTAAAACCATTTTGTCTATGCATGAGCATGTAAATATAATGCATCCTCCAGAAAACAAAGATGTTTTTCTGTAAACCCTACACAATATCTAACACCCTATTATCAATAAATTAATAATAGTAATAAATCAGCTGACTATGAATAACCAGTACAACTAACAATAAGAAATATTTTATTGTAAAGGTACAAGATCCCAATAATGAATGTAACTGAATTGTATACCTAAAATGTACCAATAAACTCAATGAGGAAAACGAATTTTAAATATGTATTTTATAGAGCCAGGCGTAGTGGCTCACGCCTGTAATCCCAGCACTCGGGAGGCTGAGGCAGGAGGATCGCTGTGAGTTCGAGACCAGCCTGGGCTACACAGTGAGTTCCGGGTCAGTCTCAACTACATAGTGAGACCCTGTCTCAAAAAACAAAACAAAACAAAACAAAACAAACAAACAAAAAAATATATATATATTTATATTGTGTGTTTGGGTTTTTTTTTTCCTGGTACCAGGGATTGAAATAAGGACTTTGTCTTTGAGAGGCAGGCATAGTGCCACTGAGCTAAATCTCCAGCCCTAAAAAAATATATTTTTCAAGACACGGTCTCACTACATAGAAGTAACACGTTAATGCTATATGTAACAGTTACCACTGTGGTAGTGACAATCTCCTACGTGCTATGAGCATTTTTACTTAGCTCTGTCCAACCGAGAGACTATACTGAATGCTTCGGAGAAGAATGCTTTAAAGACTGTTCATACACCATACCAAATAATATTCCGGTTGAGAAGCTCCACTGGAGGGATCCCAAACAGCCTGTTTCATTTGTATGCACTTTACTTAGATAGAGAAACCCCACAATTAGATCAGTGCTTTCAGGAGATGAACATCAGTTTCTAAATTCCACAGTCAAACATGCATTTTGTCCCAAATATTTACTGAACACCAAAATTTGCAGGGCCTAATGCAAAATGAAAATGTAAGGCCCCTTATTTTAAAAAAGTTCAGGACAGGTACAGAAGAGCATAAACCAAACTCAGGGACCTTCTGATCTCGGGGCCACTACGGAAGTCCCAGCCCCAGGAAGCCAGCCCTGGAGAGCTCTCCTTAGGCAGTGCAGGAATAGCCAGTGCCCTTTAATCTATCTCAATTAAACCCAATCCTATGGGGGGAGGCCAAATATAGCATCAAAGATCTTGTCAGGCAAAGAATAGTCAAATAAAAATTATGATTAAGCTCTTTAAAAAAATGCCCATAGATCTCAAACTGCTACTTAGAGCTTCAGGGTTAAAGTGCAAGTTAAAATTACTCAAATTCAAGTGGGCTGCTCTTAAGCTTCCCTAAATGTGTTCTTTTGTAACTCAATAGGTCAATGAACTTTAAAAAAAGAAATATGACTTTCATCAGTTGAAAAGGAGGAGTTACAGATCACAGGAATAGTAAACAAAGCATCAGCGTTGCCCTATTGCTAAATACTATGCATCTTCTAATGTTTCAAGTAAATAAATGTTTACTGGCACACCTGTGATGTGTTTACATATAATACATGTCTACTTTTTAAAATCTAGAAAGGTCTCACTCTTGCTGAATTTAAGCCACTAGACAAGAAGCAAACTCCAAAAGTATGGCCTAGGAACACAAAACAGCACAGGAAATCTGAGGAACAGCTCTCAGCACCTGTGCCAGGACCAAATGCTCTGAGCGGGGCACCATTCTGGGCCCCAGAATTCAGCACAGATGAGTAAAACCTGTCCTTGTTTGAGCAGTTCAATGGGAAAGGCAGATAGCCAACAACTAATTCTATTTTAAAATACTTTAAGAAATACTTCAAATTATAATTCCAAGATAGAACGAGGGACATTTATTCTGGGATTTTCAAACTTTTCAAATGGGCCTCAACCAGCCTCACCAGAAAAGTACTCTAGGCCACAAGGAAGGCACAAAATTTTTCTCAACACAAAAAGTAGGATACAGCCCCTAAGTAGGTATATTTGTAATTCATGTAAGAATCAAACCACGTGGTTGGACCACAGTGCTAGGTGAGGTGCTGTAAACATTCAAACTGCAATCTCCACAGTGGTGGTTTCTATACAACAGCATGTTAATCTCCTGGTGATTATGAGACTCAATTACTCTGTCTAAGGATCCTACTTAGCACATCCAGCAAGATACTGCACAAGAACTGGGGATTTTTATCAATACAAACCTGGAGGAATTGATCCTTACAACACAACTAAACAAATGTTTTTGTGGAACCCATGTTATACATGGCCAAGATAGGTTCAAAAGCTCTTAACTGTCACAGAAACTAAACAGAGTACAGGAGACCCCATACAATGTGGCCCCAAAGGAAAAAACTAACATTCACTTGAATACACCATTCTGGCTTTATCAGATATAACTTCTGTATGATTTTACAATGAGGGAAAGAAAGGGAAAGCAAATCACATAAAAAATTAATCTTGCCAGGCTGAGGCAGGAGGATCACAAGTTGGAACCCAGTCTGGGAAACTTAGTGAGACCCTATCTCAAAACATAATTCAGCTTAATTTTTACATTCCAATTTATTTCCTTAAGTAGGCCACTGCGGTGTCATCAGACGTTTTTTGTGAATTTCATAGCCAAATGTTAGTAGGATAACAACATGACTGAGGTGCTAATAAAAAAAGGCAAGATCTCTGCATTGTATTTTATCAAAGGAAAAAAAGCTACCCCAAAGCATAATTTCAAAATCTATTCTCTCCTCCGAATCTATTCTGTGACCTTAAAGCTCCTTATTGCATAAATCAGCAAGAAGTTTCCCAAGAAAAATGACACCGTACTACAGACACATTTAATGTGGAACTTTTTTTTTTTTTTTTTTTTTTTGGAAGGAAAATACTTAGGCAATACAACTGCGCAAGTCAGTGGTTAGTTTCGTGATTTGGCTATACCTAAACACAAACAGTGCGCATTCCGATGCGGAACAATTTTCTAGGTTTAGGACGAAGTACGAAATATTTTCATGTAGTTAAGTCCTCCCTCTGTCAAGTCTTTGATAGCAGAAACCTTAGCAGACCTCCCAGTGAACTTTGGCATTCTGGCCACGCTCGGGGAGAGAACAATCTGCATTACAACGCCTATTCATGAGGGAACCACGAAGCCCACGACAGCCCTGCAGCTAAGGCGGTCCTCAGTATCACACGTGCAAGTGCAGAACACACAGGATTCACGCCACTAAATTGTAGATTCTTCATACAAAACGTCGATTCTAAAGCATAACTTGAAACATCATTAATGCAAATATGAACCTATTAAAATGCCTGAGTTCCCGTGTTCAATTTTTTAATCCTGCCTGCAACAAAAAGTCAGTAAAAAAATCCACCTATAATTTCAGGATAATAAATTCGAGGCTGCCAGACTGTCTTCAAGTTTGCAAAATGATCAGTAATTTGTTTAAAAAAAAAAAGGAGTTACCATTTTTACCTAGATAACGACTCAAATCATGACTACTGCGAAGCTTTTCTGGTAAGATTCTGTCTTGGAGGTCTTTGAGCATGGCTGTGCACTAAACACACAGCTGTCTGCACAACAAAGTAAGGAGGTGGCGGCTAGACGCGGGTTAAAGCAGGTTTCCTAGCAAGGTCTCCGGGAGCAGAGACTGATCGTGGTGCGAGGCAAAGAGAAATCGACCCGACCCTCTGAGGTCAGCATTATTCAGCAACCCGTCTCGGGGTCCCCGCTCCTCCCACGCCGGCCTGAGCCTCTGCGCCCCCGGGGACTCTGCGAGTGCCAGGGCCGCGGCCCGAAACTAGGTCTCGGCCGGCCCGGGAGCGGCGAGCCCCACTTTCTCCGGGCAGGAAGGGGGAG
>NW_022900926.1:16991514-17007676 GCF_012274545.1 Fukomys damarensis | reverse complement strand
CCGGCCGGACCGGGCAGGAGAGGGAGGAGGCGCGCGCTTCCTGGGCCCGGAGGAAGCACTTTCCCTGCGCGAGCGTCGGGCGGAATTTTGAACGTAATCTCCCCAGAGGCACAGTTCCCATTAGGATTATTTTGAAACCATCAAAAGTGAAGGGCAGCATTCAAGGGCGGATGGTGCGATTGTTTTCCCTTGGCTTTCCACCTTCTCCGCAATTGCGGATTCCTTGAGTAACTGTCAGATGGAAGAGGGAAAAGAACACTTCCATGCTGCATGGGTCCAAGCAGGTGAAAGAAAGTTTAAAAAATAAGATAAAAACCTTAGATGGCTCTAAAAGCATATTCTACGATGTCATTATCAAAACACTTACTATACAACATATAAACTCCTTGCTTTTACTAGGACAGGAAGGTATCACTTCTCAACCAATTAAAAAAATCTAAGAATCAGTCTTACATTTATCTTCAATAGCAACAAAACGTTTGGCCAAAATGTTTTTAAAAAGAAACCACCATTCATATTTGTAAATGGTGACTTGTTTTTAAATTTCCTTCATCCTAAACTTCCAGTCTTCCGTTTAGTTTCAAACCAGAAACCAGATTACAACCATGTGTATTTCGACCAAATCAGCAATTTACAATAAATTGCGATTTAAAGACCATAAACTGCTGTATAATAATTGTGACATAAAAAGCTAATATAGCCTAGTTTTGGTTTGTTAATGAGATTAATTACAAGATAAATAAACATCCAATTCTCAGTGACCCAACATCAGAGATGTGACAATGTGTCCACTTCTCTAACATTTAAACCAAGCCATGTTTCACAAGCAGATATGGATTAAATGTTTATGGTTTTACGTAACGTAAACTATGGACTTTGGGTGATCAAGATGCATCACTAAAGCTTCTTGCATCTGAACGCATGTGTCACTCTGGTGCAAGATTCTGGTGGTGGTGAGGCTGTGGTTAGGGACTGGATGTGAGAATTCGTTATACCTCTGCTCAATTTGCTGTGAACCTAAAAGGGCCCACCCCAAATGAGCTATTTTTTACAAACATATTGAAGCTTTTGTAAGCATTCTGATACTTAAAGTGTCATTTCATTGCAACCTACAATTCACAAGTAAATGAATCTTAAGGATTAACACAAAAATCATCATCTTAGCAGCTTTGTGAAGTTCATTACCCAGGTCTACTCCTTGGCAAAGAAGTTTCACTTTTAAAGGATACTGAAATTTATGTGAGAGGTACATAAAAGCTTTACTAAATGCTAAGCGTCCTATCTAGCCATTTATCTAAGGCAACCTTTGGTAGAGCTGGCCCACTGCCTACAGTGATCCAAAGCCGATCAGTACTTAATCCGTTATCTTATTTCCTAAACATCTGAGTTGAACAAAACATTTTATTACCTAATAGTTTATATTTATAAAGTAAAGCTTACCATTTACTTCACATATATTTATATTCTCATTTTATCAAGAAAATATGCTCAGAAAACTGAAATCCCCAGTTTAGGACAATCAGAGTTGTCAAATCCTACGCTGAGCTCCTTTCAATCTTGCTGAAAAACTCAAACCCACTCACCTTTTTAACACAGTGTCTTTGAGTTCTGGAAGGTGTCTAAGAAATAACCTGTCCAGGTTCTGTACTTTTAAATGACTGCTGTGAGCCTTCCAAACAATATTAAAGGAATTTTGATTGTGAAAGTGATTCTAGGGTGTGCAGTCCTAGGAACTACCGCAATGGGTTGTCTGTCTCCTGAGTCAACTTTTTTAGTGTCTTCATTGTCTGCCCCTCATATGAATCATTTTCAATCCATTAAATCTATGCAGTGATTGTTTTTTATTGACACTTAATTTTACTCACTCCTTCAAATCATCTGTCAATGTACACAGTTAACATGCCACACACTCCAAGTGACTGCTCAAATAGCGTCCAAGCCCAATGAAGATTGTGTTCCAAGTTCATGCTCTCTAGTTTGTATTTAATTGCCAATGATGGCGCTTGGGAAGAACAAGAGGGATAGCTAGAAACCATTCTATTTCTTACCCTAATTACAGGCTAAATGAAATCAATACCACCATAAATTCAGTATACACCGAAGCTATAAAGACCAGTATGAGGGCAATAAAATAAATAGCAGGGATTTAGATCAGTGGCACTGCACCTGCCTCGCAAGCACAAGGTCCTGAGTTTGATCCCCAGTACCAAAAAAATAAAATAAAATAAATACATTTGTGAATAAATGCAAAACTGAAAATATAAACCAGGAAACTAAACTATGAGTTTTTAGGTTCCTGCTGCAATTTCCAAGTCCATCTCTATTACATTATGCAAAACAACAAACAAAACAAAAGGATGTTCTGCAGGGTAACATATTTTACAGTTTCTCTTCAGAAATGGACAGAGAAAAACTTTAAAATGTGGTTTAAAGTAATGTTATAAGAGTATACAACTCCAATCTGATAATATATTATCATTTCATTCAATGAAAAAAAAACTGAGACTTGAAGTTACCCAAGTTAATGCTTTGAATCATTTAATTCAGGATTGATTTTATTTCGGTGTGTAGTTAAGACTACAAGAGTAACAAAAATTATTACCATGACATTTGGATCTCCATGTTTGAGATCTCAGCTGCCAAGACCTACAGGAGGTCTGGGGACTGTTTGTCTCTCCTCCAAACAACATGATAAGATAGAAACACCTCAGGCCTTTCAGGTTCTAGATAAAAGTCAATATTAACTATCACCTCTGTATATAGGTCCACTTGTTCTATAACATACACGCCTGCTTAAATATCGACCTTCTTTATGGTTCATTAGTAAGCAAATGAGCAATCTGTGCAGACAAATTTTATAAGAGTTTTCTCACAGATACTAAAAGTAACATCAATGTCAAGTAAAAATATTTTTTCAAAGTTGTTAGTAAGATGCAACACAACTCTTTGTACACTATATAGTACTAAATACATGCAAAAGTAATATGCCTGCATGGGAGTACTTTGCAACCTTCTATTTTCCTACTTTTAAGGAATAGAAAAGTATATATTGATGAAAATGTTAATTTACTTTAGATTAAAATGACAATCATTTGAGCTAAGTCTGATATTAGTATGGCATGCCATTTACATGGTCAAAAAGTAGGAAGGGAAAAGTTGCTATAACTGTCCAAAATGTGAATGTAACATTATGTCTGCCAGGGGTGCATTTGTTTCACCTTTAAGAATAAAGTCATCATCCTCGAGGTTGTTCAATTTCTAGGACAAAACAGTATGTAATACAATAATACACCAGACAGGCACACAGACACACACCTGCAATTCCAACTACCCAGGAGGCTGAGGCAAGAGGAGGATCCCAAGTTCAAAACCAGCCCAGGGAACTTAGACACTGTTTCAAAATAAAAATTAGAAAAGGCTGGGGATATAGCTCAGGGTGGAGTGTTTGCCTAGCACATATGAGCTCCGGGTTCAGGGCCCACCACAGAAAATAGAGTAATATGCAAATCAAAGCCAAAATATCTTGTATGTCATGATATTTGTACTAGCACCTGAACTTTCTGCATTGAAATTTTCAGGTACAGAGCTTTTATCTGTTTCATTTCATTGTTTGTAAAGCTACAGAATCGCCAAATTCAAGGATCAAACTCTTCATATGTTATGGCATATCTATTACCTATCATTTTATAAAGAAAAACTCCATAAGCTGGAAAACAATGTTTTCCTTTTTTTTTTTAACCAACGTTCACTTAATACACGTTATGCTGCCCTCAAGTCAGACACTTCCCTAAAAACATTCTTGACACTTTCCTGCAATGGCTTGTTTGCACATTTTGCCTGTCACAATCAAGGCCTAACTAAAGTATCCTTTTCTGCCAAAAAGAAAAAGAAAAAAAGAAAACTCTCCTCAGTCCTCAGCCAGGAGGTGACTTTACATCGTTTCTATGCCTCCCTTTTGGTCCCTCACCTGGTACTTTTCAAAACAGCTTCTTTTCCATACCTTTTTTCCTCTATATAGCAGAATATACAGGCAATGATGAGAGTAGTGAAACACTTTTTATATTCCACTTGTATGTTTTTATATTCCACTTGTACTTAGATTGTATTTTATGTCTCCCTATATTTTCCATATACAAGCATCTCAATCATATGGATAAAATCGCGGTGCCATATGCCATTACACATACCAATTCTGCTGTGCTTGTCCTACCTACAAAGCCTCGCCAAGCACATGTAAACCTTTTCTATAAGCCATTTCTAAACCAGGTGGTAAGAAACTGTCTTCTGAAGAACAACTACAGATAAGCGATTTATTTCTAAGGATTCATAAAAAAACAGCCACCTGGGGTAAATCTCAGACATGAACAACCTCATCCCTGAAGAATTAGCAAGAACAAAAATGAAAACTGTATCATTTTAATTGAAGGAACTAGGAATACTTCGCCTGCCCCCCCCCAAATAGGTAAGATGAATACGATTGCTCTCTCCAAGTAACTGCAGACTTGTGAGTAAACCTATGTAGATAGTTGCTGAGTGCTAAATGGCTGATAAATAGACTTGTCCAAGTAGGATTGGTCTTCCTAACAAAGTGAAAGGTGTTTCAATAGAGAATGAATGCAGGCAGTCCTGGATGATTTGTCCTGAGTGATTTCTCCCACAGTAGGAGATTAAATGATGTCTCCAATGGTCTTATCTAATCCTAGAATTCTAAAAAAGACTTCCTATCACAAAGTGTCCTGTCTCCAGCTAACAAATTGAAGTCTGTGTGTCAGATCCTACACCACAGCATAATTTTAATTAGACACTTTAAGAGATGCCCTAAATAAGTCATCACTGCAATACTACAATCACACAGAAAGGAAGAAAGAAAAAAAAATCTCAGGAAATGCTCAATTGCAGCCTGCTCAAAACCAAGATTAGCCCCACCTGGAACCAGGGAAGACCCTGAACCAAGCAGCAGGCCATCTGCAGATACCAAAAGGCCTCCCATACCTCGTTTCTTCACCCCTCCTCAATTCTGCACAACCGGTTTTAGAAGTATTTACATGTCAAATATAAATAAGAACAGTAGCTTCATTACACAATTGTGTGGCATAAGTTTCCTATGAAATTCAAACCAATACCAGTTGCTTTAAAAGTGATCACAAACATTAGATTGAGGCATTGTTTACTTTTATGGCTGTAAAAATGGTTTACATAATCATAGCAGGCTTCAAAGCCACTGAAGTTTTGTTATTAATTTCAAAATATCTTCAGCTGGCTTCACATTGCTCCTCTCCTACACTACCCATGAGAATGTAAGAACAGAATGACAAAGGATCAACACTGTTTTTTCCTAGTATAAATTCATGACATTATTTGCTAAGATGTAGTCTTTCCAGATCAGATTTTAATACCTATCATGGCCATTTTCAGACAGTTATATTTAACATTTACAAATTCTCATCAGAGCCAAAAATCAGCTGATGACTAAACAAATTTGGAGTTCATCCATTACAAAATCCAATCTCCATACTTCACATCCAATTATTTTTTGATACTGTCAGGTGATTTATTTTTAAAGGTCACTTAGAATGTTCTCAAACATCTGGCCCATTTTGAAGGCTACACTTGATCAAATTTGGGCATCAAGTTCATCATGAATATTTACTGAGGTCATCTGAACAACTAAACAGATTACACATTTAAAACCAAATGTCTTCAGGATTATTTTCCTTTTAGATTCATTGTGGGTATAACTGATTATGGGTATAATATATAATGTATCATGATATTTTATTACACTTCTTTTAATGACCTGCATAGAATATAAACCCAGCAGAGAATTTTACAAAAAGCTGTGGATCTGCTAACCATCGTCCTTCTGAAAACAATTACATAGGCCTATAAAAAGCTGCATCAATAGTAACCTAGTAACTCACATCATAAATACACTGCTATGTGTCAAACTTTTTTCAACTACTGAATTATTCTCAAAATTCAGGATTGCTTCACACACTGAAAATAGCCACTCCCTTTTCTCTTGTGTTACTCTCATCTGTTCCCAGGAGGTAAGGCGGTGCTATGAACAATGGGTCACTTTTACAGATGAAGAAATGGTGACATGTAACAGAGGCAGTCACTTGGCCTGAGTCATTCTGAAAATCAATAATGAGGCAAGCAATAAACTAGCGACGCCAGGGTTTAGAGTTGACCACTCTGGTGGCCGCTATACCCCTCGATGAGCACATCCTCACCACATCAGAGCGGACATCTGAAATCCTCATTTTATCTAAAAAGTCTATTTCTCCCAACTTGAACACTAATGTACGACAAATGATAAGAAAACAAATTGAATGTTTATAACTCTGGATTTTCCCCTTATTTGAAGGATCAGGTTACAACACATGTAGGCATCACGAAAAGTAAAGTTGATAACTGATAACTGAAAGCTAAACCCCTCTCCATGACCTATCCACAAATTAGTGAGCCAGCCATTAACTGTCGGATATCAAAGACAGGATTTCACCACCAGGTTTGTATGACAAGGCACAAGCTCACTACCAGCCATCCCTCCTCCATTTCTCTTTGCCTCCATGGGGCAAGGGTAAATGGAGGAAAGGAATCCACTCTCTCTTCTATGCCAGATGTACCCAAGCAAGATATATTCACCAAGAATAACCCTTCCCCATGCACCACACCCACAAACAACAGCCACCTTCACACAACTTTCCTTCTCACAGAATTCTGAACAAAAGACAGCCAAAGAAAATTTCCTGTGTGGAAGAGCTGTAACCTCACTATCCAATCATCCACTGCCTCGGGATGGCTTCATCTGTTCCCTTAATGAAAACGGACAGGAAGTTCAGAGTCTGGAAGTCTCTAACCACTGAGTAAGAGGTGTTTGTGACTGCTGAGCGTGTCAATGAGAAGCCTGTCTTCTGGAGGGTGTTTTATGAAATTGAAAATGGTAAGAGGCACTCCAAGGTGAGCAGATGGACTCTGGTCGTTAAGACAAACATTAGCCAGGGTTTTCCCAGTGAGGGTTTCCTTCCTTGGCTCCATCTCACAGCGTGACAAAATGCCTATCCTTACTGCTTCTCCTGCAGGCTTTGTGAGAATTATGACACTGAGCTTTCACCAGATATTCATTGGATGCCCACTACCTGTCCATCAAATCCACTAGAAATTTTACAACGAAAATCATCAGACTAAAAACAAATGAAAAATTCATTTAAAGATTAAAAATATAAATTCCAAATATAATCTATAATCACCTTACTTTAACAAGCAAATGAACAGAATGAATAACAAGGTTTCATAATAGAATGTGTCACTTTTAAACCCTTTTCTTTCTTTCCCCACACTGAGACCCGATTTTATAGGGACAAAGAGCCATAATGCTGATCCACATCAAAGAATTTTTTTAAAATAGTCAAATAAATATACACACAAAGTCTGCCCCCACCCCCCAAAAATGTACACACCCTTCAGGAAATGAAAACTGGTAAGATGTTTTTTCAACAGGTAGTGTTACCCTTGTCTGGGGGACTCAAGAGAACGTGGGGTATCTCAGAAAACCCACTCCACTGTGGGCCCTCAGAGAAGAAACTGAAGATGTGCGTGCTGCAACCTCAGTGACCGGGGTCACCCAAGCAGCAGTCTGGAAGCTCGGATGCCCTTGAGCGCCTCCTGTCATTGTGGAGGTCAAGGGTAACGTGCTAATCTCATGATGTCCCAATAAATTTAGTATTGAACAATTATACAAGGTTTTCTTTTCCCGAAGCGTGGCTACCTTTTTGGCAGGCTGTGTACATACATATGTATATATGGGACATTTCAGTACAGATCCCGCACATTTTATGCAGGGATCCCTGAAGACACTGAAAAGCAGCACAGCGACTGCCAGAAAACATTTCTAATTTAGTCTACTAGAATGCAACCTCTGTGAGAGCAAGCATTGTTCTTTTACTAGTTTTCCACTAAGGAATCACTAGTATCTAAAACAGCACCTTCCCCAGACCATGAATCCCTGTTGATTTAATAACAACGTTTTTTAAAAGCCAGTAGAGCCCACAAATGCTGTAGTGGTCTCTGAAATCAGACAAAAGTCCAAGAGTACTGCCCTACTCTGGCACTTGACTCTTATCCAGAAGTTCAAGTTGGGTAATTCAGGCTCCAAGGCTATTTTTAGAGCAAAAACTCTAGAACCAGACAATTTACTTCACTTCGTTGGTGTAGTACACTGGCTACTAGAGAAGAAAAAAATACCAAGATTTTAACTGGTATTTCCATGTGTTAACAGTTGAAAACCATACACATTGTGACAGTTTTTTAAACCATTTCAATCACGAGTTGTATGGACCACCGGAAAATGTGTAAGTAATGTTTTACTATCAGAACAATTGGAGTTCCTTTGTGTTTTTCTTGTGGTCTAATCCTGTTTTAATAATAATCACAGCTTTCATGTATTAAACATTTACCACACTCTCATCAAGACCTATACACGGAGTCCCATAAAAACTACACAATGACTCTCAAGCAGGTACTACCCTTATTGTGTAACTCAGGGAGATTCAGGAATTTTCCTACACTACCCTCTAGCAGGGAATAGAGGTAGAATTCATCCTGTTATGACTTTAAATTCCAGCTCTTAACCACTAAGCTAAACATTTAACCCACTGGTACAAACCCACATATTGCTCGGGAGCACATTACACTAATTGATAAAAATGGTTGGCCTTGTTTTTTTGCTTTCATACTTTTGACATGTAAGCAACTGCTTATGGTGCACAGGATGGCTTTCAGAGAAAGAGTCCCGAGTTCAAATCCTGCCCCAAGGTGACTATCAGTGTCCTCACACAAAAAATCTGACTTTTCAGAATCTCAGTTTCTCAGATTAAGCACAAAGGAGATATCACGTACTCTCAGGGTGGCCATGGGAGCTAAGCCAGTTAGTGTATTCCGGAGTGTCTGTTACGGAGCCTGGCACAGGACAACAGCTCTTTAAACCTCAATCCCCTTGCTTCTAACGGATTTGCCTAATTGGCACTGTGCTGATTTTTTTAAGTGTTTAGTTCATCCTGATAATTCCATAATTACAGAATAAAATGACAATGCATTCTCTGTAACTACAAAGCAGAATTTACAAACTGATAGAATATGAGTTGGAAGAGGCTTCAGAAGCCATCTGTTCCGGTCTCTTCCATTCCCAAATGAGGGCAGGAGAACTTGCGTGACTTGCTTCCAAGTTTTCCCAGAAAGTTCAGAGCAAAGACCGGACTAGACCCTTACATCCTTCCCACGCCTCTCTCGCTGCACCCCCAGATTTTGCCCCACCTTACACAGGCACGGCAACACATGTAATTTTCAGACAATTAAGCAGTATAAAATAACTTCAATCTAATTGCAACCAATTAACGAGCCAAATTAGCATTTCATACGTACCCTATTTAACTAGTTGTCTGGCTTCCAAAAGCAATAAAACATGTTTCAAATGAATCTAGCATGTTAGTGAACAAAGCTACTTACAATTTAAATTACCTTTCCTATAATTTTCTTTATATGAATTTAGACACAATCTCCTCTTTAAAAGAAATGGTTTTTGCAACTATCTAGATGAGAATGTGTGCTGTGTTTTAAATATCACATACCGCTTTTCCAAGACTTTTCTAAGTGTGAGTGCATCCATGCCCGTACACACGTGTGCTTCCAGACCCAGGGCAAATACAAACACGATGTGTCCACATTTACCTAGGGCCTCTCTCCAAGGTCCCACCTCTTTGCTGGACTTATGAAAGCCAATGAATCTGCCACAAGGCTTTCTTTTCAAAGAAAGCGAAACCACCAAATAAAGATTTGCCAAACAAAGCACTGCATTTCAAACACACTTCACCCCACTATCAGTGTGGTGCTGTCACCATTTAGTTACAACCGGGTACTAATTAAGAAGTGGTATTCTAACCACGGAATGCTTCATCACCTCTTGGCTCCTTACACCTAAAAATGTAAGCACCCTGTAATTTTAAATATACTTTTTTAGACATTTGTGTTTGCTGATCAGCCATCACTGTAAGTTATGAATATCTGCTGGAGTAAAAAAGTGGTACCATAGGTTAAAATAAGTATGCTGGGCTTCATGTAAACTGCTGCTCAAACTTGCCATAAACATTTGCCTGTCTTTAACAAAATACTTTAATTGCTTTTAGAATTTTTTGCATTTTCGGGTGCTTTTAAGACATCCATTAACAAGACCACAGAATTCACCCTGTCATGCAATACAATCAATCTCCTTTACTTCTCTTTTGGATGTCACAGCAATCAGACCACCAAGATACCACTCCATCCATCCCCTGTACCCTTATAATCTCTCTAAAACACACACTTCACAGCAGTACTCCTCTGCCCAAAATCTTGAGTGAATATTCAGCTTCCTCAGAAGGGTTCTGAGGCTCCAAGGGATCTGAAACTGAAGGGTCTCAGCTCCTGCCCTCCCTCCTCCCACAGTCCCTGGCCCTTTCACCCTGCCCTCTATCTAAGGCGATTCCTCTCAACTTTCAAAGGTCCCAATCCTACATCACTTTCTCCCACACAGACCCTTTCTCTTCTTTCCAGCCAGTCCACTTACTCGCTATTCACACCTGAAGTTTGCTTTAGTTTACTTTATTAAAGGCATTATGTGTTCACTAGATTGTAACACTCTTGAAGTTGGGGATCCCTGTCCTTTTATCCTGCATTTATTTAGTCTGATTACAGAGCCCAACCTCAGAGATCCTACTTTAAAATGACTCTTGTGTACCACTTAAATTACCTACATTACATGAAATATAAGACAGAGAGCAAATTATTAAAATGATATAGCTGACAAAGGAAAGGGATGTTACTTTCACTCAACTTTGTTTTCACCCTGTAATCACTTCTGAATTGGTAGATATTTGTGCACTGACTGAATCAGTGATGCTGACCAATTCAAATAAACCCCAAATAAGTATTTGAAAACACACACACCCATGAAATACTAATGTTAATATTAATAGCTAAGTTACAGATAAGTCCCTCAAACTGAAATCAGTTCAAACAGCATCTTTAAAAATCCCTGTGGGATAAGAACCAATTAATGTGGAGGCATTGTGGAGAAATGTGTTATACACAAGCCTCCTCCAATTTCTAGGCCCCTTCCCTGCTTCCAAATCCCTCTCGAAAGATCAGCCTGTAACACGGCTAGCAGTAGGGTCATCCTGTGTTCAGAATGACCAGAAACTTTCTTCATTTATGCCACCTTGGACAGTCAATTCCTGCGGTCAGGTCAGTCTGCCTCCCAGACCCTGCCCACATGGCCCATCTTATCTGGAATCATGGCTCCCCGTTATCTGCCCTGAAGCTCTGCTAGCTTGCCTTCTGATGCCCCCACCCTCAGGGCATATGCTTTGTTCCCTCTGGCCACAACTTTTGCCTTCTCCGCACCCACCTTTTCTTTCTACTTGACTCCTGGCTCCCCGAGAGAGGTGACCTGTACTCCTTTATGGGTCTTCCACAGCACTTAATGCAAATGTGGTATTGTGCAATGGTTCCCCGTGTGATTAATATCTGTCAAGACCACTAGATTATAAGCTCCCTTTCTGACCTGAGTCATCATTATACCTCTGGTGTCACAGGGCACAAGGCACCAAGACCTGACCCAGAGAAAAATACTTGCATGACGAGACGAATGAATTGCATTGCTCAGCAATGACAGGACACCTGTCACAGTACTCTGAAGAGAGAACTAAGATACATGATGACAAGTGGACCCTAGTTAACTTTTGTTGTTGTTGTTGTTTGTTTGTTGACAGTACCGTGGGTGCAACACCTCCAGGTGAGGCTCCAATTTGCAATCCCCCGGTCTCAGCCTCCCTGGATGCTGGGATTATAGGCCGGATTAACTCTTGACCCTACACTCAACCATCTTTGAGCCCAGAAGTGGCAGGCCAGACTTCCACTTGCTGTCTGGCCAGAATCACCCTCAGGCACATGAACATCATTTGTATCTCTTCTTTTCTCCAAAGCATTTTCTTCAGGCTTAAACAGTTGAACTCTTTAAAGTAGGCTTAAGCTGGTGGGAAACCTAAAGTAAACTTGTACCACAGATCTCGTCTTCATTAATACAATGCATAATCAAAACATATGATGAATGCATACATTTAAATATTATTACAGGAAAAGACACAGTTCCAAGAATGATGGGATAAGTGTGTTCAGAGTGAGGGGGAGTCTTTTGAGGGGAGATGAATAGAAATGTATCTTTTACTATAATACATTTTTTATTTAAACATTTATATTCTATGATTGCCCTTCAATGAACAAATATGTAAGGCTATTTATCCAAATAAAACCATTACAGTGTATTCTCTTCCACCTTATTCATCAGATCTGGCACTGTGCAAATTCTGGCTCCTCCACCAAGTCAAAATGACCATAAAAAGGTAAATGTTTTGAATCAGTTCAGGACATCAAGATAGTCAGCACAGCTCAGCAAAAGACATTCACAAAAGAAGACTTCCAGAGCTGCTTCAGAAAGTAGCAGGCATGATGGGATAAGTGTGTTCAAAACAAGAAGGGATATTCTGATGGTGACTGAAGGCAATGTGCCTCTTATTGTAATACATTTTTTAAAAGTTTTAAGCACTCACCATGTTTTTATCACACTTCCAACTTCAAAAAGTGGATGTTAAGACTGACACATCTTTGGTTCAGAACTATAATGACCCAATATCCAACCGTTCTTACTCTGTTCTCACATAGTCAGAAAGCCTGTATAGGCCTATGTCAATCTAACTTTTGTATCATGGTTAATATCAGAGAAACTGAAGACCGGACAGAGCAACAGAGACACCGTACCCTTTTTCACATGAATATTTTGGATTTTTGTCACAATAACGAAGTGCTAAAGTATTTTCCCAAATTAAAGGCATTGCATAGCTACAAATACTGAGTTACAATCTCTTTTTTATAAGCACTGCCACAAAACAGCACTGTAGGAAGCAGTATTTTAATGGTGATCGAATGTCAAGAGCAAATAGAACATAGCATTACTGCTCAATTTCCTTTAAATCAACAAAAATTTGTTTTCATGAAACTTTCCTATTCTCCCTCACCCTTCTGTGTTTATGCACAGAACAACTCTCATACAAATACTGACCATAATTTTACTCGATGGAGAAAATGCCCATGTGGTTAAAGCAAACCCAGGAACATGGATGGTTTAAAGTTCATTAGGAAAGCTGAAGTCCACTAAGATGACTTAGCAAACTTCCTCTGCCCCTCTTTATAATATCACCATAAATGCTCCCACACTTACATACCGAGTTTTAGCCAATACATGAGTTCCTGACAAATTCACATATAACTTCATGAATTAGAAGCAGATCATCAAAAATTTCAGGTGGACATTTAAACTGTGAACCACTTCACCGACAGGACTAATGTATAGACCAACAGAGTTCTGCTGACGTTGAACATATACTAAAATATCAATAGTGCTCTGACAGGAGACTTAACTTGTTTGATCCACAACCATATACCAACTGATCTTTGCCCCTTCCCCATATTATAACAGGGACCACACCAGGTATTTCACACCTTAATGGAGTATTCTTTCACCTGGGCCAAACAATATTTTCTATAGGTCTTTAAATGTACTTTCTTATGATGAAGCTTTTCAAATTAACTTCAGCTAAATACTAGTGCTGATTCAAAAATCTAAAACTAACACAAATACTTGTTATGGGTTGTTGCTGCTAAAATTAGCCCCACTTTTTAAATAAAGTGGCAAAGTCTTAATAAGATTCTTCATTTTAAACTAAATTGGCATAAAAGATTCAACCTGGTTTTCTGAACAGCGTCAAAATGCTAAAAGTTCAAGCACACACAAGCATCATTATTCCCCATGGAACGCCTGCATATATGTCGCCTTCTGTTTTGTTTTCATAGTAACAACAACTTCTATAAACACATCTCATGCAAAAGGAGCTGATCAATCAAAAGATTCTGCTGGTTAATCTTTCATGTAGTCAAATAGCATTATTTCCTTATGCGGTATTTTATACATAATACATTTTTCACATTCCTCGTTTCATGGAAACAGAAATATCTTATCTATTTTAACAGTATTTTGCCAAATATTTCCACAAGGATCTAACCAGTTAAAAATGAATCGGCTAAATTTTAAATCTGTACCAAATCAGTCTTGCATCAATTCAATCTTAAATATCCATGTATAAATATAAGCAGTGCCTCATAAATTCAATCATACAAAATATAATCACCATAACAGAAGCACAGGTACCTGTACAGAAATTGTTTTATATCTGAACTGTGCTCAAAGCAAGAAACTGTATCAGACAACTTTCAAACTATTCACCATTATAATATACGTTCCTGAATATGAGAAATATACTGCATATTTCAACCTACTGGTCAAATGGGATTATGACACTTGAAGGGTAATATCATTAAGTAGATATTGGTAAATCTCTTTCAGATGAAAACAAGAAATGCACATTTGCAATCTGGTATTGTGATTCCTCAAGGTTTCACAGGAATTTTCTCTTAGCAATGGAAATGATATCCACTTTACTCACAAGAAAGCTTCCCTATTTTGACAAACTATTTGGCCCTTATCCTAAAATATCAAAACCAGTCTACTCATTATACAATTCGCCTGGTTAAAATTTTGCTTTGGCGCTCTCACAAGGTTTAAAAGCAGTCGTTTGCATATTCTAATATACATCGTATATTATACATATGCAAATATTCAAAGCAACTTGATAATCAAAGGCAAATATCACCAAATATTACTGTATCACTAGAGGAAATGTTTTTAATGAAGTTAAATGCCCTTCTTCTAAAAGGGTAGGTCACTGTAAATTTAATTAAAATGAATCTTATTAATATTTCAAGTAATTTCTGGGCTTGATTATTCACTGCAAAAGAAACAACTGTAGGGAAGAGAAAAATCAATAGCCCTTGATGAAGGCTCTGAGGATGCTAGAAAACATAGTTCTCCTGTGAATTCTTGAAGTCTAGCCTTGCGGATGGGGGAAGAGTACCAATACTGTATTTTTTTTTAAGATAAATTGAGTTATTTTTTAAATGGCAGAAGGAAGGGCAAAAATCAGTTCAAATTTTCCATTATAATGAAAGTACCGGAAACAAGCCTTTCTATGTTCATTTTAGGCCTACATAACTGCACGGAGAATAAAGGTTTTGCAATGTCAGTTGCACACACAGCTTCCTGTGTGAATTTTAAGCCATTACAGGTGTCCTGAGTCTTCCAGCGATACCCACTATCAAGCACATTCCTCCCTCTCCTCCTCACCGCCCCCAGACCAAGCACGCAGGACTGCAGGTCTCTTCCAAGCATCTGTATTAAGGACTCTTTCTGTTCTCTGCAGCCCGGAGGTTAGAGCCCCCACTTGCCCAGGGAGAAAGCTTTTCACTTAGGGAGGACTAGTTCCTGCAGTCCTTTTCAGTTAGATGCTTTCAAGTGGCAAAGAGAATAAGAGCCAGGCTGAGCCACTGGATGAAATCCTCCTTCCCCTCCGCCTTTTCTCCACTGGGAGCCACGTCCCTGAAGGACAACACCCGCGGACACTTCCCGACCTTCTCTCCCACACACAATCTGGGCTTGGAGGGTTGGGGTCGCATTTTTTCACGTCCTCTGCTGCACTGGATGTGTTATGTAAGAGGGACAGGGCGCGGGAGGCACATGCGTATAAGCGCACCGATCTGTGATAACAGCTGGGGTGGCAGAGCCGATCTGGAGTCCCCCCCCAAAGACGACAGACACCACACACGCACATCACCCCCACACACGCGCGCGCACAAGCACGCACACACAGGCACACCACAGAGCAGTGTTTTCCTCTCACCCCTACCAGTACCAGACGCACAGAAGGGGGGGGGGGATAAGAGAGGAGAAGCAGCAGCAGCACATCTGCTTTGATAGCAGCCGGCAGAGCCGCCGCGGCAGAGCCCCTCGTTAACCCCCTTCCTGTGGCTGCACCACGTCATGGAACATTCCCGGAACGGGCCAACGTTCCACCCACTTCAGGGAACAGACATAAAGACGCAGACCCAGCTCCCTACGGTGAACAGCCCAAACACACATACCCCTTCCCGCTCCCCGACCAGACGCACCGAAAAA
>NW_022900926.1:16990501-16990822 GCF_012274545.1 Fukomys damarensis | reverse complement strand
CTTACCAAGCCCAGGAAGGACCCAGATCCCCGCCGCTGTGCTGTGCCCGTGGCCGGTGTGCCCTCCACGCAGCCCCGGGCTGCACCCCGCACCCCGGAGCCGAGTGGAGGAAGATTGTTAAGGAACCGGGAGACCCCTCCAAGTTGCTCCGGGCTCCGGGAAGCCTCAATGGCTAGAACATACAACTTGGCAAATACTTGTGCCACAGTCACCGAGGATGTTTTCGCGGAGACCCTCCTCCGCCGGGGACCGACAGCGCTCGGCGGCTCCCCGCTCCCGAGCTCTCCACCCCCCAGCCTCCCACCCGTCTCCCTCCGAACG
>NW_022900926.1:16988942-16989521 GCF_012274545.1 Fukomys damarensis | reverse complement strand
TTTTTTTTTTTTTAATCAGAAAAACAAAATCAAATAAATAGTTCCTGGCTGCGTCTCAGGAGCTTAGTGAAGTGTTTCACTGGCCACGCTCGGCGCCCCCGCGGAAGCGCGAACTTTTCTAGCGCACCGAATGACCCCAGCGAGGTGCCCAGGGTCACTCCCGGGCGCACCCAGCTCAGAGGACGCGCCCGCCCTCGCTCGCCGCGGTATTCAAATGGGTTTGGGCAGCGGCGCGGGGAGCAGCTGCCGGCTTCCTGGTGGAGCGCGCTGGGACCTGGGGCCAGCTGCCACCTCCAGCTGTGCGCTCCTCTTCTCGGAAGAGAAAAGACTCCCAGCCCAGGGACAGCGGGGCTTGTGGGGGGGATCCCAGGCCGGTGGAGCCGGTGTTCCGGCTTCCTCGCCGGGCCGACGACACCCGGGGGACACCGGGGCTCCCTTGGGCCGTTACCCTGCAGTGTGGACTCTGGCACACCCTCGGGGGAGGTTCCCCAGAGGCCACGCGATCGGAGCAAGAGGAGTGGCTGCAGAATCGCGCCGGCGCCTCGAGGGCCTCCTCCGGGTGGTCTCCCAGCCGGGTGG
>NW_022900926.1:16984027-16988870 GCF_012274545.1 Fukomys damarensis | reverse complement strand
GACCAGGAAGCCGAGGGCCCGCTGCTAGCTCCCCACCCCCGGCCGCGCCGCCGCCCTGCCCGGGGCGGAGTAAACAGGAGACGCGCAAGATTTGACCTGGCGCGACCCGGTTTTCTGGCCGGGGTTCCCCCTGAGCAGGTGACTCCGTGGGAGGGGTGGAAATTAGTCTGGAATTCCGAGCCAAAGACGTGAGCTGTGGTTCGCCTTTTAAAACAGGTATATCACCAATAACTGCGGAATGTTTTGCGTCTCCAGTTTCACACTTATCGAAAAGGGACCAAATGTCAAAACATATAAAATATTCCCTTCCTTTTTCATTAAAAATGAACACATTAAAAAGGAAGGACAGCCGGTTTCGTGACTGAGGGAATAGCGCTGCTGGTTTCATTTTTTGTTTTGTTTTTCATTTCAACCTATAATCTGTGTTTTGGGTGTCCCTGTGCAATAGCGACATTGTTGTGAAGGATGACCCTCCAAAATAAAACAGCAGGACATTTTCTACTAACTTTTTTTCACAAAAGAGAAAAATCTGAAAATTGGAAATAGGTTGCATTATAACCTTTCTTAGTATTTACCTTATTTAAATTCGGGCCTACTCGAAGGCTTCTCTTGTCTTTGTACAGGTACTTTAAAGTGCAGCCTTTCCTGAGTTACCTTGCAGCCCTTAATGGGGGGGGGATCACTTTATTTTACGTGTATAAAGTTAGCAATTTTAAACATTCATTTGAAACTTGAAATGCGATTAGCAAAGTGTTTTTTCACTTTCAAGCCTACCCGCTACATACTGCTAGAGCCTATCTTAATTAATTACTTAATAGAGAAGATTAAGCAGTTTCTTTTAAGAATCCAGTTTTCCTTCAACACGTATTACAGCAGCTGCCCAATTCCTGGAGACTAAGCAAGGGAAAAAAAATCAGACAGCAGTTTTCTTCACTAGAATGAGTGTTAGTTGAAAGCTTAAATGCTTCTAAAAGACCCGATTAGGTAATACAACGTGACTAATCCACCATCAGGTAATTGGATAGTTAAAATAAATTGGCGTATTTTGTTTGTTTGTCTTGCTTTGTTTTTAACAAAACAAATACACATCAAGTTTGAAAATCTGACCCCACCACCAAAGGGGAAACCTGAAAAAGTCTTTAGTCAAAAATCTTGACACTTTTGGTTGCTCTGTTTCAAAACAGTCAAGATCTAAAGAAGATGGCCTGGATTGATGTGAGAATACGTGTGAATGTGTGCTAACTAGGTGATAGCCCTTTGCTGGGAAGACTCACTATCGCTAAGTAAGTACTTCTTTGTTGTCTGCCTCTAATTTAGCCAAAAGTGCTTAAAGTTGCCAGGGAGCCACTGCCCCTCCAAAGCAGCCATTCCAGCCATTCCACTCCAGCCGTTTCAGAGCTGTGTCACAGGAGGGACTGTGACAGCTGTCACTGCCTGGCGCAGCTGCCTCTTCCCAAGTCAAGGCCCACTGCCCTGCTATTTTGGAGTTCTCTCCAAGGGGTGGGGAGGCCTTTCCCCTCCAAGAGTCTCTCTCTCTCATAATAACTTTTTTTCTGTGTCTGTCCAAGTATGCCATCCCTAGTGAATTTCCAGTTGCTTACATGTAGAGGCAGGATAGTAACAGAAAGATTTCCCTTCCAAAACAAAGCAAAAACAAAAACCAAAGACAAACCTGGCATTGGTACAGCACACTGCTCAAGAGCTCTGTGGGTAGTGCAGCTGAAAAGCCCCAACCTACCTGGCCTGGGCACCAATAGAGAATTTCATCAACCAAGCAGAACCTCCTTTGGTCGCATGTCCTCCTTACCACTTCTTGGTCTCAAAGTGATTGAAAAATCTGGTAATCTGAATTATAAGGTTTAAGAAAGTGAAATAATGGCTACAGGACAGTATCACATTTTTCAGTGTTGTCAGAAAAATCACTTTTAACTGAAATCACTTCCATTCAAAAAAAAGTATTTGAGTGCCTGCTCTGTGCAGAAAATACCTGGAGACCCATATGTGAACAGATGAAGGAGCCCTGCTTGGGAGAGTTTGTGTTCCTGTTGGGAGAGGAGAGTGTGGAAGGAACAGGCTAGCTCACACACATAATAAATGAGCTGTATTAGACTATAAAAGGTAAAGAATTGGGGGAATAGAGGGAGCATAAAAATAAGGTAAAAAATATAGATGGGGCAGAATAGTTATGTTGCTGTATTAAACAGGGAGGCCAGGGTAGGATTGTTGAGAAGGGAGATTTCTGCCAAGTCCTGAAGGAAATGATTTAGCTACGGACATATCTGTAGGACAGAATTTTAAAGGCAGAAGGAACAGCTGAGGTAAAATTCCATGCCTGCATCTGTTCATAGACCTCAAGCGGAACAAGGTGTCTGGGACAGATTGAGACAGCCAGTGAATAGAACAGCCCCCTACACACAGGCCATTGTAAGGATGCCTCTCGCTCCAGCCAAAGCTTGATAAGAGCATATTTGGGGCCTTCACCACCCAGTCCTGCCACATGTAAAGCTATGTGAGCCTAGGACTCGGCATTTATAACACATAATTTGGTCAATACTTAGATATCCTAAACCTCAAGACCTACTGTCACAGAATATGAACATTGGCACACCCAGGCATGAGGTACCAGGACACGTTCTAGAAACAGACATGGTCGTGGTCCTAATGAAGCCTTTCAATTAGGCTGCAAGGTCAATGAGTTTAGGGGACATGGATTTCACAGAATCAAACAGCCAGAAGTCAGGAACTAACTGCTAACCTGCAAGATCCTGGGGGTTGAGTGCTCTTATTTTATTTAGGTTTTTCTTCATCTCTCAGCTTTTCTTACCTCTTTGTTTCCTTTTGTCCTTTCAGATATTCTCTTGGGTAGGGGCAGCAGTCCCAGATTAGTTTCCTATGTTAGCAACCCCAATGGGAAAAGACCTTCTTCCCATGTAGCTTAAACAGCCCCCGTCATGTCCTGGCAGAGGTGATGGGATTGGCCATGCCTAGACCTGGAAAGGGGAAACAAAGTTCCTGATGGACAAAGCTACCAAACAAAAGAGAATCTGTACAGAGTTGGGATCAGGACTATCTCTATATCTCTATATCTCTAACTCTTTTGACTTTAGTTTCCCTATTTTTTTAATTAGAGTTGATCAAGATGATGTGTCTGATGCCTTACAACTATAAATTCTATATAAATTGCTCTAATCCCTCTATAAAATTGTGCAAAATGAATTAACTGGCATGCCATTTCCTCAGATAAATTTATAGTACTATAAATAAGACACTAAAGAGGTTACCTGCTGTGGGGTTCTGGTGAGAAAAAAAATGGAATCTAGCCTTAGGTCTTAGCAAAAAGTAATGACCTAGAACTGCCTGTCTGATGGATCGCCCACTTACTATTCCTCTGCTTTAGTTGGTAAATGCAAGAAAGTTTAGCACTATCATGATTTATGTGGTATGAAGAACACTTAGCTCTCCAAATGTTAGTTGAAGAAAAGACTTTTGAGGAAAAATCTACCTGTCTATCGAGTCGTAGATAGAAGACAAGTCCACACAGTCAAACGTAAAGTGGTGCTTTCATTCTGCTGTGATGCCCTTTGATTAGGAAGAGGAGGTAAGTGGTTGTAATGAATGGCCAATCAGCTAAAGCTACAGTGAGATTCAGGAGGATGCCCATTAGGATTGGAGGGTAAAGTTCTTATCCTCACAGGCCTGGAAGATGGAGATCTAGCTAACCACATATCATCACATACTCCAGAATGTCCCTAAATATCTTTCTGCTTGCCAAAACATTTCTGAAAATGCTTGAATAAAAGTCTTGACTGCCCCCTAGATATATAAAACCATAGTTCTTAGCCAGGTGTGGTGGTACACACTCTCTGAAGCTGAGGCAGACACATCCAAAACTCAAGCCCAGCCTGGGGAAATTATCAGCTTAGCAAGAGTCTACCTCAAAACACACAGTATCATTGAGATTAGAACTGGGAAACCCCTTGGTGATAAGCTCTCCAGATGAGATCCATTGCTTGCTACTTTGCTCCTAAGATTAAACTGGATTTGGCTGGTTGCCTGAGAACTCCTTTCCCTGTTTTGTTTTGTTTTGTTTTCCTTTCTTTCTGTGCTGGAGATTAAACCCTGGACCTTGTGTATTCTAGGCAAGCGCTGTATGACTGAGCTATACACTCCCTAAGCCTATTTCTCTCCTTTTTGTCACTTTCCTCTGATTTTATGTGATGTCCTATGGCATGCTGACTCCTTTTCCTCTTTTGAAGATATTCTTGTAGCTCTTTTTAAAACCAGATTTCATCTGTGCAAAAATATGATAGAGGAGAGAAGCTCCTAGAGAATGAGCCAGCCCTGGGGAACGGGAAGGGCGGGGAGGCATGCTGCAGCCCAGAATGCACAGAGCAGGGAAGGCGGGAAGAAGTGAGCTGGTGGGATGAGCAGACACAAACAAATTTTCATGACTTTCTGGTTTAACTAGGGATCGTTGTTGTCTGCTGGTTTATGAAAGGACCCTGCACACTTCATAGTCGGGCCCGCTGATGAAACCAGCTTCTCCTTTGCTAGAGAGCCTGTAGTGATGCCCACATCAGGGGTTTTCTCTGAGGAAGGCAGCTTCAACCCTAAAGACTAAATATTTCATGGATAACCCTGACAACTAAAGAATAAATCCCAGCACTTGGGAGGCTGAAGCAGGAAGATTGCTGTGCATTTGAGGTGAGCTTGGCCTACATAGTTCAAGAGTAGCCTGAACTACATTTGAGATAGTCAGGGTCCTGTCAGAAAGAAAGAAGAGAGAGAGAGAGAGAGAGAGAGAGAGAGAGAGAGAGAGAGAGCGAGAGAGAACAGAGCAAGA
>NW_022900926.1:16902042-16983914 GCF_012274545.1 Fukomys damarensis | reverse complement strand
AGAGAGAGAGAGAGAGAGAGAGAGAGAGAGAGAGAAAAGGAAGGAAGGAAGGAAAGAAGGAAGGAAGGAAGGAAGGAAGGAAGGAAGGAAGGAAGGAAGGATCAGATGAAGAAACAGCCAGTAGAAATAACATTTCATCCAGAATGACGAATCCTGGAAATGCTCCCTTAGGTATAGAGAAATGTTGACATGATACAACATTAATTCAGGAGCATCATATCAACCACGCACCCCATCTTACTCTTTCTTCATCCTGCTCCAACTCCAGAATCCAGTGGAGCTGAAATGCCTTCCCTGGCAGTCCCTGTGTGGGTCTAGGCTTTTCACCAGTATAAATCTCCCCTTATGAGCTATTAAGTTGTGAGATCAATACTCAAGCTCTTTAATCATTAATTTCAATGAGAGATTAATTTACTATTTGCCTTTCCAGAATGACAACTAACTTAGAGCTCAAACTGATTTATCATGACAAAGCATGAGATGGAGATAATACAGCATAGGGAGATTGCAGGGGGATGAAACAGGTCCAAAGCTTCGCTGGAAGCTAACATGGAAAGAAAGATGGTATGACAGAGAGGCAAGCCCTGGATGGGCTCTGCCCAGAAGCTGGGCACAAGGTAGCTATGATAACCCGAGGTTCTTAGGCAGGAGCAGATGATTGCTCTGTCAGCCCAGAACCCAGGACCCTGTTCTGACTCTGAGCTAGTCTGGATCTGCTTTCTGTACCTCCAAACAAGGAGGTTCCCACCTAATCATAAAATATGGAAAACTAAAACCACAACAGAGACTCTAAAGGAAGGAGGAAAAAATGAACATAAAAAGGTGAAGTAGAGGAGCTCAAATTCCTCCAGGCTCTTCTCAGAGCAAAACATCAATTCCCAGTGTAAAAGAAATCAGAGTATACAGACCAGTAGATAGTAGTAGGTAAAATCAGAAGCTAGAAATGTTGGTTCAAAGCCTTGAAATATAAATTTGATGTACTCTATGGTCAAAAAATGAGAGCTGTTTCTCATTAGCTTTAAAATATTTGGGGGAAAATATATTGATCTTGAATTAGCAATGCAGTCTTTTACTGGTACCTTAGTCCCTACACTTTAGAGATTGCTGAGAAAAACAAATTGGCTCACTCCTAGTCTACTGGTCCCATTCCTGGTAGATTCGACCCTTTTTTATATAGCTTTGAACTTTGAGGTGAGAGGAAAAGCTAAACAAACAAATAAAGTCAAATCATCACTTGGGTAGTGGTTCATGTCCCTAGAAATTTTATGTAAAATAAGGTAGCACATTAAAAGCATTACATCAGAGAAAGAGTTTTGCTGCTACTAGAGGATATTAGATTTGGAGAAGATGCTCTGAAAGGAGCAGTATTAGAAAATTAATTGTACTTTTTAAAATAATTTTAATGTAGGAACTACTTAGTACACAATTTTCCATCAACATTGTTGCATATACTGAAAAATATGTCAAAACTTTTTTCAGAGAGCTGATAAATTCTATGTCCCCTTAGTTCCCTATAATTTTATCTATCATTGTTTTATAATCATTTCTCCTGGATTAAACTGGGGAATCCTCAACAAGCAGAGCATTTTTCAGTGTTGCATTGTTTTGAATAAATGCCCTTGAGTTTTAAGTTAATGTTTTATTCTAGGCTTCTTATCTTTTCCTGGGCTACATGACCCTAAAATGTGTGACACTCCCTTACCTAAAAAAAGTCATATAATGACAAATTGGGGGCCAAAGTTAGAATAGGCCTGTGTTAAAGAACAATATAGCCGCAGTGTTGTGTTCTTGACCTTACATCTATTCTTCAAGGAAATGTTTATTTTCCAACAATCAAAGTTGCTTCCCCTACCCAAGCATTTAGAGACGCTGGACCCAAGCCCCAGTGGTACAAAGGTCACCAAATGTCACGCATGGAGATCACCCCTTGATGGACAGAAGAATGGTATTTTTAACAAATTTACATATCTACAGTGTACAGATCACAAGTGCACAACTAGATTCATTTTCGTATGTGTGTGTGCTCATGTAACCACTACTTTGATGAAGGTGGAGAATGTTTTTAACACTCCGAAGGGCTCCCTTTGGACCCTTCCCAGCTAGCACACTGCCAAGCTCATCAGTATTTCGCTTTCCATTTCCATAGATTGCTTTTGAATAAAGATGTAGTACGTATTTATGTATTTGTAAATGATGGGATGAGTACCAAGTAATAGGCACTGCCAAGTGACAAGAGATAGATGGCCAAATGGGGCCAATGAGGCCTCCGGGCTCCATAGGGAACCAAGAACAGACAAATTAACAAGGAAATTGCAAGTCGTGAAAAGTGACAAGAAGAAAATAAGTAATCAATAGGCAATACATTAGGAGGGTAGAGCTGACACTACCATACTAATTTAGGATGAGAACTGACCCATGAAAGAGGCAGAGAGGGCCCCAGAAAGACAGAACTGAAAGTGCAAAAGCCCCAAGGCAAGAAGCCAGCTCTGCGCAAAGAGGAACCGAAAGGCCCCTGTGGTGGGCTTGGGAAGCTGGAGCAGGAGGGAGGAGAAAGTTCTGAGAGACAATGAAAGAGACAGAACCAGGAGCCAGAGGGAGTACCTGTGTGGACCAGGTCATTTTCAAAGAAGGGCCAGACATTAGGAGTAAAAAAATACAGATGTGTTCTATTAACTAATTTGTAAAAAGCTTTTTGCAGAAACAACCTTTGGTACTTTAATAAGTAGTGACTGCTGGATGTGACTGGCAACTGGGTGGCAGGTCAGCAAGGAAAGGATAGCAAGGCAGAAGACTTTCTGAAGACATAATTACCGGTATTCAATGCAACAAAAGGAAAGAGTTTTTAAGGTAGCAAATCCTAAGGAGAATTTGGATAATGTTGTTGCTATTCTTCACATTTTTCTGTGGCTAATTAGAGCGATCTGGGAAACACACAATGCTGCCCACAGCCCTGCCAACCCATTATGGGCACTTCTAATTTCAGATAAATAAAACCCTTGGTTACCACCCCCAGCTTGTCTTGGAACATCCATTGTGTTATCAGAGTAGACGAGTAGCAATAATAGCCTTCTGAATATCCATGAAGGGTACCTTGCTCTTTTGGGTACCCTGCAAGTTCAAATCACATCTTTGTGCAAATGGAACAACTCCAACATTTACTTTGTTCTTAAATGTCTCATTTTTCAATTTTTCTTTTTTACGCAGAACATGTTATGTTTGCATGGCTTAGTTAAAGCACTAGCAGATTCATGTACATTTAATTAGAAAAAAACGGTGATAATGTAGAATGTCACATCTCTATTTATCTACATCTTTTTTCAGCAAGTATTGCATGCAGTTCTCGATTTTAAAATTACTCCTCATCTTTCGTGAGAGAGAATGATATGGTGAATGTTTAAATTAAAAATATTTGTTACAATAAGACATATTGCCACGAACTCCCCTCCGTATACTCATCTTCCACCATGCTCATCCCTTTGTCCTTGCAGTTCTTTCTACAGCGGTTCGCGAAGTCCTTTGCTGAGTGTCTTTAGTTGTGCTGTGGAGGCTGCCTCCATGTCCTGAGCAGATGAAAAACATTTAATGTTCGTGGTCATTTTGACTTTGAGAAAGAAGCCAGAGGTGTCACAGTGCCAGACCTGGTGAAGAAAGTGGACAAGGACACATTACAGTGTTTTTCTGAGCCTGCCTTTCCATCGGATGGCACCTGTAGGCAGCAGTCGCTGTGTTTGTGATCACACCTTCTGGACCTGCTTCAGAAAGTGGCAAGCTTGATGGGATCAGTGTGTTCAAAACGAACCAGAGTATTTTGAGTGGGATTAAAGCAGTGTGTCTTTCACTGTGATAAAATTTTTAAAATTTAAACATTCATCATATATTTTTATTACACCACATATGTTTAAAGGTTTGCTAAAAACAAAATCATTTGGCATCTTTAAAACTTGTCCTTTCATAAGGAAGCCATTTGGTCATTTTTTTCAGGTTTAATTGTGTTTATTGGTACATTTTAGGGATACGGTACAGTTACATTCATTGTTGGGATCTTGTACCTCGACATGACAGGTCTTGATTCTCATTTTCCCCCCTTACCCCTGCCCTCCCTTCATCCCCTCCTCCCCTCCCCATCTACAAACACTTTATTTTCATCTTTTCATTCTCTCACATTTTTTTCTTTTCCCTTATTACCCTTCCCCTACCCATCCCACCTTCCCTACACCTTTAGCTCCTTTCTTCCCATTTCTAAATGTCAGTAATCTTATTAGGATCTTATGTATTATTGCCGATTATTCACACCAAGGAAACTATTCGGTATTTGCACATGTGTGACTTATTTATTTCACTTAGGAGTATATCTTCAATATGTATCCATTTTCCTATGAATGAATCTATTTTCTCGTTCTTTATGGCTGAGTAATATTCCATTTTGTAGAAAAACCACATCATCTTTACCCAGTTTCCAACGTGGTCATTTTTTTAAACAACAGTAAGATAATATATGATTGGAAACATTAAACATAATGTGATCTTGGAGGTGGATTGTCCACTTGATTACCCTGGGAGCTGGGTGGGTCATGGGGGAGGAGAGAACTTGGGGTCTCTGTGGCCCTAGTGTCTCATTTATAAATTGAAAGTTGGGCAAGGTAAGCTTTATGCTTCCTTCCAACTTCTCAGATATTCTGCAATTATTATTATCTATGTGGTTGCAGTGTCCTCATCTTTATAATGGGCAGAGTAAGAGCACATGATTCATAGGATTTTTGAGAGAATGAAATAAAGATTGGCTGAAATTTTTAGAGTAGAGCGTGGCAACAGGAAGTACTTAGCATGCATCAGCAGTGATGATGATGATGATGATGATGATGATAAAGGCAAGTAAGATGATGATGGTGCCATGTGCTGAAACTGTGCTCACTATGAAACATGAAACAAACTGATTGGGTCTTCTCTTCTTTCCGGATCCTGTGTTAGAGTTACCAAGACTATATCCTTCACATGTCCTTCAAGACTAAACTCAGTTACCTCCCCACAAGAAATACATTAAGATTTCCCAGGAAATATGCCCGTCTGCTAACACGTTTTTCATTTGCTACCAGTGTCTTAAGAAATTAATCAATTCAGCAGGGTATGGTGCCCCACACCTGTAACCCCAGAACCCTGCAAGGCTGAGGCAGGAGCATGGCAAGTTCTAGGCCGGCCTGTGCAACTTAGCAACCCGCCTCAAAAGTAAAAAAAATAATAATAATAATAAAGAAAAAAGTTCTGGAGTACAGCTCAGTAAGAAGGTTCTGGGTTTAATCCCTAGGACTGAAAAAGGAGGGAAAGAAGGAAGGGAGAGCTAGAGGGAAGAAAGAAGGGACTAATTGATCCCACTCTCTCTTTATGTATGTCCTTTCATTCTAAAATAAGTGTAATTCAAGCCTCTTGAAGCTTACCTGGAGAGTTTCCCCTGGTCCCCTGTTTCAAATTATTTTAAATAATACAAAATTTCATCAAGTAACTCCAATGTGATAACATTTAATTGGCACAAGAAGAAATTTTTTATTTATTTGAAACTGTGATTTGTGTAGGTCATTTCCTAGCTCTCTCTCTCTCTCTCTCTCTCTCCCTCTAAGCTTTTAACAAATGTGAAATGCAGTGCACAATGAAATAAGCCAGCCAAGACAAATGAACTGGTGAGTGCATTATAAATAGCAACTGAAATTAACTGGTTTGTCCTGATTTAATAATGACTTACATCATTTGACAAATGAGATAAGATCTTCACCTTTAGCTTTCTGATCCTAACTTTTAATGCTCGAAATATATTATTACCATCTGGTGTCTGGCCTCTGCAGTGCCCTGGTAATGTCTGCCTCACTTCAAGGAGTTGGGGTTTAGATGCCAAAAAGACATTTTCCTAAGTGTCTTATCTGGCAGGCCCAGGGAGAAAGCTAAGAACCGAATGAATGGTGATGTAGCTTCAGCTCTGTAGAAGTTTCTGGTTCAAGGCAGGCTCATTTTCTTAGCTTGCACTCCGAAGAAATGGTCGCTATCACAGATGTTTTTATTTAGGATCTCGGTCCTGCAGGCTGCAATCCCTACACTTTTCAAGAATGTTTGGCTCTCTTAAATTGTTTCACACCCTTCGCAAGATGGCAATAAGTTTAGCACCTTTCATCTTCAGGTAGATTAATTGGAGAATGAAGCCAAGAGTGATATGTAGGCTTGGAGTTTTAACTCTGAAGCAGCACGAATTGTGCAGTTCTTGTCATTCCCTATTATATGGTAGGTTCTAGAAAAAGGCATAATAAGGTGTAATACAAAAGGGATAATAGAGTTAAAATACACAGAACAGCCAGTATCATAGATGACAGTGAAAAAACAGAACAGTGCAGATTATAAGTGTGATCAGTTTTCTTGGTAGGTGTTATGGACCGAATGTGTTCCACAAAATTCATGCATGGGCCTGGGGAAGAGGGGAATGGTCTAGGCAGAGGGAGGAATAAAGGTCAAAATTAATCAAGATATAGTATATATGTGGGAATGCCCTGCAAACATATACTAATAAAAAAATTCTTAAGAAATCAAACCACCAATGGTCTTTGCAAGTGGTCATTGCAACAGTCTTTGGAAGTGAGTCTTCGGAGTGTAATCAGGCATCAGAGCAATCTTCTCGGGAAGAAGATTAGTGTCTTTGTAAGAAGAAGTTAGAAAAGTAGCCGAGTGTTTTCCACCACTCCAGAACTCAGCAATAATTCAGCACTCTGCCTGCCATGTTGGCTAAAATCCCAACACTCAGGGAGGCCGAGGGAGGAGGATCACAAACTCCAGCCCAGCCTGGGAAGTTTAGCAACTTAGGTTCTGTATCAAAATCAAACTAAAGAAAGGGTTGGGGAGGTAGCTCAGTATGAAGGCTCTGAGTTCAGTACACACACACACACGCACACACACACTGTAACCTAGAAGAAAGCTCACACTCATTTTGGCCTTCCACCTAGCTTCCGGGACAGTAAGAAATAAGTCTCCGTTGCTCATAAGGAACCCAGCTTATGGTACATTTTTTTTTTTGCAGTGGCCTGAAATAAGACAATAGGAATGAAAGAAAATTTAAATAGCTGAAATTTAGGAAAACAAGTAGAAATAAATGCATATAAGACAGAAAGTAACTTTAGAGTAGACAAGTGTCTGTAAATTGGTGCATTCGAATAGTTAAGGCGTGCCAGTCCTGGGGAAAACAGGAGTTAACAGTCATAATGGTTACATCATTCCTAGATGTATGGAAAAGATCGCTAGGAGTAAGTCAGTGCTGGACTCTGGGAAGCTGAGAGTGAGTGAAACTAAATAACTGCCCATATCACCTGGCTAACAAGTGGGAGTGATGGAAGGGTCTAAAAAGATTCCCAAGGGTCACCAGAGCATAACCTGATAATCCTGCCCACACTTCAGTGGACACTGCTAAGATGACCATCTAGTTGAGAACGAACGCAGAAGCTATAAATAAATGTTGGGACAATCAGCATGAATCGGTACGTTCCAGGGAAGTTGGGGTACATGGTCATCCTCTCCCATCACATCTCCATGTCCAGCTGTCTACCAGGTATTCCCTGCTTTCTAAGGGAAGATGTGGGCCAGTTTCTTGGAGCACATTGATTTAAAGTCAATTAATTGGAAACTTCTTCCATTTCACAGAGGAATAGGTCAAATTAGATGAATCGGTAAAGATGGGATTTTCAGTAGTCAAGTTCTTAGTAATAAGAGCTGTTTCGAAAAATTGTTTTCCTGGAACTTATCCAATCGTATCTCTCCCATCAGATGTGGCCAGCTGGGTGGTAAAGCATTACTGTTGAACTTCGCAGGTAGACAGATGAATGAAGAGGCATTAGCAAGGCAGGGAAGACAGAGTTGTGGGCCGCAGTCACTCAGCGCTACTCAGACCTCGATTAGAATTTCACATCTACCTCAGAACTTGTCAGTTTAAGAAAAGGACAGACCCTTTGAAAAGCTCTCACAGAAGAATAAAGACCGGAACAAAATCACGTTTAAAGCTCCCGAGATAATGTATTTCAGTAAAATAATGTATGTCCTCAACTCACAGAAGTTCATTAAAATATCTAATAGACACGGATTCAGGGACAGAATATCAAATGCCCAAGTACTATTTGTATAAAGTTCAAGTTAAAATTCGTTTCCATCCTGGATATGTGTGATATGTAAAAGGATGGTCTATGTGTTATGTTTAATTTTTAATTTTTGGTAACTTTAAATTCCATTTTATTTGCAAAAACAAAATAGCGTCTACCAAAAATTAACTGAAAAAAAAAACCCGAAAAGCGAGGGGATAACATGAGTATTAAAAGAGGAAAAGAGAACTCAGAAAAGCACAAATACACAAAAACATGTAAAAACACTCAAGCCAAGCTCAGCGGGCCCAAGTCCCTGACAGCAAGTGTTGTAAAACATCGAAACGGGTTGCTATGAGAGGTTAGGGAATCTCCCTTTCCCAGAAGTCTTTAAAAATAGGATCACATCTGTTTGGATGGGATAAATGGCTGCAGGCCTGACTAGGCAGCTTCTTAAGCAAACCTATGACCTGCTACTGCTCCCATTTCTGTTTTGAATTTTGAAAAGTAACAACTTCAGATCACACTGCGATCTATAATACCTTCTCATTTTCATTGTATTATAAAACTATTTTCATTGTTATTTGCAGTGGAAGGGTAGATAGTTGAGTTATGCAGAATGGACTTGAATGTGTAGTTCAAATCTTACTTATCTACTTTGAACACTCCTCACATTATGGAACTAGAAAGCCGCCAAGTTTATGTCCTTATAAGAAAGTTACTGATGAGGCAGAGTGGGGTATACTATATTTGATTTTTATCTTGAATGTAGAGAATCTTATATTCAATTTTTAATTTTAGCTGAACAGTACCTTTACCCAGTGGGAGTGGAGGTGACAGAAAGGCTGAATTGGAAAAGCCTTCTTAAAAATTGAAATCTTCCAGACCAATGAGAGAAAATTTATTCTGTAATTCCCACGTACCTAGACTGCTTCCATAAAATTTCACCAAGTACATCAGACTGTTTGCCCCATTAAATGTGACGCACATACGTTTGTTAAACTTTTACTTTTTGTCAGGCCTGGAGAGAACACGACCATAGTCTCTGTCTTTAGGGAAAATATAACCTAAGGAGAAATCCAGGTGGGTGGGATCATTAATATAGTTTTTTGTTTGTCTGTTTTTTCGGTTCCAAGTATTGAACTCGGGACCTTGCACTTGTGAGGCAAGAGGCAGAACCACTGAGCTGAATCCCTGGCCCACATTAAAACAGTTTTAGAGATATATTTTAAGAAAAAGACAAAATTAAAAATGATAGTAAATATTTACTGCAAAGAGAAAAGTAGTCACAACAAGTTACTAGTTTAAAAATTCTGACTAATGCTAGAAACATTTCAAAATCTAGGAGTAAACTATATTTTTATTAATCAATTGTTTGATCCACATCTCTAATTCTATTTTCCTTTTTCCCCTACAATTTGGTTGCATATTGTTGATGACATAATAAGAATTTTGTTAATTATTTTCCTTTGGAGAGAAAAGAATGATAATTCAGTCATTCCTCTGGCCTCATTGATCAAAGTTTGTTTTTGGTCTGCCTCACAAATTATTAACAACTGTAACAACTAAGTTTTCTGGATTTTTGTCAAATACAGAAAACCACACTGAATTTTCTCTCATATATGAGCTAGCTGTATGATTTCAGAGCACTGCAAATTTCTTTCTGAATAATTTTAAGTAGTCTGAAATGATGATATTTATTAACCAGATTGACATTGTAACCAGCATTGTTGCCCGTGCCTTAATAGTATATCATTTAATTTTTAATCTGTCAATGTCAGAATTGTGTATCAAATTCGATAAACAATTACAAAAAATTTAGTGAGTTCTTGTGATACATTTTTCTTCATTAATTGAATTACCAAAGAATAAGTACTTACCTCTTCTTCATTAATTCTTACTCTTTGTATAATCTGAAAAATATTTCTGTTACAACTTACTTCTTGATGTTAGAATAATTTCTAATTGAGTTTTCTAACTCAATTTTATTTCACATTCCATTAATTTTTATATGGATTTTCTCTGAGGTCTGTAATAAATTTATTTGTATGTAGATGGTAAAAGAACTACAGTTTGTATATATCCAAATCAAGAGTCATTGGTTTCTCATTTTTTTATTTGAAAAATTCTAAAATTTCTATCCAAATTGCATTTAAATTGTAGTATTTATGCCTTATTAACTTTTAAATAAACTTTTTATATCTTGTTTGTGTTTCTCTTCCATGCCTTCAAAAATATATTTTAGGGTTGCTAAACTGTTTTTTTTATGTTTTAAGACCTGAAAAGCTTTGAAAAGAGCAAACCAAACATGTTGCAAAAAAAAATCTCTTTAAGTTTCAAAAATTGAAGAATTCCCATTCAATAAAATATGTACATATCACAGTGAATTCAAGTTTTGAATAAATTTGAGTAACCATCACCTAAATGAAATAAAGGACATTATCATGTCCCTTCCGTATCTTTCCCTCCAACCCAGAGCAACCATTATCTTACTTTTTCATCATAATACATTTTGCCTGTTCTTGGACTTCATATAAATGCAATCATACTGTAAGTAATCTTTTGTCTTATTTTATGGAGCACAATTTTGAAGGTCAACCATGTTGTTATCTGTGTGAGTAGTTTGTTCTGTTTATATCACTGTGTATTATTTCATTGTATAAACATACCACAAATTGTTTATTCATTCTCCTATTGATGGACATTTGAGTTCTTTCCAGTTGAAAAGATCATGGGTGAAACTACTTTGAACATTCTTGTTATAAGCTTTGTGTGGACATGTGTTTTCATTTCTCTTGGGTAAATACCTGAAAATAGAATTGCCTCATCTCAGGGTAGATGCATGCTTAACTTTACTACAAAAATGGCATTTGTATTTAAATATTTCACCTACAAGGAAAACACAGAAGTAAAATATGTAATTATTTTAGTGCATATTAGTAATACAGAATATGAGGTTTGTTTTGGGAAATCGGTGAGAGCATATAACATATGTTCATCAATTTCCATCCCCTTACCCTCCTCTCCCTTGCCTCCCCCCACCCTCTTATCCAATTCCCAAACTCTACCTTCTGGTTTCCTGTCATCTCATCTTCATTTTATTTACTTAGTATTTATTATTTTTCTCATCTAAGAGAAAATAAGCAATATTTAATTTTCTGATTGGCATATTTTACTTAACATGACGGTCTCCGATTTCATTCATTTTCCTGAAAATGAAATTATTTCCCACTTCTTTATAGCTGAATAATATTCCATTTTGTGTACATACCACACTTTAACCATTTATCTGTTGACTGTGATCTAGGCCTTTCCTTCAGCTCAGCTATTGTGATTTGCACTGCTATAAATATATATCACCATAGCATGTTGTTGTGGCTTGAATCTAGATGTCACACCAAAGCCTTGTGCACTCATAGGTGGGACTTTTGGGAACGACTGGATCATGGGTGTTTGATACTGGATTGGCCCACTGATTGGTTTAGCATAGTTCTGGGTGTGGATGATGGGCTGACTTACTGAAGAGGGAAGCCTCACCTTGGGTGTAGGTGGCACCATCTAAGAGGCTTGTAGCCTGTGTGGAATAAGAAGGAAAAAAGAAGGAAGCCTCATTGTTGACTGCCTGTCATACCATGAACAGTTTCTCCTCTACCACGTCACTCTGCCTTGAAACCAGCAGGCTACAGACTGAAATCTCTGCAAATTGTGAGTGCAAGTGAACCTTTCCTCCTGTAAATTGTAGCTGTCCAGTATTTTGTCCCAGCAATAAGAAAGTAACTAAGACATATGTTGCCTTTAATTCTTTCAGGAATATACCCAGATGTGTTAGAGCTGGATCAAATAGTATTTCTATTTTTAGTCTTTTTAGGACTCTTCATACTGGTTTTACTAGTCTATGTTTCTACTAACAATGTAGGACAGTTCCTATCTTCCTGCTCCCTCTTCAGCATTCATTCTGTAATTGTTATGCATCATGAAAGTGATTGAGGAAGTGGGGTTCTGTAAGGATCAATATTTCCTCTATCTGTACTGTATATCTATAGCTTCTTCCCCACTGTCTTAATCACTTTCTCATTGTTGGGATAACATACTTGACATCCGAATTTAAAGGAAGAAAGGCTTATTTTAGAGGTTTTAGATTATTTGTAGGGGTTTCAGCCCATAGTCAGCTGGCTCTGAGGAAGAGTGACATGGCAGAGGAGAAAGAGTCCATGGCAGGGCAGGCAGGAAGTAGTGAACCAGTCAGCCTTCCTTTCCCTTTTAGCCCATTCAGGCTATAAGCCTATTGGATGGTGCAGGCCACACCCAGGGTAAGGCTTTGAATTATCCACACCCAGACTCTGCTAAACCACTCAGTGATCTAATTTAGTTATTATACACCCTTAACCCATATTCACACACTCTAGATCTAGCCACTTCCAAAAGCCCCACCCATGAGCCCATGACATTTTGGGGGGGACATCTAGATTTAAGGCATAACACCCACCATTACCATCTGATATAGCCATGCAGAATGACTTCCTAGTCCTTGTGTATATGAATCAGTGACATCCCTATGAGTCTCCTTACCAGGTGCTTCCTCTAGCTGGGTGCTCATCTCTTCATTTTAACTGCTCTGTTCCTCCTCCTCCTCCTTCATTTCATTTTTTTGGGTCTGGCCATGCAATTTATGCTGTTCTTGAAAGCTATGCAGGTTAGGCTGGCCTCAAATCCCCAGCTGCCTCAGCCACCCAATGCTGAGATTGTAGGCATGCATTTCCACAACTGGTGTGTCCTATTCATTCTTTGTTTTTAGTACATATTTGAAGTACATGATTACATTATCAGGGGGGTTGTTAAACATAAATAACACTCCTTAATTATTTATTTGTCCCCTGCTCCTCCCAACCTTACCTGATCTTTTCATCTCTTGGTCTCCTTCCCATTTCCAAAAGCTCTTATTTCAATTTTTTCATTCAATTCTTGTTTTAAATTTCTTTTTTCCTTTCTTTCCACTTTCTCAATCTCTTGTTACCTTCCCCATTTCAAATCGAACTCCCTGCTTCTTATCATCTATCTTTTATTTTTTGTCTTTATATTTTGGATTTCTCATATAACAAAAATCATTCAATATTTAAGTTTGAGTGTCTGATTTATTTCTTGTAATATTATGTAATATTTCTTGTAATAGTATGACCCCAATTTCCCTACAAATGATTCAAATTTGTCCTTTTTATAGCAGAGTAGTACTTCATTGTGCAAAAATACCACATATTCTTTATTCATGCATTCATTGATGGACATATAGACCAAGACTTAGCTATTATGAACTGTGCTTCTATAAACATGGGTATCCATGTATCACTTTAATATGATGTCTTTACCTTTTTTGGGAAGATACTTAGAAGGGGAATCACTGTACCAAGAATTGACAAATGGGATAATATCAAATTAAAAAGTTCCTGCACAGCAAAGGAACCAACAGAGTGAAGAGACAACCCATAGAATGGACAAAATAATTTTCCAGCTACTTTCCAGACAGAGGACTAAGATCCAGAATATATAAAGGATTCAAAAAATTAGATCCCTCACAATAAAAGACTTGCTAAAAAAATGAGCAAGTGAAATGAATAGACACTTCTCCAGAAGAAATACAAATGGCCAATAAATACATACAAAAGTTCGTTAGAGTAATGCAAATTAACACAGGCATTCCATTTTACTCCAGAAAGAATGTTCATCATCAAGAAATCAAATAATAACAAATGCTGGAGAGGCTGCGGGGGAAAAGGAACCCTGCTATCCGGTTGGTGGGAAGGTAAACTGGTACCTTGTCCCTTATGTACAGCTCTCTGTTTTGTTCTGAAGATGTATTAAATACACAAGCTTAAATATCACATGGTTTCTCTTCTATGAGAAACCCAAAATATAAATAAAGAACAAAATAAAAGAGAGATAATAGGAAATACGGAGATGGATCTTTCTCAAATAAGAAGAGGATCAAAAGATGGGGGAGGGGAGGGATGGGTGAGAAAGAAGATGACAAAAGAGTCGGGATATGTTATGTGCATGAAGGAACCCCCACAAAGGACTGTAATCATTACACGATGCAAACGGGTACTAATAAAAATAAAAACCAAAAGAAAAGGAAATTCCCCTTCTATCTTACAAGGCTACTTAACAGATATTTGGGAACCCCAAATGCTTAGGAGAGGGATAAGGATGCCTTTAAAAAAAGAGTTACAGGCATATCTTTTATTTTTGTCTTCTTGGGGTTTTCATAATGCTTATTATTAAATGTTCATTGCAAACCTTTGAGAAGTTGTATAGTAAGTAAATAAACCAATTTAATTTGGTTCACAAAATTATTTGAGCATGGAAACTGTCTTTGTGTGTGGCTATCTACTTCTCACAAAGCCTACTTTGAGAATCTCTAAGCTACCTGTTCACTGACAGAGACTCCTTCCATGTTTTCACGTCCTTTTGTAGTAAGTGGAAGCAATTTGACTATCTTGGTTGACTGAGATCATCTGGCCAATCCCTATGTGCCACATAATGCTAGCTGGGGCTGCACTTACCAGGGACTTGACTGATGCTTCTGCAAGAAGGCTGATAGGCAGAATTTAGTTTCCAGTGCTACCTTAGTTCCTCGTCTCTGGAATACATTACCCAACACCCACAACCTAAAGGAGGAGAAATCTGGCTCATGTTCAGCCCATGGTTTTGTGGGGGACAGGAGGCTCCAAGGCCAGAAGACATGGTGGAGGGATCTAGAGAAGTAGAGCTGCTCATGTCCTGGCAGCCAGGAGGCAGAGAGAAAGCAAGGGGCAGGGGAGGGAGAAACTATACACCCTTCTAGGTCATGGTTCAGTGACCCACCTCTTCTGACCAGGTCCCACCTCCAGACAGGAAGTCAGCTGTAGTGTTCCCATAATCCAGTCTCCTTCCACAAGCCCCACCCCTGGCAAACGAGGTCCTTGGGGATGTCTAGATCTAAACCTTTACACTGGCCCACCGGCTACTCTCTCATTTTTCACCTGTGGTGATTATGTGATCTCTGGCTCAGGGAGAGTGAAAGTGCAAAATCAGGAGCTTTTAAGCCCTTCTCAAGATTTAGGACCCAAATAGAAACAGTATCACTTCCCTATTGTTCTGTCAGTTAAAAGTTCAGCCCAGATTCAAGGGGAGAAGAAATAAAATTCACCTTTGCATGAAACAGAAGAGATGACAAAGACTTTGCAGTTGTACTCAGTACACCTTGCCTTTCATGGAATTTTAGCATCTTGTCAAATAAAGAACTTTGCTCACAGTTCTGGAAGATTCCTGGATAGCTATAAATAGCCAAACTATAGGCACCACAGAGATGAGGGCAATTATTGATGTTTCCTTTGGCATGCTGGATCAGTGAACTAGGTAAGTGGCTAAAAGGTTCTAGTTTTAATGGTCTGTGGGCCAAATCCAACCACTATCTGTTTTGTAAGTAAAGTTTTGGTGAAATACTGCTATACCCATCCGTTTATGTATTGTATACTGGCTGCTTTTGTACTGTAAGCTCACAGTTGAATAGTTTGTGATGAAGACCATCTGGCCTGTAAAGCCTAAAATATTTGCCATGTGTCCCCTCACATTAAAAATTTGCCACCTCCTGGTGTAGATTGTAAAAGCATCACGAAAGGATAATCACTTTATCATGAGATGATGCAATCTATACACAAGAAAGTGTAGGCTATTAGCAAGTTGGAAAGCATTTTCCATGGAGATAAAGCCTTGTGTTTTTTTATGCAACAGTAGTTCATCTTGTATATTGTTAACTCTATTCTATTTTTTCCAATGACCTGTTGATGGATATTTAAATTGTTTGCAAATTTTGATTATTACAAATAAAGCTACCATGAACATTCAAATGCAGGCCTTTGAGTGAATATATTTTTTATTTCTCTTGGGTAAAAATGTAGAAATGAAATGGCTGGGTCTTATGGTTCATACATGTTTAACTTTTGATGAATCTGCCAAAATATTTCCTAAACTTTTCCATCAGCAAAGTATGAGAATTCCTGTTCTACCACATCCTTGTCAACCCTTACTAAGGTCAACCTTTTAATATCCACTATATTAGGCATGTGGTAGAGTCACACTGTGGTTTTAACTTGCATTTTCTAATGATTAATGATATTTAGAACCTTCATATGCTTATTTGCTGTCCATATACTTATTTGATGAAGTGTCTTTGAGATCTTAAACATTTTTCAAAAATTGGGGTTTCATTTTTGGCTGTTTTGAGCTTTCTTTATATATTGTGGATAGAACTTCTTTACCAGATACATGCTAAAATCTATTCTTTCTTTTTTGAAGAGAAGTTTTAAATGTTTATGAACTCCATATATCCATTTCTATGAATAATGCCTTCAGTGTCATTTAACAAAGCTTTGTTTAATCCAAGGACATAAATATTTCCACTTATGCTCGTCTATGGCACATTTTTAGTTAAATTTTCAAATAAGGCTTAAGATAGGTTTCCAAAATCCCTTTCTTTTTTGGCGTATAGGCATCCAATTGTTCTAGTACCATTTATTGAAAAGAAAACTATCCACAGACTCAACCTATATAATTATCTCAGCCTGAGAGTGTAGCTCCGAGATATACATACTTACCTTCAGGCAGAACCCTCTTTCTGGTTCCCAGACCTGTGGGATAATTGAGATCATGGTAGAAAAGGCCAAGTGAAAGCCCCTGAAACTGCTGTCTTCTCTCCCACCAGCAAAAAATAGAAAATTGGAAGCAGTACCATACGCAGGGTAGTTGGCAGATATTAGCAATGTCCTCAGAGACTTACAGGCTGCTAGCATAATTTTTCCCCTCCTGTCTCTTTTAATGCATCCTCATGGCTTCTACAATATAACATAAAAGTGGGGCTTCATAGATCATAGTGGACCACTGGAAATATAACAAAGTGATAGTCTTGTTCATAACTGTCGTATTGTGGTATCATTCTAAAACAGATTAATATAGCTGCTGATACTTGGTATGCAACAATAGATACGGCAAATACTTTTGAAATCTCCATTAAGAAAGATGATCCATAGCAAAGTGTTTTCATTCTGTAGTGGTGGCCACACATTTTTTTTTCCTAATTTAGCTTTACTTTATTTTCCAGTTTCCCTTTCTTTTTTTTTTTTTTTCAGCTTTAATTGAGTTTATTGGTACATTTTAGGGATACGGTACAGTTACATTCATTGTTGGGATCTTGTACCTCTACATGACAGGTCTTGGTTCTCATTTTTTCCCCTTGTCCCTGCCCTCCCTTTACCCCCTCCTCATCTCCCCATCTACAAACACTTTATTTCCATCTTTTCACTATCTCACCTTTTTTTCTTTTCCCTTTTTACCCTTCCCCTGCCCATTACACCTTCCCTACACCTTTAGCTCCTTTCTTCCTATTTCTAAATGTCAGTAATCTTATTAGGATCTTCTGTATTATTGCAGATTATTCACACCAGAGAAACTATTCGGTATTTACACATGTGTGACTTATTTATTTCACTTAGGAGTATATCTTCAATATGTATCCATTTTCCTATGAATTAATCTATTTTCTCATTCTTTATGGCTGAGTAGTATTCCATTTTATAGAAAAAACACATCTTCTTTATCCATTTTCCAACTGATGGGCAAATAGGCTGTAATTTTTCCATTCTTATGAATATCACCACCAGGTACACAACTTGCACCAAGTCCATCTTTCTAAATTTGCTTTAGGTAGAACCCAAACTAATACAGTAATTAGTTTATTTCAGTGATTATATATATTGGTGGGTATCCATATATAAAAATATATCAGCAATTCCAATAAATCAAAATGAATTAAATCCACCAAACTTTCTAACTGGATTCTTGTAATTCCAAGGATATAGTTTTTAATGAAAGAAAACCTGTCTATACACTGATGTATTGGTGTATCTTTTACTATGCAGCAGCCACATCTCCTCAGCTGTCTGCAGTAATAACTTCTTGCTCTTCTATATGTGGGTCAGCTCCAGAACAATGGATTTTATCTCTCTGGGCCTTGCTCCAAAACGTAGTTTTAGCTGGATCTGCTCCAAACATCTCCTGCCTTTCTTGAACCAGTAGCTATCCATGGCAGGTTTTAAAAATTATTATAGCAAAAGTCAGAAACACAAGAGAGTAAGTCCAACGTTTCAAGCATGCTTTAAAGCCACTGTCTGCATCATCCCTATTGACATTCCACTGACCAAACCAGTTCACATTACAAGTACAGGAAGAGTGAAAATTAGTAATAGCAATGAAATGTGTCACACTGTGGTGAAAATAATATCATGGAACAAAATGAGACAGATGACAATCAAAAGAAGTCTTGTATGGTGATATGGATATGTGTCTGATATTTTAAGATAAAAAAGCACCATAGAAAGGATCTTTAACCATCCATCAATCAACAAGTTATAATTATTCTAAATAGCATGCATCTAATTTAATAGTCTCAAAATATATAAACAGAATAAATGAAATTCCACGATCTCAATTAGAGATTTCGTCCTGATTTTTAAAAATGTTAATCCATCAATCTGAGCAAGGACATAGAATAGCTCAACACCACCATTAAAACTCCCACCTAATGGACATATATAGAAGAGTGCATACAACAACTAGATAATATACACACTATGGTTTAATGTGCCCCCTCCAAAATTCCTATTGAAACATAATCCCTATGGTGGTGATATTAAGAAGTGGGGCCTTTGGGGAAGTGATTAAGTCATGAGGACTCTGGCCTCATTAATAAATGTGTGCCTCGTAAAAGGGCTGGAGCAGACTAGTTTAACCTTTTTTTTGCCTTTCTGTCCCTTCCTTGATGAAAGAACACATAGAAGGCATCACCTTTGGAACTGTTAGAAATGTATTTGCCTTGATAAATTCCCAATAGGTATTACACAAATCATAAATCTCATTCCCTAACCAAAGCTAAGTTAAAAGTTAATGCAAAAAAGGTAAAACCTCCACAATATTAGAATTTGCAAACATGCCTATAACTCATAAGATAAAGAAATCCTTCCAAGGTAAACACCAAAGTGGGTCTCACACAGGTATTACACAGGGACACATATAAGCATGCATAAAGAAATGGTATTTTTAAAAGTAGCAAAAACTTAGGAACAAGCTAAATGTCCACTGCAGGAAAATGTAGACATAAACTGATATCTTTCAGAGAGTAAAATGCTATATGGTGTTGAGAATGAATGTTTTTCAGTTTTGTTCCACAATATTGATGAATCTTAGAAATACAGAGAGTAAAAAACAAATAAATAAATGATAGCTACGGAGGGAAATAAATTCCTAAAGAATTTATTCAGCATGATATCACTTTTATAAAGTTTGAAGCACTAACATTAAGTGATCTGTTCCTTGGACTATGGAGATATGAAATAAACTACAGAAATGGAAAGAGAAGGAAATTATTAATATGAATCGGGATAGTGATTACCCTGGTTGGGGACAGACACTGAACTTATTCTGGGCTAGAAGGCCTCTGGGTTTTTGCTCCTCTGGTCCAATCTTGCCCCACTAGGTCTGTGCCTCTCCCCATCAGAAGATTTTCTCACCCAAAGCCTGCAGCCCCTGCTTCTAGATTGTGGTCTGAATTCCCAGAAGATGAGACGTCCCTGTCCAAATGGTGTAGCTCTGGCCTGGATTTGCTTTTCCAAGTGCAGATCATGTGAACTGTGTGCTTCAGGGATAAGGAAAAGCTAAGGACAGCTGTTTAAAATGATATGGACTGGGGCCAGGGATTTAGCTCAGTGGTGCTGCCGCCTGCCTCACAAATGCAAGATCCTGAGTTGGATCCCTGGTACCTAAATACATACATACATACATAGAAAGGGTATGTACTGGCTCACGAGACAGCCTGCTTATGTTCACTTCTCACATTGCTGCCATGTTTCAGCATAGCTCAAGAACCTGAGGATCAGAATTTAAGCCTGGCCTTACAGGTCAGTGTGAATTTATTTGTTAAGATGGAAGGATGGAATATATTTTACTTAGCCTGTTTGTTCAACATGTATATACAGGAAGTAGGCATTTTTTCCTAGGCCTCACAACTATCACAAGCCTGGTAGGGGGGATAGAATTGGGAAGCAGTAGATAAGGCTGGTGTAACTTACTTTTCATGTTCTAGAGGCTGTGAATTTAACAAAAATACCATCTCAGACAGATCGGATATATAAGATTTATTCATAGAAATAATTGGTTGGATTCTGTGTTTAGGGGGCAGCAGCAAGGGATAAGCTGTAGTGGGAACAAAGGACCTGATCATAAAGTGTCTTTTAACTATAGAATTTGGGCTATCCTGAACGTAGGAGGGAAAGTCAGGAAGACTTTTGGTATTTGGTGGACATGTGATCATTTTAGAAAGACTGATCTACCTGCAAAGTGAATTTAGGGTATAAGACAAGCCTGAGATAAAGAGAGCAAGTGATGAGTCTGTTTCAATAATCTGAGTACATAGATGGCTTGGGTTAGCATGGAGGTGGTGAGAGGAAGGTCTGTGGGACCTAGTTAAAGAGAAACCAGAGATAAGGATGTTGCCTACATTTGTGGCCTGTGAAGTTAAGTAGATGGTAAGGCACTCATTGAAACAGGGAATTGAAGTTGAAGATTAGAAGTTATGTTGGGAAAGATCATGGGTTCAGTGTTGATATGTTGCCCTTGAAGCCCTGTAGGAATATAGGAAGCTTTTGACTCAAACTTTGAATACAGTAATTATATAATAAGTAAAAATGAATAAATTAAGGAGCCATACTTGTTCATCGTTTTTGGACTACTTTTCCCTGAGGTTGGGAAAGATAAGAAGAGCTGCCTCTCAGGTATAAAGAGGCCTGAATTAATGACTGCTCTCATCATCAATTCACACATTCCTATGTTGATTTGTCAAGATGGGGAGCCATGCTGTCTTTAGTGAAATTATGTTTTTCAGACTCACTCATTGTAGTAGGTAAGTACAACTTAATGCATGGCTCCAAAATCTGAGACCTAGTACAATAAAATCCTTCTAGCTTTTGTAACATTAGCAAGAGGGCCTAGTGGTTCCTTTTGACAGACTTCCTATTATCTCAGAGATTGAGGCTCCTACCATCTTACAAATCTGCTATCTTAGAGACAAAATATCACATTTGATGATAGGATGGAGGGTATGACATTTGATGATAGAGCTGAAGGAATAACCACGGTATTTTAAGGGTCAGATCTAGGAGTGGCTACATGGCCTCTGCCCACAGTCCATTGACTGACCAAAGTCACGTGTGTTTGTTCCCAGAAATAGAATTTAGGATTAGTGACCATCTAGAAAGTATCCACAGCACTTGAAAACCAGAGAGCCAGTTTTCAGGTAAGCACGTAAATAACAGCACACAACAAAAATTCTCAAAATTCATGTTCGATGCAATCTTGTTCAAAGGAGAATCATTTATTATATACTGGAATTACAAAATAAAATCAAGCTATTCTTTCCACTCACTTAAGGGACTTTGTAATTGGGATGCCAGAGGTGTACTTAATTCCTTTAGAGTAATTCAAGCTTTTCTCCTGTATGTGTATACTGTATACTTCAAAGTAACTAAGTAACAGTATTCTTAATGGGAAAAAAAAATCCTGTAAAACTTAGTGGTTTCTTTCACTTGCAATCAGTGTCATGAAAATTTGCCACTGTGACTGCAGAGGAGACTTTTGGTAAAGTAGAATGGAGACCTCTAAGAGATGTATGAGTCAAATATTTCAAGTTGCAAAATAATATCATTATTGAACAATGGTCTTTTAAGGGATAATCAACTATCTGGCATAATGAGAAATTCCTTATATTTACACAATATCTTATGTACATATATTGTCTTATTTGATTAGCATGACTATATATGTGCATATTATATATAATATATCCTTTATTCCTTAAGAAGTATACCTACATTTTCTATGGGGAGCTATTACCCCAACTTACTCTCAAATTCCACTCTCTAGGTGGAGCTAACTCCATCTTCAATTTACAGAGTGGGCATATGGCCTAGACCTGGCCAACAAAACCACAGACCTGCTGTGATTCAGAGATAAACACAAAATCCAAGTCATGCTTATTAGAGTCATTGCCAATCAATTACTGCTGTACTGTTATGATGGCTGAGAAATAGGCATCCTCTTTCTGAAGCTACTTGGATAGAAGCTTGGAGCTGTTGGAGGCCATCTTGTCCCCACAAAAGAAGCTTCCAGAACATGGTATCTAACTGAAGAAAGCAGGACTAAGAAATACAGATTTACCAGACTGAAGTCCTACTGACATTATTTGTACCAGAATCCAGCCCACTGATGCCAGGCTACCCATGGACATTTTTGCTATGTGAGTCAGTATGTTCTGGTTTTTCCCTTTTGTCATTTGACTTGGGTATTTTTCATTTGCAACCAAAAGAGTCCTATACTTTTGGTTCAGCTGTAATTATTTTCCTTGTTTTATAGGAAAACAATTTTATATAATTTATAATATATATAATTTATATAATTTATAATATATATATCTTGGTTCATGTTTAGTTGGGCAAAAAAGAAAATTGACATAATATACAATGTTTTAATTATACTTTAATTAAGAGTCTAAATTTTAAAGAACTTTCCTTTCTTTTCTAACAGATTTATAAAAACTTTTGTCAGGATAGAATAATTTCCTCCCTGTGTCTAGAATGTTCAGCCTTTCCAATATTTACTGGCAGTTGTTGTGTGGATTTTATTATTTTAAATATGAATCGCTGAGTCACTTTCAAGAAATAAACAATAAAGTTAAGTATTTTACAAGCCATATGATGGGTGCTTCAGCTTCTGTGCTGTACTGGAAATGAATTTTTGTCTATGGTGGAGTCCCAGGACTGATCTAAAAATCAATAAAGAAGGTTTGAAATATTCAAATGTGTGCTACTTTAATAAGCTAGTGGTTTTAGAAAAGAAATGTATGTACTGTATACTTCAAAATAACTAAATAACAGTATTCTTAATGGGAAAAAAATCCTATTTTTTTTCCTGGAACTCTGAATGGAAAACTCAACTGCATACCATTCCATTTCAAGGATCTGTAATCTTAGAGCATTGAAGAGTTCCCCTTTCCAAAGAATGTTTCTCTGTGTGGTTTCTAAACCTCCTGACTTTTTGCAAAATTTTAGCATACCCTGGGAAGCATAAGAGAAGTAACAATGTAAAAATATTATATATTTTCTTTAGTTTTTATGTGCGACATGGAGTTCATCCATTTTTCTGATCCTCCTTGGTCATACATTTTACTTCGTTTGATTTTTTTTTTTTTTGCTGCAAATGTATTTTTAGAGTTTTTATTTTGTATTAATACGTTTGTATTATGTAATGATTACATTCCTTGTTTAGAATTGGTACACGTATGTAACACATCTCAATTCTTTTTTCATCCCTTTTCTCTACTCTCCCTCCATCTGTTGATCTCCTTCTCATTTGAAAAAAAAAAATCCCCATTTCCTATTATCTATCTTTTATTTAGCTCTGTGTTTACATTTTAGGTTTCTCATAAAAGAGAAAGCATATGATATTTCAGCTTGTGTGTCTAATATATCTTCAGAGCGTAACAGAGAGTTATAAAAGAGCGAAAAGGAGCCGGGCATGGTGGCATTTGTCTATAATCCCAGCACTTCAGGAAGCTGAGGCAAAAAGACGACAAGTTTGAGCTCAGCCTGGGCAATTTAGCAAGACCCTTTCTCAAAATAAAAAAATGAAAAGGGCAGAGGATGTAACTCAGTGAATAGGCCTTGGCTTCAATCTTCAGTATCAGGACAAAAGAAAAGTTTTTTGTTGTTGTTGTTGCTTTTTTTGTTTTTTGTCTTCCCCAAAACAAACATGAGGACAATGGTAGCTTCTAAACTACTATTTTGGTTTGGTGGCACACACCTGTAATCCCAGTACTCAGGAGGCTGAGGCAGGAGGATTGACCCAAGTTAGAGGCCAGCCTAGGCTACAAGGTAAACTCAAGGGCAGCCTGATTACAGAGCGAGACTCTGATTCAAAACAACAAAAACATACAAAAAAGGAAATAATAGCTTAGATCCTAAGTACTAATAATAGCTAAGATCCCGTCCTAAGTACTGTGAACATGTGAACAGCCGAGTCTTTAAGATGCTGAAGCTCTACTTTAGTCTCTTAAATTCAATAGTTATGTTAATGAAATTTAGAAACTTGGAGGCATTCTTTGTGATGTTCACCTTAATAAGATGACTTACTAATTGCCTGCCTGCCCCTGGTATGCTTTACACAGCAGTGACTAGGTACCCAAATCAGAGTCACAAACAGGGTGTTGAGGAAGCTGCTCAGGAAGGACAATGATCTTGGATCACAGCCGAAGGCTCTCCTCATGTGAAGGCCTAGATTTTTTGATCCAGACTGGGACCAACCGGGAATTAGGAAACCTAGTCATTGACCTCTCTGAGCCCCACTTTCTTCTGCTGTAAAATTCAAATACTAATGCCTCTCGCATGGAGATGTGTGAAGACTAGAAGGTTAAAATGCTCTTTTAATTTGATTTGTCATTTAGTCCAAGAAATTACAAATCTTCAAATCTAAATAAAAAGAAAAATAAAAGATTGACAGTAGGGAGTAGGGAGATAAACCTTTTGTAAAGGGGAAGGGGCTAAGAGATGAAGGAAGTGGGCTGGGGGGGGAATGAGGGAATAAAAAGAAAATTAAGATGTGTTTTGTATGGGTACCAACTCACCACAAGGAATGTAATCACTGTGTACTGCAAACATGTACCAATAACAATAAAAAAGATACTGAAGATAATGGAGTACCAGTTTTTCTAATCCCTCCCCTTCTGTGAAAATTATGAAAAAATGTCCAAAATCCAAGAACTAACAAAACTACAGTCATGCATACAAAAATATCTGTGACAAATTAATGTACCATTAATTATACAATTACAATTATGCAATTATACAATTAATTATACAATTACATTTCACAACTGAATACAATTACATATACTCATATATACTTGCACAGTGTTTTAAGTTTAGCCAAATGGAAAAGTCAAATGTGAGAAAAATTCCTCTCCAGTAGCTGAAGATATTGGCAGTGATTTCTGTGGCAGTAGTCTGATGATTTATCTCTCCAATACCATGTTTTTGTTTTGTTTTATTTTGAACCGGGGATTGAACTGGGGACCTTGTGCTTGACAGGCAGGCAGTGGCACCACTGAACTAAGACCCTTCTTAATGTGCGAAATTTTGACTGGATCCTTCCTCATTGTTTTCTTTGTCACTTCAGCTCAGCACTTTGGATAAGATCAACCTTTCCCTTCCTTTGCCTTCAGTGTTCCCAGTCCCAGCCCTTGCACTTGCCAGTTAAATTGACACAAGTAAAGTAACCCATGAGCCAACCATAAAGAAAGCTAAATGGCAACACAGATAGGATGTAAATACGTTTTCTTTGGTATCTCTCATTCCATCTCACTTTATTGGCACTTGCTTTCCTCTTGCTCCTGACCTTTTCCTTATGTTCACCCACATCTTCTTGTCTCTCATCCCACACTCCATTCCTGTAGGAGTCTGATGTCTTCATATCCTCAACTGGTTTGGTAAGCTTTCTGTTACTGTAATACTACCTGAGATGAATCAACTTCAAAAGAGAAAAGGTTTATTTTGGCTCAAATTTTGGAGGTCACAGTCCAAGAACAGTTAGACCCATTGCTTGGTGGAACAAGCTGCTCACTTCATGATGGTGGGGAGGCAAAAGATTGAGAAGGGAGGAGCTGGGATCCAAATATCTCCTTCATGGGTTCATCCTAATGATCTAACTTCCTCTGCTAGGCCCATCTCTCAAAACTTCCAAGCCCTCCTAATAGAACTATAGGATGGGGACCAACCTTTAACATATGGGGCAATTAAAATCCAAATCATGGTAGCAGCTCATTTAAGCACCCTACCCTGCCTCCTCTCACAGTTCTCTATTTTAGAAGGATCAGCATTTTTCCCCCAAGCCTTTCTTTGAATCAAATTTATATTCTTTCAAATCTGTCAATCTCAGCAATGTGTAAACTGAAGAAACAATAAAGCAACCTGAAGTGAAGTGTGGACAAATGCTTTTTTTTCCTATTCGGGAGATTACTTTTCAAGCAAGTTAGCCTATATTCATCTACAATTAGTGAAATTCTACAGAATTAGAAGACTAAGGCTAATATCTGGATCATAGATGTTTTATTCCTTTAATTTCCAACTTCCTCTCCTGTTGGTAGGGATGGTTTCCAGACATTACACTCATTTCCCAAGGAGAATTGTTGCTTAAAGATAACCAGTCACTTCTGGTTGTCATTGTGCGCTTGACATCAAGAATACTGCTCTGGTATGAAAACCACTTGCAGAGCCCTGCTTATTGGTATAAGCCCATGACAAAACCAAAATACAGTATGAAGCAGCTCTTCTTGCTTATTTATGGGGACAAACACAATTTAGATTGCAAGAACATTTGATCCTCTTTCTAATCTTGAAACAAAGAATACAAGCATTCCTGGGTCTTGATTAATCCTAAGTATCAAGTGAAAAGTGTAGATGCCTGGGCTGGGGATTTAGCTTAGTGGTTCTGGTGCCTGCCTTGCAAGCACAAGGACCCGAGTTCGATCCCCCATACCAAAAAAGAAAAAAGAAAAGTGTAGATGCTAGAAAAATGTATAAGTCAAGTTCCTTGAACTTTGATCAACTGTTGACAGCAAGTATCAACTTGAGAATTTCAAGTATTGTGTGTAAATATTATTACTTTTTCTAAATATGTGAAGTTGCAAGTGATTCTCAAATTATTACTATTATTCTCAAATTATTATTATGTATTATATTTGTTCATTTACTTTCTTTAAACTTAAATATGATTTATTGGTTAAAATAAATTGTATTTATGGATTTCAAAAATATTTTCATTTGTACCTCTTAATCACCAAGAACTAGGAAAGATAAAGTATTCTAGAAATATAGCTTCCACCAGAGGCAGTTGTCATGAGCTTTTGCTTCTTCTAGTCATTTCAAGTAACATGAATAACATGACTACAGTTCCATCTTGGTTCTTGAAGAAGTTACTCTTGGGCCAGGGATTTAGCTCAGTGGTTCCGCCGCCTGCCTTGCAAGTGCAAGAACCTGAGTTCGATCCCCGGTACCAAAAAAAAAAAGAAGTTACTCTTGGCTCAGACAAGTGGAAAGTCACAAAGAGCCTATAGAGCAAGCCATGCTACCAGCTCTAAACTTGTTCTTACATGCAAGTGAGAGATGTACTGACAATCTCAGGAGTGGGCTGGCTATGTCTGGGTATTAAGACTTGGCTCCAGGGTTTTATTTGGGCTTTCTGTTGCATATACACAGCATATTTTCTACTTCAAACTGTGAACTCTGACTTAGATCCAGCTCTGGTCCCTGGAGAACCCCATCCTTGGCATATTCTGTTCCACTTCTTCAGTATCTGATGGGCAGGACAAGGCTCATCTCCCACAAGTGGGGGTGAGTTAGTAAGTCAAACAAGGAAAAGGAATGGCTAGGATAGTGCCAAGACTCAGGCCAGATTGGAGGTGGAGAACTGAGTGGAGAAAGTGCCAGCAGCATAACCAGCAATTTGAGGCCATACTTGGTGCACCGTGAAAGCAAGAGGAGGCACTAGGAGAAAAATATGCCAACCTACTGCCAGGACAATCTGACTTACTTTAATATACTGTGTTCATGTTCAGATGAATTCTGACATGTTGTGGTCCTTTTTCAGTGGGATATAGGGAGTAGCATTCATATACTCTTGTTCAAATATAAGTTGGTAAGATTTTAAGGAGGGCAACTTAGCAATTCTCCTAAACATTTTAAATGTGCACTCACTCCAAAATATTTTAAAAGGGAGAAAGAGGGCTTAGCAAAATCACTGAAAACATATGTCTTTATTTTTTATTATTGACAAGAATTCCTGCTTGCGCAATGTGACAAACAGACCCACACTCACATGTCTGTTCTATTCCCAAAAGTAATATAAACTACAAAACATCTACTCTGAACTTAATATATAAAACCAATATGAAGAAAAACATAAATGGAATTGAAGTTTATAGAAGGGCTTTTCTATCGCTGAGATGAAATATCTGAAATTAGTTAACATAAAAGAAAAAAGATTATTTTCTGGTTCAATTTCAAAAGTTTCGGACTATAATTGTTTGTCTCTGTTGCTTTGGGCCTGTGGCAAAGTGGAACGTCCCAGTGCGGAGTACATGGTAAATAAAGCAGCTCTTTTCAGGGTGTCCAGGAGAGGGGGTACAAAGAGAAAGAGGGAAGTCCAGGACCCCAACATCCCCTTGTTTAGCTCCTGGTCTTTGGGGGGACATTTCAGATCCAAACCATAACTATCTTATTTTGATGATTCTATTATTCTTATGTATATAAAATTAATAGTAACTGTTAAGAGTTATTACTATTGTAATAACTGTTATTATTATTTGAGTTCAATAAGACAGCTAGATATAAGGGAAACACATATAATTAACTTTATACCAACAATACTAATTAGAACATATAATAAGGTAAAATAGGCAGCATTTCAAACCAAGAGACACCCAGTGCATTGACTAATAATGCAAGTTTTGAGAAAACTTGACAGCCAGAATGGAAAAAAAAATGTTCTTTCCTTACACAACACAAATACACATACTCACAAACTATCCAGACAGTTTAAATACACAAGAATATAAAAATAAAGTATGATATCACTAAAATAATTTAGGAGACTATTTCTTTGTATGGAAAAGGGTTCAGTAAGGAGACCAAGCAGGTTACACAAAATTAGAAAATGTTAAAGAACCGTAAAAACTTGGCCAGTAAATAATAGACTAAAAGAAAATACTTGTGATACATTTGAAGGGTTGAATATCTTTGCTATACAGAGCTGATGCATCAGCAAGAAAAAGTTAAACACTCCTTAGGAAATGGATAAGGAAAATGAAAAGTTTGCTCAGAAAACAGATTTAATAATAAATACTAAAAAATGTGAAAGTTGACCAATATAATTAAACAAAATACATGGAAATTAATCCCGTACCTATTAGATGCACAAAGATTAAAATTTATAATCAATATAAAGGACAATAAACACCTCAAGAGGCAATGAGCAAAGACAAAAATAACTTTGTGTGTGTGTCAGATTAACAAAAAAGTAAAAGATTATCAACCATCAACCAAATTGAAGAGAAATAATTAGGGCAATATATTTGTGTTAATTTTCCTTAAGTACATTCCATCTTAATTTTAACATTTTGGTTTTCTGATTTTTGGATTATTCCAGGCTTGACAGGGAAGATCTGGCTGACCTTTCCCATCATCTGTGTATAATGATTTATAGGTGTGACGATGTATGGGTTCGTAAAGAGGTGGCAGAAAGTGGAAGGGAGAGAGGTAGGTGAAGAGATACAAAGGACCTGTTTTACAGAGGAAAAGACGAGATCTTAGGCTCACGAGGTTATAAGGCCAGCAGGAACTCGAACCCCTCTGTAATAATACCCTAAAGAGTCTAGACTCCTGCCCCAAGTACAGAGTTTTTTAAAAATTCCCCAAGTATGACCTGGAAATAGTGCAATCATCAGAATCCAGAGGACTTAAGCATATGAATCTGTATGGTGGCCTTGTGGACATAAATGGAAAGGAGCTGACTACTGCACTGGTTTTAAGAGGGACATTGAATGACTTGACTTGGAATAGGGGAGAGGTTTTGTGGAGATCCCCAAATAGGGCATCTTCCTTCACTGTCATTTTCTATAACAAAAATAACTGAGACTAGATCATATATAAAGAACAGAAGTTTATTTGGCTTATGATTCTGGAGGCTGGGAAGTCCAAGAGGACGACCAGCTGGTGAGGACCTTCTTGCCGCATCATAACATGGCAGAGGATACCACATGGCGAGACACAGCAAGTGTGTAGTTGGGGTCTGTCTTTCTCCTTCTCCCACTAATGCCGCAATGTGGGTCTCACTCTCATAACATCATCTAATCCTAGTTACCTGCTGAAGGCCCCAACTCCAAACCACATCAGTGTGTTAGTTTGAGAATTAAATTTCCAACCCACCAACTTTTACAGCGCAAGACTATAATTCACAGTCCTTACCCCAACATCAACTGGATAGACCACCGGAGTCTAATTTGAGCTGAAGGAAATGCTAGTACATTTCCTGTATACTTGGTTTCACAGTTGCTTCGTTGTGACACTGAAAGTATCAGAAGTGCTGTTTCTGCATTAAGGCTCAGAGAAAAACCCAGTCAATGTCTCTGTCCTGCCTTCTGATGGCTCCTGGCCATCCTCGGTGTCACTTTCTTGTAGCTACATCACTGTGTCTGTGCCCTTTTCCGTGTTCATCCCCTCCCACCGTATTCTCTGCTTTTCCCAAGTCCCATTAGATTTGGAGCCCACTGCTATCCAGGATGATTTCATCTTGAGATCATCCATTTAATTTGCCCAAATTCCTTTGGTAAGTCACATTTATGAGCTCCCAGGGGATCTGTCTCTTGTGTGAGGATTATCTACCACACTACAGAACTGCAGTAAAATTTCAGTGGAGAATTTGGAAGGGTGTGATTTCAAGAGTTTATTATCGTTTCATGTACTTTATTGTATTTTTAAAATAATTAACATGAATTATTTCCCCAAACCAACAGAAAAGAATGAATAGCTAATGACTAGTCTGCTGAGGTGTGAAGGATTGACATTTTCAAGTACCACTGATACAAATGTAAAGGTAGAGTCTTCTGGGGGTAATGCGGCAAATGAAATTTTAGGAATTTATACATAAATGTACGTTTATTGCTGCACAATGATAGGTACCCAGTGCTTATAGTATGTTTATGATGGCAAAAATATTTTAAAAAATAACTTTCTGTGGTCTGTTTCTTTATCAAACTAGTGCAAAAATAGACAAATGATTCTATATAATCCAGCCATTAAGAATAAGGGAGAGAGATAGTTTTCTGTATACTGACAAAGATAAAAATCATGATACTTTGTTAAATAAAAATAGCAAGGCGAAAACAGTACTTATAACACAATCTCATTTAAAATTAGTGTTTTTATACACAGGGGAAAAAGCCCAAAAGGATGTAAGCAGCAATGTTTTTGAGGAATGGGATTGTAGAATTTTAATTTTTTGTTTTATACATTTTAGATCATAGGACTGTTTTACAATAAGCATCTATTATTTCTATTATAAAAGGGGAAACAATGAAAGGTAGGGATTTTTAGAGACAAAGAAAGAAAGAAAGAAAGAAAGAAAGAAAGAAAGAAAGAAAGAAAGAAAGAAAGAAAGAAAGAAAGAGAATCCCATAGAGAGTTGCATTGTTCCAGGGCTGGATCTTGGGCCAAGATTTTGACTCTGCTCCTCAGTGGTGGGCAGGACCTCCCTCAGCTGGAGCCTATGAATAGCTTGACTGACATTCTATGCTGGCCTGGGTTTTCATGCATTTGGCACAGCACATCTGGGAACCCTCTTAAAATTTCCACGAAGGAGCCTCTCTGCTGTTGTGTAGTTCTGACCATTTCTTTATTTTCTATATAGCCCAAGAGCCAAGAATGCTACAAGATACAGATTCAAGCTCCTGTCATCTCAGTGCTTCCTACCTATATGACCTTTCATAAGTTATTTAACCTCTCTAGGTTGCCTATCTCTAGGGCCAGTTTTAGAGCCAAATTTAAAAGCACATAAAATCCTTTCTTGGAAAACAAAATAATGTAGGCACCACTCAGTGCTTGTTCATACCCACCCCTGCTTTCACCATTTCTTTCTCCCTGTCCACATTTCCTAGCAGGTGGGTGATTCTGGCAGTGGGCCACAATGAGGGCTCTAGCATCCCTTGGTAGCATTTAAAAAGTTGAGAAAGGACATATTTTGAGTGTCTCTATGATAAAGAAACCACTGGGGGCCAGGAATTTAGCTCAGTGGTTCTGGTGTGTGCCTTACAAGCACAAGGACTTGAGTTCAATCCCTGGTACCAAAAAAAAAAAAAGAAAGAAAAAAAGAAAGAAAGAAAGAAACCACTGGCTTTGATTAGATTCCTACACTGGCTCCAGGAATGCCAGATGTCCTGAAAAACATGAGACAGTGCCAGCCAATAAAGAACTCTCTTGCATGCCATATAACTTTTCAAAATCCTGTGGGACAATCACAAAAGTTAAAAACCTCTTTATATTACTTGAACCTAAAAACAACATTTTATAAAGCAACCCTGCACTTCCTGCCCTTTCCATTTAAGACTGTACTGTTTTGTTTAGACTTAAGCACTTGTTTTGAAAATCACATTTTGACAGCAGCACCACTTAGTCTATTTGAGTCTCCAATTAAAACCACATCGCCAGCCATCTGCCTTTGTAGTTGTCACAAGTTGGTTTGGTGCATAGGTGTAACCCTTTGACTACGCTATTATGACTTCTAGAGTACTAATTCCTAAGCACTGATGCCATGAAATTCATGCTAAGCCATTATAAATTATTTTCCTCTTATTTCTCTTTAACTTTGTGCATTATATGTGAAATCAGATAACACTGCTTATCACTTTTATTTCAGGATCATAAGGGAGGATTATAAAATGTTTATTTTTAAAAAGACGGCATGACAAGTTGAGGACTAGTCTAGAAGATCATAAAGTTTTATAAGTAGGGTGAGTTCAACTATTACCTGTTTTCAATAGTAGAATAGTGACATTACCAAAAATTCAAAAATCTCACTGTTCCCCGGACAGCAGGCATCACAGGCATTCAAGATAGCAGCCCCCAAAATTTAAAAAAAAGAAAAAGATGGCAGCCAAAACTGGTCCTTCTAGAGCCAGAACCAGGAAACTAACAAAGCCCAGAAGAACTCTTATAAGAAAAGGTCTTTCATCTAATAAAGATATCAAATAATCTTGCCTTCCTCTCTAGTTTATCACACTAGGTGATGAGAGATAACACCATGAGCCTGAGGAGGAAGGAGAGGCAGGAAGCCAGAAAAGCAAGTACAATGAGTACAGGCAGTGTAGGGCAGTTGTTAGCAGGTAGAGGACGAAGTCATAAGTTGGCCCATGTGTTTGTTGAAGAATGTGGAAATATTTTGGCCACTGCCCTTTGCTAATATGTCTGCCTGGCTCCTAGAGTTGTAGGCGTCTACTGAACACCAGATTCTTGTCCCAATGTCTCTTGAACATGTCATCCAACATCTAAAAGATAAGCGATTAATTCATTAAGATTCCTCAGATTTCTATGTGGATGCCTTAGAAGACAGAGGAAAAGAACTGAGCATTGCCACTAAATACTCCTTTCCATTTTAAGATACTTTATTTTGCTTTTATTTTGTTGTATATATGCATATGATGGGGAAATCTTCCTTCAAGATCGATCAAGAACACTAATCTAGAACAAGGTGAAGTAACCAGGATCTAGTTTCCACAGTTTTCCTGATTATGAGGACATTAAGTGATTGCCCATACCTTCTGATGGGTTTCGGGCCATAGGTGATCTGTCAAAGTAAAGTATCAACAAAGCTAGCCAGTGATTTTTATAGTTTATTTTAAATCAAAACACATTTGAAAGCAAAACTTGCTTGAGATAATGTGCACAGGGCAAGGGATGCCCTGTGCCCAAAGAACAGTGTGCTACTGCATTAAGGTGTGGAACTATATGTGGAAGAAAACAACATTAAAAATAATTCTAAAGGAGGAAGCCAGAAAGGAACCGGAAGATATTTTATCCAGATAAGCAAAGGTGTACCGAGACAGAATGTAAATGAGATGATCTTCTAGGGAAAGTTAGCCTAAGACGTATTTTGAGGTTGAGGATCGGGAATATGTACTCTGTCACTCTCCAGAGCTATCGTTACATTTATACGTATCTGCCAGACACAAAACATGTACTCCACACCTTCCTACATGACTGATAGGTATAGGGATAGCAAAACAGATGGATTGACTCATTGGTATGAAGTAAAATCTTGCTGGCCTGGGATATGCTGGGGTACAAAGGGTGTATTAGACAGCCACAGTCCTGTCACCCAAAGCTGATTTAGCGAGGGACTCAGACTGATAAATGGGCAATAGCCGCACAGACCCAGGCTGGAGAAAGTCTCTTGGAAGGGCATCTATATTTCATCCTTGTTGATCAGGGGTACTTCCGTTTGCCGGATGATGCTAGTGGCAGAAGGACAAGAAGATTCTTTCCAGCAGACTACAGCATTTAGAAAGATCCAGAGAAAGTAAGGGATCTTCAAAGGGGTAAAAGAAACTTAGAGTGAAATGAGCAGCATGAAGGCCACAGAGGCAAGAGGAGCCCTAACAAGACCCTTTGGGGTTGGCACATTCTAAGACCAGTGACTTTAAGGGGAGTAGCAGGAGCCAATGAATGGTCACACTAGCCACAGAGTACACAGTAGAATAAAGGGACCAAAACTGAATTGTATTGTTTTAATATATTTATTCAGTTATCATACATTGCTTGTAAGCGAGGTACAAGTCTGGCTGGGACAAGTGCACTGCACGTATGTCCCCTAGCACACTGGTAGAGGCCTAGCTCATGGGTGGGGCCTTGTCTATGTCTAGCTATGGCCTCACCCGTCCCCGCTGGTTGGATGCCTCCATCACTCATCCAAGGACACTCCAATAATCAATCCTGTTAAGCCAAATATATCACTCCCCCTTTGCCACTTCCTCTTTCAAAACTTTATTACCGGCTGAACTTATTAAAAGCGGAAGCGTTCCAGAAACCTCCCCGGAGTCTGCTTGGTGATTCTGCGCCTTGCTCTCCCAGTCTCCCAGTCTCCCAGTCCTTGCTCCCAGTCCCAGCAGGCTCATGGACAAAAACAACATTTGCTCACTTAATAGTTCCTACTTTCTAACTCCAGATCTTACCTGGCCAAGGTGGACCCAATATTTCAATCTACTTTGAGCATATTTTTAAAGGCTATGTCTTGATCAGGATGTTAGGAGAGAATAAAACAAGCCCTATAGACAACAAATCAAGGAGATTACAATTGACAGAGACCCTCAGAACAATGAGAAAATAGTTTTAAGTGCAAGATAAAATATTAACTCCCCTGGAGTTGGCACATGGAGAGCTTTAAAGAATCCTCTACCTATAACACAGGTAAAAGATAATTATAAATCAAAGCAATAAGAAAGGATATTTTGAAGGGGCTGAAGATGTAGCTCAGAGTATCATTACTTGCCTAGCATGCACAAGGCTGTAGCTTGTGACACACACACACCCTGCCTTGAAGCCTTCATGGGAGAGGGAATTTTTATGGATTTTTTAAAAAGGATAGGTGCGGTTTCAATAATCTAAGACTCTGAGACAAGAAAGCAAGGTGAGAAGGAAGCAGACTATTTGAAATAGAAGGAACCCTTGAAAAAAGACAGGCCAAAGATGCCGTAATTATAAAGCATAAGTTCTGTGTGGACCTGTGGACATAAAGCCATACAACTTCAGGATACCCGTCTGTTCACCACTCTGTGGCTGGCACGTTCTTTCACTGGCTCGTGTTACTCCCCTTGAAAGTCTTGTCCCTGGTCTTGAAAAAAACAATGTTCAAGTTTTGGAGCAGGACATGAAATTCTGCTCTAGGAAACCAAATCTTGCTGTGACCGATGGGATAGATTAAAGTTTTGCAGGACTGATTACAGGGAGAGCAACCTGGCTTTTATAGTTCAAACAAATTATGAAACAGTCGTGGGAAAGCTCATCAAAAATGGGTAAATCACCCTGTCCTAGTGCAGAAGCTAGGAGGATCATGCCAAATTAAGAGAAAGGTCAACATGCGAATTTGCACCTGTTAGAAATGTGAGCACTAATTAACCAGCCCTTGTAATAAACACAGCAAACAACATGGAAACCATTAGATGGTGCTTATGAAGACTTGTGAGAAGCACTGCTTTGAGCACTTGGCTGTTAAAAATCAGAGCTTGAAAATGAAGTTACTGCCACTTGGCTAGTGAATGATTTACCTTGCTTTTATGAAATAATAACTAACGATCTCAATGCTTTTTAATAGCCCTAAATAATTGTCTGACTCTGAGAAAAGCTAGTCAAGCTCATATAGAGGCAGGCACATTGGTGTCTTATAAATTGGCACTCAGAGCCACAAACAAATCTGTTTTCTCCAATTTCTCTTTAATGGTTCTTAATAAATTTCTGAATGCTTCCCCTCCTTTTGCTACTGCCCAAGGAGAATCCAAAATAATGGATCCCCTACAGGATTCTTTTCTACATAGGTAGAAGCCACTCTGGAAAAGAGTTCACAGAGAAAAACAGATCAAGCAGATCACAGGGTTCTGCTGTAAGGGTAGCCTTGAAACTTGGTTTCAGTGCCAAATTAAAAAAACAGACAACTGAGAGGTAAGTTTTTGAACAACATAACACTAACTAAAATGACATTTAAGAAGGTTCTTTAGGGTAGAGACCCCATCACTGGAAGCTAGTGGAATTGGCATGAAAAAGTGGCTGTCATAGAACAGTTGAGTGCTAACAGCAATTAATGTCAGCACCAGAAAAGGCAGGGAACATTCAGACATAAAAGATGTAATAGTTTCCTGATACTATAACAAAATAGCTGAGATAATCCTTTAACCAGGAGAAAGTTTATTTTGGCTGGCAGTTTTGGAGGCTTCAGTTCGTGATCAAGTGGCCTCATTGCTTTGGGCCTGAAAAGACAACACCATGCAGAAACTTGTGGCTGAGAAAAATTGCTGGCCTCTCCCGAGTCTTCATTGGGTATAAAGTATACATTATGGAGCCTTAAAATTGTTTTCCACTGCTGGGAGGCTGAGGCAGGAGGATCACTATGAATTCCAGCCCAGCCTGGGCGACATAGCGAGTTCAAGGCCAGCCTGAACTACATAGTGAGATACTGTTTTTCTTTTTTTTTTTAATTGCGTTCCACAAGAAGTAATAGAGGAGTGGTGTCCTCTCAGCCTACAGTGCAAGTGTCTTGTCAGATGTTGGTTCCAGCCACAGGAGGGACAAAGGCAGGGCTGTGAATTCAGGGAGGAGGGGAAGCCCAGGGAGCAGGGCCATGTCACGCAGGACAGACCTTGTACGGGAAACAGCGAGGAAAGGAGTGTGGGGTGGGAATAAGCATTTATTTCCTAATATGAACCAGATGCTGGAAATGTAGTGTCTCCTTCAGCCTTCGCCGCAGAGTTGAAGAGCGAAAACGTGGTTGAAGAGACAGGAGGTGAAGCAACTTGCCCAAGAGCACAGGGAGACACTGGAGCTGTGAATGGATTTGGAAGCTAAAGTCACAACATAATTCTCCTCAATATGAGAAAAATTGCATTTGCAGGGTAAAAGAAACAAGAGAAAAAAAAACGGAGAGTCATCAAGTAGAAAAAAAAATCCTAGAAATCTGATGTTATAAAAATTATACCAAATCCCCAGCGGTCACAACCATTGGTGTCACTGGTCTGCTGTGGGAAATGCCTCTTGACTTACTAAGGAAAAGATAGCTAAGAAAAGCTGGTTTTCGCATATGGAAGGGTTGGAAGAGACTTGTACAGTCAAGAGAGACGCAGTACGACAACTGTAAATGATGAGGAGAATGTCATCGTCCCTCTGGCATAAAAATGCTGCCAGATTGTGGCAGTAGTTCAAAATCGTATGAAGGAGACCCCCCGCAGAGAGGAGCCGGCTTTCCTCTCCCTCCCCCAGCTCCGCTTCCTGCCAGCCCTTTCTCAGCCCCTCTTGATTCCAGGGAAATAGAAAGGGCAGGAAATTCAGTGTTTGCTCTTGGCAAGCACTTCCTTTCTCTTCACACCCCTCATTTCCCCTTCCATCTTCTATGAAAATAGGCACCCTGTCTCCTGTCCTCCATAAGTACTTTCAAATGTAAGAAGTACCAGCTGGGAGGATGGATGTATCCCTCCAAAAACGACTTTCTTAAATGCCATCACCTTTAGCCCACCTAGGATGAATAGATCAATAAAATGTGAAATGTCTCTTCTCTGGACAGCACATTTCTGAAAATTGTTTATTTCATGAGAAATGCATGACAGATGGTCTGAGTAGGGTGAGGCATGCAAAATAGAATGAAGTTTCCTACTGTTCTGTCAGATGTTTCCATTCTCCATTCCATCCATTAAATGCTGACTTATTTTTCTTCCACAAACTTCAGTTTGGCTTTCAAAAAAAAAATCAATGATGTTTTTCGTATTCATTTAAGATTTTCTTATATTATTCCTAGAAATTTCAACTTGAAATGTAACCTTTACACAGCATGGGTGAAGAGGCTGGGGGCACCTGCTGTGACAACCACAACATACAGAACCCAATGCTTACTGTGCAAGGAGCAATAAATCCCTGCGGTCATTTAAATTATCAAATTCAATGCATGGAGACTGGCATATGAGTAGTTTTAAACATGCTTCCAAAAAGAAGATTAGCGTTGGCATTGAAAATGTCCAATCAGGCAGTAATGGATTTGCTGAAACAATATTCATATCATCTCAAGGATGGTTCCATTAGGAGAACTTTGGGTGATCAATAAATGCTACTTTCTTACATCCACTCTACTTTATGACTGAGCATTGGTAAGCATACGAAACTGAAGGATTTTCATGGCATATACATGGATACATGTGCACCTGTACATGCAAGTTCCAACAAGCCATGTTTACATGTGGTCATGGATGGTCCTCTTTACCTTACCAGCTTCTCCCTGTCCCAGGAGTTTCATGCCTATAACATACGACACACCTCCCTCTCTCAGGAGACATGTCCTCTTCCCCTTTGGGAGTCCCTTGAAGAACAATTTCGGAATGGAACAATAAGTTTCTAGAAGAACGTTTACAGCAGTGTGGCAATGTTTTAAGTGGACATTCCAAGCAAATGTGTCACATTTTTCTTCTTCCTGCTGAGTCACAGCGTTTCTAGAACTGGGTGACTCTGCATATGCTGATCTATGTCAGACTGGAAGTTAATAACACTGTATTTAAAAACGCCAATCTTTAAAAAAACAAGAATTAAGAATACTATATAAATGAAAGACCCCAGTTAAGGGCAAAATATATCAGCAAAAATGTATCAGGTGGAAATCAGAGAAATGTTTTCAAGGTTATCTGGACAGAAATGGACTCAACTTGGCAACCGTCAGAAAATGGAAAGTACTGCAGCCTCTCATGTCAGTTTCTTGTGCGCAACTGACCAATGTTAAATGAGAAACAAACCCAAATTGCCTTTGCTTTGTTTGTCCGACTGACCAGAAAATCAATATAAAGACTTACTTTATTTTTATGGCAGAAATTTGCCAAGTAGACTGCCATCTGTAATTATTTTTTTTAAATCACAACACTCAGTGGCATAATTGGCTAAAACTCTGTTGTTGATAGAATTCTAATGGTAATTACAAACCTAAGAGAAAACTGGGATATTGCAATCTAAGTAATTTGAAGCAGCATTTTTAAAGTGACAGCAACGTAATTCTGCTATGTGGACTTGCCTCGGAAATTTCTTTGCTCCCAGAATTCAAATCTGTGACATGCATGGGTTGCTTCATAGATTTAAATTTTAATTTCCATTAATGGGGAGAGGCTTCTGGGGAAGAAGGGGAGCGAAGTAGCAACATAAGAATGCTGTGACTTCTTTGATATGCTCTAACACTCTTAGGGAAGAGGAAATGTGGGATTTCTTTTCTTGAGGCTAGCTAGCTACATTCATGTATGCATTTAAGAAATATGTGTTGATTATTTATTTACCAGTATTTACAAAGTTAATATTAGCCTAAAACAGCAACTTCTCTTTGTGCGTGCGTGCGTGCATGCGTGTGTGTGTGTGTGTGTGTGTGTGTGTGTGTGTGTGTGTGTTTGGTTCTGCTACTGGAGATTGAACTCAGAAGCAGTGAGCAACATACATATCAACACAGGATCTTCTTACATTGCTCAGGCTGACCTTGGACTTGCAGGCCTTCTGCCTCAGCCTTCTGAGTGCCTGGAATTTTAGGTGTGTATCACCACTGCTGTCTAGAATAGTAATTTTATTGCCAAAGATAACACCACAGCTAAAGAGTGGAATTCTTAGGTTCTGATCCTTTTGTTCTGAGACAAAGATTAAGACAGAATTCTGCTGAGACTAACCTCTTCCTTGGTAAGGAAGATTGGACTATGATTTAATTATCATTTAAGATATTTTTCTGGTCTGGTAATGTTAAGTGAAATAAATCAAACACACAAAACAAAATATGGCATAATTTCTCTTATATAAGAAACCCAAAATATAAATGAATGGAAAAGCAAAATAGAAGATAATAGGCTACAGGATAGGCAGACTTTTTGCAAAATGGAAGGGGACTAAGGGATAGAGGGAGGGAGGAGAGGGGAGGGAAAAGGATGAAAAAGGGAATTCAGATGTTCATTACACATATATCAACTCTTCACAATATATGTAATCATTATGTGCTGGAAACATGTACAAATAAAAAAATAACAATAATTGGAGCTGTGCTGTCGCAGCTATCTTGATGTCCTGAATAGATTCAAAATGTCCACAGCAAGTTCTGCCAAATAAAAACAACACAGTGTGTGCTTATCCACCTTATTTATCAGATCTGGCACTTTGAAACTTTTGGCTCTTCCTCAAAGTCAAATGGCCGTGAAAGATAAACATCTTGGATCAACTCAGTGCATCAAGGCAGCTATGGAAAGACACAAAAGAGACTTCCCGAACTGCTTCTGAGAGAGGCGTCAACCATGGGACAAGCGTGTTCCAAGTGGGGGTATTTTGAAGGAAATTAATGGCGATGTGTCTTTTACCATAATCAATTTTAAAACCTTGTTCTGGTCAGCATGCTAGTCAGTGTTGAGATTTAGCTAACCCACTAATTTCTCCACTTCCAGGAGCTGTTCAGCCCCAGTGGTGACGTATCACTGCGGTGAGAGAACGCCCTACATATCTTCATTAGACCATGGTTCCTGTGGCCTTCAGGACAAGGTACAGCTGCCTTCCCAGTGCAGACGATGCCCTCTAGAATCTGGCCCAGCCTACCTCCCTGTGTTCACCCCTCCCATTCTGTGCCTCTGCGCTCTTGCCACACTGGTCTTGCTTGTTTTCTGCTACATTCCAAGTCATTTTGTTTTATTTTATGTCTGCACTGCTGTTCACTCTATTGGGAAAGATCTCCCATCAATCTTCATGGCTCCGCTTAAATGCCGTCTCCTCACTGCAGCCTTCCCTGGCCTTCTTGGTCTCTATTACCTCATCTTTTTATTTTCTGCATTACACTTATCTTTATTTGAAAAATCACGTTTTCTTTGCCTGTTTCTCTGCTGTCTATCTCCTGTTGCTCAAAAGCACAAAAACATGAAAACATGAACCTCGTTTCCTTTTCCATGTCTAGGGTCTCTGGGGACTCGTGGCACAGAGGCACAGTGCCTGGCACCCATTTGTAAGTGAATGGCTGAGTAACAGGATGTACAGTCACCCCCCAATCCACATTTTTGCTGTCCATGGTTTCAGTTACCCACTGTCAGCTGTAATCCTAAAAGTTAAATGGAAAAATTCCAGAAATAAACAATTTATACGTTTTAAATTGCTTGACTGCTTTCTTCCCTTACTTTTTTCTTTTCTTTTCTTTCTTTTCTTTCTTTCTTTCTTTCTTTCTTTCTTTCTTTCTTTCTTTCTTTCTTTCTTTCTTTCTTTCTTTCTTTCTTTCTTTCTTTCTTTCTCTCCCTCCACCTCTCTCTTTCTCTGTATTCAAGATTGAACCCAGGGCCTTGCACATGCTAGGCAGGTGCTCTACCAGTGAGCTACACCCCCACAGCCTGGATTCTATTTTGAAGTGTGATGAAAGCCCACCTCATCCTGCTCCGTCCTACCTGGGATGTGAATCGTCCCTCTGTCCAGCTTATCCACCCTGTATATGATATCTGTGCATTAGTCACTCCACAGCTACCTTGCCTATGAGATCCACCACCGGAGTGTGACAGTGCTCATGCTCAAGTAAGTTGCTCACTTGTTGCCCAATGGTGCATCTCAGTGTCTCGTCCCTCATTTCCTCCTGCCTTGTAACATAAGCACTGAATCATCTCTCAACACCACAAGAAGGGGGGGTACAGTGCAATAAGGAATATTGGACGGTGCGGGGGGACAATATTTACACAACTTTGATTGCAGTAAGTGTTATTATAATTGTCCTACTTTATCATTAATCATTATTGTGAATGTTTTGTTATGCCTAATTTGTAAATTAGATTTTATCACAGGTATGTATGTATGGGAAAAAACACAGTATAAACAAGGTTCAATACTATCTGTGGTTTCTGGCACCCACTGGAGGCCTTGGATCATATCCCCCGTGGGTAAGGAGGGAAGTGATGTATAGAAAAAAATATCTGATTGAGACTCTGTTCACAATGCCTTTTGATTATTTGTTAGCCACTCTCTGTTTTTCGTGAGCTGCCAGTTTAAATAGTTTAGATATTTGCACAAGTCTGTGAGCTCCCCTCTTGCCCCCTCCTGCCTTTGTTCTTCTACTTGGCATTTGCCCACAGCTGCCTCACTAGCCTTCTGCCGGAGGCTCCTAGCTGGACTCAGGTATAGCAGTTTAATTTCTTGTTGGGGCCTCTAAAGTCCAAGGCAGCTGTGGAATAATGGTGTGGGGGGTGGAGCCGGGGTTTGAGTCTGGTTCTGCTGCCACTCTTTGAGCTTTGGGGAAATCGCTGAACACATTGAAACTTCTCTCAACTAAGGTTTCTGAGAGGGCTGGTGTGAGATGTAGAAGAGAGATAAGCAGACATGCATTTGACCTGAGAAAACAGAGCTGTGTTTACTGAGATGGGGACAAATCTGAAAGCAGCAGGCTTGAGTTGGGGAGCTGGGGGGAGATCAGAGGCTGTGTTTGTCCTGAGTTGATTTTGAGACACCAATTAGACATACAAGTTTCTGTGTCATAAAGATAGTTGTTATGTAAGTCCAGATATCGGGAGAGAGGTTGAGGCTACTGATACAATTATAGAACTATTAACATACTCACTGTCTTCAGGTGGGTAGGGTGCCCTAGCTCTTGCCTATGGCATAAAAAGAAAAAAGAAGTGTCCCCGACACTGAGCCCTGGGCCTTAAACATGTAGGAGCAGGCAATTTGAGGAGCAATCAGCTAATGTAGGAGCAATGAGTTTAAAGAAAAATTAGAATGAAGGAATGATGCTCTTCAATCACTAATTTTGTATATGATAATTCATTGAACATGTACTAAGTATCTCAGTTTGAGGCACTTTAAGGTAGCAAAAATGAATCAGACTTAGCATGAATCCAGCTTTCAAGAGGATTATAGTATAGTAGGTGAACTGATGTATGCAAATTATTCAAATGCAAGGTAAAATGTGATACATAAGTCACAAATAAAAATATTATATGTCGAAAGAGTGGTTATTAATTGCTGTGTGCTATCTTGGATTGGATCTTGAAATAGAAAAGGATATTAGTGCAAAATACTGGCTAAAATCAAATTAAGTTTTTAATTTAGTTAAACACATTGTACCACTGTTAATTTCTTAGTTTCCACAAAGATGTCATTGTTATTTAAGACATTAACTTTGAGGGAAGGGCTTACGGTGATTCTCAGTAATGTATTTGCAACTTTTCTTAAAACTTAAAATTATTTAATTGTTTTAAATTGAAAAGTATTTTGTTAAATGAAAAGATGGAAGACTTGGAAGAGCAAAGCTAGATTAGGAAAAAATTGCAGAGAGGAAGCATAGTATATATTTTGGAAGCAGGACTACAATATAGTTAAATATAGCAAAGAGGTACAGTTCTGATGACCTAGAAGATGCCAAACAGCTTTCTACTTTGTCTGTTAGGTAACGTTTAGAAACATTTCCCTTCTAGACTTAAGATTTATGGGCAATCGCAGCATCTGAGATTTTGTATCACATTCCCCCAGTCTTGTCTACTAGACACTCAACCCATTTTCTCCAGAGACTATCCGATCTGGACTCCCTTCTTGTTATGGTTTAGATCTAAAATGTTCCCCAGATCCTCGTGTGAGTGGAAGGTGTTTGAATCATGGGGTGATAGACTCATCAGTGGATGTATGCATCTGTGAGATGAGTAGCTGAACTTGCTGTTAAGAGGTGGAGCCCGGCGCATGGCCCAGAAGGGAATATTTCTCTTCTAAGTGCCTTTCTTGCTTTACCTCCTCACGACCATGACATGATCAGCTTTCCTCTGATCGACTCTTCCTCCTCATTCACTCTGGAGCCAGCCTGCCATGGGCTGAGGCCTCTGGAAATGTGAGCCAAACAACAGTAACAGAAACCTGTCCTCTTTTAAATTGTGGGTGTGGGGTACCGTGTCCCAGCACTGAGGAAGTGACCAAGCCACTCTTTGACTCAAATGGCAGACACGATTTTGACTGAAATGTGTTGATCTGAGACTATTCTGATAATGTCTTTCCACAGTAAAGTAAATGTCACTAAAGCAAGGAAGCCTCCCCTTCCTTCCCATAGATTCCTGAGCATTTCCCAAAGTCTACCAATCCTTGAGAAAAGACCCACTGCATCTTTGCCGCAGTTGGAGTGTGGATGTGCTACTTCATAACCCACTGCTTGTGCCTAGAAGGTCACCTTGTCTTCTTAATTGACCTTCCTCAATTGTTTCCTCACCATTATGGCAACAGTGAGGAGCACATCAGGTTGCTGTAAGAATGTAATGAAGTCAAGTAATCTAGTCCAGAGCAAAAGAAGTACTTAAAAAATAATTCATATTATTCTCAAGAAATCTCTTCTTAGAAAGAGAGACTTCACTTAGTCATCTTGAAATTCCCCATAATCCCAGTGCCCTCATGCTAATCCCACTGATTCTCTTGTGAAAAGATGAGGAACCTGCAGAGACACACTGGAGAATTGTACTGCGCTGCTCGTCTTCGGAGCGCAGAATCTGTAATAGTGTGTAGGTGGATATCTTAGCATGAAAGGGCTCTTGTACATTTCACACGCAGAACTTGAAGATCAGAGGGCTTACGTGAGTTGCCCAAGAGGAGCGCACAAGCTGGTTAGTGGCCATGAGACTCCTGTGAGGTGTTTTCTCTTTCATAAGAGGCGGCTTCCTTTCCTCGCTGTGCTCATTCCTCAACTTGTAGAGCTGTTTGCTCTGCTGCCCTGGGACAACAAACTCATTGTAAGAAAAGTCCTACCACACTCTGTACCACTCACTATCTGATGCCATCGCTCGGGGCAAACACATCTACTTCTTCAGTTTAGGTGATCACTGTGCCTGATATGTGACAAGGGTGACAGTCAATGGTAAAGGAATAGCGAAGTTCGCCAAGTGCTTTTTTAAGTCTCTCATTGAGTTTATTGGTACATTTTAGGTATACAGTACAGTTACATTCATTATTGGGATATTGTCCCTTCACATGACAGGTCTTGGTTCTCATTTTTTCCCCTTGTCCCTGCCCTCCCTTCACCCCCTCCCCCTCCCCATTTACAATCACTTTATTTCCATTTTTTCATTTTCTCATATTTTTTTCCTTTTCCCTTATTGCCTTTCTCCTACCCTTTGCCAAGTGCTTTTAATGCAAAACTGCATGATACTTCCCTCCCTTTCTATAATTAGAAATGGAAACTTGTCATTCACACACATATATACAGATGCTCTTACCATGAGTTTCTTCCTATTTGTAAACATTAAAAAATATTTTAAAAACTTGACACATTAGTTACAATATTGAAGTCGTTAGTATGAGGACCTTTATTTTTTTTAACATATCTGCAATTTTAAATAACTTTACAAAAAATCTGTATTTCTATTTGGACAACATGAAATAATATTTGAGTTGTGAGTAAAAATTTAGATGTGGTGAAAAAGTATATAAGATAATTTTAAAACTTTCTGATAAAGTTTTATAGAATTTATGGCTGGCCATATATGTGTATCAAATTCAATAGAGATGAACAGAACCTAAATCATTATGGTTGGGCTTGATGCACATACCTGTAATCCCAGAACTTAGGAGGCTGAAGCAGGAGAATTTCTGAGAGTTCAAGGCAAGCCTGGGTACATAATAAGTTTAGGGCCAGGCTGAACTATGTAGCAAGATCCTGTCTTTAAACAACAACAACAATAATAACAAATTTCTGTGAACTTCTTTTATGTATCTTTTTCATTAAGTTTATTGGTATATTTTAGGTATACACGACAGTCACATTCATCATTGGGATCTTGTACCCTTATATGATTTATCTTGGTTCTTGATTTTTTTCTCCACTTCCCTGCCCTCCCTTCATATTTTAGGAAATAGATGAACAATTTGGCATTAAAAATTGAGAAAACAGATCTCTTTCTTTTTTTTCTGTGTAGGCAGAACACTGGTACCTGCCTTAAAAATTCCCCCTGCACCAAGGTTAAAAATAATGCCTCCTTTTCCTCCTGAAGAATTAATTTTAAAAATCATTTATTATAGATGTTTATTTTATGTTGCTTCTTTTCCTTTTGTCTGGTACTAGGCTTTTCATCCTGCATACTGGGTCCTTATGTAGCCATTAAACACATAGGTGAATAGAGATTTTCATTGAAGTTTGAGTCTTTCTTAGTTTCTTAAGAATGCCTTTTATTATTCTTCTGCACAGCAATTTTATCCTTTGAGCTGCAGGCAGCTTACAGAAGAAATGACTACGGATATAAATGGAATAAGAAAACATTGCTTCCAATACCAGTATTTTTTGGGCAGAGTAGCCCTATTTTTCACAGCTTTATCTCTGTTTGTTTATTAATTTAATTTTTAAATTGACAAAAAATTGTATATTTTAATCACACACATAGGATATTTTGATATATGTATTCCTTGTGGAATGGCTAAATATAGATCATGAATATAAGCATCACTTCACATACTTAGCACTTTTGTGTGCTGAAAACACAAAATCTATTCTTTTAGTGATCTTTTTAGGAATGCAATACATTATTATTCACTATAGTCAACATGGGTTTTTTGTGAGTTTTTTTTTTTTTTTTTTTGAGGCAGTGTCTTGCTATGTAGTCCTGGCTGGCCTTGAACTTGCTATGTAGCCCAGGCTCGCCTCAAACTTGTGATCCTCCTGCCTCAGTCTCCCAAAAGCTGGGATTACAGGCATACGCCAACCACCACACTCAGCTGATCTCTTGAACTTATTTTTCCTAATAAAAATTTTGTATTCTATGATGAGCATCTCCCCAACTTTTCCCCACCACAACCTCCACTCAGACCCTGCTAATCACAATTCTACTGTTTGCTTCTATGAGTTGCATCTTTTTAGATTCCACAGGCTAACAAGGTCATGTTTAAAACCAGTGTTTTTAAATGTAAGAATGTCTCCTACTAGGTCACATCATGGATAATCAGTGTCCCAAAACACTGCAATTTCAAAAGAATGATCATACTGTAATTTCTTTCAGGTTTGCTTACATATAGTTGTCTGATTAATCTTTTATTGCTGTAATAATAAGGGTGAAGGTTTTTAATCCCATGTTTTCCACAGGTTCCCATGACAGAAATGACTCCAGAATTTTAGAAAGTACCATTATTAGTTTGCCATTGATTTCCCATGAGGCTGAACCACGCATAAATGTTCCCTTCTTTGGTTGACACCTGTCCTTTTGTCACACATACCTATTGTTGTCATGATTACTATTTGATTCCACAAATCTCTTCCAAAAACATGCAGGACTGACAGGAGTGACAGGACAATACCAGATTCTACTCTTTCTTATACAAATTTATATGTGGCGAATCCTTAAGCTGTATTTCATATCTCTTCATTAATTTGCTTTATAGTAATCTCCTCATCCATTAATTCATTTATATTTCCAGCAAACTTTTATTACCTAATTGAATTTCACCCATTATGTTATTGCAGTCTGGAGATAAAAATAGAAATGGGAGAAATGTTCAACCTTCTTTAAGAAGTCATCAAAACACGAAATGAAAGATAAAAGTGTGAACTGTCGGAGAAGCACTGAGAAGGAAGAAAGAAACTATATTTGAGTAAACCAAGAAACGCTTCCCTGAGGAGTTGGGTAATTAAAACTGTGGGAGCCCACCAGGTGGACAAAAGGAAGGTGGGCCTTCCAGGTGGCAGGAGAGGAGAAATGGAAGACAGAGAAGTCCAAAGGAGAGTCTGGGAAAGTAGGGTGCAGCTGTCTCTAAGGGGTCCGTACACAGGTCATTTTCAAGATACTGCAGATTTTTAGAAGATTTTCCAGCACAACTTGAATTAACACACACACACACAACAAGGTATTGAACTCAGAAGTGTTCTACCACTGAGCTGTATCTCCATCGCTTTTCATTTTTTAAAATTTTTCAGTGGTCTCTCATTCCATCCCATTTGGCCTCAAATTTGTGATCCTCCTGCCCCAACCTCTTGAGTACCTGGGAATAAAGACATTTCCTACACACCTGGCTTATAATATGTAAGCATCCTTTTTTTTTTTTTTTACAAAAAAGATAACCTTGCTCTTTTTAAATCTGCCTATTTTTACCTTTACATACAACTTCATTGATATTAAAGTCTTCACAGCTCAAAGTGGTTCAAAGCCATTTCTTATTGAATTAATTTTTTCCTTTCAAGTGCAAGCATATAACATTGTCATAAAATGTTCTTGACAAGAGGAAAACATTCCCTTCTGCACAGAATTTCGTTATTGGGCAATCAAGACACAGTGTATCTTTATGCTTACTAAATACCACTTGACGGTGAGAGTACGTCCATGTTTGACTTATTGTTTGTGTTATTGGTGTGACATGCTTTCAGCATCCAGTTAGGTCCTCTCTAAAGAATCATAAAAATGAAGCAGGATGTCCCATCCTGACTATGAAACTCAGGTCTGTCTGGGGCAAAGCAGATTTAGGTAACCGTAGCTTTGTGAGGTTTAATTTAATTAAACAATCAAAAGGCTTTGTCTTAAAATAGAATGGAAAAAGGCCACAAATGTAGTTCAGTGGTAGAGTGCCCCTGAGTTTAATCCTGGGATGGAGGGAAGAAAGGGGACAAGAAGAATAACGAATGAAGAGGAAATAGAATAGTAAAAATACCGGATTCATATATAGAAAGCAGAAAAAGAGAAGAAAAGGAGGCACAGAGTCAAAAAGAACATAAACTATGAGATGTCAAGGTATAGTCACAACCATATTGATAATTACATTAAACCCAAATGGTCTGCCAAACAGTCCAGTTAAAAGGAAGAGACTGCAAGACTACATTTAAAATATGATCCAGTTACAAATTGTCGATAAGACATTTACTTTAGTGTATTATAAAATTAAACCAAGGGGGTGATAAAAGGTAGGCTAACAGTGAGCATAAGAAAACTGAAATGTTTCTTCTAATATTAGAAAAAAAATAATTTAAAGCAAGAACCACCTCCGAGAATGAAAAGGGCATTTCATATGCCTGAAGTGGTCGATTTAACAAATGCCTTAGCAACCTTAAATTTGAGTGTACAGTAATAGAGCTTCCAAATATTAGAAGCAAACCTCACAAAAATGAAAGCAGAAATAGATGATTCCGCCATTGTATTTGGAGATACCAGTGTCTTTCTGAGTAACAGGAAATCTAAATCAGTCAGAGCAGCAGAGACTCGATCAGCAGAGCAATGTACCTGACACATTTATAGACCATGCCATACAAATACTGCAGAATGAGCATTCTTCTCAAAACACACGGAATACATATCCTGACAGATTAAATTCCACGAGAGTGAGAATGCGGAGTAAGTGGAAACCACTCATTGCTGCTGGAATGTAAAATGGCACATCCTCATGGAAAACAATTGGACTGTTCTTTATAAAGTTCTCTGCACTTACCATACAACCAAGTAATCCTATTTCACGGTATTTACACAAAAGAAACGAAAACACATGTCCTCAAAAAGACTTGTACTTGACTGCTCCTAGTAGTTTTATTAATAGTGGCCAAAATTATAAATAAATCAAGTGCCCATCAGCAAGTAAATGGATAAACAAATTGTGGTATATGGTATTATGTGCATGCAAAGGAATACTGTAATAAAAAATAACAAGCTATTGACACTCACAACAAGAGAAATCTAAAAAATATTATCTGGAGAAAGAAAGGCCAGTAACAGAAGACTATATCATAAATTATTCCATTATATGAGAGCTTTAAAAATAATAATTTAATCCAAAGTGACAGAAAGCAAGTCATGATTGCTTGGGCCTGGGAGAAGAAGGGACTTATGGTTTCTACCTAGATGTTCCCTCAAATCCTCAGGCACTCACGCACGGTGCTTCTGGGAGGTGACTGGATCATAGGGGAGTGGCCCTCATCAGTGGGTTGGTCCACTGATACCTTCATCCTAACTATGATGCTGGGAGGCGCGCCTGGTCAGAGGAGGTGGTAACTGGGGGTGTGGCCTAGAAGAGTCCGTCCTCTTCCCTCCTCCCTTGATCCCTCTGCTCCCTGCTACCATGGCAGAAGCTGTATCTCCTCTGCCATGCCGTGTTGCGGTGCCACCTTGCTGCCTCGGAGTCAGCTGACCATGGGTTCAAACCTCTACAGACTGGGAACCAAAATAAACCTCTGCTTCCTTAAGTTGTAGATGTCAGGTATTTTATTCCAGCAACGAGAAAGTAACTAAGGAGGGCAACTGACTGGGAAGGCACACAAGGAAAATTTTCAGGACAGATTATTCTGTTTCTGGGTTGTGATGGTGGTTAGCTGCATCAGACTTCACCAAACTTTACCCTTAAGACAGTTGCATTTTACTATATGTGAATTATTTTTCAATAAAAATGATCTTTAAAGGAAAGCAATCATGACATCATTACATGACATGATTGAATTCTAAAGCACACTTATCTTTTATGTGTTCAGACTTAGAAGGGCCTTGTCTTAGTCCATTTGGCCTCTATAACAAAATTCTGCAAACTGTGCAGTTTATGAAATTTAGCTCTCACAGTTCTGGAGGCTGGGAAGTCCAAGGTCAGGAACCCTGCTTATCCGTGTCAGGGGAGAGACTGCTATCTGGTTCAGAGAGCACATCTTCTGCTGTGTGTGCTCCTGCTGGAAGGTGCTCACGAGCTCCCTTGAGAACATTACTATACAGTGGACCTTCAAGTTATGACCGGCCTGACATACGAACAACTTGCATCAATTAGTTTAACGGAAGATTCATCTACCTCTTGTTACCTATAGTGTGGACCCAGGTAAATATCCATTCTCAGTTGTACCGACTTACAGCCAACTTGAGTTACAACCAGCCCTCAGGAACAGTTTGTAAGTCAAGGGTCCACTGTGGTCCTGTTCATGAGGTCTCCTCGCTCAGGACCTAATCACTCCCAAAGGCCCCTCCATTGTCCCACCATATTGAGGATTAGATTTCAACACATGGACTTGGGGGAAAGCACACATTCAGACCGCGAGCTTCAACTTTCTCAGTCTGTGTCCTCATCTGAAAAATGGGGCTGCTGCTGGGCAGGATTTCTACTACGGAAGATACTCCAAATTCTATGTGAAGTGGAAAATTAATTTTCTACTCATTTCAGTGTGTGCATTTTAATTTAACTACATCTTCACATAATTCCAGATTTGTGGAATAAAGAACCTCTGCATACTTTTGCCTAGATTTCCCCAAGAGTAGCACTTCACATAACCAAATTATCAGAATCCAGAAGAGAACACTGATTTATTGCAATTATCAAAACTTACTCCGATTTTTTCCTGGTCATCCTTCTCATGTCACTTTTGATCCTATGTTACATCTATCCTTAGTTTCCTTTATCTTTTTTTTTTTTTTTTTGTACCGGGGATCGAACTCGGGACCTTGTGCTTGTGACCCAGGCAACCACTGAGCTAAATTCACAGCCCCTCCCTTTAACTTTAGTCTGCAGCAGTTCGCTAATCCCTGTTTGTTTGTTTGTTTGTTTGTTTTGTTTTGTTGAAAGCAGGTTGTCACTAAGTACATCAGGCTGGCTTGTAACTCACCATGGCACCCAACCTGGCCTGGAACTCATGGAGATCTTCCTGCCTCAGCCTCTGGAGTGCTGAGATTACAGGTGTGTACCACCATGCCTGGCCCCAATCCCTTTTCATCTTTCACATTTTTTCTTGCCATTAGTACTGGGGACTGAGCCCAGGGTCTTCACACTGACACATATCCATAGAGAGTTATATTTTATTTTTTATCAGTATATAGTATAGTACATAATGTTTACATTCCTTGTGGGGAATTGATACATGTACATAAAACATCTTAATTGCTTTTCTTCACCCCCCCCCATTCATTGGCTCCCTTTTCTCTGTTTTTTTTTTTTGGCACATTTACATTCCTTGTGTGGAGTTGTACATGTACATAACACACCTTAACTCTATTTTTCTTCCCTCCCTCCATCTTTTGATCCCTTTTATTCTGACACAGGATGTCACTGAGTTGCTCAATTGCCCAGGTGGGGCTCAAATTTGCAGTCCTCCTGCCTCAGCCTCCCAGAATGCTAGGATTAGAAATGTGTGCTACCACACCTGGTATCTTTGTCATTGTTTTGAAGAGCACTGGTCATTAAGTTATTGGAAATATTCCTACATTTATGATCATCTGATACAGTTAATGATTAAATTAAGGTCATTTATTTTGGAGTCCCCAGAAGTGAGGCTGTGCCCTTATGAGAGGCACATGCTACTGATTCGTCTAGTTCTTGGTGATGCTAGCTTTGATTATTTGATTATATGATGCAGGTAGTGTCTTCCAGGATCCTCCACAGTAAAGTTACTTTTATTTTTTCTATTGTAATCGAAAAGTGATTCATTGGGAGATATTCTGAGTGTATGTGAAACCCGTTTCTAATATTTTCATCCAGTAATTTTAGCATCCATTGATGATTCTTGCCTAAAATAAATATTGTGCTGTTTGCCAAGTGATGGTTTTCTGCTTTCATTCTTCCTTCCATATTTGTTAGCTGGAATTCTACTGTGAGGAATAGCTGTCCATTTTTGCCATTTTTAAAGAATGTCTATTTATGTTAGAATGTGTTTGTGGCTTATTTTATTCATGAGTTTTTCACCTATTGTAATCATTATTCACTTATTTTTTGCCGTATTGTCTCAAATTTTACCATGAATACATGAATACTCTTTTCAAACTGATTCCAAATTCCCTTTGAATCGTCTTTTTTTAGTAACTCTTTATTTTCATCAAATATTCCAGACTTGTACTGTTTTAGTCCCAGTCTTCGAATCAGCCATTTCTCTAGGTAGCTCTACTTTCTTTTATTAGAGTATGGTTTAATGTTTTGTTAATGAAAACTATTTATTTCCTACCCTGTTCAGTCGATCCTAAACTATTGGTGGGGGAAACTGGATGCTTGTTTGTTCAGCAAGACATTGGATTTAAAATAAAAATTACTGTTAGCTTTCAGTTTTACCAGCTGAACCACCCGTCGGTATTTTACGCTCTACAAAACTAGTACTAGAATCAGAAAGGGATGATGCAGACTGGGAGAAAGTACGAACCCCAACCCGACATGGGAGATCTTGCTGGGGCTGCCGCAGTGTTACTCGGGCACGGGTCATAGCAGGACTGGGGAGCTAGGACTGAGTCATGAAGTTCTGAGCGCTGTGCATGGTCAAAATGACGCTGTCAGAGCTGGGGAGAGGGGCCGCTCAGGGCCTTGAGGGCACTGGGGAGCTCACAGAAAGGTCAAGCCCAGCCCTGGCTGCAGCCCACTCTCTCTCTGAGGGGATGCAAAGGAGTAGCTGCACATCCTCTGACCTGACACATGGGACGGCATCTCTCCACTGTCCTTTCTATAACAAAGAGAGACCCAGGCACAACCTAGAGAAATGACTGCCACACCAGCCATTTAATTCGGCAAACTCGAATTTTAGAATGACTATCCTAACTTTTAAGGCAACCTTCAAACTCATTTCATATCTTCTCAATTAAAGAATGAAATGAGCATGGTGAATATACATGTACCTGGAACGATATTTGAGAAGAGCGGCCCTCATTGGGAAGCTTCTTAGGCCCAATTTCTGGCTTTTGTGGAAATAAAAACACCAAAGGGTACCCTGCCTTATCTTCCCTTCTAGATTGGAGAGACCAATCTGACATAATCGCAAGGGTACATTGTATCCATTTATGAATGTCCATCTCTTTTCTCTCTGTTCTTCTTGAACTAATTTAGGGTTTGTTGTTTGCTGTTGTTTTATTTTGGTTTTGTTTTTAAGTAATGATGGAAGCGATCTCTTCTATCTGCATCCCAGTCAGGCTGGAATTAATATACAGTTGCCAAAGACGATGAAGTCACCAGGCACCTGAACTGCCACTGGTGACTCCTTTTGCCAAAGGTAAGCTTCCCAGATCTATGCGGGAACGCTGGTGCTGATGTGGGATTTGTCCTGGGCTTTTCTCCACAAGGCGCGCCCTTTGCTACTTCACAAGGTAGTCTTGGGAGCTGAAGGTTCCCACCCTGGGAGAAGTTGCCCTTGAACTCAGGAAGTAGAGGAGGAGGCCCCCTCTGGAATGTGGAGCGAGTGCATTTTTACCCGATTCTGTAACCCTGGATTCTTTCTGGGCTCTGCCGCTCCTCCCACCTGGTCTGGAGATCTGCTTATCCTCCGCCCACTCTGCCTGTTTATTCCCCCGCTTCCCCACAAGATGGGTTGTAAGGGACACACCTGCTGCGGATCTGCGGGGCAGAGGTGGCAGAGAAAAGCGAGAGAGTGTGTGCTGATGAAAGGAAAGCACTCTTGGCCTGGGGGCGGGACATCACTGGCTTCTTTTCCCCAGGATGCCTCATAATTTCATTAAAAAAAAAAAAAAAGGTATCCTTTACATATAGGGAAATACAATTCCCGAAAAGTGAAGGGACATGATGCAGACACAATTGAAGATATAGAGAATTCTGATTTAGAACTCAAATGTAGGGCTAAGTTTAAAATACTACCAGCCCTGTGAGTCCTGCTTGGTGGTGCAGGCTTGTAATCCTGGTACTCAGAAGGCTGTGGCAGGAAAAGCCAGCCTGGACTGCATGGTGAGTTCAAGGCCAACTTGGAATACATAGCAAGACTCTGACTCAGTCAATCAATCAATTAATCAATTTAAAAAATAAAATTCTACTGGCTCTTTAGATCATGGAACACCCATGTTTGAGATTTCATCTTATACTGGCACACAATTGCAGCTTTCTAACTCTAAAACACAAAAACACAAGGCAAAAAGAACTGTCTTCTCACAGTGAAATGCATTTCTTTGAGAGTTACCCTATACTTACTTATTTTAAAAATTACTTTATGCCCATTGTCTTTGCATTCACATTAGGCTTAGCTGTAAGCATGGCTTACATTGGTTTCTGCTTTAAAAGTAATACAGGATAGGATAATTGACCCTTGGGAGTTTTCAATCTATGACTCAGCCGACCAATTGCTTTTAGGCTGGGCAGGAGGGCAATACATCATGGCAGGTGTTTGGCTAATAGCAAAACTACTCACTCATGACCAGGACGCAAAAAGCCAAGGCCCCGTGAGATGGTTAATCTTGATTGTCAGCTTGATTGGGTGGAGAACGCCCTAGGAAATTAGGAAAGTACAGTTCTGGGTGTATCCCTCAGAGTGCTTCCACAGACCATTGTCATGTGGAATGGCAGTCTCACAGGGGAGATCCATTCTGAATATAGGCAGCACCATCCGGTAGGCTGCAGGCCTGGGTGGAGAAAACAGCAGAAGGGGGAAGCCCTTGGCCATGTGGTGAGCATCTGTGCACACCCTTCCCTTCTGCCATGTTTGTTCCATCTCACTGCAGTCCCAGAAACAGTGAAGTTAGCCAACCATGTCCTGAAGCCTCAGAAACTGTGAGCCAAAATAAAACTGTCCTCCTTTTACATTGCTATACTCAGGAATTTTTCCACAGTGATGAAAAGCTAACACAGACCCATCATCTCCTTTGAAAGCATGTCCTCAAAGACAAAAAAACTTCCATTAGCTCCCACCTCTTAAAGTTCCCACAAACTCCCAATAGCACCTTTAATACATGGCCTTTGGGGCCATTTAAGACCCAAGCTTCAGCACAGAAAGTTGCACTAAAAATGCATTTTTTTTAAAAAGTAAAGTGTAATGTTAAAAAAAGAGAGAATTATTAAAGACAATCACTAGTACAGTTTTGGTTAGTAAAATTCTCCAATAACTCTGCCCATGCAAGTTATATTTTTATATTATTTTATAAATTTAATTCTTTTATCATATAATTATATTTGCTTCTTACAATTTTGTTTTGTATCATAAATTACTAAGCAATAATTATAAGTAATTTTAAGGACATTATTAAAATATAAGAGAACTTCCAATTCTTTGAAACAATGCCTTCTTATACTTCTTATGAAACTTTTCCTGTGAACTTACACAAGTTGAGTTTTAATGACTATAAAGAATTCCAGGGGCTGGGGATTTAGCTCACTAGTTCGGTGGCTTGCCTTGCAAGCACAAGGACCCAAGTTCAATCCCCGGTACCAACCCCCCCAAAAAAGAATTCCACCTTATTGGTGATTGTACCTAATTCTTGTAAATATTTTATAATTATTTTATATATTTATAATTCATTTTATAAATATGCAAACATTACTGGGACATAAAAATCATTTTTTGTAATGAACAATGGTTGAATTAATATTCATATATTTGATTCTGTATATATTTCATATATGTGAAATATGTATGTATTCTAGCTTAGCAATTTTTATCATAGATTCCATGTTGCCTCTAGGAAGTCTTCCTAATTTGCACTCTGTAAGCACTGTTTCCCTATTTCTTTGTTGTAACATTTAAGAGTGCATCCTCAGACAAAGGGCTCTTATCTAGAAGATATAAAGAACTCAAAACAATCAGCCCCCCCAATATAAAGACCCAATTAAAAAATGGGCATCTGAAATGAACAGACATTTCTCAGACAAAGAAGTAAAGCAGCAAGTAAATATATGAAAAAATGTCCCACATCTTTGGTCATTCAAGAGATGCAGATGAAAACAACACTGAGATTCCACCTCACCCCAAAAAGAATGACTGCTATCAGGAAATCACACAACAACAAATGTTGGTGGCTTTGTGGGGAGAAAGGAACCCTTCTCCATTGTTGGTGGAGTGCAGACTGGTGCAACCACTGTGGAAATCAATATGGAGATACCTCAAAGAGCTGGGACTAGAGGTTCCATTTGACCCAGCCATCCCTCTGCTGGGTATCTTTCCAAAAGAATTAAAAGAATCATATCACAGTGATATACGTGCACCTATGTTTATAATGGCACAGTGTGTAATAGCTAAAATTGGAAACAGCCCATTTGTCCATCAGTTGGAAACTGGATAAAAAAGATGTGGTTTTTCTATAAAAGCTTTCTATAAAATGGAATAGTACTCAGCCATAAAAAATGAGAAAGTAGATTCATTCATAGGAAAATGGATACATATTGAGGATATACTCCTAAGTGAAGTAAATGAGTAACACAGATGTAAATACCGAATAGTTTCTCTGGTGTGAATAAACTATAATAGTACATAAGATCCTGATGAGGTAATTGACAATGTGAAATGGGAAGAAAAGGGCTAAAGTTGTAGGGAAAGTGGGAAGGGTAGGGGAAAGGGAATAAGGGAAAAGAAAAAAATATGAAAAAATGAAAAAATGGAAATAAAGTGTTTGTAAATGGGGAGGGGAGGAGGGAGTGAAGGGAGGGTAGGGACAAGGGGAAAAAATGAGAACCAAGACCTGTCATGTAAAGGTACAAGATCCCAAATGAATGTAACTGTATTGTATATCTAAAATGTACCAATAAACTCAATGAGGAAAAAAGAGTGCATCTGGCTGCAGGTAACTAAAAACCTAACCACAGCTGTTTTTTAAAAGTAAGGAATGTATTTGCCTCAGGCTACAACAAGGCTCGGGGTCACTGATTAAGCATATAAGTTGTTCAGCGGTATTTTCATGGAGCCAGTCTTCTCAAACTTTGCCTTTTATCTCTGTGTTGCAAAACGGCAGCTGCACATAGATGTATGTATTGTGTAGTATTTCTCATTCAAAGAGGAAAACCTCTTTCTCCCTGTGAGACCCTGCGTCGGTCCCTCCCCAGGGATGTCTACTTGCATTTCTTCTCTTGTACCATACCTCTTGTTACTAGCGAGGTTGGGTGGGGAATTATTTTAGCTTCCATATTTTATAATAAGCAAAACCAAGAAGCATGGTTGCATCATATCATATCACTATTTGAAGTGCTTTTGGAACAATGTATATGAAGGTTTGACTTCTTATAGCTGCTGCAGGCTGAGGAGTGGTAGGAATTGGCACTGCCTAGCTGAGAACTGAAAATCTCATCCTGACTGACCTAAAGCAGACACGGAAATATTGAAATAGTTGAAGTCCTAGTCCCCGTGCCTTTTTACCTCCTGGAGCTGCCTCAGCAAAGGACATATCAACAGACATGGCCCAAGGAAGCCCCCAAAACAGAAATAGGGAACTGCTATTGCTTGTGTCTGGATGTCCCCCTAAAGCCTCACAACTCATAGGTGGAACTTTTCAGAGGGGGCTTGAGCTAGGGTGTATGATACTGGGATTAAGGGTGTAACTACATGGGTTTAGTTCTGGATATAGGCAATGAAAGCCCCACCCTGGGTGTGGGTGGCACTAATCAATTTATATTACATCAATTATAGCCTAGATGGACCATAAAGCGGGAGAAGGTAGGCAGGCTGGAGACTCGCTGCCTTGTGCCTACCACACCGTGGGCTGTTACTCCTCTGTGACGCCCCTCTGCCAGGCCACCCTGTCTTGGAGCCAGCCAAATATGGGTGGAAAGCTCTACAAACTGTGAGCTGAAATAAACCTTTCCCCCTTTAATTTTGAGTGTCAAGTATTTTGTCTCATCAATGAGAAAAGTATCTAAGACAGGACCCTTGACTTGCCATACCCACAGGGCAGGTTGCAGGTTCCCTGGCTTCCATCACGCACCAAAAAAGAAAAAATAATAATTTTCAGGATTTATCAGTAAGAGGCATAAAGTACACACTCAAAGAAATAAAGTGTGGACTCAAAAGATAGAGGCCAAATTTTATCTTCAAATGAAAATGTATGCCTACAATAGATTTAGATCTATAGGAAAATGGAAAAGTTAGCAGGAAGGATTCCCATTAACCCTCTCCCCAATCTAATTACTTGAATCTTACATAATAATTAAATTGTAACCAATAAATAAATATTGATAACATCTTATTAATTAAAGACCATACTTTATTCAACTGTCCTTAGATTTTTTCACCTATTGTCCTTTTCTGCTCCAGAATCCCACTGAGTCATCCTGTCTCCCTAAGGGCCCTCCAGACTAGCTTTGCAAACTCTATTTATTTTTGAGTTTGAGTTGAGGAATTTTGAGTTGAGGAATACTGGTGATTTGCAGAATTCCACTCAATGTGGACTTCTATGATTTTTTTCATGATTAGACAGAGATTCTGAGTTCTGGGGAGGAAGAGCGTAGAGCTCCATTTTCTTTACATATCAAGAGTGCGTGCAATCACATGACTTATCGCCAGTGATGTTAGGCTTGGTCACATGGCAGAAGGCAGTATTCTTATGATGCCTCCACTGTGAGGTGGCTCTTTTTCCTGCTTCCATTTGTACTCTTTCAGAGTAAATCACTGTGTGTAGCCCATGCTTAATGGGTGGAAGTTATCCTTCACCTATTTGAAGGACAGTATCTGTATGTTATTTGAAATTCTTCTGCAAGGACTATTTACTCAGTCATTTATTTATGTAAATATGAACTCATGGATATTTGTTTAATACTTTGGTTTGTAATCCAATTCTACGCTATTTGTTTTCTTGTTCAAATTGTTCCAGCTTTGGCTATTGTGAGTGTTTTCTTTCGGCCCCTGTGTCCCTTCGACATATTTCCATCTTCATTTTGTTTTCTCAAGCACTTCCTTGTTTTATGATACTGCAAGATCCTCCAGCCTTGCTTTATATATTTCCTGCCCCTGTCCCAGAATCACGCATTTCTTTAAGAAGCTTTGGTGCTTTTATTGAAGATCTGAGGCCTGGGTTTGTTTAATGCTTCACATCTTGTAATCAGAGAAGTATTTTCTCCTATTTTAGTCTAATTTTCTTTGCAATTAAAAAAAAAGATATTTGAAATTAAGCCTATCATTTGTGTGTTACTCTGCAGAAAAAAGCAAGGTGGTTCAAAGTGTACACTAGATTTAATATTAATATGACCATGGTCATTACATGGATATTTCCTTGATGGACAGGAGAACTTCTTACCTTACTGAGCTCCACTTGAAATCTCAGCCTTGGCCTTAGGATCACTGCCTCTAAGCTCTGACTTGTACAGGAGTAAGGACAAGGGCCACTGTATCATTCTAACCTTACATCAGTGAACCCACCCACAAAAAGCCACTTTTACTGTAGTTTCTCTTCCTTCACTCCTCCTAATAAACACCTCCAAGACTGTGACTCAGAAAAAAAGAAATGCTTATAGCAAATTAGTAACACAGCAAACACATTCCGATTTGAAGCTCCATTCTATATCGTGCCTTTTTTAACACCATTTTTTTAAATGCAAAAAACCAAAAAGTAAAAATTTAAATATGAGAAGTCACATTTAATCTTACCCAGCAATCCCGGGTGTTGTACATTGACAGATACCATTGGCATCAGAGAAAAATCACATATGAATCCTTTACTTATTAATATGTGTGTGTGTGTCCTGTCTAGGATGCAGAGCACCTAAATTCAAAGGAATCAGTAGCAAACAGTTAAAAATAACTACCTATTAAATAATAATAAATTGCAATTAAAATAAAATGCATTCAATACAAGAAGAAAATACTTTTCAGATTGTTTATTGTGGTAACATATTGTATGAAAAATCTTAAAAGATTTATTATAAACATGTTAGCTGATCACCAATCTGATTTTGGCAATGAGCAAAAACATGCTTGTTCAGATTTTTAAGATTAAAAAACTCCTTACTAAAATGGATTCCAAAATGAACAAAATTTTATATAAATTATAATAATTATAAAATATATGAAAATAAGCAACTAGTTTTCCACATATTTTTATTTGATTTTCAAATTTGCATTACATCAGGGTCATGTTTGATAAAAATCACTAAAGCAGGGCCTGGTCTGAGCTCAGTGGTGGTGCTGCCGCCTGGCAAGCACAAGGTCCTGAGTTCGATCCCCAGTACCAAAAAAGAAAGAAAGACTCAGCCATAAAGAACGAGAAATTAGATTCATTCATAGGAAAATGGATACATTTTGAGGATATACTCCTAAGTGAAGTAAATAAATCACACAGGTGTAAATACTGAATAGCTTCTCGGGGTGAATAAACCGTAATAGTACATAAGATCCTAATGAGATAGTTGACATTGTGAAATAGGAAGGAAAGTGCTAAAGGTGTAGCGAAAGTGGAAAGGGTAGGGGAAGGGTATTAAGGGAAAAGAAAAAGATAGGAGAAAATGAAAAAATGGAAATAAAGTGTTTGTAAATGGGGAGGGGAGGAGGGGGTGAAGGGAGGGAAGGGACAGGGGAAAAAATGAGAACCAAGACCTGTCATGTAAAGATACAAGATCCCAATAATGAATGTGACTGTACTGTATACCTAAAATGTACCAATAAACTCAATTAAAAAAAAAAAGAAAGAAAAGAAAAACAAAAGGAAAAAATAAAGCAGATGGTTTACCTTGACCAAAGTTAACAATGAAAATTTCAATAGCCTTGAAAAGGCTTATCCACCATAAAAGGCAATACAGGATTTAACGTATATTTAGATAACTCAGAAAATAACTACTAAATGTTTCTAAATTTTCTTTCCTTCAGACAAAGATTATTTACCCCTTTTACTAGTTGTCCAGTTACTAGAATGCTTCATTTGGGGAGGGCCCAACCTGCCCACACAGAAAGCTGGCCCAGGTTCTAAGGGTTATTCCTTGTGTATGGACTCACTGACATGTACACATGCAGGTGTTCGTAAGGAAACAAGACCCTAACTGCTGGGCAGGATTTCAAGGGCAGGCTCCAATGTCCATTGGGAATCTGTCTGAAAGACATACAAGCTCCTAGTTTTCTGAGGGGAGCCAATTAGACTATCAAAGATCTTCAACTGAATGAAAGCAGACTCCCACATTTAGAATCAGAAGGACATAGCAAGGTGGGTTTGGAGCCCAGACCTCTTTAAAGAACTTCACACTGAAGGCGGGAAAGGCTAGAGTGTGAGCACAGAATTCACAGTTCACTAGGAGACACGTCCCCTGGAGCAAATGAAAGGCAGAGAGAAGTAGTTGCTGGAACCGAGCACCAAGGAAGGCCTGGACTTGGAGGTAGATCTGTGAGCCCAGTGGGAGCCTTTAGTATGGGGTCAATTTAGAAAGATGCCAGGGCTCTACCTATAGAGCCCCAGAAGCTCACATATGACCTGACTCTGGAGTGGCGTTGTTTTGTATATGGGAAGTCAGGAGATCTAGCTGTGGGCCGCTAGGAATTATAGAGGCTCAAGCGGGAAGCCGTGAGCACTAAATGTAATGTCACATCCTAAATGGATCCTGGGGTGGAAAGAGATCTTTGGGCCATAACTAAGGGTATCCAAATAAAGTATGATTGTAGTATGAATATCAGTTCATTAGCTGTTAAAATCATACCTTAAAAATACAAGATGTTAACAACAGGAAAAACTGGGGACAGGTTATATAGGACCTATAACTTTTCTATAAATCTATTCAAAAATAGATGTTTATTTTTAATATTAGGTATCTATCATCTTCCCCCTCCTTTTCCTCTTTCTTGTGTAAATAATTTTCTCTCTTCAGTGATAAAACAGCATCATCAATTTCTGACTTTTGAGTGTTATTGTTGTACCATTCAACATGTCAACCCCATGATGACATAAATGTTTCTATTGTGTGTCTGTCTTATGCAAAAATGGTGTCATTTGCCTACATATATTTTCTTAGTCCACTCGGATTGCTATAATGAAAATATTTTAAAGTGAGCGCTTGTAAACCACACGTTTATTTCTTACTGTTCTGGGGGATGGGAAGGAAGTTCAAGATGAAAATCCTAGTAAACTTGGTGTCTGGTGAGAATGCACTGTCCAGGTCACAGGTGGCCTCTTTTCATTGTAGCTTTTGGTGTGAAAGGAGAAAGCTTCGGTCACTGGCCTCTCTTGTGGGGGCGCCAATCCTACTCATGAGAGCTCTGCCCTCAGGACACAACCACCTGCTCAAGGCTTCACCTCCTACTGCCATCACGTTAGCATCCAGTGTATGATGTGGGGAGGACAGAACTACTCAGACTGTAGCATAATCTCTTTGCATTGTTTCAAGAACAGAGAACATAACTATGACTTTAAATAGAATAACACTAATTGGAAAATACTTTCATTAATTAAAAAAATATAGGGAATAGTTTACTTTTTAAATGAAAACTTCAAGTCCTTTTAAATTTAGTTTACTCTGCTTCTTCTTTCTTTCATCTCTTCTTTTTTCCTCTCATCTTCTCTTCTCATAGGTTTTTCCTTTCCCTCTTCATTCTAAATATCCTCCATTGTAAATGTTAATAGCATTGAATTCTTTGCTGAGATAGATCTTCTTTGGATTGCTCCATAATCTAACACTATTATCAACTTCCTATAAAACAGTAACTCCAAAATAATGTGTTTTGTGACTCCGATCTTCTGATAAAAAAAATTGAGGATCTGGTTTTGAGAGGCTGCCCATGATGAGCTACACAGTTCCATGTATTAATAAATAGTAAAACTGGATCTAGATTCATGAATCTATTTCCAGTTAAATGGACATTTTACTGCACAGTGTGGCCTTCACTCTATAAAAAGAACAGTATTTGAGTTACTCTTAAAATTCCCCTTCCAATAAGGAGAAAGACAGGTTTGGGCCAATGCTTGCCTGGACTTTATCATCCATTGTTCCAGCAGAATCTTGGGACTCCTTTTACAGTTTAACTTTATAATCTCTTTAAAAGGAAACACTGAAGAAAATTCATGATTCTCTTACTTTGATGCAAGTGCCAGTCAGTTAATAATCTTTAAAAAAAAGTTACTACCATATGAATTTCCTACTACCATATCCTATTTTGCCCTAAGATTTTAAGAGCATCAACAGTGGTGTTTCTGAAACTACTTCTCCAAAGAGTTATAAAGCAGTAAAGGAAAAGAAATATGTTGGCCTTGAAGGTGATACCATAAAGGCCTTCAGTTACTTGTAGTCAGAGCCATGCTCATTTGTTTACTCTGGGCTATTCTTCACATGGTGGCTGTGATCACAGTGTTCTGTGAGGGAATTTCTGCTTTTATTGTAAGTAGTTGGTGTTGCAAGAGAACTACCCAGGCTTACCGTGAATGCTCTTTCCATTTCCTGCAAGTCAATGTCCTGCTATATGAAGCTTGTGTTTTCCTAGCTCCCACCATCTTCCCCCGGGTGCAGATGCTTGAACTGGTTTTCCTTGATTGGTACTGTGGTCCTCTTCTGTGGCCTTTGGTGACAGTTGATGGAATCCCAGTGGTTTGTGGAGCCACAGAAAAATATTAGAGAGGACTGCAAAAATGGTTTGTTAGGTCAGATTACCATAGAGGTAGGTGCTGGTTCCTGGATTGGGTGGTTGGGGACCCTGTCTTGCTATGGCTCTTGAGTTGGGTTTGAGGCTCGGTGACTCTCTGGCGCCACACACTGGCATTTTAGTCGTAGACAAAGCCTTCTGGACTCAGCAATTAGAGCAGCAGTTGATCCCAGAGAAAGTAGTGGAGAGACAAGGTAAAAGTCTCTGTGAAACCTGTCTTACAGAGACACAGGACTAAGCCAAGTCATTTTTGTTCAAAATGTCTTACCTTCAGACATTTAAAGTCAGAGCTAGTCACAGTTCTCATCTGTACCGTCTAGTTCTTGTTTTCTTTCTTTATTTTTTTACTTACTGATAGCACTAACACCACTGAAAAAATCATTTAAAAGGAAGAAAACAGTAAAAATCTACACTTCATTCCTGCACCATTCTTCCAAGAAAGCAGTTAATTGCATTTGGTACATATCCTACCAACTTCTTGACTGTGTTTTTGCAAACATACATGTAAATATAACACCAAAATATGTCAGACTGCATTATGAGTAACCTGCACTTAATTTTTTACTTAATGTTATACATAGGGCACCTTCCATATCAATACCTGCAGAATCATTCCATACTTTTGTATAGCTGCATAACATTCCCTTCTAATCATTCATTTAACTAGGCCCTTAATGGCAACCTTAGTTATGGGTTTTGTTGGTACCTGGGTTCGAATTTGGGACCTTATGCTTGCAAGGCAGGCAGTGGGACCACTGAGCTAAATCCCCGGCCCAGTTGTTGGTTTGTTGTAAAAATTCTTAACCTCTTTTCTCTGCATTTGTATAGCAAGGGAATACTGCCTTACTGGGATTGCTGTGTGTGACATTCTTACACATGTTATCACGGGCACTGCTACTACCTGTAGGTTGCTGCCTTGCTTGGCAGTGAAAGGGGCACAGAAAAGACAGGCTCCTCTGATTGCTCTCGCCGGACCCCACTAATTGTCCCACTCATTACCCTTGATGTCTACCTGCTCACCACAGCTGGAATGCCAGGGCATGAAGAAACTCCTTTATAAATGCCTCCCTTCCATGCATTTCCACCTAACCTTCCTTTGGTTACTGAGTTTGCTTATTTTCCATTTGTCAGTTATTCAACATGGTTTCTGGGCCCTGGAGTCTCTTTGTTTTGGTTTGTTTTTTTGTCTTCCATGCAGCTCCAGATCTGTTCATTTGTTATATATTTTAGGGTGTTTGTATGGATGTGGATGGTAAGAGATAGCTACAGCTATGTTTTTCACTTTTGAATGAGGTTTTATTTTGTATAAATGTTTGGTATATAGATCTTGATGAATTTTTAAATAATTTCTTAATTGAATTATTAAAATGTTTTGTAGCATTGCTTTTCTTTTCTACTCGATCTGAAAGAAATAATGCCCCAGAAAAGAGCATTAATTAACTCATCCCCAGAACCTGTGCATGTATTCAGATACATGGCAAAGGAGGGTTAAAGTTGCTGATTAACTCATCTTAAAATAGGGAGATTATTCCAGATTATCTGTACAGGCCCGATAGCTGTATTCTCGTTATCTCTGTGATGAGAGATATTTGTTTTTATCTCAATTAAAATTGATTATATTGCACTTTAATTTACTATTACTGATTACTCTAGAAATAGCAACTTGTATATCTCAATTTTTCATTTTACTTCTCAATTATTGCTAAAATCTTAGGGCACAAATTCATTCACCCTTCTCCTATCTTTCATATTTTGTTTCTCATGCACAGAGTTTTATGCTTATTTTTAACTCCACACTATGGCCATTTCTTCGCATGGTCATTTATTGTTACCTACAAATTGGTTCATTTCCTCCGAAACTCCATATTTTCCAATTTCCATGTTTACTTCCGCCAGTAGGACTCCCTTCAGCATTTTCACATAGGCTTGCTGGCAATAAATTGAGCAGTTTTGCTTTTCTATTCACTTTTTGGGTTCCATTTGTTGTTGTTTGTTTATTTGAAGGTTTTCTTCTTTGGTTTTTTTTTTTTTTTTTTTTTTGGGGTAGATCAAACTCGGGATCTTGCACTTGCAGGCAGGAGCAGCATCACTGAACTACAACCCTGGCCCTATTGAGTTTTGTTATGCACAGACTGAATGAATCTTGTCTACCTTAGAAAATACCTAGCTACTATCCCTTTGAATATTATTCTGCCCTATTTCTTTCTCTTTTCCTTCAGAAACTCTCATTTTACATAGTTGATCCTTTGTTCATGTTTTATAGGTCTTTCATTTGTTTCTATTTTCCCCCATTCTTTTTCTCCATACTTCATTTTGTGTATTTTTATTTCTATATTTCCTATCCCCAAGACCTGCATTCAGCAGTGGCTGATCTATTGCCAAACTCATACATTGAGCTTTAAAGTTTAATTTTGAAATAATTTTAAATTTATGGAAACATTCCCAAAGAACAGTAGAACGAGCTCTTATATTCTTTTCATCCAGATTTTCCAGTCAGTGGTTTCATATTTGCTCCATCTCTCTATAAATAGATAGACCAATGTGTATATTCAAGAATATGATAGCATTTTAGAGAACAATTTAAGAGCAAGCTGCAGGCTTTATGCCTTATTACTTCTAAATAGTTCTATGTATATTTCTTCCAAACAAATTCACTCTCCCCAATAGCTATCACTAAATCTTTCAAATCAGAAAATGAACAATGGTAAACGCTACTCTCCAAACCACAGGCTATTACTATCCCATCCACAGTTCTTATGTCGATTTTGCCAGCAGTCTCCACATCGAGTCATTTCTCCTTTTGACTTAGGATGGAGTCCAGCACCATATTATATTTTGTCTTTCCCTCGCTTCCCTTCCCTAGTCTTTTCTTATTTTTCAAGACCTTGACAGCTTCAAAAGCACCATCATTTCAGGTGTTTTTTTTAATTCTATTTTTCACTGGTTGAAATTTGTTATTATCATTTATTCTGATGTTCAAATTGTTTTATGCTTAGCTAGTTGAATCTTGAAAAAGCTGCTTCTTGACATGTTACCTTCATTCTTTACTTTTAGGAATAGTATGATGGACTGGACTGTTGCTGAATATTCTCTACCCTAGTCCTTGAATCTGCTATTTTTATGAGGAGTCCTTGTTCTTTTTTGAGAGAAGTCAGCATATAGAATTGAGTCTGGATATTTAGTATCTCATTGCTACTGGGTTGTCACTGTACCAAGGCTCTCCTCATGGACACAATTTGCAAATATATGCACACGTTCATGTATATGTATACGTTCATGCTTACACGCATATCTATCTATCCACCAATCAACAATAAGAGCTTCAATGAGATTTTAAATTTTAGTCCAATATCTTAGAAATCATTTTTCTCTCCCCTTTTTAGAGTCATACATCCCACTTTTCATGGTGAGAAATTTAGCTTCCATTAGCTTCAACATGGACCCGTTTTGAAAATTCCATCCTTCTCTACAATTCGTTTTTTGAACACGCCAAGTGCTGCCATTTGGTCAGCAGGCACACTGCAGCCTGCCCTGCGCCTCTCTCGTGGTGGGTTCTTTGCCACTAGGCAAAGCAGCATCTCCATCTCCGTACCTCTACCCACTTCCTGGGCTGCTGGACACACTGTTATCTCTAGGCACCCTCTCTATTGTCCTCTCCTCCATGCATCGATTTCTCAAACCTCAGATATTATGCTTGTCAGAATTGGTATCTAATGGCCTGATTTATAGATTGCTTTTACTGAAAATCCATCTTCCCATCTACTTTGTCTTATTCTTTTCTCTATGCTTGGAACACATGAATAACAATTTCTTGTAAGTCCTTGTTCACTAATTCCAATATCTTGATCAAATACGGCTAACGTTTGTTTTTTCTTTCGATTATTGGACAAATTAGCTTTATCTTTCAGGACTAGTAATTTTTCAAGTGTTGGAGATTGTGCATATTAAAATCATAGAGAGTGTGGATAATGTTGTCTTCCACAAAAGAAGATTCCCTTTTCTTTTGTCAGGCAGATAGAATGACTGCTGGTAATCTCAATCCAGTCAAGCATCAATTTTAATCAGAATCTAGTTTCAGTTTTGATGAGTGTACTTCTGTCTCTCCTCTTTTCTTTCTTCTTAAAAATTATTTTTCTTTTTATCTTTTCCTTCTGTCTTCTCTCCTCTCCTCTCCTTCCATTCTTTCTTCCTCCCTTCCTTTTTTCCTGCTTTCCTTTCTCCTGTAGTAGAAGGACACACAATAAACAAAAGTAACACAAACAAATAACAATAAACAAAAGCATATCTCCTAGTTAATATATAATTCTTTTTACCTGTTTGTCTTAAACAAGGGGTAAGGGGCCAGGACAAAGATGTCTAATACAATCCAAGCCTGTAGTCTATAAGGGACTTGGACAAAATCTCAAGAGTTCTCAAGGACAAGATGGGTACAGTTTACCTATAATAATGCATAAAAGTCTTATACTCGGCTTTTTTATATTTGCTGATAATGTCCTTTCCCTATTTATTATAAAATTTAGATGGTTATAGTGTCATATCAAAAGGTTGAAAATGTGATTACAAGAATAGGGTTAATTATTTTGTATAATCTGAACATCACAGTTAAAATATGTATACCTGAGAGTTAGGCTGCAGGTGCCATTTTACCTATTCCTATGAGTATATTTTCCATAAAGATCATAACATCTCCCAAGTTTCTGCTGCTTAGATAGTGAGTCTTTGTGCTTCTTTCCTGATTTTGTGGGGTTCTGCATGTCCATAGGTTAGAGACTTCCTTCGTCTTCAGGGTATTGGAACTTACACACTTCTTCCCAATTCCATTCCTCCTGCGGAGGAGTTGCTTTTCTAATTGGCGAAAATAGGAAAAAATATTATTTTAAAAATTCTTTTCCCGATGAATGTTTCCACAGAATGTTTCCATTCTTGTCTTCTGAGGGCCACAGTTTGACATAGATCATTCTTCCTAGCTGACTCCTGTCTCAATTGATTCGAAACCTGTAGACAAAAGGAGTGTGCCAGTTCTTATCAAGTATTAAATGGTTTCTTTTGTTACTCCAAAACTCCAGATGGCTACAGCTTCCCACACGTATTCCTAGAATCTCTATTATTTAACCCACTTCTATATGAATGGATTTAAAAAGTTTCACATATATAGTATATATAGAAAATGTTTCCTGTGTGTATATAGAATACATATATGGATACGTTCACAAGAAGAATTGAATCTTGTCACTCAAAGTAAAATGGATGAAACTGGAGGACATTGTGTTAAGTGAAATAAGCCAGGCACAGAAATACTGTACAAATATTGCATGCTTTCACTTAGATGTAGAAGAAAAAATCATTGGCCTCAAAGAAGACAGAGTAGAGTACTGACTGCTAGATGGTGCCAAGGCTAAAGAGAGGAGTCTGAAGGAGGCAGTTGTAGCCCACACTAAAATACAGGTGCATGGAATGAATATGTTCCACTGTTCTACAGCACTATAGGGTGGCTATGATTCACAATAAGCTTATATATTTTATGAAGAACTAGAGGAGAGGAGCAGAGTTTTCAAATACAAAAATGTGATCAATGTATAAGGAGAGGGAACTGTACTCTGATGTTGCCATCATACATTTTATACATGTTTGAATTATCATCTTACAGTCCTTAAATATATATAATGATTATATGTCAATTTAAATGAAAGAACAAAAACAGTTTAAAGCTTTCACCATTCAAACTCTCTTCTAAGATGCATCAAGTCACGTCCACTGCTCCTTGGGCTGGCTCGGATTCACCACACCATCACATCTAGTTCATTACTCGTATTGCAGTCACAGAAGTTTCTCTTTTCCTGATCACCCAAAATACATCCAAATAATGAAAATCACTGACATTGGCCAATCATAATGCTGGGCCAACATCACTAAGCAAGATTCTATTTCCATTTAATAAAACCAAGATCATATATACTACAGCCTTTTACCATCTAAGCATACTTTTTCTTTTTTCAACTATCCTTTGCAAACTTAACTCTTTATGAACACAATGCTCTATTTTGTTGTTTAATATGACATAGAATATGATCGATGTCTTCAAAATAAACACACAATGATTTATGTCTCACTGTGAATATACCAAAAATAGCATTAAAATATATTTACAAATAAATAAAGTGCTGAAGAACCTAATCTATAGGTATGAGGAGAGAAAGCCTGTGGAAGGTCAGCAAACTTATGACTAGTTTAAGAAGTTAGCGGGTCAGAAAGGGCAGCCTGGTGGAGGGCAGAAGAGAGGTGGTGATGAGAACAAGGCTAGAGAGCTGTCAGTGCCAGTCTGAAAACAGCAAAGATGATCCACACAGATAGATGTAAATTAAATGCTTTTTCTTCCCTTGAATGTTGGAGACAGAAGGAAAAATGGTTGGGGATAAAGAGTTATTGACTAGCATCTAACAGGTTATGAATTACTACAACAAAAAGTTTTTGAGTAGAAAGGAAGTAAAATCATTGCTCTGAGAATTATTAATGAAAAGTGGGGCTAAATTGACTCAAAATTACCCCAAAGCCATAAACTGTGCAAGCAAGAATAACATAAAGTGAACTATTTTAAGGCACTGAAAGAAAAAAAACTTACCAAACTAGGGTCTTGTGTATAGCAAAATTATCTTACAACATGAAGAGAAATACTTTCTCAGACAGATACAAATCAAGGGAATTTATTATCAGTAGACTTGCTTTGAAAGAAATGTTAAAAGACAGTTCTTCATAGAGAAAGAAAACTATATAGGTCATAAATGAGGATCTACATTTAAAAAGAAAGAGTTATAAAGGTGTAGGGAAAGTGGGAAGGGTAGGGGAAAGAGAACAAGGGAAAAGAAAAAAATATGAGAAAATGAAAAACTGGAAAGAAAGTGTTTGTAAATGGGGAGGGGAGGAGGGGACGAAGGGAGGGCAGAGACAAAGGGAAAAAATGAGAGCCAAAAACTGTCATGTAGAGGTACAAGTCCCAGTGATGAATGTAACTGTACTGTATACCTAAAATGTAACAATAAACTCAATTTAAAAAGGAAGAGTTATAAAAGGAATAAGTAAACATAAATACTTTTGCTTTTCTTTTCATAGTTGATCCAAGAGAGAAAAATTTATTCAAAATAACAACAACAATGTATTTGGTGATTATAAACTATGGATAAATGAAATAAATGACAGAAACGTGAGGGCCTGGGGCTGTAATCAGTGGTAGAACAGATGCTTAATATGCAAAGGACCCTGGGTTCAATCCTACTGCATACACACACATGCATGCACACACACACACACACACCACAGAAAACAGAAATGAGGGTTGGGAATTTAGCTCAGTGGTGCTGCCACCTGCTTCGCAAGCACAAGGGCCTGAGTTCAGTCCCCAGTACCCCACCAAAAATAAATAAATAAATATAAAAAAAGAAATGTTATAAACAATGAGAAAGAAGAATTAGAAATAATGCAAGGTGTTTATACTATCTGTGAAGTGCTAGCATGTTCCTTGCATATAGAATATGATTATCTATAAGTGCGTATTTCATACTCTAGAATAATCTGAAATTTTTTGAAAAGAATTATATTGATGGTAAGAGATGAGATAAAAATGTCATAGTATAAAATGCTCAATTAAAACCAGGAAGTCCCTTCCCTTAAGAAAAGAGTGGAGGACAAAAAAAGAAAAGGAAGAAAGAGAGATACCAGTAGCAAATATGATCGATATCAATGGAACTCTACAAATAATGACTTTAGACATGAATAGTTTAAATATTCTGATTGAAAGACCAAGATTGTCAGAGTGAACAACAAATGAGACCCAAATATATGTTGTCCATGATAAACCCACTTTGAATATAAAGGCAGAGATAACATTAATATGAAGGGATGGAGATATAGATGCCATGACAACATTAATCAAAAGGATGCTGGGGTAGCCATATTTGTTTTGGACAAAGCCAGACTTCAGAGGAAGAAAGGGAATCAGGGATAAGGAGTAGTAGCACATAATGATAAATGTGTCAATTCTCCAAGAAGACACAACAATCTTTAATCCACATCACCTACCAACAGAACATTAAAACACATGTAGCAAAAAGTTACAAAACTTCAAGGAGGATGAGACAAATCTATTATTTCAGTTGGTAAATGCAACCTCCCTTTATTGATAAGACACAGATCCAGTGGCAGGAAGTCACTAATAACAGAAGTGAACCAAACAATTAGATCAAACAGATCTAACTGACATTTACAAGATACATTGTCTGATGACAGCAGAATACACATTCTTCTCAAGCTCAAAGAGAACAGTTAAGATAGAGCAGAAACATCCCTTTAAAAGAATAGAAAGCAAGCAAAGTATGCTGCAGACCAAAATTGGAACTAGAAATTAATAACAGGAAGGTGGTTGGAAATTTTTAAATGTTTGGAGAATAAACAAGGTGCCTTTAAATAAGAAATGGATCAAAGAAGTAATCCCAAAAAAACTTGAAAGTATTTTGAACTAAATTCAAAATGAAAATATAACAGCAAAATCTGTGGGAGCCAGATGTAATGGTACACACCTATAACCCCAGCACTCTGGGATGCTGAGGCAGGAGGATCACAAGTTAAAGTCCAGTCTGTGTGATTTAGTGACTTAGCAAGAAGTCATCATTTTAACAAATGTACTGTGCTGAGGCAAGATACTGACATTAGGGGAAATTGTGCATGGGCCAAGGTGGGGAGAAAGAAATATGGACAGTCTCTGACTTACAAGGCTCAGCATCCAATCTCTCACCTGCAGGATGCTGTGAAAGTGATATGCATTCAGTGGAAACTGTATTTTGGACTTTTAATTCTTGTCCCTTCCGGGGCAGGGATCTGTGTTACCATGTTGGGCCACACCTCTGAGCCTGCCACAGTATTACAAGGAAAAGCAGCAGATGCTTGCGTTTATAGAGCGTCATGTTGCTAAGCTAGGATGTATGTCAGGTGTATTCAATGCAGTTTTGACTTAACGATATATGCATCTGCTATGGGGTCAACAGGAATGTAACCCCAATGGAAGTCAGACAGCAGCTGTATATGGAACATGAAAACTCTCTGTAACTTTTGCTCAATTTTTATATAAATCTACAATTGCTCTGAAATATGATTTATGACTTTAAACAAAATAATAAGTAAGAAAAGAGATTACCCTAGGGCAATTCAAATCTCAGTCTTACTACTAGACGTGTGATTTCAGAGAGGTCATTTGATTTTTCTGAGCCTTAGTTTCATCATTTATAGACCAGAGTAGGTGGTCTCTAAGTTTTCCTCTGAATAGCAAATTCCATCATCTTATCATCCTGTAGCTATGTATAAATATAAATATGTATATATATATATATTTATATATATATTTATATAACATGTATATACATGTATATAACAAATACATGTTAACAAATACATGGTATATATCTGTATATGTTATACATGTATATGTGTACATATATACACACATATACATCGTATGTATGTTATTAAGAGTTTTTGGGAAACAAAATTATTTTGAAAACAAAATAATTCATTAATTAAACTTCAAAGAATATCATCATACAATTCCAGGAAATAAATGTTAGTAAATATAATTCTTGGGTGAGTCTGGTGATTACATAATTACAATGTAATTACATAAAATGAATAATGGGAAAACAGAGCAACATAGATATTGAGGAAGCATTCATTCAAAGAAGGCAGAGCTCAAGTTTTTAAAAGATAAATTCAGATGCCTTGAAATTAAATGACATGGCCAAATGACCAAAAACTTGTCAATAAATTAACCCTATGAAAATGATGATATAATTCATGATTCTTGACACTATCTAGAATTTTCTGATCCTTATGCATCAGACCACAGTGTCCACAGAGATGCTCAATTACAGACACAGTTCCTGCCTGCAACGATGCCTTTCTATCAGCTATGACCTGTGTCCTGGCTGGAGGAGGCCACTCCTGCAAGGAGAGGCCAGGGCTTTATGGTAACAGACGGAAAAACACAGCCCCGATCACAAAGTGCATCCGGGGCATAACAGGAACTAGAACCCATAATATGGTATGCATGTCCACAGTGCCGCTCAGCCCAGTGCAGAGATTAAGGAGCCTGCCTGTAGTCATAGCTACTCAGGAGGCTGGGGCAGGAGGACTGCAAGTTCAAGGCCAGCCTGGACAGCTTAGTGAGACCTTGTCTCAAAATAAAATAAAAGGCTGGTGATGTAGCTTCATAATAGAGTGTGCTGGGCATGCACAAGGCCCTGGGTTCAATCCCCAGCACTAAACAAACACAAAGAATTCAGTTCTGCCATTTATAGTCTGTGTGGACTTAGGTGGCTTACCCAATTTACTCTGTCCTTCCATTTCCTCTTTTGTAAATGAAGATAATAGTGGTAACCCTTCTCGCTGAGGATAAAATGAGCTAATAATATTTGTAAACTGCTTAGCTCAAAGCCCAGCCATAGTATGATATGAGTACTTATAACATTAAAAATGCATATATATGAATCTTGGTCTCTGTAGTACTAGCTCACTATCTTATGGGTCTGCACTTTTTCAAGGAAATAACCTTCTACCTTCTAATATCTCCTTCTACCACAATTTAGCCATAATGTACCAAAGAATAACATTGAGTTACACAAATAAATTATTTTTCTTACATCATAAGTAGTGTGAGAAAAGGCCACTGTTTACTGTAGTCCAGCAGGTTATTGACATCAATGCAAATATCTCTGGGATTCTGTTGTTTCCTCACTCTTATACAATGGTTACTGCTGCACCAGCTATCAGATATGCAGTGATATTGAAAGAGTGGAGAAAAACAAGGGCTGCACCATTTAAATATTTCTCAGAGTCCTGGGAGCACATTCTCACTCCACTCAGGACCACAGTTGGTCCTGTCATGTCACTCTATTCCAGGTAATCTCCCACATCTGCTCATGGGTTGTATCTTCTATATTCGGAGCCCAGCTGTCAGTGACATGAGCAATCAGCCTGCCTCTCTGACCCATGAGCTGCTGGGAGGAAAGGAAACTGCATGATCCCAGAAGAAGCCTGGACTCAGGCAAGCCTGCCGGTACTGACTGTTTAAACCGGCTGCTGCCCCTTCAGGACTGCTGATGCTACCGTCTCTCATGACAAATCTTGCGTCTCCTGAATATAAGACGAAGGTGCTTCATGTAATTTTACTGAACTCCCTTTAGTACTAGATGTTTATTATGTTAGTTTATAAAACTGGCTTTCTACTAGCCCTGTGGATGATTAAGTTGGAGGCCTGATAAGTGGACTGCAGACATTTTAGCTGCCCTTCATTTGGGGCAAAAAGTTGCTTAATATGGTAAGAAGTAGCAGGCCAGCCCATCGTGCAAGCATTCCACATTGCTGTGATGCTGCTTTTACGCAGAGGCTATCAGTTCCCCAAGAGTCTTCCCTTCTTTGGAGAGGAAGCCTGGTCCTGGGGGGATAGTTTAATTAGCTGCTTCATGGAACTGGAAAGTATTGGGGAAAAATCTTTTCTGCTCACTGAAGACAGGGCGCACTGAGAACCACCTCACCTGTAGATGGCCACCTATGCGAAGGGTCTCACAGCTCAGTCTTGCCTGCAGGTCATGGATCTGAGAGAGGCCCAAGAAGGAAGAAGCCATGAACATCAGGGATGATGCTGTTGTTCCATGTAATATAATCTAAAAGTGCTTTCTAGTTGGCAAACTACTACGTAAATATGGGCGTTATTGTAGCATTCCAGTCAGCACTGGCCCTTGGGAGATGAGTAGAATTTTAACAGATGGAGAAGGTGCTATGAATCATTAGTGTCTGACAGGCATGAAAGAGTAAAAGCAAATGTTGAGTTTTGGAGGAAAATCAAGCGTTCCCATGACAATGGAAGACATAATTATTTGAAGACATGCAATCACGGAAGTTCAAAAACTGGGTGAGCAAACCCAATGAAGACACTGAATGTCATGTACCCCAAGGGAGTGAGGTTTCTTGTAGGTCATGGAAATCTGTACCATGCCTTTCTCCTAACCTTTGGAAACACTCTGCAATCCTTATCTTGTCATCCACCTCTGCTCCTGTCTTCATGTGGCATTTTCCTATGTGCCTCTGTCTTTTCATAAAGTCAACCCTCTCACTGGGTTAGGGCCTCCTCCACCCCAGTACAGCATCATGTTAACTTGAGTACTTATATCTGTAACATTTCTGTACCCAAGTACCATAAGGTCATTCTCTGGGGTACAAAACATTAGATCTTCAACATATCCTTCAGCCATTTGATCCACGATATTCCCATTCTGCGTTAATGGAGTCCCAGTTTGGGGCTGGGCCTGTAGTGAACCAGAATGGAGGCTCTTGCGTGAATGCTGAACAATGAGATGAAAGCAGAAATGATGTGTGGCAGCTTCTTCTACAAACCTTCCCTAAGGGACAGCGTCCTGCCCTGTGATGCTTCTACCTCCACCTCACTGGCTGGCCTTCATCCACACAGGCTTGTCCAGGAAAGAGAGCGTCCATGCCGAGTGACCTACCTTTCCTCTCTCTTGCATCAAAGCATAGGGCTATTGGTTCCAGGCATGGTGGCCTTAACTCTTGCAGGAGACAAGGAGAGGTTGAGAGTGATTCAAAACAGCAGGTTAATGAAGATATTAAGTGGGTGCTCTTTTAAAGGGAAGATCCAGACATGCCGACCTACAGCCTGCTAGCCAACTGTAGCACAGAGATATGCTTTCGTTGCTGACTACTCCATACCATGGTCTTCTTCTGGAAACTTCTGAAACTTATGTTGAAATTTGATCACCATCATGGTGGTGTTGGGAGGTGATGTGGTGGGGTGATCAGGTCTTCAGGTGGATTCACATCTTTCTTGTGCAACTGGGTTGGTTACTGCAAGAGCAGGTTATCACAAAGCAAGGTTGATTCCTCGTGTTCTGCCTCATCCACACCAGGCCCATGCACCCTTCTGCTTTTCCTCCTTGTTATAAAGAAGCACAGGGCTCTTGCCAGATGGAGCCATCTGATGTTGGAATTTCAGCCTCCAGAACCATGAGCTAAGTAAACTTCTTTTCTTTATAAATCACTCAGCCGGAGGCATTCTGTTATAACAACAGAGGACGAAGACACACAATTTTTAAAACTTTAAAATGAAGTCCCTCTACTAGAAATGAAAAAAAAAGTAAATAGTGTGGCTTTAGTTTTTCATCGATCCAGTCATGTCCTGGCTCCTTACTTCTGGTTTGACTTAATTATGACACATGCCTGGTCTCCAAAAGAGTAAAGACCTTGAAATATGCTTTGTTTTTAAATTAAACTTATTTTCTTAACTGATACAGAAAATACAAAAATTGCTCATGTTAAGGGGGTGCCATGTGACTTTCCTATACATAGATGTATTGTCTAACTAGGTTAAACACATCTATCTCATTAAACATCACTTCTCTATGGTGAAAACATTCAAAATCCTTGAAAATCCTTCAAAATATCCTTGAAGTATTTGTTTAAGTATTTATATATGTATATATGGATTTATTTAGAGACAGAGTCTTACTATGTAGCTGGTCTTAAACTCACTATGTAGACCAGGCTAGCCTCAAACTCATGGTGATCTGCGTGCCTCAGCCTCCAGAGTGCTGGGATTATAGGTGAACACCACCTTCCCTGGTCTCAACACTCATCTAGAAAAGAGGCTGAGAGCAGTGAAAAAGTTGGATCCCTGGCTATGGCAGCCTACTCTTTTGAACTATCAAGAGTAATTCATTTCCAATCCCCAAATCCTATATATTCAACTAAGCAAAACAGTAACTCTGCAAATACTCTGACACCCATGAGGGGTTGGGGAGAAAGTGAGCAAAACTTTTCTCTTTCTCTAGAATGCTTTAAGAGGCCTCTCTTAGCCACCACCATCCACATAGTTTAGGAAAGTACCTCATGTGGCTGGGAGCTGGGTGGGGCACTCACGTGAAGACTGCACTTTCCTTCGCTGGGGGCACCGGGTGTGTTTAGGTCTGTGTGAAACCCATGCAGTGACTCACAGCTAATCTAGACATTACTTTTTCTATAGCTTTTCAAAAACCCTCCAGAGAATTCCTGGCATTTAGAAACCTCCTCTCCTAGTAGAATTCTCTTTATCAAATACAGTCCGTTTTGAAACCAGCCAATCTCTTGAGAGTCAGCAACATCAACAAACGCACTGCACTTCTAGTACTTTTGCATTTGGCCAGTGTAAAACAACTTTCCTGGTTCATGGGAGAAAATACGGCTAATTAAATGCATCGGCACTGCCATTTCTAACAATTGTAAGAAAAACAGCAGTCATTTTTACCTACTCTTTTCACTTGATTTTTCTCAACTGCCCTGGAAAGCAAGAACACACTCTTTGACACCTAAGCTCAGATAAACACGTTAATTTATAAAAATGCGATTTTATAAGGTGTTTGAGCTCTAAATAATACTAAGAATGGGGCTTTCACAATTCCAAATGCATCCACTACAGTGTATTTATGCTGCTAAAAACTGGAAACAATCTCAATATCCCAAAGCAGGGAAACATTTAAGCAAAAATAGGATATTTCTATATGATGTGGTACTATGCAACCACTAAATGTGATTTTTACAAATTTTAACTAATAAGGAAAAATTCGTGTTACGTTTAAGACAAATTCATATGATGCAAATTGTTTTATTCGCATCTACGTATATATTGTAGAGAGACTGGGAGAAATCTGCTAAAATAGTGTTTTCTCTGATGGAGCTAATATTAGATTTTAATTTTTTCTTATTTTTATATTGTAAATATGCCACTGTTATGATGAAGGAAAGATAAACAACTCAAAGGCTGTAATACTGAGAGGATTTTTCCCATGCCCAAGCCTCTGAAAGGGATGCGTTCCAACTTTCACCCTTGTGGTGCAGATAAATGTGAAGGGAGAATAAGTGATTGCTCCAAGTTTGTTGATAGCGTGAGAAAATGATAATTTAACGTAAATATAGAACTCAAGGAAATGCACAGACATTGAGTACTGGAAAACAATGCATAAACAAATTTCTTCTCCTAGGATTTTAAAGCAAATTCCTACAGTTATGTGAAGTTGGCTTCTTGGACAACAACGTAAGAGAGGCACAGGGGTCTCTGTCTTTCCAAAATTAGCACATATCCTTACCAGTGTGTGACATCCTCCACCTCAAAAAACAAAACACTCAAGACCAAAAACCAATCCAAAACAATGTTCCCAAGAAGAACAAAGTTTATTCAGTTTTATGATGTAATTAAGGGAAAGTATCTTTAGCTCTTTTTTTGTCTAAGAATATGAATATCATTAGAAGGCAAAAAAAAGGGTCTTGAAATCTGTCCTTTTTTTTTTCATACTTCAAGTATACATGAAACTCAACTAGACAAAGATTTTCCTCTCCATCTCTCTAATTGTCTACCAGAATCAAAAGGTGATAAGCATATATTTCTTCTGTACAATGAAAACAGCGTTATCTAAATCAACTATGGAATCATCATGGAAACACAAGTGAATAATAATATGTTTCTTAAACACGAAGTGAAATTTTAAGTTCAATAACCCATTATGTTATTTACGTTGTAGAACAATGTAAGGAGATTTCACAGGGAATAACTGTAAAACATGACTAAGATTATTAGATATGGGCTAAAAAGGAAAATAGGGAAACCCTGGACAAGTTTAAAAAGACATTGTAAGAATAGTAGACTGACATTCTCATAAATTAGTATTTGAGTCAAGGTTTATGCAAACGTTTCACTTTTTAAAATGTGAAATTATTTCATTATGGTTAGCAAACCATAAATTGACAAGAGCAAACTACTAGGATAGGTTCAGAACACTTATTTCAGTGTTACAGTATTTATTTTAAAAGAAAGTGACTGCAGGAAGAATTTCAATAATACGAAAATATATTTGTCTTTGTAATGCTAGGGACAGGGAGTCTTATTAATGATTTTTCTAAAATCTAAACTAGGAAAGGCCTATGCAACTTTGAAACCATCACATTAACTCATTAAACTTTATTAAGCCCTGAGTAAAATGATAAAAATAGCCCTTAGTAAAAACAGTAGACTGACATCCTCAGATCGATCTTCAACAAATCCTTTTTCCTGTTTTGTGTTTTGCAATCTGATGAAGCCAGCAAGGACACCCACATACAAAATAAACTTAACTTCTTGGTAATATGACTATCAATCATTAATGCAGAATAATTTTATGTTATAGAATCTTCTCGTGACTTCAATTTCTATTAGCGCAATTAGAATGCCCATTAAAAAAACTAGTGGGTGTTTTCGTTGGTTTGTTTTTTGGAGCTGGGTTGGACAAATTCAGAAAAACATTAATGATTTGCTACTTTCTATGTGTAATGCTATGCTTTCTCTGTCACCCTTCACTCCACATCCTCTGACTCACAGACTATTTGGAGGGGACACCTGTTTTAAATGGATCTACAGGAAATACCTATGTGGTCTTTCCACAATCTGACCCTGCATCTGGTTGGCTGAAATATCATCATGATTCAAACAAAACAAAACAAATAAACAAAAAACCGCTGCCCACAGACTGATGTAATGGAGTGTGCCAACATTTACTGGAAGGCAGAAGGAATCCAGATTATATTTATGTTCCTGCCATTAAACTCTGGTGCTGCAGTGCAGGGATAGGTGGTGGGGGAAGAAAACTTAAAGGGCAAAAGAAGTTGTTTAACCCGCAAAAGATACATATTAAATCACACACACGTGGGCTGTACACCCAAAATTCCAAAGCATGTCTTTAAACTGCGTGCAATCTTGCAGCAGAAAGCGTTATTGGGCATCTCTTCCTTTGTATCTTTATATTGTAAGCTTATTCACATTTCACAGTCTGCACTGTTATATACTGATAGGTCATTAGTGAACGTCTCGCAGGAAAGTGCAGTGTGGCCTGCCCGGGATAGATTCACGGAGGCGTTTCAGTTAGCAGTGATGTGTCAACACTGAGCACCCATAACTGAGTCCGCGTAACGCAAGTCCCTCGAGGACCACCCGGGTGCGGGTTTGCACTCCACGCTGACAGCCCCACCCGGTCCCTCTGCACCGAGCACCCGCCCCGGCCACAGCAAAGACCCCCGGGCCGGACGCAATGGCCAGGGTTCCTGCTGCGACCCAGGCTCCCG